>NC_138594.1:4623523-5210029 GCF_964289735.1 Phaethon aethereus
CCACTGCTGCACACACAGCACAGCATTCTAATATAGTTTGGCAAAGTTTGCTTTAATCAGCACTCAGAATCCACACAGAGGCAAAAGGATAGAAAATGAAATGATTACTGAATAGAAAATCTATGCAGATCTTTTCTTCCAAGCCCTACCTTGTAGCTAGCTGGATTGTATACCTAATTACACAATTAACAACGGCCTAAGTGGAAGGGCTATGTTGCTATCAATTCAAACTATTTTCAGTCTAATGTAAAGCAGGATAACCTTTTCTTCCCATGTTACCAGCTCAGTGCATTTGACTTTCCATCCAGCTCCCTGATCTGATCGAGAAATGTAGACAAATTTGCAATAGATGTAGTTGCATACATGCTTTCAAAAACATTTGTTTGCTATTCCAGCCAAATACAAGTTCTGACTTTTGTAAGCTATTAATTTGACAGACACAAGTGTAGAGTGCCTTTAAAATAAATTCCACCTGACCTCTGCTTTTGCAAATAAGAATGCCATACAGGTATGTTGCATTATACTTATCTCTATTAAATGCAGATATCTACCTTCTACAGTAACTGGTACAAGATATTGAAAGGACAAAGCAGAAAATCTTGAAGAACAATTGTGGAAAAATATAATTTATTGAGAAAAGCTACTATGTACAGGGAATTACTAGTTTTATTACAACAAAGGAAGATGCATACCCTCAGTAGATAATTTTATATCTTCTAGGTTGCTCCAGAGCCTTTCACAGCATATACAGCCACAGTGATACCACTGTTACCCCTGCCATAACTGACAACAGCATGGCATTGTACCGCATACCCTGGACAAATAGTATTGATATCGCAACAGCGTCCCACCAGAAATGCTGCCTCCCAGCCCAGTGCTTACCCCCACCGCAGCCCCTCCATCCCTGGGCATCCCTGCCACAAACCAGGCCCAGACCCACAGCAGCCGCCAGCCAGACCCTCACCGGGCAGAAGCTGCCAAACGAAGCAGGCCTCTATGCCCGGCGGCAGGGCACCTCCCTGACACCAGCAGTCGAAGTTTTACTGCCTGAGGCCAGCCGGCAAACCTCCTTCCATCGAGAAGAGGCCGGGGGCGGCTGAGGCCAGCCCGCCGACCCTCTCCTCAGCGCCACCGCCCTCACAGCTGCCCCCAAGCCCCGCCACATGTACCCCACCCTCGATCCCTACCCCCACACACACCTCCGCCTTGGAGTTGCTCTTCACGTAGACCCGGCCGCGGTCCGTGTCGTAGCTCTGGCCCTGACTGATGCAGCCGCCCCCCGAGTGCCCCGTCGGCCGGAGCACCACGGTACCCAGCTCCCGCCTCAGCGCGTCCTCCATGCTGCCTGCGGGATCAGCGCGGCACTGCGCCTGCGCGGGGCAGCTGCGCCTGCGCGGCGCCGTTAAGGGCGCGCGAGCAGGCGGGGCTGGCAAAATGGCGGCGGCTGATGTGGAGAGGGAGAGGTTGGCTAGTGGGCCGGGCGTTGCTGCGGGTACAGCGATAGGGACCGGCCAAGGGCGATGGTTTGGTTGTAGGCGTTGGGGAGGGACCCGTAAGGAGCCGGTTATTTCCGACTCGGGGAGGGAGAAGCGCTAAATCGCTTCTCGGAGGCAGGCGGGGAGGAGCGGGGTGCTGGGCCGTCGCGGCCTGGCCTCGGCGCCTCGGCGGAGCGAAGCGGTTGCGGCTCCGGAGGAGGTGAAGGGGCTTCACCTGCGCGTTACCTCCCACTGCTGTACCCAGGCAGCCGCACCCGGGAGGGTCCCTCGGTCCGATGGGGTTGAGTAGGATGCTAAATAATGCCAGCCAAAATCCCAACGCTACTCGAACGTGTTTTGTACTGCAGAGAGCCTGTAAATATGCTTTTGTTTGAACTAATTTCCCTTGGGCGTGTGGTGAATTCTTTCCTGCTATAGATTCACGTGTCAAGGAAACGATGTTGCAGTAGGGCAATATATATAACAAAGGCAATGAGTAGTAATTTTAAAATATGTGGATTTAATGTGCTTTCTGGACATTATAAAGATACATGCTCAAATTTGTTCTGTTTTTCAACAATGACAAGAATAGCTTGTTATTATTGGGCACTGGCCACTGTAGGTCTGAATTAAATTAATATGTTCTTTCCCGTTAGCAAGTAACTTCTTATCTAAAATACACATTTTTAAGAGTAGAAGCTGGAAGAGTTCCTACTGATCTTTCGTTTCTTTGTTAGTGCACGGTTGTGTACTTTCCTTTTCTATTATTTCCTTAAACATCTCTGGTCCCACTGGTTACAATCACTAATTCATCTTTAGCTATTCCTGACTACCCCCCTGTTCACTATACTGATGTGTCTTGCTTGGAGTTTTTAAGAGTATTACTGTGCTGCCTGAGCGATTAAGACAGCTATCGATGTATATCTGTTTTTATATAATAGTTTACGCAAGCAACAGTTGAGATTAATTTATAGTTATTTATGTGTGCTTTCAAATTTTAAACTGGATTTTGCTTTGGAAATTTTGTGGTTTACTGCAGGAGGATTACAGCTCAGTCCTCTAATAATTCCTGTGCAGCAACAAAATGGCAAGTTGCGAAAGGACTGAAGTTCTTTATTTCCAGAAGTCTAGGTACCTTTCCTTTTCAAGAGTTTCTATACAGCTTTAATCTTTTCTTTCTTTATTAATAATCTGGACTTTATTCATGTAGAAACTGATATTTTGAATTTGGAAGGATTGCTGGATCTACAGCAATCTAGGCAGATTTACCATGAATATTTTTGCTAGACCTTTGTGTACCTGACCATTTCTACAGACCTTGGACAAATTATCAGTGTGCTATATTTGCACCAATTCCACAACTTGAGAGATACGTTAGACTTACGAGATGTGTCTCACAGTCCTTGTGTGTGTGCGCGCTGCATTTACTTTCTTGGAAAGCACTTGATGGAAACATACTGTCAGGAGCCAATGACCCACATGTTTTGTGCACAAGAAATTTCACATCTCAGGTTTGTCAGGTTTAGTACATGTACAAAGGCTATTCGCGTAGCAGATAAGTAACGGCATCAGTGCTTTTTAGAAGCGTACATTCACTGTCCGTCTAAAAAATCCTGAACTGACACATGATACCTGCAGCTTGGGCTCTTAGCCACTCTAAAGGTGTCATGAGCATGCTAAATCTTGCTTGCAGAAGGTTGGTTGCATGGTATGTATTATCTTGCCGTTTTGTGTAGCAGAGCAGGGATGTCACTTAACAGTTTTGGCTGTAGAGGGCGTTACAATTTGTGAATGGGACAGTGATAGCCTAAAACCCAAGAACCTGTGGCTTACTGAGAACCAGGGATAAATCAGTACCACAAGATTATGGAAACACAAATGAGAATATGGGGTTTTATGCTGGAATCTGTTTTCTGCCACGTATTGGCTCTCTTGACTCTTTGTGTAAAATTAGCCTTAAGCCCAAGTTGCAAAGGTTGGATTCGGATGTCTGCGGTGGTTGATGAAGAATGATTGAGATTATGCTGCGGTAGACTTTAATTCTCCATTTGGAGTCTAGGAATCAGCAGCAGGTACTATGGAAAATAATACTGTGAGTTTTCTTTGAACATTCTTCCTTATTCAGAGAGCAAAGGAGTAATGTCCGTTCTGAGATCAAGGAGGCTTGCTTTCTTTTTTAAAGAACTATGAGATCAAGAAGAATTCAAAAACCCACGTTTTTATTAAATAACACTTCTGCAACTCTTGGAAAATTCCTGTTGTGTCTGATTTTGTTTTAATTTAGTTCTTCTTTTGACAAAGTGATTAGAAAGAAATTGGAACTTGTTAAATAGATTTAATGGAGTTAAAATAGAATGAAATGTGTGGTTCAGTCTTTGAATGCGAAGTCATAGTGGAATATTCCATACTGTCAGTAAAGAAGTTTTTCATGCTGCACTAAAGAACAGCATAGTGAATGTTGTAGGAGTAGGAAGCAATTGCCCTTAATTCCCTAGAATTTAACTGACTTGTATTTCTTTCTCATTGCATCTGATCAGATAGGATGTAACAGAAGTTTGGCCAAAATTGTAATGTCAAGCTCATTAATTACATGGTGGACATAATCTGAAGGAGGAACTGTCAGCTTGCTTTCCAAATTAGAGGTTAAGTGTTCTGCAAGAAACTCGGCAAGACCCACAAGACATTGCATTCCTAAAGACACTATAGAGCATCTGTTTGCAGGAGGCACAGGCTCTCAACTCCTGCAGACACTGGAGTTCAGTGAGAGCCAGGATTTGGGAGCTGCTTCCTCACAAATACCTTTTTCAGTGCAAGTTCCAGCTCCAAGGCCTCCACTAAGCCTGCTGCATGCTGGTTTTGGCCTCTGTGCCATAGATTCCTGTTCCCCACTTGAAATAAACTATTGAGTCAGGCCCCAAATGTACTTACAGAGGACTACAAAAAGAAACTTAGCCATATGCTGAAGTTGTTCATGCAGTGCAGGTCTTGCCTGCTGTGTGAAGGCAGTGTGGGTTGACTTTGCGTTGATTCTTTCTTCCCTGCGTCCACTCTCTCCCTCATGTATTATTTATTCCTATTTGAGTATTTTAAAAAGCTTGCAGTATGCTATTGGAACCACCTCCTTTCCTCTGCCCTGTTGGGGTTCACCAGCAATATTTTTCCTGTTCTGATACATGCTGGCTTGCCTGCAAGATCCACAGTGGTTAACTTTCTGTTTAAAATAGTGTTTCTTTCTGTGGAGGAGAAGACAACTGGCATGCTGGGCTGCAAATTATTTGGTGAGTCATCAGTTAGTATATACATCCTGAATAAAAAAGCACTGCAGCTGCTAATTTCTGTTTACTGCTTGACAGTATGTACAAGAAGAGAAAAGGTAATTGGTATGTGTAGCCTTTTATTGGTTGGTTTATATATAAATGGAAAATATGCATTAGGTCTTTTCAGGCTCCAAGCCTCTATTTGTGTGAACACATGAGAAATGTGCTGTGGGCTTTTTGTCTTTTTCCTCTCCCACTTCCACGGATAGGCCGAGAGGGTGGATCAGGAAGGATGTAGGACTTTCCATTACGGAAAGAGATGATTTACAAGACAGTCATCGAGATTTGGTGTTAGTGCTTGTTTTTCTCTCTCTTTCCTTAAACATAATTCACCCTAAGAGAGAGAAATAGTTGTGGGTTCTTTTTTTAAATTCCTCAGGTCAGCTGTATGAGCAGATAAATGGAAATGGAATGAGAATTATCCATTATCCAAAATAACAGACTGAGGTAGACCTTAGGAGCAGAATTTGGCCATTATTCTGATTATGCAGAGTTAGTGATGTGGCTGTTTATTTACAGAGTTAATGCCTTTGAGGATTAGTTTTCAGCAGTTTCTGTAGTAATTTCAGGGGCATGATTTATGGCAGAATCTGAATGAAAGTATGACCAAAGCCAAAGGACTTGTTCTTGCTTGTTGCAGAAACAAGAATCGGAGAACTTTTTTCCAGAGTTTACTGGTTTGGTTTTATCTTGCTCTCTTTTTGATACAGACTATGCCAGATTGCCAATGGGCTTTGTTATTCACAAGTTTCTGCCCAACAAGAAGTTCAGGGAGAATGTTTGAGGTTTTTGGATCATTTTAGTAATAATGAATAAGAAATTGTGCTCTTTGTGTGGGTAAAAAAGTGGGGGGAGTTCCATAAATATAGCTGTTTGAGAGTCTTTTTTTCTTTTTTGTTTATCCTGATCCGGAGAAAATCATTATTATTTGCAGTTCTGACTTTTATTTAGCCTAGTTCTGCATGGCACAGAGCAATATACAAGTCATTATTTCTCCTTTCAGCTGCCCCTAACCAGGTTATCTTAATGCTTGAAAGTGGGTGAGCAAATGCATTTTCTTTTATGTTATTCAGACAGGTGATGGGTTAAAGATTTGTGGGCGTATTCTAGCTCACGAGTTCCTGTATAAAGTATAATCATGAGCTGCCCTCAAAATAAACCTGGGCTTGGCACAGATTTATGTTCTAAACATGATTACACATAAATGTCAGATAAGTGGAAATACTCAGGAAAGTGGAAACATTCCAGAATTCTGCTATTTATGGCTTCAAAACAGACATTTGAAAAGCACTAGTTCTTCATTTTCAACAGGAAAACTCTTCATATTTTTTAATTTAAGAATAAGAGCAAATGACCTTTAATTGCCAAGGTCATTGTTATGAAAATGCTTGCGTTTTTTCTCCGCTTCCTTAGTGGACATTGGGAAAAATCAAACACAATTTCAGTAAAGCAAGGTAGAATGATCAGTTTGTACTTCAGCGTTTTTAAGCACTCCACTGAAATTTGTGGTTAAAATCCCATGACACTTCATTGTATTAGATGCAGCCACCAGCTTTGATAGGTCTGGAAACCTGAGGCAGGAAGAATTGAAGTAAGCTGTCCAAGTTCATAAAGGAAGTCTGAGTTAGAACTGGGATTAAAGCACTATTTTCCTGATGGCCAGGGCTGTACTCCAGCTGTCTAGAAGTTGCTTCCACAGGAAAAGTACGAATGACTACTATGACTGCATTTAGCCTATCTCAAATTAAAAACTGAAATAGAAGCTCTGACAGATGATGCATCTGGAAGAAGAGCATGTCTGTCTCTTTCTATATGTAGACCTTCTACAGTAAAATAATGGAGCCTGTAGTTTATTGCTGCAAATTTCTCTTCCCCAGCTCCAACAGGACTTTGATTCCATAAAGTGATGCCTGGGTTATAAAAAGGTGCAATTATGAGTATGCTAGAGGGAAAATTGCCAGTCTGACACTGGAAATGTGGTGCTTTGATGTCCAGGGGTGAATGCTACAGGACACTTTGTACTCTTCTGTTTGCACCAGATTAAAACTAATGAGGAATGATACAATGATATTCATGAGTTAACATCTTTCTTTGCAATCCTGAAATAAAAATAAGCATGTGAAGATTTTTTTTTTAAGACACCAGTATATTGACTTTGCATCATACCCCTACCAACAGACTTTATTAGTCAAGGACTTTTTTTTGTTTTTCTTTTGAGCAGAAATATAAGGTATAGACATATCTCCCTTAATTTAGGGCTTATGTTTGGCTGCAGGTAATGCAGAGTAAGTCCTATATGTATGGTGTATTTATTTCCTCTGAATTAGATGTGCTTTGGGCAAAGTGTGGGGGGGGTGGGGTGCAGTAAAACAAAGACAAAGATTTTTCATGAAGTTGCGATTTTTATGTGGAGTGAAACTTTGTGCATACAGCTCTATGTTTGATGTTTGTTTCTGTCTGTACAAATGTATTTTTATACCAATTTGACGTTACTAAATGTTCTCTTCATAATTGGGAGTTACCTGGGGTTAAGATTTTCTGAAAGAATTTTTTTTTAATTATATTTGCTGACAGATGTCTACAAGCAAATGACAAGAAGGTCATAAAGGGCCTAGTGTAGAGCTTAGACAGTAAACATTCATTAGGATAAGGTTTAAGAAATGAGATTTTCTCTCAGTCTTTGTTCAGTCGCTCGCAGTTTTTCTCACTAGACCAACACCGGGAATTAGAGGTGATGCACCTTGGTTTAGAAAGCTGCTGAATTTATTCTAATGGAAGGTGAAGAGCGAGCATTTACACCAAAGATGACCCCTTTCCCTCAGCTCCCTGCGTACTGCATTTTAGCGTAGGTTTTGCAGTACTGGTAAGGGTAGGCATTTGGGTTTACATGCTTGTATCGTCAGGCTGGATTACAGGACCAGGAGGTCCTGACATCTTAGCCAAGTCTCGTCCCCATTCTGTACCAATGCACAATAATATTTGAATGTGGACACCGAGAGCTGTGGTGGGGATATGATGAAAAAAAGAACGTGTCTCTTCCGGCTCTAAAAAATCCGAAAAGCACGACTGAGGTGCACAGAGTGAGTGACTTCCAAGGCACATAGCTATGGCTGAGGCTTTCCTTCTGACGGATGGTTGTGTAGTTCCCGTTTGGGGCGGGTGCCGGTACAAAGTCTGGAGATGTTCCTTGCCCAGAAACTGCTATTACTTGGGATAGGCTGCCCCCACCTTTCTCCACCACCCTGCCCGAGCCCTAGTGCTGTTTGTCTGCCTGCGTACGCTGCAGTTACTGCAAACCCAGAGAGGCGCCCGCAGCAGGCGGGGCTGCAGCGTCCCGTCCCGGGCCCCATCATACGAGCTGGGGCTCGAACCGGCGGACTCTACTCCCTCGGGGCAAACCGCTCCCTTCCAGCGGGGAGGTGCGACTGAGTGCGATTGATGGGGGAAAGAACCAATGGCCGCCTTGGAGTCCCCTAGCAACTGAGCCGCTGTGTGCCGCCGGGATCACGAGGAAGGGGGCGGTGGAAGTTTGCCTTCCCCCAATGGAGGCCGAGGGGGGCGGGGCTAGTGCGAGTTTGGTGCACCAATAGATGAACGTAGGGGGTGTTACAGCTCCGTCGTCGACGGGGAAGGGGCGAGGCTACCACTTTGGCGTGCCAATGAATGCTGAGGAGGGCGGGGGCGGAAACGAGCCGCCCAATAGTGGGGCTCGGGGGCGGTGCTCGGTGGTCTGTCAGAGCGCCGCGGCGGCAGGCAGCCTGAGCGGCGGCGTGAGGCGGAGGCGAGGACGAGCTGACAGCTTGTGGTCGGGGCGGCAGCCGGAGGAGCGGGACGGGGCCCCCGCGGCCGCCCCGCTACTCCTTCGCCTTCCCGGGCAGCGCCGAGCGCCCCGCGGAGAGAGGGTCGGGCCCTCTGTCGGAAGGGACGGTCGGTCGTCTTCCTTCTGTCACGACACGACGCGCGCTGCCGCCGTCCCGCGCCGCTGACACCGCCGTTTCCCGCCGCCGCCTCCCCGGTCCAGCCGCGGCGAGGGATGGCGCGGCGGGCGCTGCCCCCGCTGCCGTGACGGGAGCGCGCCGCCGCCCCCCCCGCACGCGGCGGGCATGCCGCTGCCTCCCCGGGCCGCTGCCCACCGCGGTGACCTGGCCCCCCCGGGCCGCGGGATGGACCGCGGGAGCTGATCCGTCGCGGAGGCTGGGGGGAGCGCTGAGGAGGATGAGCCACGTGGGAAGCCCGGTGAAAGCCTACGATTTCCTGCTGAAATTCCTGCTGGTGGGGGACAGCGACGTGGGCAAGGGGGAGATCCTGGCCAGCCTGCAAGACGGGGCCTCCGAGTCGCCCTACGGGTACAACATGGGTAAGCTGCACCTCCCTCGGGGGGCGAGGCGCCTCTCCCCGCGCCCGTCCCCGCCAGGCTCCGGGGGTCCCGGCCCGCGGTCAGGCTCCGACCGCGCGGGAGGCCGCGGTCTAGCGCTGCCAGCTTCTCGGGCCGGGAAATCGGTGCAGCGAGACCAGCAGATGGAAACAACTGCTTTTGCAGGTTCCGCCTGATTTCCGGAGCCCCCAGGTAGTACCAAAGGAGAAAAAGGGCGCGGGTGAAGGCATGCTGACTGATGCTTGCCGTACGTAGTTTTTCAGAAAAGAGGTGGAACTGTTGTCAGGGTTTAAAATCCCGTGCGGGGATCTCATGTGCAAAACTGTCTTTGGAGCTCTAGCTTAAGAGAAATGTCATAATACATAGAATGTATTGATCAAGGTGATAGGGTTTATCTTCCTAAGCAGTTATTTTTCTGTTGTCATCAGTGAGTAAAGGCAAATAGTAATAAAAATTATTTTCCAGTAAAGGGTCTTTATTAAACAGCTAAGGTAGTTGATGTTTCTCTTTCACTGAAAGAAAAGAAAAGGAGATTTTTTTTTCCCTCCTTTTTTTCCCACTGTCATGCTCTTCCTATCAGAAGAGTTGCCCTTTAAGATCAAGGTTCATGTTTGTAGTATGTTCTTTCACTTAAGCTTTTTAAAGGGCAAGAGTGAAGAGCGTCATCCATGCCAGCTATATTCTGTCTGCAGAATAGGGAGTTTTGAACATTGCAGACTGATTTAAAACTAAGCTAATGACTTGAGGAAAGGGGAATGTCTACTTTCCTTCCCTTCCATTCTCCTCTTCTCACTCCCCCGATCTTGTTTGCCTGGAACATACTCTAGTTTCACTTTTTTTTTTTCCCCTCATGCAAATCTATCATGCAGTATATTAAAAAGCAAATTATTGTGTCGAATTACCGATTACTTCAATTTACTGCCAGTATAAGGCTGTGGAAGGTTTTCATTGACTTAGGATCTGTTAATTACGTTGAGTTCATAGTACTGCTTCACGGCAAAGAACTGGAAGGAAAGAGGAGAGCTCTCTGTACCATTGCTTATGAGTCAGAATGTACCTTGAAGGCATCAATGCACATTTTAAGATGTTTGCTTAATAATTTTACTAAATGACTCTTTGGGGTGTTGTAGTGTGTTTACTCTTCATGCTCCTCAGGTGGTTGGAGAAAAGGGACAGAAAGTGCGCCCAGCCTGGCTCTGTCCTGTACACATGATCTAGTGTACAAATTCTTACACCAAAGGAGCGCTTTAGTCTTCCATGTGTCTTGTCTTAGCTGAGAGAGAATGTTTGACCAGCTCCCGAGCTCATCAGTCTTACTTCAGACTTTTGCATGTAAACCTTGTCATGCTTGTGTTTTTGCTCTTAAAAATATTTAAATTGTGTGGCTAACACTATAACTCTGTGAATACCTTTCTTGACAACCAAGAAATACAAATATTCTTTTGCAAGTACTTAACATGCAGCTTGGAGGTTCTTCATCACTACTAGTAACTCCAAAATGTCTATGTACAGGTTTATAAGTTTTATGCACTATTTCGTGGATTGTAGTCTCTTCACTGGGATATTTATCAAGCTGAACTATACAAGGTTAGGCAAATATGGTAATTCAGGGCCTCACAAACTCTGCTACTCAAAGGTCGCTGATTCACGGAGAGTGAAAGAAGTTCTTAACCCCTGAGAAGTTGAGCATGTCGGAAGAGAGGGACATGATTTACAGGCAGAGGGCAGATATAGCAGATGGCATAGTAGTAAAATCTGGAAGGAATATAATCTGATTTTTAATTTTGTGCAACCAGTGTCATAATTAAGAATTTTTGTACATAGTGAGCCTCAGTGTTTACACAGTCATAGTATACTGTCTAGTCTCACTTAAGGAAGGATTTAAACTGTGAAAATTCATTAAAAATATTTTCTCACTCTTCAATTTATAATATTCTTGAATACATCAAACTTGAAATACTTTTGAACACTGCATGTAAGCTGCCCAGTTTCTTTGGTGGTCTGTATCTGATATCCCTTCTCTGCCTGTATCCCCTCAGCCTTTCCTACATCATTTGACCGTGGCTGTGTAGGATGCAGCTGTGAGGAATCTGTGCAGGCTCAGGGACTATGAAAATAGAGATGCAGGGAGAGGGATAGAGCTAAACATCTTGTTGGTATTATGACTCATTTTCTAATTTAACTGGATTAAAAAGCTCAATAAACATTGACTTTTTCACCGTTTTCAAGTCCTTAGTTTAATGGCTAGGATCTACCACTTTCATAATGACAGCTAGGTCTCTGAATTGGAAAGAGAAAGTGCAGTGATGTGATAGATCCTGTCAAAATGTGCCACATGTATAAGCTTTGCATTGGCAAAACTTTGTTGTGGGGCTTGATGAAAGGGAATAGCTTTGAGACTACAGTGGAAGAGGAGAGAGCTGGTGTGGTAAAAGTCAAGAGGAATTGAGGAGAGAGAGGAAGAGTACTGAAGGGCCTTGAAAATTAGAACAAACAAGTTAATGTGATGAAGCATGGGAATTTGGGCAGTTGTTTAAATTTGTATATGCAAGAGAGACAGAATTTGATGTTTATTGCAACAGGAAAGAGGTTACTCCCACTGCTGAAGTTCAGTAAACTGAAGGTGGGAATACAAATGTTGAGAAGTAGGAAAGCTGAGTTGAGAAAAAGTTGATAAAGGACAGCAGTGCATTACAGTTGAGGAAGAAAAGTTAGAATTTTAGTTTGGTGTAGTGTTAGGTTTCTGTACTGTGCTAAGCAACAGGAGGTATCAGTAAGATGCGCTGCAATGCTTTAAAAAACTAGAGAGACAGACTGATTGTAAAAGAAATACAGGAAAGGACAAGGTGTTGAACAGAATGTGACCCCTCCTTTGGGAATGAGGAGAATCTAAATGAACCGCATGGGGATATTAAGAGAGACCAAAGCAAGACTGAGTGAGGATGGACTCCTCAGCAAGGAAGGATCAAGGGGCTTTTTGTTGGTTGTTGTCTTCAGCAGCATCAAGACAGTTAAGAAGACGAGAAGAATGAACATAAAATAAAACTCAGAGTTGACTGGAGCAGTGTGTGGGGGTGTTTTTGTTGTTTTTTTGAGGGGCGGTGTGTTGGGTTTTTTAAGCCGTCAGGTTCATGAAGGCACATAAAGTGCAGCTATGTCACTGTCTCATCTCAACTCTGGGGGCTCAAACTTTAATTGTATAAACTACAAATTAATTTTTCCCAGGCACTTTCTTAACTATTCAAACATAAATCTGTCTTCTTTCTCATACCCAGGAAAATACGGCAGTCATGTCTCTTACTGTTTTTGTCAGTACACAAAAATGATATGAAATCTGGAGATGGGAAGGAAAGCCAGCATCATGTGATCAAAGTCCCTGCAAGCTGCTGCTGGTCCACAAGCCATGGTTTGAAAGCATTTGGCATAGTTCAACTATTAAGAAAGAGTACAATCTTGTGGTCTCCAAATTTTTCTTAATGACCAAAGGGCTCTGGGTCAGCAGGAGGAAGGGAAGAAGCTTTATGAACATAACAAAATAAGGACTGCTGTGGAAGATGCATTGGTGAACATGATTCATAGAGGTAATTTAGAAAGCAGGTATCCTGGGGATGGGCAGGTAGGCAGTAAGGTTATTTGTCCACGTAACCTGCCTTTATAGTTCTCCCACATCTTGCTCAAAACTGAAATTACAGTAGATTGGACACATTTGGTCTCTAACCTGGTAAGAGAAACAGCACAAAAATGATCTTCAAGAGAATTGCAGAAACTTTCCTTTTAAGCATTGTTAATTTCTCATCAGAATAAATTCAGAGGAAATAACTGCTTCTAGACTAGAAGCATAGAACATAATACTTTAGATGTGCTGTCACTAGGTAGACAAATGTTTTGATGTTTTGCACTAATAGATATTTATTCATCTGGATTCTGGTTTTACTTTCATACTAAAATATGCTTGCAGTGTGATTGCTTCACACAGGGACTGAAAGGAACAATTGTTCAAACTTGTGTACACCTACTCCTTTTCTCGCAGGAACATCAGGTTTAAGCTGACAAATGGCCGCTCATCCTTTCTCATCTAGCGACCATTTCATATCCTCTTAAGTTCATATTACAGTTGTCTTCCTGTAAACTCTATCTGTCCTTAGATTGAGAAGTTCACTGGGGTATTGGTTGTCTTATCTGAATGCTAGAAAAGATCCTGGTGTAATAGTTTTGGGTGTTAATAAGCGGTTGTCTTGATCGCTATAGTGGTTACAACACAGGCCTGGAGCTTGGATGGCCCAACCTCAAACAAACCTTATGGAGAAAGCCAGGTTACCCTTACACGTAGGGAGCATTTAGACTGGGATAGTCGTCAGCGGCTCACATCCCAGCAGACAAACTTAGAGTTCATGGTGGCATCTTCCTCATAACTTAATACACAGATCAAAGCCATTCTTTTGTGTAAAACTGATGTAAAGAGGAGGGGATGGGCCCTAACTAAAATAAGGAAACAAAAGGAAATATTTTTAACATGAGAAATTAAAAGACTTAGATTTGTGAGCTGACTGTGGGTTTCTTCCCCTCACCCCAACAAGACCAAATGCAGAACTAATGGAGGTAAAAGTCTTACCACAAAGATTTGATATTAAGTTTCTCTGTTCTGTCTTGATAAAACTGTCTTTTTGAAAATGTTACTTGGCTGACAGGAGAGAGAAATAAAATTGTTTTGTTTTCCTAACAGTATTGTAATGAATAGGATGGGTTGCTTATCACGGACTTATTTTGAAGCCATTACATTTTCCTAAACACAACGTGATCTAAAAATTGCAATAGAAACTAATGGCAACATAATTAAATTTCTGTATTTCTTTGCACACAGCACTGGCTTTTAGGGACAATCTTCAGTCCATCCTATTAGGATTTCTCCAGTAGAAGAGTTATTTAAAGTTGCTGAGCACCAGTGTCTGTGAGTAAATAAACACCTTTTGAGGTTAGTTATCCTTGCCTATAAATAGACTAGACTTTATCTCACAGCACAAGGAGAGCAAAAATTGATCACTCTTAGCTGCCATGAAGTAACTTTTCCTAAAATGTTCAATAAGCATTCATTTCCCCACCTTGAATTTTGTTAAAACCCAGTTGTATGCCCATTGATCTCAGTTTAAAAGGCTTTAAACTTCATTTTTGTACAAGGAAAAGCAGGTGAGGTTTGATTTCATATGCTAAGCTCAAGTGCCTTCAAGACATCTAGTGTCTTGTCTTGTTGCTGTAGGCTTCCGTGGCATTGGTGGAAAGAAATAGTTACTTCAAATAGGGCATCTAACCTATTTTGGGATGAGTCTGTAAAGCAGTAATAGATCCTACTCTAAATATATTAGTAATGACTACCCCTTTAATGTGTTACCTTACAAGAGCTGTGCTTACTGCTGAAAGAGTATATTGATAGTGCATGTGAAGAAAGTTCAGTAAACAGAAATTGCTGTGCTCTCTGTACTTGCTGTTCCCCTTTCACGGATTTTAAAAGAGAAAAATGGAAATCATTTCCCTGTTTTCCAGCACTTATAACTGCATTTTGTTTCTTCCAGGTGATAGCACTGTGGAGTAGCAATTCTTTGTAATAGGCAGTCAATTATGAGAGGCATGTTAGCTGAAAATGTGGATCCTGGCTTGACCTGATTCGCTTTATTCTTGCCTTACTTATGACAGATACCTTCCATTCTGTGCTTAAAAAGCAAAACAAAACAAAAAAACCAAACCACAAGCATCCTTATGCTCTAATTCAGATGGGTTTTGTTCTTTGGTTCCATTTGTGTGCCTTTCCCCTATCCCCAAATCCCAAGTTTGGAGCTTTATGTTAACTTTTCTGTTAACTTGTCATGCTAACGTTTGCCCACCTCAGTGTATCCCACTTTCTTCCCCGATACATGGCAGCATAACCGAGTGACACCTTTTTACCTCTTTTTCCATATTCTTCATAAACAGTGTGGTAAAGGATACCGTAGTGTTTCCCATCAGGTCGATCAGTCGATGCTGGGGTTCGTGTTTGTTAGCTGATCTTGCCCATCTGTTGAAACAATGAGTATTCACCTTGTTTGATTTAATGGAGCAATAGAAATCCTAGACCTGCTTGGCAGTGTATGGTTTTTCATATGTTTTTTCAAACCTTTCATAAAATTAGTTTTGCTTTATTGCAGACTTTCTTCTACTCGGCCATTTTTCTTTCTTTTAATAGTAATAATGTTTCTTTGGTTTACTATTGCTTAGCAATTCAGGTGTGATGTACTCGTACCCATCTCATGGGCAAAAAATGTTCCTGTCTCACAATTTCATGAAGGTCAAAAGCTCGATCATCTTACAGGGAGGTTTTGAAACCCACTTAATCAGTAAGCTTAAATTATTTCTCTTCTTAGCTCTCCTCACCCAGCCATATCGGGATGGGGGCGGGGAATCAAAACTGTGTGCACGTGTACATATTCAAACCGGATTATTTAGTCTTTTCCAATAACTGCCCTTTATGTTTCTTAACAAGGCCTATTCAAGAACAACAACAAAAGGCCAAACAAAGAAAACACCTATTTTTTTATCAAGCATATTACTGTATTGTACAGTTTCAGAATGAAGAAGCCTTGCAATCTTACCATCATGCGACTATTTTCCAGATTCCTGCCTGAAACCAACCTGCACACACTTGTCTGAATTTGGTATCTCCTATTGCTACAAGTAATGCTTTAGATTGTTGTGGCAAAAGAGACTACAGCAATAGCTTACTTTCTTCTTTGTATTCCTCATGCGTATTCATTCAGTAGCACTACGTGCTGCCTGTCTGTTTCCCTTGGGCTACTGGTGTCTTCCCCCCTCCATTTTTTTGATAGATATGAGGGAGTGGGAAGGTGACTGTGAAAACAAAATTACTGTGAGGTACCCAGACAGGTGTGCAACATGAAAGACAAAGTCTAGGTTATTTTAAAAAGTGGTCAGACTTCAAGGTAATTGAGTCCTTTTAAGCTGCTTTGACCTAACCAAAATTGTGTTTGCCTGTGCCAGGATTCAGTTTTATCCAATGTGTTGGTTAAATTGCATTTACATATTGCTGTAAATTTGTTTTTGTTCTGGGAGCTAAACAAGAATGGAAAAATGAGATTAAGACTAGAAACTGGCTAGCTTTAAAAAGTTTTATTTGTATCCCATTTTACTCAACTTTTCCAAATTTTGTTCAATATGAGACTGAAAATACAAAACTAATGCAATATTTACACAAAGTACTCGACATGGGCTAGTGTTTGTCATGCTGGTTTTATTTAAGGATCATCTCAAATGTAATATAGCAAACAAATTTGGTTTGAGCTTGCTATGCTTTTTTTCAATCCACATATAAATCTGTTGATCTAGAGGAACGCATCTGTGCAAATAATCGTTCCTTTCTTTTATGTCTTGACCTGTTGTAATATGAAGTATGAACTGGGCAAGCTAAGTAGTCAAATAGGCCAGTTTGAGCTGCCAGTTCATCGGGTAAGTGAAGCTGTTACAGATCAAACACTCATTTATCAACATATACTGTATATTAAATGTCCAGTCTTTCAGAAAGGTAAGGTAAAATCATCTGTCAGTATTGGCTGTAATTTAGTACCTACTCAGAGCAAAATCCACAAAAATATTGGTATTCACAACAGCTGTTTAAATATTGAAATGGTCACTCAAATCTATGGAAAGTTAGAAAGCTAGTTACTACAGCTAGGATGTCATTTCTGCCCAGGAGTGGAGGGGGTTTAAAGGTCTAGAAAGCTTGCTCACATCTTTACAGTAGTTTGTGGCATCTTAAGAGAGTATCCTCTTTCTGCTGGGTGGGATAAGCAGAAAAGAGAAATTATCGTCAATAACAAGCTGTGACAAAGTGCACTGAAGAACTGCTGCCTTAAGGCTTTAATGTGGTGCATACCTGCTTTTGGTATAATTACATTCTTGTTTGATATGTTAATTAGACTGTTACTCTGCATATTGATAAAAGGAATAGAAGTGCTGTATTCAGCAGAGACTTACTGGATCTGACGGGTGATTTTTTACAGGAGGCATGGGTTTTCTGAACGGTAAAGGCTATAAATCTCTAAGGAAGTGGAACATATTCTGGTTCATATACTGTTTAGCCTGGCTGAACCAAATCTCTGAACTGTGCTCAAGGCAAGGTGAGAATCTTCTCTAGGACAGAGATCCAACTGGGGGAAGGACAGGTAGGGCCTTGCAGAGAAAACACCCTTATAGGCACACAAAAACATTTCTGTCAAGTCAGTATTTTTTTTACTGTTTTGTAGGCCTACAAACAGTGAAGATTAAGTATTTTGGAATCACGTTTGTTGTCAAGCAGGGAAAGCTCTTTATTGTTCATGAGATACAGTCTTGTGCTAAGCTGAAAGCCAACAGAACAGCTTAGCTACTTTTCCTTGTTGCGTGGCATTTGCCATTGAAGGGTGCTGATTTGAAAGCACTGTGTGAGATCAACAAGTGGTGTCAGAAGATGGAGGTGATTAAGCAATAGCTGGTGAGCATGAGGAAGCCAGAAGAGCCAAGGCTGTTACTCCAGCGTTATCTTGGACATCAAAATTAGTTGTGGGATGTTGGATTTCAAAGTAGAAACTGGTAGTTAATATGCAGAGGTGGAGTGACTGTGATTGAGAATTTCTGAGATGGAGATTTCCATGTGTTTTAAAAAGTAACTTGCTTCTAAGTTAAGAACATAAGAAGTGTCATCTTGAGCTCATTTTGCCTGGTGCCGTGTTAAAAATGGTAAGAGAGATCCTAGTTAGGAAGAACATGCAAACCTGGCTACTTTCTGAGCTCTGCTTCCCTCATGCGCCTTCCAACCTTCCTAACCCAGTATTTGGAGATTTAGAATTCTTTGCAATTTCTTCATTTATGAAAATGGGTAATCTGTGTATTCTTTTTTTAGTAATTATAGTTACAACTTTCTGTGGCTTTTTCCTAATTTATATAAAGAAACCATATTGCTACGCATATGCATTTCTTTTCTCTTATGCTGGAGAAAGTGGGGTTCCGTGACTTCCTTTGAAACATTCAGTACTTATTAGCGTAGAGACATTTCTGGACTGCTATGAGCTCCCCCCAAAATACAGCTTTAAAATAAGATGTTGACTGATGCAAAATCAAGCTACCCAGAGTTTCCCCCAATAAGTGATTTTTGACTCTCAGCTTCATATGACATAAACTCCCAATGCCATAAATACCTGCTTTAGTGGTGTTTGTTAAAATAGTGCATGTTCTTTAAGTGTACTTCGGTATGCAAAACTCTGGAGAAATGTGTTTTGTAAAAGTACTTTCATTCTTGGATCAGAAGATGATAACCTGTTCATTAAAAAGTTCCCGTTACTCTGTGTGTCCCGTGTGTGTGCAGATGTGACATGTTCCGTCTCCTCTACATTTACAGCGTTTAAAAGTGAGCTGCAGTCACACATTTGCCCTAGATGAATTGCAGCTGATCTTTCACGCTTTCGAATGCAGCCCAATCACTTGTATTCAATAACCATAATTTGTTTACTGTGTGGTATGTTCCAGGCTTATGATTCAGATTTTACCTTTTTATTTTCCCCATTTTTATATTATGGATGCTGAGCACAACTTGTCAGTAACTCACTGCTGTGCTCCTGCCATTGCTCTCATTTTTCCTCAGGGCTACAGCTTCACACAAAGAGCCCTACCCTGACCTTACCGGCATATGTTTCCTTGTAATCCCACATCAGCAAAGCTGAAATAGCAAAGAATGCTTATGTACTCTGACAGAATATATTGAAGGAGCAGTCATAAGCGTATTTGAGGATTGTATGTTTAATATGCCCGTTTTCATAGAGTATGAGCTATTTGGATGAAAGGGAAAAGTATTTTTTAAAAAACAGCTTAATTAAAAGAAAGAAAAAAAGGGGTGTAGGGGTATTTTAGTTCATAGGTTTCGAATCAAAATAATTCATCCCTTCAAAATTTTAGGGACAACAATATGTTAATGTATCTCCTGTGCCCTTATACTTTGTTTGCAAGACAACTTTACGCAGTGCCTTAAAATGGGATATTTAAGTGCATGAAATATGAAACTGCCAGCTGAAAAACCCAGAAGAAACCCAGCAGGTCTGGCAGCCTTTTTAATATTCTCTCAAGACTAGGCTGAGGAAAAAAGGCTCATGTAGCTGATGCATTCAATGGAATGATTGAGTCAGTACATGGAGAGTCTTGTGGTGCAAAATTTTTAACATGGATATCTGGATACATACATTTCTAATTGTTTTAGCAATCCCTATACGCAGTGCATCATCTCAGTCAGGCAGGACTCTGTTCTTCTCATCTTTCTGTATATTTGCTTCCATAAATATGTGGAGTTTGTATAAAGCACAACCCTGAGTTTTCAAACCACTTCTGAATTAGTAGATTGTCGTTTAACTTGAACACATACTTTATCAAATGGAAGCATGATAAATGGAATTCTAAACAAGTTCTTAACATCTAAACTTTTAAATCAATTTTCTTTTTCAGTTCAGACTAGAAGCACAGTTCCTTTCGGAATGGTGTTAGTCTTGGAGCACGAAGATTGTAAAGTCCAAGAATACACATGGTGTAATAATTTTTCCATATAAATTCTAGGTTTTGTCTCCAAACAGGAGTTTAATCCAGTACTCTTTGAGAACAGTAGTTTTATAGGCAGACTTGCTTATCAATCTACACTGTATTTGCCCTCAACATCTGCAAGACAGGCTAGTTCAATGCAGAAGACTACATGAAAAGTAATTACATAGTTTTTAAGTGAAGAAAAGTCTGCAGGTCTAACAACTTCAAATGAAGTTTGGCCACAGACTAATGAGTCACCTCTCTGGAGAAGAGAGACCTTTGGCGGGGTAACCTAAGAGCAGCCTCCCGGTACCCACAAGGAGGTCATCAAGAGGACAGAGTGAGGCTCTGTATGTGGTGGGAGGGTAAGAGACAACTGGTTTAAGTTGAAACAAGAGAGGTTCAGAATGGGTAAGAGGAAGCTTTTTTACCATGACAAGTCAAGCTGTGGAACAGCTTGCCCAGAGAGGTTATTCAGTCTCCAGACCTCATAGCTGATCCTGTTCTAGGCAGGAGGTTGATCTAGATGGCCGCCTGAGTTTGCTCTAACCTGAAATTTCCTTTGATCCTATTCACCTGAAATCAGTTTAATTTCTTGGAAAACTGAAACCAAATAAATGATGAATGGAACGAGCACTTTGTATCAGTAATGTATGGTCTGTCTTTCTTCTTTAAAGCCTAACAAAGATTGTTTGCTAGCATTTTGTGTTAATTTTTTGTCCTGGAAAAGCAGTACAGTTATAACTTTGGCAACTCTTATGCTGGAATAGCTGGGGAGGAGGAGAGGGGAGAAGTGGAAGCTTCATCCAAGCCAGACTTAATTTCCTTCATTTTTATAATGGAAGTGTATGTCCTGAAGGTATCTCATGACTCAGGAATTCCTTGAGTTAACGGTGACATTATCTATAAAGCCCATTTCACTGCAGCATGTGTTTCATTTGGAATTCCAAATTTAAGAAGTGCAGCTGGTCTTCTGTTGCTTGGTTTGGAGGTTAGTTTGAAAGCTCTTCCTTTTCAAGTATCTGTGCTTTAGGAATGATGGCTGTATGTTTTCTGGATGATAGCTTTTAAGCCACGGTAATCTTTCAATAATTATATGAATTTTGCATTCTGGCATCTTTAAAACAAATTTATTGCAGTTACACCTACTTGTTGTGAATTCCCACTTTGATCTTCAGTTCATCATAATGACAGAATTCATTACTTGTTCAGCTCAAAGAATTATTTTTCAACTAATCTTTTTTTCCTCTTTTAACAAGGAGTGCTTCACGGAGTGCAAAAAGTACCCGCTTTTTTCTTTTTTTCATTTCCTGCCCTTGGGGACAGATACTGCTGTGACTTCTGGGAGCATTGATGGCATCCTGGAGTAGGTTTTTTGGATTGTTTTTTGAAAGCCCAGGTTGTATCTTGCCTTTTGTTGTAAGTATTACTTACAATTTCAGAATATACAGGAATATGCTTATGAAACAATTCTGATTTTTCTAATTGTTATGTTATATTGATATGCTTAACTCAAAGTGGTGGTTTAATTCTTTAGAATAATTTATTTGAGACTTGATTTAAAGCCTAGGAAAGGTTTGGAGAGGTTTGCAACTCTTCTCAGTGAGCTCTTTGGCCTATAGCTCAGAATTACAGTGGCTGGATGTTCTTGCCATTCTTCTCATGCCAAGTATTTTTGAACTGGTTTATTGCTAATGAAGTGTCAAGACATAAGAGGTCATTCTTCTCTTTTGGAAAATACTGTAAAAAGTGAAATATTGCATCTGCTTTTAATATTTTATGGTAGTTTTGAAGCTATTCTCCCTTCTAGATTCTGGCCATAATTCAAACCTAGTGTTTAAGACATAAGTAAGGGCCAGCTCTGCATGGCTGCGTCCCATTTCTTTCTCGGTTTGTAGAATTTGTGAGAGATACGTACCTGCCTCCTGGTCTTTACCTCATGCACCAGGATGATTTGAGCCCCACCATTAAGCTTTATCATAAAGAATTATTATACCATGGAGATATCCACAAGCACTGCAAATATCGGACCTTACATAAATCTTATTCCACTTTTTTGGGGTCAGTTGTCATAGCCTGGCCAAGCTTCCCTTCACTGTACTTGGATATGCAGAGCACCGCATCATCGCTGTTGCTTGGGGTGCATGCGTATCTCAACGATGACACAAAGAATCATGTTTGAAACTTTATTTAATTGCAAGGAGTGTAGAGGTGGGATTGAGAATGAATGAATGAAGGAATGAATGAGAATGAAGTGAATGAGAGGCTGCCCTTGAGAGCTGATGCTCCTTGAAAATAATGTTAACTGAGTTTTTTACGAAGGTAGGATGCTTGTTAACAACATGCCTGATAAGTGCAAAGGAACGCTTCTTGCAATCCAGCTCTTACTTCTGGGAATTGATGAACAGCAGCAGTGAGAAGATGGTATACGAAAAGAATACTCCCCCCCCCACTTATAGTAGAGGTTAATTTCTAAGTCAAATTCACAGGTGCTAGGTTATGGTCATATTTACTTTGATACTAAATGGACTAAAAGTTGAGGTCAATTCTTTTTATAAAATGCAAATCTTAAGTAGAAAAGAGATGTTTTAAAATACTGTTGCTGTTTTATAACAATGGCTATAAACTGGGAACTTCTTGATGTTCCTTTTTTTTATGTTGAGTTCTGTTGCAGAGGATTTGGAGAGACAAGCAGGGAAATCGTAAAGCTAATATTTGTTGCCTTCTGCCAAGACTGTTGCTTTCCAGTGTATGGAACTGAGCGATCCACATTCACTCTTAACTTGTAATCTGATGTTACTGGCTTGATATAACTATTAAAAAAACCCAAACCTTTGGCTAATAATTGCTACCAGTCAATAACAGAATAACATCTCAGTCCGTCTCCAGAGCTGTCAGTAGTTTTGAGGATCTTGTCTTTTAACGTGAATTTTCTAGCCAGAAGCCTGAGTTGCGGTGTTGTGCATGAGCAGTTGGATCTAGATGCCAGGCACCAGAGGTGTTCGGTGATCACTGATCAGCCCAGGCTCTGTGTTTCGCTTGATTCTTTCACATCTGTGGAA
This sequence comes from Phaethon aethereus, assembly GCF_964289735.1. Taxonomy (NCBI): domain Eukaryota; kingdom Metazoa; phylum Chordata; class Aves; order Phaethontiformes; family Phaethontidae; genus Phaethon; species Phaethon aethereus. The sequence continues at coordinate 4,646,337 of NC_138594.1, forward strand.
AAACAGGTCTCTCGTTTATGAGATTGCTGGGATTGATATATTAATCTCTTCCCAATGTATTTCAAATTTTAGTAATAAAGTGTGCTGAAATAAAGGAAGAACTTTGTTTTCTTAGCAATGCTAATAATAACATTTCCTTTTCCTGCAGTGCTACTATTTATGAACAATAACATGTTTATATATAGCAGCTTTCATCTGAGGATGTTGGCTGCAACTTGTAGTAAGTATCTGAGTTTACAAGCTTACCGTATGCCTCTGATATCCTTTTCTTTTGGAATGGAAGAAAGGAAATGATGAACTGAAGTGCATAACTGTTGCTTCTTTCTCACTTGGGGGATGGGAACAGTTCTCTTTCTTCTTGCAAAATAAATTTCTAAGGCCCTAGATTGTAAAGAGGCTATTTCATTGTCAACAAGTAAATGTTAGAACAGAGGAGAATGAAATATGATCTCAGGATCTTTATTTCCTTTCCTCTTAATGTGAATGGAAATGCATCGTTCACTAGTTTGGCTAAAAGTTTTGTCTAGTAGTTTTCTTTACAAAAAGTCATCTGCCTCGAATGTTTAGTTTTTATTTACCCATCTTAGCAGAAATACTGCAAGCTAAGGCATGATTAAAAAAACCCCATGTACTTAAGTTTTTTGCATGTTCTTTTTGGGCAAGGTGTGAATTTAATATGCAAAGTACTGGCTTATTTACTTAGTAATGCTGATAGTAAGAAAATGAACAGAAACTTATTCAGTTACTGCTTCTGAAATTAGCAGTCTGACTAATGAATTTTTTGGGGCCTATACAGGTTTTGGAATTTCAGTCGTTAATTTTGCTTTCAAATTAGTATTGGAAGTATGCCATAATTCTTACTCCCATACCATTTGCTTTGGTTCTAAGAACAACAGTCTGGACTAGAGCCAACTTGACATCCTCTGAGATCTTCAGATTTTAACCTGATGCCCTAAAAATTTGTGACTCTCTAAAGCTTCTGTGTAATTGTTAAAGAGCACTTTTTTTTAAGGGTAAGTTTCTTGTAAACTTAATTTCTTTAAACATTTAAAGGAAACCAGGTGTATTGCAGGATAGATTGTGATACTGGCATGTGCCTGTGACCACAAACAAAGCTAAATATAAAGCTGAGCTTTCTGATACAAATAGCTCCTTTTTAAAAATGGGAAAATTGTCACATCATTGAAAAGAGCAAATTATCTGTGAGACTTTGTAATTGTGGGTTTTGGCTTGATTAATGAGGTGAAGAACACAGTTTAGATCTAAAATTTTAGTGTCTCTATTTCAATCTGAATAGGCAATCTGTGCTTTTCAAACAGATGGCTTTTATTGCAGTAATTAAGCGTGATGGAAAAGACTGGAATTTGGAAATTGTGATTATTCTGAAATGGCAAGTGGAAGGCAAATACGACTGTCGCGTAACCTGACCTTTGTGCTTACATATCAAAAGATACCGTCCAATTTTATTGCAGAGTTTCTATCTTTGCAGCATGATGTTGAAAACACGTGGCTTAGCTTATAAAAGCTTAGTTGAATTTTGAATCAAAGGCATGCTGTGTGTCCATTTGCTTGGAACAATAAATGGAGTTGGAAGTTGTCACTTGTCAAATATATGTATTTGAAATAGTTTGAAACGTGTTCTGAAGAGAAACGTTAGACCTTAATTTTAATATGTATATGAAGAGCTAGATAGCTGAGGAAGCTTTAAGCGGGAAGTTGATGGGACTGTTGAATTCTCATCCTGCCTCTGAGAAAATGGTTTTAAGCACTCTCTGAAACCTAAAACTGTGTTTTCGAAGTGCAGTCAACAGTCTTTGAACCTGAAGGATGATTTCAGTGGACTTTGTAAAACACAGGCCCAGAATCCTACTGAATATTTTTTTTTTTTTATTTGTAGACACATAGTTATTGGCATAGAAACAGAGAGTGGGAAGGAGACATTAGTATGTGTCTGAGATAACTGTTATTGAATGGTTAATTTGGACAAATTGATGGACAAGGTGTTTAATGTTAAAATTTCTGGAAGGTGGTCAGGCTATGGAGGCAGGGAGTTGGAATTTTTTTATTGTTATTTACGCATATATTTAAAAGTAGTTAGAATCTGTTTTAATAGCATTTGAAAGCTGCTAATTTGACATCAATTATCTACAAGGAACAACATGCTTTAAACTTCAAAGACAGGACACATCAAGAGGAATAAGTGAAAACAATGAAAAAATGAAGTTCTTGTAGTATTCATGAAGTAAAATGTAACAGTGCACCAGGTTCAAAGTCATATGTTCTGTACTTTCTCAGGTATAAAGAGGGTTGTTTTTAGGAGCATTTCTAAGGCAAATGTGCCACTGAATAAAAATTTTTCCATGCTGAATCAGTAAAGCACAGCTCTTGGGTTGGGTTTTTTCCTGTTTTTCTTTCTCCCCGCTTCTCTATAACTTATCTAAGTTGAAACACAGATCCAAAGCAAATGCAGAACTCCAAATCATTAAAATATTAAGTTAACTTCCAATTCCTATGAAAAAATTTGAGGGACAAATCTGAATTTTACTTTATGTCATATTATCAGGATATGACCAATGGTCGGTCTGTAGTCCATTGCATTCAGATTTTATACAGGTGAGTCAGTGTGTTTTTCACTGCTGCAAAGCAAAAATCATAAATTCTGAAAGCAGAATCTCAATTATTAAACCTAAGAGGAAAAATTTTTGGTGTAAATAATGTTGCCTTTGGTGGAACACAAAATGAGCAACTTAAATGACTGAAGGATTCTGCCCTAAAGAGAGCCATCACAAAAACCTGAAACTTTGATACACTACTCTGAGCTTCAAGTGAAACAAATTCACAGAAAGCCTTAAAATAACCAGTGTTGACATGAATGCAGTGTGGTCAGTGAAGCGTAAGTGATAGCGTGGTAATGGCTGCAAAGCATGGATGCAGACAGGATGGCTTCCTATTCACTGCAGTTGTTACCAAACAGCTGAATGCTGTTTTGGCAATCTTACTACATTCCTGGGTTCAATAATATTTCTTTCAGTTTTCTATCTGTTAATTTTGCGTTTGAGAAGAACGAAATCTGTTACAAATCAATTAGATTTAAGCAGTCCAAACCCTGCAGCCAAGGACAGTGGCTTGTTTCAGGTTCTTTAATTTCAATTTGTGACTTCAGGTAAATAGTGTTCATAAAAAAATCCATGTGAAAGTATTAAGCACTGGGAGGTTTTTCTTGTTCACTTCAAAGTTTGTTTGGTTTGTTTTTTTTTTTATTTAGCAGCCTTTGCCTTCTCTTTCTTGTATAGAGACACATTTTAGTTGTATGTCCAAACAAAGCTATTCTGTTTTACTAAATGACTGAATAATGTTCTGGAAGGACATTTGATTTTTACAACAGCACAATCCACATCTGTTGGTCTCGTTATGGTTTCATGCTGTTCCTGATGATTCATGGCAAAACGCTTTTTGTTTTGATTCTTAATGAATGGCAAATGCTAATTGCAGAGATGTTCAGGTTATATTATCAACTGCTTCTATCTGTATAACAGCTGAAGAATAAGGAGGTTTCTGAATCCATCTCTTCAAAAATCTTTTGAGAAACCCATAAGATGCTTTCATAAACAGCAGCTGGTAATGGCATATTTTTCAGACTTGTCTTGTGCATGTCATATTAAAAAAAAAAAGTATTATTTCGCATTATGTGTGTGGCTAAACATGAGCGACTTGCAGTAGATTATGGTCTGTGGTGCAAAGCACAGTGACAGGATTATTCAGCTGTGTGTCCTCTAGCCATGCAATACTAATTTTCTATGCTTGGTATGTCTTTTAACAGAATGATGGATGTCCGTCGACTGTGTGGGATGTGTCAGTGTTTGCTAAACATGGTCTGTGCCTCTTCATTAACTAGAGAACCTAGTGGAGGTATTTCACCCTGCGGGAAATAGCAGTGGTAGCACAGGATGCTGGAATGAGTTACATAGTGCTACGCAGGGTTTGTTCTGCATGTTTTATGTTTTCAAGAATTTCTGAAATGATGAAACTTGTTCTTTCAGTGCACAAAAAAATTCATAGTCTGTTCAGTGTCCCAAGACTTTTTCAAAGTGGCATCTTAAAAATGTACCATCACAGTGTCTCTATGTTCCTCATCTTCTTACTTTTACCTGGTCTTCATATCACAGCAAGACTGCTTCTTAAGCTTGCTTTCTATCATCTCTCTGGTCTTTACCAAGGTCTTAGTAACAAGAAAGAGAAGTCGAGAGGAGTTGTCTAAGAAATGCCCTCGCTCTCGGAACTGCAGATACCTATTTCTGTAGGGCTATGGCAAGGTGACTTAACACTCCTCTGTTTTTCTTGGCTTTCAAATTGGGCAGATGTTTAGCAGTTGCTACTGCTGCTAGAAATGGCATAAACTGTGTAATAAGTCAAATAAATTCGTAAATAAAAATATTTTTAATTAATAGCACTGCAGTGCAACTATCCTTCCAAATTGTTGTTTTAAAATCTCTTTCAACTTACAAAGTTGAAAGCTGGTTTAACTCTACTAATAATATCAGCAAATACAATACACAAGTAAAAACGATTTGCTAATATTCACAGAATCACGGAATTATTAAGGTTGGAAAAAGACCTTCAAGATCATCAAGTCCAACCGTCAACCCAACACCACCATGCCCTCTAAACCATGGCCCGAAGTGCCACGTCTACATGGATTTTGAACACCTCCAGCGATGAACACCTCTCTGGGCAGCCTGTTCCAATATTGCTGTGAAAGTTTTTGACTACTAGCTATTTAATCTACAAATGAAAATTTTTGCATGCAAGAAGCCAGGATATTAGAAAAGTGAGGTTATTTGTACTAGAGGTAAAGACCTTGTTTCATTGTATGCTTTAGTATCTATTTACAATGGGTATCCTAGAAAAAAAAAGGCATTGATGCTATCGTGCTGTGTAATACAAGCTTTCAGAGTATTCCCGTGTCTGTTCTGGAGGAGCAATTGGTGACAGTTTTGTACAAATGAGTTTTCTTGAGACTAAAACCTGGAGAAAGCTGCAGTGGGTAATGGTGCACTGCTCTCTGGGCAAGAAGTTCGCCTGATTAGTAACTAGGGGAGCATTTCCTGGGGTAGTGCATCCACACTTCATTTCAGAGAGTAGTGTCTTGTGATTATAACTTACTGAACTTAAATTTCTGGTTGTTTTCATAAAATGAGCTGAATTTTTTTTATCTCGGATAATATTTTACATGTGACAAATGCCATTTGAGCAGTTTAGTGCGTGCAGATTTTAGAAGCAGCAGAAATGAAGCATCTCTTTTCTTTGCCTGTGGCTACCGGGGGAGCTGACTCAGCTGACAACTGTTACCTTGCAGTAACTTCTGCTTGGTAATTTAACATCTGTTCTTTATTCCAGGCCTAGCCTCACAAACTCCTTTCCTTGTGGAAAAGGAGGTGGGAAAGGCATCCTTTTCTCTGTCTGCTTATTATGCCAGAGGGTTTTAAACTTATTTTTTGTTCACAAAGATGGAAGTAACTGACTCTCAGGGACTGCTTTGGGGACTCTTCATCACAACTGATAGCAGCACTTAGCAATAGTGCTAAGTGGGAGTGTTGTGCTTGGGTGGGAGTGTTGATCTGCTGGAGGGTAGGAGGGCTCTGGAGAGGGATCTGGACAGGCTGGATCGATGGGCTGAGGTCAACTGTATGAGGTTTAATAAGGCCAAGTGCAGGGTCCTGCACTTGGGTCACAACAACCCCATGCAGCACTACAGGCTTGGGGAGGAGTGGCTGGAGAGCAGCCCGGCGGAAAGGGACCTGGGGGTGCTGGTTGACAGCCGGCTGAACATGAGCCGGCACTGTGCCCAGGTGGCCAAGAAGGCCAACAGCGTCCTGGCCTGTATCAGCACTAGTGTGGCCAGCAGGAGCAGGGCAGGGATCGTGCCCCTGTACTCGGCACTGGTGAGGCCGCACCTCGAATCCTGTGTTCAGTGTTGGTCCCCTCACTACAAGAAGGATGTTGAGGTGCTGGAGCGTGTCCAGAGAAGGGCAACGAAGCTGGTGAGGGGTCTGGAGCACAAGTCTTATGGAGAGCGGCTGAGGGAACTGGGGGTGTTTAGTCTGGAGAAGAGGAGGCTGAGGGGAGACCTTATCGCTCTCTACAACTACCTGAAAGGGGGTTGTGGCGACGAGGGTGTTGGCCTCTTCTCTCAAGTAACTAGCAATAGGACAAGAGGAAATGGCCCCAAGTTGCGCTAGGGGAGGTTTAGACTCGATATTAGGAAAAATTTCTTCACTGAGAGGGTGGTCAGACATTGGCACAGGCTGCCCAGGGAGGTGGTGGAGTCGCCATCTCTGGAAGTGTTCAAAAAACGTGTGGATGTGGCGCTTCAGGACATGGTTTAGGGGACATGGTGGCGCTGGATTAATGGTTGGACTTGATGATCTTGAAGGTCCTTTCCAACCTACTGATTCTGTGATTCTGTAATACTGTACTGGAGGAGCGACAGGAAATCCAGTTTGTTAACTTGGTGACCAAAGGGTTTTTCAGGCAAAGAGGGCAAATCTGCTGCGTGGCAGGTATCTCCCCAGAGTTGTGCTTGCAGCTGAGACAGATTTTCATTTGTTGTTCATGTGCCGTGCTATGCTATACTCTTTCTTTGAGAGAGCGAGATAAGGAATTGATACATTCTGTTATTAAACTTTCAAACCTCTCTTTGTCCCTTAATTACAGGGGAAAAAAGAAATCTTATTGGTAAGCAGTTGTTATGTTTATCAATACAAACACTGCTATATAGATTAACTTTTTTTGTTCTGGATGGTGGTGCCATCCACAATAATGAATCTTAAACTTACAGAATCATCTTCAGCACTGTCATCCCTGTTCCTTTGGTAAAGGTGTGCTGAAGATTAATATTAAGTAGTAATTAGGGAACTCTTCTGCATGCATTTGTTTTTCCACCTCAGTGTGTTTTTCTTACCCCCTTGTTTTACTTATGCTCCCTTTTTGTCTCCCTTTTTCAGTGTACAAGTCTCATTATATCTCAGTACGTTTTTCAGAGCTAGTTTCCATGTCTTTTTAAACTTCATTTGGAGAACTCTATGAACAAAACGTTCAATTCAAGAAGTTAGCTATGACACAGCAAAGAAAACGTGAGAAAACACACATATACCAGTGAAACTGTGTTGCTTGGCTGCACAGTGTGAATACTGAATGCATACTCTTTAAATAACATTTAATAAAATAAAGGCCTGTCTTTCTTTTAATGCTTATAATTATGCAATTTGTGGATGCAGGACTGAAGCACAGTGTTCAAAGCCACTGACCCTAGCATGGTGGTGGATATTTTCAGGGGTCAACTGCAGCTACGCAACTGCTTCTGATTAGTTTTACCTAATCTAATTGAAACTAACGCACCCATCTTGCCCAAGGAAACTGTAATGCTAGACTGGAGCGTATTTTTACATAGTTTAATTGCTTCCTGGGGCATGTCAGGTTAGCAGTAAAATGGTAATATATACAGCACTGAAGGTTGTTTGCAAAGACTACAAAATGTACAGTAAAGATGTGAGCTGTTATATGTGTGTAGGTGTGTTTTATGTGTAAGTATGTATACATACTTAAAATACATACTTCTCTTAAAACACTGCAGTACTACTTCAGCGCATCTAAAAGAGCTATTGTAGCTCAACCGCAAGGCCTGGACATGTTATGGGAAGGAATAAATGGAACCTGCCTGTGTTCTTCCAGACACCAACTGCATAGGTCTTTTGGGCGGAGAAGGCTGTTATCAATGGGAATGGGAAAGGCTGGAGGACAAAAGGCAAGCCACTTCTTGCACCATCTGCTGCTTTTTTATAAGAGGAGGATGCATGTATCTGATATAAGAGCTGTCTATGAGTCAGAGATGATGAGGAAGGAAGAAATAATACAGGCAGTAAAGCTAGGGAACACAGAGAACAGCATTTAGTCTGCAATTAGCCTTTAGTCTTCTCTTATGTATGAGAGAAAAGGCAAAAACCTAGTTCTACTTTCTTTTGTTGAAAAGAGATAAAACTCTTTAAGCATATCTATTGTCATGATAATGAATAAAACAGATCATTTATCAACCTGAAGGGAGCCTGAGACATTTTCTCTGAATGGACCAAGCTTAAGTAATATGAATGGTCTTTGTAACTTTATATGAACAGGTTGTTCTTATCCATGTGCACTTCATAGAGTACTAATGACAAATCCCTTTCAAATACCTTTTTTTAAGGTCAGCTTCTTTGAAATCTGTAACTGACTGTGTGTATATTGTACACCTGCAAGCTGCTCTAAAATTTGCATGACTCTCTTCCCCACAGGTATAGATTATAAAACTACAACGATTCTTCTGGATGGCAGACGAATAAAGCTACAGCTCTGGTAAGTATGTGCTCCACCTTTCCTCATAATTTATATTTCAAAGACACAAAAACGCAACTCTTCAGGGCAGGATTTCTCCCTTGTGCTTCAGAAATATTTAGTCAACTGAAGAAGAGTGAGCCAGGCAGCTAGCCCTTTGAGTAAGTCACGCTTTTTGTTTACCTCCATTTTGCATCTGTTTCATGTAAAATGGGGGACCCTACAGTTTCTCTACATGACAGATGCAGAAGAAAGGCCCAAAAGATTACAAGTGCCATAAAGATAGATTCAAAGTGCCTTCAAAGATTATGAAATATACTGGTAATGAGAACCATGAGTATAGCAACATCCCTTTACTCAAATTATTTGTAGTAATTGTCGACTAAATAATCACAGTATATAAAAAAAAAAAGGTGGCATTATTGTTCATATAATTTAATTGATATGCAATCTGATGTGCTTTGATCTTTACAAAAACATGTCGAGAACAAAATCATTTTACAACAAATCAACAAATGCTTTTCTTGTAGGGTCAAACATTTGGTCTGTCAGGGTGCTTTTGTGTTAAGATTATTTACAGATGGCCATCTTCTGATTTGTTTAGAAATACTCAACAAGCAGTGCAACTTGAAAAATGCAGCAACATTATTGCCTTTTAAATCCGTTATTTTCCTCTTTCCCTAAACTCATGGCACAGAAGAAGGAGAGGTAAAGTCAGTGCAGGACAGGAAGAAGATGAAGCGTGATTTTTGAGGAACCATAATCTAGATAAATCAGAGACAGGTTCTAGGAACAAGCAGGGTTCAGATAGAGTAGAGAATTGGAGGTGAAAATTAATTGTTATTACGATTATATCCTTTTCCTCCTAGACAGAAACAATCCTGTGCCAGTTCCGTCTTTAAAATTATTTTTGGTGTTTATTTTTGTTTGAAATTTTAATTACTGGAGTTACATGCCTGTGTGTCAAGGCTAGGTTATTTTTAATTTCTTCTTCATTGGTTGTTTTTGCCTTTATGATTTTCAAAATAATGTTTCAAATGTTAAATGCAATGATGGATAACAATGCTCTGCCATCTGGTGTCTTGATTACTTGATATTTTGTTCACCTACTTTATTCTTCTTCTTCTGTCTTCCACTTTATACAGTTTAGCAAAATTACCACATAAAGCTTATCTGAGAAGCAGCCAGGAAGGACATGTTTTAATTCTTTTTGTGAAGGGCAAGGATGTTCTTTGGACTCATTAAAATAACAGATTGGAAATGCTTCTACAGTTGACCATATATAGAAATATGTGCCTTGCATCTGAAGATCTGTGATCTACCTCAGAAAGTCTATGGAATTTTGCCTCTTACCATGTTCTTCACTATAAATTTGATTTTGCTTCCAAATGCTTTATGCAGTGATTTTAATTTTGTGTGTGTGTGTGTGTGTGTGTGCGCGCATGCCTTTCTAATAATCTGTGCTGCCTATGACACTGTAGGCATGCCTTCATCATAGTAGACTCACCGTGAACTATTGCTGCTGTAATCAAGAATTTACTGTTTTTCCATTATTTTCCTTGGTGATAGCTATTGTTTCCTCCCACTTTTCTTTTGCTGTGTAAACAAAATCTTTATTCAAGCTGAACTAAATGCAAAGTCTAGTGGTATATGTACACTTGAGTAGTAGCCTTTGTTTTCCAAGGGCAATCACAAGAATAAAGTTTGAAGTTCTTGTTCTCTTATCCTGAGAAATCTGAGAAAGGTAGAGGAAAGGGCAGAGTGCCAGCGGGGGAAAACTGCTGAGAGCGAGAAGAGCTCTTATTGCATTAGTGACTGTACTGCAGGACTAATGGAAGAAGAGCTGATATCGATCAGTACAGAGGAGTTAATCTAGCTGAACTCTTAACATAGGAGGCCACCTACTTCTTTTAAAAATATATGTAATTTATGTCGTTTAGGGATACATCAGGGCAAGGGAGATTCTGCACCATATTTCGGTCTTACTCAAGAGGTGCTCAGGTAAGCAAAGTACAACTTTCCCAGTCATGAGTAATGGTTGTTGGACAAATGAAAGCTGAGTTAGCAAACCATCGTGATGGCTTCTGTTAGCTCACCTGTAGATTGCATGCAGATTCAGTAATAGTCTGAAGATAACATGAAACATGGGAAATCACGAGGGGCAGGGTTTTCTTTTGGGGAGGGGAAATCCATGAGATTGAAATTGAGTCAGGAGGTAGAATACAGTGATATACGTTCTTATGCCGTCTTGTTGGTTACCTCAATAACTTAAGCACGTTATCTTACTTTCAGCATGTGAACGCTATGCCAATACTACTTTTTAAAACTGTGTGCCAAGTAGGAGAAATTGAGAACATAAAACTGTCAAGAGTAATGTGAAAAATACAAACATAGTCTAAACTGTGATGAAATGTAATGACTGGTAAGGAAATTACCTTAAAAAAAAAAAAGACAGACATACTGAAAGTCACTATAGCTTCTAACGTCAAAATATTGCTATAGTTCATGACATGTATTGGTTCTGAGGGGTTGCATCTGTTAGTTGCAGAATTGCACAGAGCATTGAATCTTCAAGCTACCAATTGTGGCCAAAATTTGCTATGGCTTGTGATGTGTGTATGATCGAACAAAATTGCCCAGTATAAAAAGAAATATTTACCAATACATTAGACCCCAAAAGTAAGTCATGGTTTCTGCCCTTCAGCTGATTTGTGATTTCCACAGGGAGATGGGGCTTGGTTTCACAGGATGCTGAGGTTCTGCTCCACTGAGAAGTTGCTCGGCATCTTGCAAGATTATTTCAGAATTGGGGAATTTACAGATAGTATTGTCTGTGTTATGCCTCTGTTAAACTTACAATTATTTTTTCTTTTTTTAATACAGGGAGTGATACTAGTGTATGATATTACAAATCGTTGGTCATTTGATGGAATCGATCGATGGATAAAAGAAATAGATGAGGTAAGGTACAATCCCAGAGTGTCACTAGTCTGTAACAGATGACTAAGACCGACTGCTTATATTTTCTACTGTTTTTACTGGCATTTGCAGGCAGTGCTTACTACAGAGTTATGCAAGATGCCAAGTTTACAGTTTTCCTTCTATGCTTGCAATTTTAGAAAGTTGGAAACATATCAGCTGAAGTGTCTGATTTCTATAAAGGTGTTGATGGAAAGCATATGGAGGACAAAGATTTCAAATTGTAGTCCCACTCTTGCTGTAGATTTGCCATATCATCTGTGCAAGCCTATCTTCTCCGAGGAAGGGATGTTTTTAGATCAGAGAATCATAGAATAATTTAAGCTGGAAGGGACCTCCAGATGTCATCTGGTCCAGCCTGCCACTTAGTCTTTAAATCCTGAAAAAGCTTTTGTTTGTTTTAATTGAGGGAAGGGGAAAATGGAAGGCAAACTATTAATTTTTTATTGCTTCTCTTTGCTCAGCATGCTCCTGGTGTACCAAAAATCCTGGTTGGAAATCGCCTTCACTTAGCCTTCAAGCGTCAAGTGTCTACTGAACAAGCACAAGCCTATGCTGAGAGGCTGGGCATGACTTTTTTTGAAGTCAGTCCGCTTTGCAATTTCAATATTACAGAGTCCTTTACTGAGTTAGCAAGAATAGTATTGATGAGGCATGGAATGGACAGGCTCTGGAGGCCGAACAAGGGTAAGCGATGTACACTGAAAATGTGTAAATTTAGTCCTAGCTAAGGTTTATGGTTCATGAATATAAAATAATTTTCAGAAACTTTAACCATGATGCAAAAACATCAAAACAGAAGACTTGGGAATCCTGTACAATTTGCTTTCTAAACAGAAAATACCTATCTGCAGGCATAACCTGTTCTTGCTTTTGTAGGGAATAACATATCTTTCCTAAAACGTGCATGCTCAGTCATCGAAGTATTAAGCCATCAATAGGAAACAGAAGCAGCAGATTTTTTTGGATCATGTGTATGTGGGGAAGGGTACGGGAGAAGAAATGAGAATTCATCCTGGAAGTACGGAGTGTGTGCAGGGTGCTGGGTATGCTACTACCATGTGGCTGACAAAAGCATGCTATTATAATGTGAATTTTCTGTCTATTTTTAAGTACTGAGTCTGCAAGACCTTTGTTGCCGTGCCATAGTCTCCTGTACCCCTGTGCATCTTGTTGACAAGCTCCCTCTCCCTGTTGCCTTAAGAAGCCATCTCAAATCTTTCTCCATGGCAAACGGCCTTAATGCCAGGATGATGCATGGACGCTCGTACTCTCTCACATCCAGCAACATCAATAAAAGGAACAGCTTAAAGAAGGCTAAAATCTTCCGTCCACCACAGAGCCCACCAAAAAACTGTACAAGAAACAGCTGTAAAATTTCTTAAGCTCTCTGTGGGAAGAGGAACCTGGATGGAATCCCCTGATGTGAAGCATTTGAACACAAGGATTCCTTGTTTAATGGTTGAGCACACTCTATCTATGTATCACACTACATAGACAAAAATAAGTCTTATTTTAGAGCTTGCTCACTACAGTAATGCTGCTTTGGAATGAATGACATGTTCAGTGCAACTGAAAGGACATGACATTTTGCTGTTGGATTTTCATACTGCGTTTTAGTTTCTGATGTGCATGATGCCACTGTTTTTACTAGTAGATGTGTTTTCATATAGGGGATAATTATCATTATATTCAGTTCTTAATTCCATGAAATCTGGAAAGTGACTTACTGTGTAATTGTATAAAATTCTGTCTTTTTGCAAACTATTCAAAAATACTAAAATGAGTCATCAGTTTGCATATTCAGGCAGAGGTTTTTAAACGCAATGTATTGTATACATTGTTAAATTCTACAAATAGTGTGACAAATTCTAGTAATTCTGCAATTGTGCATTTGGATTTTTTGTAAAGCTTCCATGATAAGTTTGAAGCACTAACTTAACTAAGCTAAAAATGTATATATAATTATTATGCACATACACAACAAGGTTTTGTCCCATTAGTGTATGTAATAGATTTGATAAAGTTTTTGGTATGTTATTTAATACTTTGGGGAATTAATTTGTGGTTTAAATACTTATTTTTCTGTAAAAAAAAAAAAAAACAACTTAACATTTTATACCACTCTACAAGAAAGTTCTAGGAGGAAAATGCCAAAGACACTGTGGTGAAAGGAACATGACTTGAAGAGCTGCTTTATAAGGAAAGAACACTATTTAGAAAATAAATAAATGTTTCTGGAAAAGAAATCCTATCATGGTTTCTTTAACTGGGGGAGGTTGTCTTTATCTTCCTTTAGAAGAATTTGAAGAACAGTATACCTGAACTAGACACCAGGAATGTGAAGTCATCCTAAAAGCATCATGTAATGCTTTTGATACAACATCTGTCTTCAAGAGTTTTTAACTGAAATATGGAAGAATAATACAGGTCAAGTCTTCCTTCTGTTCATGAAGGAATTCTGTGACTTGTTCTCCTGAGTAATGACAATCCTTTGAGGTGATGGTGTAGCTTCATCCCAGTTTCCTGTAGGTGTCTTCACTGTGAGATACCATCAAGTTACATCTCTCTGATACTCCTTCTGGATCGGTATAGATGTCCACAGCCTCTGTAGGTGAGTAGAAGAAATTTTAGCCAGTAAAATGCCAAAGTTATGCTAGCATCCGGATCAATCAATGCATCACTACTTAAAGTGCATTCAAGAACAAGTCTTCTCCTAGTTAAATGGCAAAACAAAGCACCGTGGGAGGAATTCTCTCCCTCGGTGATGAGCAGGCTCCACCTGCCGGTGTGCCTTTGCGTGAGCTACAGAGAAACGCTGCAGGTGTCAGGGTGAAGCTGATAGATTGGAGTTGCATCTCCACAGTTCAGGAACATGTACGTAGCAGATAGCAGCCTACAGCTGCAAGAGATTCAACCTGAATCTGAGACAGCTGCTTGGGTTGTGTTTGACTAGTGGCTGCGTGCAAGATGAAGAGCTCGCTTCCATGCACATTGCTATACTGGTTTAAGTTTCTTCTGAAGTAGAATCTTGGCCTCTTCAATCACCAGGTCATTAGTTTGTTTCCTTTCTGTATGTGGTATGCAGTAAGAATGCCTGGTTGGAGTGAGCATTAATATGGATGTGTGTGTCCTCAAGGGCAGAGTCTCAATTCCTCCTGCCAGCCAGTATAAAGATGAGGTAAGGACAGGCTAGAGCTGCACTCTTCCCTTCTCGTAATGCCCACAGTAATCCCACATGGTGTAAGTAAAGCCTGTAGTTGGAAAGTGGAAGATTTAAAAAAAAAAAAAGTGAAGTAAGGGTTTGTTATTTTAGGTACCAAGTCTCTTGACTGCCTGAGGAGAGAAAATCATGTGAAGGTGCAATTTGTTCTTTTTTTATATCTATTTTCTTTTATATATATATATACATATACATGAGTTCACAAAGAATAATGTATCAACTGGTCAATGCAGACATCTCCAGGACTGCAATGAACCATTATAAACTGAAAAGCTGTAGTAATTTCCCAACAGAAGTCTGCACTAGAGAAGAGTAAGTCACAAATCTGAAATACAACATCAAGCCCTTGATGTGGAAGGCACAGAGCAAGTACAGAAAAGAAAGTGAATGCACATGAAGGCTAGGGAGTAGCTGGCATTTGTGTGAGCACACACAATGTGTGGGCTTTAAGCTAATCATACAGTCATTAAACAATTCAGTTGGAAGGGGCCTCAGCAGACTATCGGCTCCATCACCTTGCTCAAAGTAAATTCACTACTGAACTCAATCAGGTTGCTCAGGGCCTTGGGTCTTGAAAACTTCCAATTTCTTTTTTGATTTACAAGTACAGGGACTGCACTGTCTGGCACTGTGGTGGCCCTAGACTCAAGCTCATGCCTCCCCAGGCCTGGGTCACCCATCCCAGCTCTACGGCCAGCAGCCCTGTTTTGGCCTTGGCGAAGCCTGGGATGCCTCTGCCCCCCGCTATAGCCCTGTGAGGTGGGGACTCCCGTGTGAGGAAGAGGGAATCCCCACAGGCCTGCCAGGCCCACGCAGGGTTGGAGGGGGTAGAGCTACGGGCCCGCGCTCCGCAGGAGCCCCGAAGAGGAGACTCTCCAGCCCAGGGGCGAGGGGCGGGTCCCCCTCCCCAGCCAGATCCTTCCGGCAGTGGGGCCCGGTGCTTGCGCCCCGCTGAGGGCACATCCTCTCCGAAGCAGCACCCTGAGAACATCTCTTTTCCTCAGAGACGCATCTAGCTGGAACCGACCCTCCCCCATCCGCCCAGCGGTAAATTCCCGTCCGGGGTCCACTCCCCTCCCTCAGAGACAGGCCGCCCGCAGGGGCGTGGCCTGGCGCCGCTCGATTGCTCGGTGCTCCTCACCCTGGCGGGTGGATGGGCTCAGCGCTCGGCGGCGCTGCCTAGCAGGGTCGGAAGCAGCCGCCGGCCTGTCCGCCGCGGCTCGGCTCGGCTCGGCTCGGGCGGGCTCCCGCGGCGGGGCTGAGGCGGGCGGGCGCCGTCATGGTTTAAAGGGCGGCGGGAGGACGCAAACGGGTAGGAGCCATGAACCTGCTCCCGGCTAACCCGCACGGCAACGGGCTGCTCTACGCCGGCTTCAACCAGGACCACGGTGAGGTGATCGGGCCGGGCCGGGCCGTGGCGGAGGGGGGCTGTGGGGCGCGACGCGGTGAGGGGAGCGGGCCCCGCCCGGCGCGGTGCCCGGAGCCGGCCTGGGGCGGGGGCTCCGCTTTCCCGGCCCTGGGGAGCTGGTTTGCGCCGGCGGAGGGGTGGCAGTTCGCCGTTGGCAGCGCGGCGGAGGTAACCGGCCGCAGCTGGTGAGGGGAGTGCGGCGCTGGGTCGGGGCCTGCGGCGGGACGCGGCGCGGGCGGCCTCGGCTGCGGGCGGGCGGCCGGGCTGCCGGGGGCTCCCGGGGCCGCGGCCTCGTGTGTCTCCTCGTTCGCCCCCGCTGTCGCTGACGGGATGCCCGAGGTCCGGCCGTTGTAGCTGCTGTGGTAGACATAGTCCCGGCTCTAAGAAGCCGGGCAAGGCGGTGTTTGTTTGCTGAGGTACGATTTAACCGTTCTCCTGTTGTTTAGCTCTGGCACACTAGCGCGCGTAGCCAGCCGCTTCGGAGAGAGTTGGTTGGGTTGGCGTGGGGGGAGAGGAGAAGAGTCGTGTTTTGATGTGCGTCTGAAAATACATCTGCTTCTCGCATGGTGGTTTGGTACTTGCTGCAAGTTGTGCTGCTTAAAATGGGCTATAGCCTCCCTTGTGCAGTTGGGTAAGTGCCTCAAATCATGTGCTTGCAGGGATGTGCTTTTGAAACTGCGTTTCTGAAAAGGTAACTCGCAAAGTGCCACTTTCTCTCAGTGTAAGTACTTTGCATTCAAAATTAGTGGTGTAACTTTTTTTTTGCCTGATTTGTATTTCAAAAATGATGGTTAAAACTACTAATCGTATTGTCAGACAAGTACAGATATGCGGACTGCTGAAAAGCTTCAGAACTGTATGCTTGGTTTATTTCTTTTTCTTTGTTAGAAAGGGGAAGGCCTTTTCTAGAAGGTGCGTGTGCCTCATCTTGCATTTGCAATACAAAAATAGCACCAGTCTTATGAGTAAGCATCATTTTTGTGGAAAAAGGAATAGAAGGTCATCGTTTTGTAACATCCTTTTGTCTTAACAAGTAGTGCTCTTGCCTAAGGCAGTCTTGCAGCTTCTGTCATTGTAGACTGTGCTTCATGTACCTGTTGCTGATGCTGTTGAAGTTGTGTGTAAACACGAATTATTCTATTGATTCTAGTCTACCATCTCTGATGTTTTGTCAGTAGTGTATGAAGCTGTTAATGAAGTGAGCTTCTTGGTAGCTTTCTTCATGCGATGCTGTTGAGTTGAAGACAATAGAATAGTCTGTTTTTCAGCAGCTCTGCCCGCACTTGTCTTCATCTTGTGTTTGCAACAATGATAGAAAAAGAGATTTGCGAGGATGAGCTTCACTTGAAATCTGCAGGGATCTGTAATGAAGCGATAATATTTGATGCTTGGCCTGCGATGGGGCTGGGTTACAGAGAGAACTGTATAGGAAGCTGTTTCTCTTTTACTGCAAAATGCCTTTAGAACATCATCTCAGCATTTAAAACTTGTTATTTGTGGCAAAGGCTTCCTTAAATTCTGTAGCAGTAAACGCAACATAAACACTCTTTTTAATAATGTCACATTCAAAATATGTTAAGGAATTTGTTTTGGGAATCTGTAAGCTGAGCAGCTTATTCCTAGCAGTATTCCAGTCCCATCCTACTTAGCCTGGTGAACCAACTGAATAACAACAAAAAACCAACGTTGAACAAAACCCATGTTTGGCTTTCATTTGCAGGCTTCTGGAGCTCTTCTTGCTGAGGAATGATGACTTTTGAACTGTAGGTAGCATGCTAACTTTTTAAGAAGACCCAAACTAGTAAAATGTTAAAGGATAGGTAATTGTTTGGCTGCTCAAAGAAGAACAGATGAGAGGAAAAGCTCCCTTCTTCCTTGTGGCTTCTACCAAAAATAGAAATATGAATCACTTGAGTGCTGAAGCTTAGTATTGTGGGTGTCTGCATATATTGTCACAATAACCTAATTTCTTAGTGAGACTAGCCAGCCCCATCGTGATGGGAAAATGGGAGGAATGCTCTAATAAGTCTCTCCAAGTCTTAACTTCCATGACTGATGAGTGACAATGCTAGTATCTGCAGTTTTTCTGAAATGTGCTTCCCTTACTCTGTTTTGAGTGATATTATATTTTTATACTGGGTGTCTTTGCCACCTTTTGTTTCTTTTTTTTTTTAATTTAAAAACAGAATAACTCCCCCAAAATGGAGGGCCCGTATTGTAAGGTGTTCTCAGTTTTAAAACAGAATACTCTGACTTTAGGTTCTTAATTTCCAGCTGGTATACTCCTGATTCCAGGTACTTTTCTGATGGTTTCAGAAGGACATTAAAGTACTTTACAGAAATGAATAGACAAAACATTGTAATAACTTACCATGCCAGAAAATATATGTGTAAATTGCTGACAAGTTTCCCTTTTGTCACTGTTGTAGGCTAAAGCTAGTTTGAAAACTGAGATGTGACCTTGTTTTGGTGTTGAAACACTTGGTTTTATTCATTTGATCTCATTTAGTGGCCTGAAATGCTTAGCTATAGGACCCCATAAATATTAGTAGGATTCTGTGCTCTCTTATGGCTTTAGACAAAATTTGCTGTGGTGAGGAAAACTATCGTGCTAGGACTGCGCCTGCCAGAGTCACTTCCCTAGAATTCATAGAATCACGGAATCGTTAAGGTTGGAAAAGACCTTTAAGATCATCAAGTCCAACCGATTTCACTGTTGCACTGAACCAAAATTCAGTGTTGCAATTTCTGGATCTTGTGCCTTAAAGCCTGCAGATTTCTTTGTCCGCATGCACCCTTCAGCTTGTGGCATCTATTAGGATAGTCATTAATTTAACCCTTCCTTTTTCTTTGGCTTTAGAAGGAAAAAAAAAAAAAAACACAACCAACCAGAAAAAAAAAATGCCAAACTGCTGTGGCCTCACTGGGACTGTTGGGAAATAGTACTTTTACTGTAGGAACAAGTACAACTGTAGTTTAGGGCAGTAGTTCTATGGAGAGTCAGCGTTCCCTAGCACCTGAATTAATTTATTATTATTTTTTTAAAGTATCTGAGTTGTCTTCTGTCAGCAGCTCTTTGACAGCCTGTCTGTCCCCTCTTAAAATGAGATGTGACCTTCCTGTGGAAGGAAGCAGACCAAATATTGTAGCAAGGTCCTTTTCTGGCAGTCCCCCCAGCTCTCTTGTGCAGAAGAGCTCAGAAGCTGTAGCTGGGCTGTTGGAACACGGGTCAACGCTAGGATCAGTCAGACGGGAAACACGGGGCTCCAAAGCTGTTCCTGTAACCTGAAATTGAATGAGTAGCAGTAATCTTCCTGTATTTTCTCTTGTTTGGCTCGGGGCTTGCCATGACTGAAGACTTCTTATCTGTCGGTGATGATCAGCTCTGTGGGGAATGCTGCCATTGCTCACATTCCCTCAGTTCTGGTGTATTGTCTCCAGTTAAAAATGTAGATGCTCCCAAGACATTAAAAGCAGCCCATGTCTTAGTCACGAGGTTAGCCCAGCAGAAAAGCTGTAGCGGTGCTACAGGAAATGTAATGTCTGCATTTTATTGCATTAGGAATGCTCCGTTTGGGTTTGTTATAAGCTGTTGGTATTAACATAAGTAACACTTTCTGGAAATCTTTTACTATAGAAGAGTTTCAGCATCCCTCTCCTTTGTCTTTCCTGGAAATACAATATTGTATTATAAAACTGTTGCTGGAAAAATAACTGTATGGATACACACTACAGCTACCAGAAACAGATTAGTTCTCATCCTGAACAGTACTGCTCTGTGTAGACAGAAATGTTGCCATTGTAATTTGCTTTCTAGTTATCCCTGTAAAGTACACTGCACGGGGCAGCAGCTTATTAGTGCCGTGATTTCAACGCAGCGCACTCTTACATATTCAGCTGATAGAGCAAACTAAAGAATGATGTGCTGAGAAGGGAGGAGGTAAAATGAATAAAGTTAATTTAAAAGCATCTATTTCAATATGTTTACTAATCTTTCTATAAGAATTATATTCCTGTTAGCCACTCTCTGTGTGTGCTTACATATGTAAACAAGAACTTTTTGCGCTTAATTTATTACAAAATCTTGGACAGGGTGAAGTTGTGCCTGTGAGTCTTCAGGGTCAGGGAAGTAGGTTTTCTGTGTGTCTTGTTTTCTTCGCTGTTTAGTTGTGCTGTTAGAGCAGTCTTGTATATTGGGGCTGTGACTCTGCTGTTAGTGACTACGTGTAAAATAAGAGGGCTAATTTGTTTCCTTTCTACCTTGAAGGGTGCAGAGGTCGATCTTGTAGTCATTTTCCTTTGTATGTGTGAGTTCAGTGGTTAGGAACCCTAAGGATGCTGCCAAACATACACCCCCACACCTCCTAAGATACTGGTCTGTAAAGCAGAGGATGTGTGTGATGCCTCTTTTGTTGCTGTTGTGTTTTGGTCGGTTGGGTTTTTTGTGTTTTGTTGTTTTTTTGTTGTGGGCTTTTTGGTTTTGTGATCCTACTTGGAATGAAACTCGACTATTAAAAAGGAATCTGAAATTGGCTGCATTATTTTTCCCAAATTGTTGAGTTTTTTTTAAACTAATACTGGTACCAAGATCAAGTTTATTTTTTTTATATTGTTATGTGAGAACATTGATTTTGTTCTGTGTAGTGGATTTCCTCTAGAACAGCTGCTCTCATGATGACAAAAAAAGATGTCACCAGTTGTATTGTTTCTTATGACATCTTAACCTGCATCAAGGTAGGAACAGTGGAAGACACGTATTGAATGTTGCTTACTTGCTCTTCAGCGAGCATATGCGATTTTTTTAACCAAGCTTATGCTAAGCTAATAATAAATAAATGCAAACCACCAAGGCAGTGAGTTGCCTTGTGTTGTGAGGACCATTGCTGGCTGTTCATGAACCTTTAGTGCCAGGAATACCTGGAACAGTCTCTTGCAGTCTGAGCCTTTTTGCCAGCTTCTGAGCCATCGCTTCACAGCAAACTGGTCTGGTCTTGTGTGGAGGAAATCATGGGTCACCAGGCTATGAGCAAATGGTTTGGAGACCTGATGTTAAGAGTGAAGACTTCCTTCCCCCAGCCACCCTGTGATTTTTGGGTATTGAATTCGGGGAAGGGTTGCATTTAGACGTAGCTCCTCCATTTTTATTTGGGGGGTTCAAATCGTTGTGGTCATTGCAGTGCATAAGAATAAAACCAGACTAATTTGAATACCTCTGTTCCAGTACCTTGAAGATCTTAACTGGATTTTTGATACAGTGCATATAAATTGTGTAGCAACTAATCTTCTGTCCATCTGCCTCTAGTGATGGTAGCTGCTTCTGACTTCACCCTGGCATTTCTTTCTATTAGTAACTGCATTCACCCATTAGCAAGCAAAAGAGCAGGACAGGATACTGGCAGTCTGATGGATTCCACTAAAAAGGCACATGCATAATTCTGTAGGTAAATGTAACTAAAATAATGTTCCAGAGTATTTTAATCTGGCTTCTAATCATTCCCTGGTTTAGACTTGAGCTATGGGCATGTAATTGTTGGCACCTGACTCAGTAGGCTCTCATTAGAGCCCTCTTAAAAACTATATTTGAGAAGCTCTCTTATGTGGAAACATGAACAACGGATCATACTTCACATAGTTGTAATCACGGTGTAAATTCGGATCCAATAAGAAAGGAGGGGTTTTGCTTCATAATGACTGCTGGACCATAAAAGTTAAAAATGCAGGTTTCCTTCCCTCTGGAGCGCATGACATAGGACACAGATGGGTTGGGAATTGCTCTCCTTTCCTCCCATTGTTTTCTTACCTGTCTGAAAAGAATATTGAGAACTTTCCACTTTGAGTAGAGGCCAGCATAGAGGACAACTTCTCTAAATGGTTTTCACTTGCAATCACTAACAAAGCCTGCAAGTGGTCTTCAGCTTGAGTTTAACAATGCAGTTATTGAGTAATGCTCCCTTAACCCTCTGGCTCTTGCTTAGTTCTTGAGTGTATCTCGCAATTACTATATATATGTATATGTATGTGCTTTTTACTACAGGATGCTTTGCATGTGGAATGGAAAATGGATTCAGAGTTTATAATGCAGATCCACTCAAAGAAAAAGAGAAACAAGGTAAAATGCTTACTTATTATACCATGCTAGTTCTGTGTTGGAAGTTCAGCCTCCTTGTTTTTTGTTTTTTGGTTTTTTTTCTGCAAGATCCTTGCTTAGCTTTCACCCTTCCGTCACTGGAAGGCTTTGAATAAAGCCTCAAGAAAGGAAGTCTGTGCTGGTCCCAAATGGACTCTCACTTATGCCACTGCCTGGTCAGGTGTTTAGATGCTATTCATTTGCATAAAGCTGGCTGATGATGAACTTGTCTCACCTTCTTGCAGAGGCTGAATTGTGTTAGCTGTTGCTAATGTTTGTAGTCCGGAATACAAGATAAGTCACCTGGTTATTCACAAGTGGGAGCAGAGTTGCTTGCTGCAGCGGTATTATGTACCATCAAGAGAAGTTGTTCTGTTCTTGTGCAGTAATCTGGATGACCTAGTACGGCAATAAAAGCACTGCCTTTTTACTGGAGATCTGAACCTAATGTTTCTCGTACTTGCTTAGAGTATTGCTTGCAAGAGCACTGTGAGCTCAGACCTCTAATACTCTAAATTTTATATTCTCTGTATGCTTAAAAAATCTGGGAGGATCTTAAGGCGGTAAAGCTAGTGTCATGTCTTAACAGAAATTACTAGATGAGCTATATGAACAGGTAGTGGGGCTTTTTATCAGAAAGCAAAGCTAGCTGAGTCAAAATAAGGGAAAATGAAACCTAGCCATGTGATCCTAACCCTAAATATAGGAAGAATGCTGCCATGCTAAACAGGTTTCCAAGCACTTCAGCCTGTGGTGATAGAAAGGATTTAATAAGAGGAAAAATGTATTTAAAATAGCAATTCCTATAAAACCAGGCATGCTTTCGATTTCTTGTGCTGCAAGAGATTTCAGTCACTGTTCATGTAGCCAAAGCTGACAAACTGTTTTCTTTTCTTAATACTAAATTTTTCCGTAAGCAACATGTTTTGGGACTATCATCTGTGATAGTGTGCTAGAAGGATCAGAATTCAGGTTGAAGTCCTGCTGAGTTCCTTGCCAAAACTCTCCCTGCCAGTAGCTCTGGACGTACTTCCACGACTCCTATCATGAAGCGTTTCTTAGGAGTCAGATTGCCTTTCCCCTCTGCGTTCCGGGAGGGCTGACTGTACTGGCTGCACAGGTACACAGAGAAATCTTGTTCATTTTTCATGTATATTTAAACCTACCTGAGAGAGACAAGCTCCATCTGGGACGATTTGATTGATTTCTGTAACTCAGTATGAAACTAAGTCTCAACTGTTGCACCTGGCTTGTCTGTCTCATACCCAGGAGTTCCATGAAGTTCCCTATCCAAGCATCACCTGTCAAAATTTTAAAGATAGTGATTGAAGTGTCTGTTCTAACATAGATTCGGAACACATTGCATGTTCTTAAACTGTCTTGGGTTAGCGTTTGTAAATAAGACTTTTTGTGGCAGTGATAATACCTCTTCATAACAAAATGTGCTGTCATGCTTTAAATGCTTTAATGGAGTTAAGAGGAGGATCTGGTGCAGAAGGGGGTAGTGTCCAAATACAATTGTTAGGAAGGAAACTCGGCAGTCAAAAGTGTTGTAGAAACCACAAGGACTTGTATGAAATCCAAGGCTCTACTGCTCCAATGTGAGTATCTTTCCAGGCATCTACCTTCAGCGCTGTGTAGTCAAGTCCCAGCACAGATTCCTCATCCAGGTGTGCTGCGGTGCTTCTTCATGTCAAACTGCATCTCCCTTGTCCTGTCCTTCATGCATACGTCCACATCTTTCCATGGTAGTGCTTCTTCCTGGCTCCTCAGATAATTTTGCAGTTTTCTCCCATCCCTCTTTCTCACAGTAGGTCTTTCTTGAGTCCTTCTGAAATTTTCACTTTTTCTCTAGCTTTGAAATGGTTTACTAGTTTTGTCCACCTTTCCTGCTGCACCCTGCCAGTGTGTGGAGGTATCAGACAGTCTTTTAAAGTAGCAGTTTGTTCTTAATTCTGCTCATCTACCTTGAAGGCCACAGTTACAGCCTCTCCTCCTGACAGTTCAGTTCCCTTGCCCAAGTGGAATGCCAAGCATCCCTCTAAGCTATGTAAACAAAGCCAAGCCCCCACTGAAATGTCATCAAATTGAAAAATGTTTTTATTACAAAATCCCCTGGTTGATATTTTGTTCCTCCATTTGCACCATAAGCACGCCATCTTACTCTACTTCCTCTGCAGTTGAGATTCTTAAAAAGAAAAAAAAAAACCTTTTCCTTGCACTATGAGAAACTCTCCACACCAGGTGATCTCTCCTGCTTCCTACCCATTCTAGCAGCTACGGGTGCGGTCCAGAGAACAGCGCTACGGAGCCTAGTTCAGTTACATATCTGTGTGTTTTGCCTTCTTTCCTCAAATCCACCGCGTCTATGAAGAGAAATCCCCTTGCAAATAAGAAGGTTCATGACTACTGAGTACCGTTGGTATCTTTCGAAGTGCCTGG
The DNA here is from genome assembly GCF_964289735.1 of Phaethon aethereus. NCBI lineage: Eukaryota > Metazoa > Chordata > Aves > Phaethontiformes > Phaethontidae > Phaethon > Phaethon aethereus. The sequence goes on from NC_138594.1 coordinate 4,670,883, forward strand.
CTTTAGCATAATAGAGCAACACCAGGCCTGGAGCGTGTGCGTGCGAGGGGAGTGAATTTGAGCTGCTAACTGGACAGTCTTTCCAAACTGTTTACAAAGTGTTTACAAAGCCACTGCATAATAAGGATGATCAAGCTGCCACGATGGTACTGCTCGATCTCCTCTCAAGCAGCATGTTGTAATATAACTTTAAAACCTTGCTCTGTATTTTCTGTATGTGAAAATGAGGCCTGTCCCAACTGTGTGACAGCAACAGTGGTGATATTCATTGCTATAAAAAATAAAGCAATTTGGCCGAGAACCCTAAACAAGCACCAAAAAAAAAAAAAATCAAATGAACCCCCCTGCCCCTTTAGTTAAGAGTTCTTGCCAGTCACCCTCACCCTTAGAGGATTCTCTTTTTTAAGTTCAGCTGAGGTAGGAAGATACTATTCCTCTCGGGTGCCTGGGAGATGTGCTAGATAACGCGAGCTTTTCTTGTAACAGTGGTAAAAATTAGATGGCATTTTAACAGGTTCTGACACTTAAATAAAATACATTTGTTTTTCAGAATTTCTAGAAGGTGGTGTTGGCCATGTTGAAATGTTGTTTCGTTGCAACTATTTAGCGCTAGTAGGTGGAGGAAAAAAGCCGAAGTACCCACCTAACAAAGGTGAGTCTCGAGGAATAGATCTTGTAAATGCTTGCCTTGCCATCTGTGTGAAACTGCCCAAAGCGCTCCCAAGCTTAGTGGCGAAATAAATTGCATCGCTGCTGTTGCAGTGTTAACAGGCAGTTACCTGCAGTAACTGGTCTGAGACCTGGTGACAAAGCCTGTACTTCTCACAGGTAACTTCGCAAGTAGACTCCAGCTCAGCAAGCTGAGCAGGGGGAAAAGGTCCCTGGCTGGCAAGCTTTGTGAGAAAATATGCTACTTTTGGTTGGGTTTTTTTTTTGACTGCTGCCACACTTCTTCGATAACCCTCAGAGCAAAACAAAAAAGCTGGTTGTCTTTAGAAAAACTTATTTTGTCAGCTTTTGTGGTTGAAGTTTACCAGCTCCTACCTGCACGAGTCATAGCATGAAAGAGTGGGTTGATGTGTAGTAGCTCAGTGCCTTCTGGTTAGCAGGATGCCAATCTGTAACTGCTCAGCTATTGGATGCACCTTTTGATTTAGTCTTCTCAGAAACTAGAAGTTGTTATAATGGAGACAGTGTGGATCTTCAGCTATGCCTTGGGGATCTAACGCAATCTCTGCACTCTTCTAGTAATGATCTGGGATGACCTGAAGAAGAAGACTGTCATTGAGATAGAGTTTTCTACAGAAGTCAAAGCAGTTAAGCTGCGAAGAGATAGGTAGGTACAAAAAATGTGCTCCAAATGTGCAGATTGGCTTTGCACGCTCTTCTTATTCAATTCCAGCTGTTTGTGGAGAGAAAAAGATCCTCCTTACCACCAGCAATTAAAGGTAAAACAGGCTTTTGGGGGCAAGCATTCGGTATCAACAGATCACAGCTCAGGGACGCTGGTATCGGAAACCTTGGTGAAAAGCCTGCGAGCCTGTCTGGCCCCCTGACGTAGGGAAGTGTTCTCATGCGGCTGTGCTGACTTTGTCTAGGTGTGGAGCGTGAAGGGAATTCAAGCAGATCTCTAGAGCAAGAGCATTTCTTAACAGCTGGAGTCTGTGTATGTGTGGGCGGAGGGTTCTGCTGTCACAGCTTTGGATAAAGTGCTTTGCAGGCTCACAGTTGCATGGTGTTTTGTAAGGCTGCAAGTCTGTTGGGGGGGTGGGGGGAGAATATAGCAGTTACATCAGTTGAAAGCCTTTGCAGATCTGAATTAATATATATATGTCCCTGTTCTACCCACCCAAAGTCATAGGAATTTCTCGTCTGTTTCAGAATTGTGGTAGTCTTGGACTCGATGATTAAAGTTTTCACGTTCACACACAATCCCCACCAGTTGCACGTCTTTGAAACCTGCTACAACCCTAAAGGTTAGTTGTGTGTGTGGGCTGGGGAATGGAAGCAAGTTTATTCTGTTCCTGACATGCTGTTTATCTTTAGCTGCCTGAATCGGTTTCCTTTAGTAAGTCATTAAACAGTTTACTTGCTGCACTGTAGTCATGCCCTTTGGAGATGCTTTTGTGTTTATAAAATGGTTATTAAAATGTATTAATACTTGGCACAGAAAAGCTTTCTCATATACTCATGTTATGTTAACGGATTTGATTTCTGGAAGAGCTATATGCTTTTTCTGTAAAGAACCTGTAAACTTGATGTATTTTGTGCTGAAAGCTTAATTATAAACACAAACTCTGTTGAAGTACATCATTCCTCTTTTCCAATACAGCTAGAACCTAGTCTCTTACAGTGACAAAAAGACCCTTATTAGCAAACTGATTTTTGTCCTTTTTAAATAGGAAGTTATGGCTTTGTCTTTTGAAACGAGCAGAAGGTATCTTGAACCAGGCTGAGTAGTAGTGCCACCGGCTAAGAACTGCCTGGGGCAGTGATGCCAGCTCTAGGCTCCAGGCAGGCCTGGGAGGGATAGGGCTTGGGTCTGACCTAAGGGAACGGTTTCGTTGCAGTAGGTTTATTGAAAAAGGGAGGTCCTGTCTGGAAGGAGAGCTCGAGGGTCGTGAGACGAACACGCTCCTGCATCAGCTGCACACTTAAGACTAGCTGTGTACATGAAGGTCTGAAACTGGAGGGGTGGAATGTCTGCCTCTGGGCACAACTGTGCCCTGCTGTGCTGGTGGTCAGGATCGCAAAGCACAGGGCTGGTGTGGGGGAGGTGGAGGGAGCTGGGCTCCTTTACTCACACAAAAGGAGACCCTGACGGGCTGTCTGCAGCTGGTGGCTTATGGCTACTTGAAGGACAGTTACAGAAACAATGGAGCCAAACTCTTCCCGATAGTGCCAGACAGTCAAACAAGGGCTGTTGGCCATGTGTGATACTTTGGGAGGATCAGCTTGGATGTCAGGAAGATGTTTTCTCCACCAGGAGGTTACTTAGGCTTGGAGTCCCCATCTTCAGAGGTCTTCAAGCCTGCTAGAAGCGACCATGGAATTGCTGGCTGCGCTTAGGGCAGCACAGCCTAAACACAGATCCGGCATGCTGACTTAGAGGCTGGTGGGTGTATGGTGGCTGATGCAGAAGTGTGCTGTTTATGTGATCCCCACCTGGTGCTCTGCCAGCTGTGGACTGAGTTTGCAGGAGTTTTGCTATCAGCAGAACACCTGGGAGAGATGTGATTTACCTTTAAAGGATCTGCAAAAAGTTATTGAAGAAAAAGGGCAAGTGCCATAAGAACCAAGTTCAAACATGAATTGATAATAATCAGTTTTACTGACAGAGGAGAAACTAAGATACCAGCTATTATAAGCCCTTATCCTTTTTGAGCTGCTAAGGAGACTTTTTTTTTAAATAGCTTTGCTGTAACAGCCTGATGGAGCTGATCTCTGAAAACATCCAGATTTTGGATAACCACAACTAGGTTACTCTGAAATAAAGTGATGAGAGCAAGTTAAAATTATGCTACTCCCCTACTTTACTGTGCTCCACATGTATGGACGGATCATGTTTTGGGATACCGCAATAGCCATTAAAATGAAATTCTGATTTACTACAATGTATGTTTGTTCTGAAATTACCAATATTTTAGAAACTTACGTTTGAAAACTTTATTAGGTTATGGAAACTACAGTTACTTTTTTTTTTTTTTTTTGTCTTCTAGGTCTCTGTGTCCTTTGTCCAAATAGTAATAATTCTCTTCTTGCATTTCCTGGAACACATACTGGGCATGTGCAGATAGTGGATCTCGCTAATACCGAAAAGCCTCCTGTGGACATACCGGCTCACGAAGGTGTCTTGAGCTGTATAGCTTTAAACCTGCAGGGAACAAGAATTGCAACAGCATCAGAAAAAGTAAGAATTATCTCCTCCTACCTCTGATTTACTATGTGATTTACTATGTGTAGCAAGTCCTTCTAATGTAAGAAGTCACATCCTTTCGTAGGAAAGGCATAGAAGTAAGTAACTGGAAAATTTGTCATTGAACTGTGCATTCTTGGTCTTTATCTTTACTGCTTCCGTAGGATACCCAAACAGCGATCCTAACACGGTGCCTGAGGTAGCGTTTGTGTGTTAGCCGACTGAAGGGTTACTGCTACAGTGATGTTGAGTGAGGTCTGGTCCAAGTGGTTCACGTGTTTCATGTGTTCTTCAATGAATACTATTAATTTTCAAAATAAAGGGAAGGGGAAGGCTTACTTGCATTCTTTCACCTTTATTATTTTCTGCTTGAATTCACTTTAAAGCCCCTGGCTAAAGAAATACTTAGGTCTGTCATGCTGGAGGAGTTAGTTCTGCTCCCATTACAGACCACGAGGGAGGTGCACTGCCTCCATTTTTCACATACACACACTGCAGCTGTCTTCATACAGAGTCTAAATGATAAAATAGTTCTTGGAATATTTACCAAATTGTGTCTGGTTGTGTGTTATAAACAACACACTATGCTGACAAAAACCTGAAGTTCCTGCCAGCCTTTGGGCTGGGCTGAGGCAGAGTGCTGTAGAAAGAACGCAGAGCGAGTCACAGACCTGCCTTCTCTGTGGGAACTTTGGTGGAGTCTCTGGTGAGCTCTATCTCCTGAGGGACAGGTCCAAAGCAATGTAAGGTCGATGGGTAAGAGGCAAGCTGAGTACTTGCTATCCTCTTCCACTCAACTGAACTGAGTTTCTTGAGGACAAGCTAAATTAATCCAACGAGTCTCTGTTTAGAATAGTTTCTACAGCACAGCCTATAGCTAAAAAAGCTTAAAAATAAGAAAATGCAGCCATAGTCTCTCTTTAGCTAAGCTTCATTACTGTATGTCTTTTAAACAAAGCTTTTGAAACTGCCAACTCTGTTGCTAAATGGAATAATAATCTGCTGAATTTGTACTGCGATGGTCCTTTTTTTAGTGTAGAGAAAAAGTTTAAACAGCATTGTCAAACTGAAATAGGAGTATGGGCAGGCTGTCATACCGAGCATGCTGCAAGAAAACAGCTCAGGCTTGTGTCTTCCATCAAAACTAGGCTGACACTTACCTGAATCTTTCTCTGCTGGGTTCTGTTATTTACTGGTGTGTGACTGGAGAGATGCAGTTGTTAACCAGGTATATGAGATGAGTTGCAGGTGACAACGCATACCCACTCTTCATCGGATGAAAGTACTGCTGAATTGTCGATCGCTTTATGTGGGATACGCTGACTTGTGTTACACCTCTGGTGTCAAGCTTAGTTTACTTTGACGTACAGTTTTCTAATGCAGTAGTCTTTCTGTAACCCAACTCAGCTATGGTGTCTCTCAGATTGGGATCACTGCAGATAATGCGCATGCAATAGGTAACTAATTCTTCTAGAGTACGTCAACTGAACTAACTGTGAGACCAGCCACAGCCTGATGGTACTGAAGTGGGAAAAGAACTGCACAGTAGCAGAGTACTGATTATGGGGGGCAAGAATGAAATGATTTGCAGAACTGGGCACAGAAGGCTGTACACGAATCTAATGTTTGCAAACTATTGTCAGGGCTGCACTAGTGCTTTAGAACGTAACTCTGGTGGAACTTACTTAGTTGAGTAGCCAAGTTACAAGATTGTATACCAAAGCATTGTAACACTGTGGTGATGAGGGGGGAAATCAATATGCTTCCCCAAACTTACCATCTCTCTTAGAGATTCTCTCAAATGTACTGAGATGAAGAACCCAGCTGTGTATGTAGGGGCATGCTGCTCAGACAGGATTTTAGGATGCATTCACAGGTGTAGAGAGTCTTCTGTCTTTTCTAATAAAATGCTTGATTTCTTTTCAAGGGGACCCTTATAAGAATATTTGATACTTCGTCAGGGCATTTAATCCAGGAGCTACGAAGAGGATCACAGGCAGCCAATATCTACTGGTAAGTTTAACTGCTGCTGCTTTGCTGTCTCACGGGTATTGTTGTGCTGAAGCAGCCCGGTAAACGGCACCCGAGTCTCCCTCGCAAAGGAGAGCTATGCAGCCACTAGGCACGAGGCCGAGCTCTCCTGGTGGGCAGCGGTGCTGGGGCTGCTTCCCCTCGGCTGGGGGCTGGGGAGGAGAGAGCAGTAGCTGGCAGCTGTGTGGAGCCTGGCCTGGGTTACAGGGGTTGTGACAAAAACCTATGTAGGATAGGTGTGCTTCTCTGCGTGGAGTAAAGGGGAGCTGGGGAGTACTTCAGCTTCACTCTGAAACACCGGGAATGCAAAGATCCACTCTGACACTTCCTGGAGAGCCCAGGGGAGTACCCGGGGGTGAGTAGAGCATTCATTGCACCACAGTGCTGCTCCGCATGAAGTGCAGCTAAGCCACTGCTGGAAGTGCTCTCCCAGGAGCAGGGAAACATCTATTCAGCTGCTGAGCGTTGCACCTTTTATCCGATACCTGCCTACTCCTCGGAGCAGAGGTTGTGTGTTTTCTTGCAGCGGAAGTGGCAGAATGGCCATGTCAGAGCGGGCTGCTGCATGGCTGGTCCCGATCGCCCAGGCCCTCTGTTTTGTGTGCATGCACTCGCCCCTGCAGGGGCTGTTCGTCCTGTCAGCAAAGCAGTGCTCAACTGGAGGAGTCCCAGCTCCCCCAGCAGAGGAGCTGTTAACACCTTTGCCTGCCAGGCTGGCAGCTGCTCTAGGCTACTGCAGCAGCAGAGCCGCATACACCAGCAGCTGTGGGTATGTTCCAGTAGAAATACTGCAACTGTCTGTATTCTCTACAGTATAAACTTCAATCAGGATGCTTCCCTCATCTGCGTATCCAGCGACCATGGCACAGTACATATTTTTGCTGCAGAAGACCCTAAAAGAAATAAGCAGTCAAGGTAGGGTTTGAGCCATTCTGTAAGCCTTTAGGGGGACTGGGGAGGGCCTTGACCTTTTAATATTAAAAGTTTAAAACACTGCTCCTGTCAAGCAACAGCTAATGCCTGCTTTACTGGAGGTGACAAGATTAATCTGCTGTGCTTGAGTGAAGTTGCAGATTTGGGACTAACAGCAGCTTGTCCTTTGCGGAGCTGTAGAATTCCAGCAGAAGGTTAGGCTGTTGTTTTTGTGGCTGTCTCTTAGTACTGTGCGGATGCCTCACGTACAGCAATCCCTACTAAAAATCAATCCTTTTGGCAGTTTTTGCAGTCACTAAAAAACATAAAGCCAGAAAGGTAGTTGTAGGGTCCCTTCCCTAGAAGGGGAATCGTACTTATTACCTGATACTTAGTAGAAGAAAATAGAAAGCCAATCAAAAATAGCAGTTAGTGTGAACCCTCTGACTTGTTCAAACACACCAGCAGTTGTATATCAACTCTATAGTCGGCACCTTGCTAAGTTGTTATGCTTTTTTTTTCTCTTTCAGTTTGGCCTCTGCCTCCTTTCTCCCCAAATACTTCAGTTCCAAATGGAGTTTTTCCAAATTTCAGGTTCCCTCAGGCTCTCCGTGCATTTGTGCCTTTGGAACAGAGCCAAATGCTGTCATAGGTAAGCACTGCAGGCTTCCCCAGGTTCTGCCTGGAGAACCAGGTTTTGAACTACCCTGGCCTTGAGCTGGAGGGAACGCTGAGGTGAGACACCAGCACGGCAAGGGAGAAAGATCAAACAGGGCCCAGGGTGGAAGGGGGCTGTACCGAGCTGACAGAGAGGGCATGGGGGGTGCCTTATCTCAGGCTCCTCCAGACTACCCCTCTGTGTGTTCCACTGGCTTGGAGGGTCTGTTTAAGCTGTAGCTGAAGGAACAGGATGGTGCCTCTGGAACAGATAGGCATAATAATGTGACTTTGTTTTTGTTGCAGCAATATGTGCAGATGGCAGCTACTACAAGTTCTTATTCAACCAAAAAGGGGAATGCTCAAGGGATGTCTATGCTCAGTTTTTAGAAATGACGGACGATAAGCTTTGACTGTGGGGGTCAAAGTACTGCCTTGGCTATTCTGCATCTTTGGAAGGACAGTATATGAATGTCTAATACTGAGCAAGAAGCTTAGCAGACCTCACTGAGAAGCCTGGCCCAACATGATCAGAACAAGCTCTGAAGTAGTGGACTACATATGGTTTTTTTCTCATTTCTGCAAGTATTCATCATTAAAATCTCTTTGGGTTACTGTCATCAACTCAAGTTTTCAAGATGTGGCTTTTCAACAAGCTTGTGCCTATTGGGTTTCTCTTAATCTAAACTGTAAAATGACTTTAGATTAAACACGAGTGCCTGCCACACTAAATGAGCTACAGGGGGCTGTACAAACGTACAACTAGCCTTAGAAAAAGGGATATGAAAACAGGCAATTTTTAGGCATTGCTTTACTTCTGCTGACTGGCTGGGAGCAGGGGGAATACTAGGGTTCAGAACAATAATGCTCTACCAGCTTGGCTAGGAACAGGAGTGCTGCCTTTGCCCCCTCCCCAGGCTTAGCTTAGTGTTGCAGAGGAGACGAGACGACAAGCGTGTAGCCCTAACTATACCACGTGTGTCCTCTGTGCTGTTAGGGGGCTGGGTGGTGGTGGGGGCCTGTGGCCACAGACTGCTGCTCCCTGATGCCTGCCCCTCTCGGGTGAGTGGTCAGCACTCACTGTCCAAGGTACCAAACTCTCCGTGGCAGCTGACAGCATGTTTAGGCACTGGCTGACCCAACTAACCTCTCCTTGGCGCACAGAGTGAGTAGCCAGGGCACACGGAGCTCCTGTAGTTGTAGAGGCGGCGACTCCTGTAATGAAACAGCCATTCTAGGTTTACAAATGGCCCTCGGTACTGGTGGGACAGCTGTACTGGCTGGCCTTCAACTGGAGGACAGGACAGGCCCCTCAGACATCCAGCACAATAAATTGGCGAGGTGGCATTAAGTATCTGTCTCTGCAATGGCTTTAAACTTGCAAACTTTTTTTGTTTTTGAGACGTTGCATACTAGATGCTGTTGGCCTAGGGACAGTTAGGTTAGACTAAACCAACTGACTTGTAAACTCTTTCCCCCAATGGCAATTAATACTTACTGCTGAACTAAGGCGCTAGAAACTGGAATAGACACAAGCTCTCCGTTCATCGCACTAAATACCTGGGGCAGGGAAGTCTTGCTCTTCTGAAATTTAATTTCACAGACGCTTCAACTCTGACATGCCCTTTCACTCTAAGACTGTTTAGCTGCAAACTCTTAACTTTGACAAGTTTCTTTTAGAGTCACATAACGTACTAAGGACTAACTTCTACGCAGATTTTGATGTCAAGGTTGCATGTTGCTTTTATGTGTATTTAATCACAGAAATTGTTTTGCACACTTATTTGTAATATGTTATTTCTTTTAAATAAAAGTGACTAATTTTGCTGTATTCACTGATGCTCAAAGCCAGAGTTCCTACTGCCACAGCTTTGGGGGAATAAGGATGTAACTGCGGAAATAGTGGTGGTGGCTGATGGACAAAATTTGAAGTGTGCTGCCTGTACCACGTAAACCAAAACAAGTCCAACTTTCAGTGCAAACCAGTTCCTGTTCAGCACTGCTGCTGGGCCAGAGCCTCTTACCTTTGAGCAGCTGCAGTAGTGGAAAGTGCTGTCTCTGAGGAGAAGGGTGTGTGCAGGAAAGCATTACGTTCTCCAAGGATGATTTAATCCCTGCTGCTGGTGCAGTTGTAAGCTGTTGATGATCCAGTCAGCTGCACTCACTTTAAATAGCAAGGAAACTGCTTTAACTTAAACCATGAAGCCTTCTGCAGAGTGTTTTGAAGGTTTTCCATATCTTAATCTGCTGAAGCACCATCCCTCTGTCCTCCCATTAAAGTTCTCCTACAGTTGATCAGAGAGACTGAGTGTAGTTTTTCGCAAGAACGAAAACTAACAAACACTCCCTACAGGCACAGACAAGAGTAACTTGGACGAACCCTGGAACCCCTTCATACATACCTAGATTTAATCCCAAATTCCTCCTTCTGGTACTACTTGCACATCCTTATCTTTAAGTATATAGGCTATTTTACAGGGATCCAAAATTAGGTAAAAGAATGAGTGTTCCCACCTGGTGTTGGTTCCAGGTTGCTCTGCCAGTATTTCATCTCATCACTTTCTCCTGTGCTGCATCATGTAGGTAATTTTAACCAAAATGTGCATTAAGTGGGATAGTGGATAAACATACCTCTGCGATAAATGGAATAGTATTTTAGTTAGTCACTTTTTAAAAAAAAATAAATAGTACTTTAAGTATTAGATAGACCACGTGGCCACTGTGTTGATTTATTCATGATACTGTGTTGCTGCAGCATCCAGTTACGCTGTGGAGCTCAGAACCAAGACTGGCAACAGCCCCCCGGTTCTGGGCCTCGCACAAGGACGCTGCTTTCCTCAGAGAGGGGCAGGTGCTTGGCAGAAGGCAGAATAAGCAACCAGTCGAACATGCCCCTGCTCTACATGAGGCTGCTGAGTAAACTTTTATGTGACAAAAGAGGATTAAATAGATTTTAGACTGTCAAGTTGTTATCTTAGGATGAGTACTACAGTCCAGAGGCCCAATAGCATTTATTTAAGTACAGTCATCTGAACTCTTCGCTAGAAACACGTGGCCTTGGGAGACAGCCCTGCTCAACAGAGCACCCCGCTGCCTGGAAGGGTAACAGGCCAGTGGTGCAGCCTGCACTAATCTACGACGAAACGGACAAATTTGCACAGTAAGTCTGAAACATGACTATTCCTGGAAAACAACGTATTTCCACCAGCATCAGCCATTTAAGTTATATGGATTATTAATTTCTTTTGTATTTAGAAATAACTAAACGCCTTCGCTCCCCCTGTTTTGCTGTCTCTTTCCACAGCACCTGTGTCACAGTTGGAAATCCTGACAGGAAAAGTGGAAGATTAGCCAGTGCAAGAAAGTCAATGGTGTAATCCCAGGTATTTGCCAGCAGGAGTCACAGAATATGAGCATTTCCTTCAGAACCGCTAAGTAGTCACATTAAAGTAGAAAACACAAGATTAATCAGTACAGTTAGAAAACACAAGCCACAAGACTACTTCTTGTATACATAGGCCAAAAGGCCTGTGGCAGACGCTGCTGACCTAAATGCAAAGGCTACAGAGTAACGTGCGCTTCAGAAGGACAGCCTTGTTTTGGAGTCACATGCTGGTGAATCCACCTCTTTTTTTATTAAGCCATTTCAATGCCCCCATTTTCCTGCCCTTTTTTTTCCTTCTTCCCCAAAGGTTGCATCTGTTTAAACAAGCCAATGACTGTAAGAGATCTGCAGAACTTCACACAATAGCCCATTCTTTTTGTTAAAGGAATAGGTTATGCTCTTTCAGCTTCACATATTCCAGCCCTTTACAGCAGTTTCGTAGCCCTCTGATTTCTCCCCAACTCTTGAAAGCAATGACATGAAAACCAGACCCAGCATTCTAGTCAGTTTTTCAGGTATTGCAGACAAAAGTGTTTTTCCAACTCCGATGAGAAACAAAAAGAACGTCACTAATGCACAGAGAGGATCAGAAACCAAACCGCCATTAATGAAAATTACTCCAGGAAGTCCACATCTCTCTAAACTTATTAAAAAAACACAATACTCTCTCTGTCAGTATTGATGGTCTGTGCTAAATTAACACATTTATGGCCAACATTTTTTTCAGAATCAAATCACTGAACCAATGCAAATCTCTGGCTACATACCTGCGATCAGCCCCAAATGCTAACACAACTTCTAGAAGAGTGAGACTCTGATACAAAAACTGGTTCTTAATTCAAAGTCTGGCTTGATTAATAGCTAGGAAAGAAAACCAGTAAAAGCAGAAGCAAAGCTTGTTTTCACCTGCCAGTCCATAAAAAAGATGAAGAAGAACCCGATAGTTAAAAGCAACCCGTGCACTTACTAACTTCAGGCATTCCCTTTATTAATTAATTTTGTGTCAGGCACAATGTAGTATTCTTGGTAGGAATGTTAACTCCATAGTTAAGACACGTGTATAGAAAGAGGTCAATAAGGTTAGTAGAAAGCAGCACTCAATTTACTGTAAATGAGATTTTTTTTTTTGTAAATAAATACCTATCACACATCTATAAAATCACAACTATATAACATGACATGCTATATAAAAATCACAACTCGACCTGTCTTAATGACTACTAACCATTCAGAATTCACCTTTTGGGGGAAATGAAATCAAGATACAAAACATAGATCCGAACGCAGATTGTTGAAACTGCAAGTTCCACTTCTAGATTTAACCAATTGGAAAAAAACACGACTTTAAAATGAACGCATATTGTAACAGCCGTGCAAATAAAGGCAAAGTCTTCCCAGCTGTGCCTCCTGCACAGCAATCTGTACTGTGAAGTGGTTTACAAGGCAAAAGTGCTTTTCTATCTTTTGGCATTAGCATGGTACAGGTATTTACCTAAATCAGCACAATAAAAAAATGACATTATAGAGAGTGCTGCCATTGTGGTAAATACGTTGCAATGTGGGCAGGGGGGAGGCAGCAGCTCAGAACTGAGACTAACCACACCGATTAGAAAGAATGAGAGTCTTTCACACCGCTCCGTCCCCAGTCCCCTCTCCATTTTGAAGACTGCATCACTTTGCTGGGTCGTACGATACCCTCCAGCTGCTGTTACAATGGCCAGCGCGAAGGCGGAACTCTCGTGTCCAAAGGCGAGATTACCCCGCTGCCCCTTCCCAAACCTGCCGGGATCTAGGGCCACTGCGACACGCAGCTGGATCAAAAACAAAGCTGGCCTAAGGACGGGGAGCGGCATCTCATGCAAGGAGGACAGAACACACTGGCAGCGGAGATGAACACTTCTGTCCTAGAAGCAAACGCACACTTAGGGGAGGGACAAGGGCATGGACATGTTGGAGTGGGTCCAGAAGACGCCACAAAGACAATCAGTGGGACAGAACAGCTCTGCTGGGAGGACAGGCTGGGAGAGCTGGGGGGGTTCAGCCTGGAGCAGAGAAGGCTCCAGGGAGACCTTCCTGCAGCTGCCAAGGGTGAGAGGGGGCTTAGAAGAAAGATGGGGACAGAGTGTTTAGCAGGGCCTGTTGCGACAGGACAAGGGGTAACGGTTTTAAACTAGAAGAGGGCAGATTTAGACTAGATACAAGTAAGGAATTTTTGACAGAGGGTGGTGAAACCCTGGCACAAGTTGCCCAGAGAAGCTGTGGATGCCCCATCCCTGGAAGTGTTCAAGGCCAGGCTGGACGGGGCTCTGAGCACCCTGGCCTAGTGGAAGATGTCCCTGCCCATGGTGGGGGTGGCGTAGTGAAATGAGAAGATCTTTAAAGTCCCTTCCAACCCAAACCATTCCATCAGTCTATGATTAGGCCTTGCAAATGTTTGAATTCTGAGTCTTTTTCAGAGTAATTTCAAAGATCACACAAAAGCTGACTCTTAGCAGAAAGAACACTGAACAGGCAGCCTAGAAGGAGCAAAAGGAAATAATAGCATGCATCATAAAACACAAAAGTTAAGTGGAAAGGTTACATCATTTCCTAAAGAGAGGTCAAATCTCTACGTACATGAATCACCTGAAGAAATTTTGCATTTGCAAAAGAAAAATCATATTGACCGTAGGAGTCCAGGATGATTGGCACGTAAGACCAATTTAAGAAAGGTCATGAGCATCGCCTGGGAAGCAGCGTCACAGGAGTCTCATTCCGCCTTCGCTATTTTGCAGTAACCATCACTGTATTAATAGTGGGAAGCACATAAATACATGGTCAAACCAGGGAACAGTTCTGTTTCAACAACCCAATGACTCAATTTAGTAAGGCCTGACATTAGTCAAAAGCCCTGGAGATGATCCTGTATGAGCATTCTTCAGCATCCCCAGAAGCATGGTAAGCATACGTTGTATTTATGTAAGACCGTAAGCAGTTTTCTCGCATCGCACAGCTTTTTCAAAGCGTTTATCCACCTGAACGAAGGCGTCTTCTTGCGCCAAATGCTACAGGCACCAAAAAGTGTAAAACACCACCACGATACAGAGTCAGGACTTGGACCATCTTCTCATCGCCTCCTCTGCCCAGGAGGACATGATGTACAGCTTGCCTACCATTGACCCACAGCAAGGATCACCTTGGCTTGTTTGGTCTGATACCGCTTCCTGTGGCACTGCCAACATAAACTGGATTAATCAACCGAAAATATACATAAATATTCCAAGCACACTTGTTGAGTAATTTCAACTTAGTTAATTTGCTGAATAAAATTTAATTTTATTTAAAAAAATCTTATACACTATTATTCACCTAGCCCTAGTTGTGAACAGATTCTCACTTCTGAAAATAAACCACATTCTAGTGAATTCATTCAACACCAAATTAAATTACTAGTACTGGATTTTTTTTCTTTAAAAAAGTATGTTAAAACTTTACTTTTTTATTTTTAAAACCTCTAAAGAAAATGTTGCAATTTTACAGAAATGTTTCTTTTCAGGTTATGCCTTTTTTTAAATGCCTGTTATAAATTCAGCTTGTGTAGAGTTTTTTTTCATAGTTTTTTAATATGCATTATCTGCAGAGACATTGTAACAGTTCCATTTTGTGGATGAACACAAAACTTGTACAGATTTCTCATATTTGGTCTTTAGGTAAATAGTTCCCAAAAGCTGCCTAAATAAACCACTCCAAACTGTTCAGTCCACCATGAAAATACAGTTTTTCCTTTTGTAGTGGAAAAGGAAATATAAATAATGCATCATTATTACAGAAAAATGACAAAAATCAGGTTCAAATTAAGCCAGCTATCTAGCTTTCACTCACCTTACTGCATGAGGAAATAAGACATTATGTGAATTAAAGACTGAACAGCAGCCTTACGTTTAAATTTAATTTTGAAATGTAAAGTGGAATCTATTACCACAATTAAAGTGAGAAATTACCAATACATTTTAAAATGTTCAACTGCAGAACACACACTTAAAAAAAATTATTATAATAATACGGTAGCCACTGTTAGAAAACCACAACAGCTACTCTTAATGGAGACCCCAAAAGGTCAGTGTATGACATCAAAAGTGTTACGGAGAAACTGGTCAGATTAATTTCTACTGAATGGGTGCTTAAGCTTAAAAATATCGAATATACCTCTGACAAGATAATTTTACTCTCTTTTTAAAAGGACTTGTGATAAAGAATTTTATCTTTCTAAACGAAGAACAGTCTGTTATCTTAAACATACACAATATTAAGCGAGACTCTTGTTTTACTTTAGACTGGAAAAATATGCCAGGGACAGTCAAAGTCAACACAAAGTAACAAACAGCAAAAGGTAGCAGAAAGAGAAACAGATAAGTGCAGCTCTGGTCAAATTCATAGCAGTTCTTTACGTCAGTTAACGGCTCATTTACATTGTAATTTCTAATCAGTTACATGCAAGCCCAAAGAAGCATTTGATCACTACACATGGTAATAAAATTTGATTAAATTTATCAGGCAACTGCTAAAATATGAAAATTTGCAGATGTAATAAAGTAGCTTTATCTGAACTTTAACAGGACAGACAAAAGTAAATCATTCCATTGGTTAAAAAAACCCTACATTCAGTTTTTTACCAAACGAAATTTCACATGAAAAGTATTGTGTGATTCCAAAGTTTCCGGAGTAGAAATGGAGTGATTTGAAATGTCAAAGACCCCATTATTTTGCAAAGAAATGAAAATACACCTCAAAAGTTTCTAATTCCACATGTGAACAACAAAATACTGCATATCTACCAACAACTGCATCGGGTAGGTCATTATGAAAGGCTAGCTGCCAAGATGTAGGAAATGGCTCCTTGCCTCTGTTCCCTTTAAGGAATATACAATCGTTTGAAACCAGTTCACACTAAGCGCTTATCATGCTGCCGTTACACTGAGATACTCAGTCCTTAAAATAATCTGATAAAGATTTTTTTAAAGCTGCAGCCCTCCCCAACACTGTATTTCTCAGTGTACACAGTTCAGTAGGGGGCAGGGAGGAGCGGGGGTCACAGCCTCTGGAACAAGATGTTTTGCAGTTTGACTTTAAATTACCAAGTTTTAAGGCCACCTGTGTTGGGTTTTTTTCAGTGCTGAAAGTTGAAGTCTGATCACAGGGCCCCTTTCCCCACTGCGTGAGAACATGTTCCAACATTTTAGGTGTTATATTTAAGTGTCTCCTTTTGGCACCACGGAGTTTATTTAAAAAACAAAAAAAGAAAACTCCCCTAAGTTTCTAGTTCTGGCTGCCTTTATCACTCACTGCCACAGACGGGGTGTCCACGTTAACAGCTATGACTATGCTCTCTCCATCTTCTGTTTTGATACGTTTGAGTTCCTGCTGTTCTGACTGGTCTCCATTCTGGCGCTTTGTTGGAAGAGATGCCGATGCGGATGCATGGGTTGCTAACATATGCAAAGGACTCGCAGCAGCTGTAAAAAGAGATCAGAAAATTCAGCACCCTGATCTTTGTCAAAACAGATGATACTGAAAGCAACCTTGCATCTTTATTAAAATGAAGAATTCCTTTATTTGTACTACATGGGGTATTAGCAATCCCAGTTGAGATTCAGGTCTAGTAGTTTAGTCTTTGTACAGACCTGAAAGGCATTTTCCCAAATAACTCAACACTCATGCAGATTTGGACAAAGGTGGGAGAACGGGGAAGTATCTCCGTTTTGTCAATGGGGAGCTGAAGGCAGAGAAAGATTACATGACTGAAAGCCATGTAATCTACACTGTAATTTGTGACCAAGCAGGGAAGCGAATTCAAAATCCCCTTTCAGGAGGTTCTGGCCATGCCTACAGATCCCTGCAGAATGCATTACTTAGCCTGGAAGGAGAGCACCACCATGTCATGTTCACCTGTGGCTGTAAGAAAAGCTATGCAATTCACACAGCCACGAGATGCAGATGACTCAAGTCCGCTTGAGTAATTCTGCTTTTACCAGTAATGAGGCATTTACCCACAACATAAGGAAAAAGCAGTGCTTTAACAAGTAGTAGTATCGAGAAATGACATACTTGATTAGATTCAAGTGCACAACTGAGTTAGATAAAAATCTTGAATAGGATGTTTGAACTGTATGCATTTCTGTTGATCTTTCTCATTCCACAGAAGAGACAGTACAAGTCATCATTAAAGGGCAAGTACAGTCCTTTAAACCTTGAGACACCCAAAACTTCCTTCCCTCTACTTGTTAGCAGTCCATTTCTCAGCATCAACCCTGACTTGAATCAAACCAACAATTCAAATGTCTTTGCAAATAATGCAAAATACTCATTATAAATTTGCTTGTTCATTTCATGAAAGTTGATCTAAACATTATCAACCTGCCTGCTTTTTTTTTTTTCCCCCTACATATTCCCTGCTAGTGGAGCTTAAACATGAATTCCGTAAGGAATTATTTGCTAAACTTGTTATATTTGTTCTTAGTAAGCTATCCTAGAGGATACCTGGAATATCGCTTCTGCATGTGACCAAGCTGTTCTGTACTTAGTACCTCCTCGTAAAACAAATAGTTCAGAGAATATTTATCTGGCACAAAAAGCTTCACTGCACAATAATTTGCTCGTGTACCTCAAGTCATTCACCTGCTATTAGAAAAGCTATTCCCTGTACAACTTCCGAATAGATGCCATAGAGATAGTTACTTCTGAATAAAATGCCTTACTGCAAATTTATTGTTATTTAAATAAAAACAAGAAGTTTACCCCTCATCTTCAAACACGCATTAAGACTACTACTGCATTATTCACTCTGAGGTCTGTTTAATACTGGCTGCAGGCACAACTGATATGTGGAAGTATGAAATGCACAAAAGAAGAATGATTGAAATCTACACTGAAAGTAAAAATAAAGACTATCTTGTTGCATAATTTTATTCTGCAGTAAGACACCCGAATTTATTCTGGACTTCACAGCTTTCAGTTAGACTGACACGTAGTATAAAGTGCTGACAAACTGTTTTGTTGAGAGTACGATCCAAAAGCACCTTCTTACTACAAATATAAAATGTTAGAAGAATAGTAGTTGCTCTGGATTTCTTCGCTTTCAGATTGCACAAATCTTCTTTCTCCAAAAACACACACACATATATACAAATATGTGTGTTTAAATACAGTTGTACGCATGTGAACACAGACGTATCAACATGTATGCGTGTGAATGCAGACGCATTTGTAGACACATACAAACAAATCTGTATTTCTGTAGGCTTAGTTCCCCCTTCAGATGCTTTGCCTGAGAATTACCTGGTTTCTTGCTGGTTTAGGATTTACTGCAACAGAGAGACCAGGACCTGGAATACACCTCACTTGCTGTTCAAAATGTGAACATCTCATTCGGTATTTAAGCCTAAGAACCTCAGAATGAAAACTCTCATCACTGCAAGCGCACCCCTATCACACAGTGAAATAGTGAGAAGCACCACAATTCTACTCCTACATTCAGTCACATTTCTTAAAAATGCCTAGCAGCCATTAGGCTTCCCTACCAAGGAAAACATGTTGAAAACAGTCGAGTTTTCAGAGTCTAGGAAAAAGGCAAAAAGAACTATTTCTTCATTTTAAAAAACAACTTTTCAGTATATTCCACATGACTCTCGGCTCAATTCATACATCCCCTTCTGACAAAAGAAGTGCATATTTAGTCTGACAGCGACTGCTTTTGCTTTACTTAAGGTGGAAATGAAGTGGAAGCCAACAGAACACTGACCTATAAATGTCAGTGACAGAAGAAGGAAAAAGGACACTAAGCAGATTATTCACTCCATTAGAAAGACTTTAGAGCAGAAATGCATGTAATAAATTGATATGATAGCCTAAAACTATTTCTGCAAACATATTTTATGACAACAAAGCTACCTCAGTATCAGATAACATCTCAAAGTGAAACTGTTAAAACAAGCTGTATGCACCTGCAAAGCAAACCAAAACTGAACGTTCTGTGAACAAGTGTGAATATATGAAAATTGTGAAAAAGTACTGCTACCCACTCAAGACTGCTGAGTCTGAGAGGGGAAAGATAGTATTCAGACAAGAAGAATCTCAAAATTTTACCGAATTTTTGTCATTTTTAGTACAGGTTCAGTAAAAACAGAATTAAAAGTAACAGTTCAAAAAGCCAACCCACAAGCAAGTTCTGTCTTGTTTTCCTGATGGTTGGTTCTTGACAAATCATCTGGGGAGCAGTTATCAATTTAATGGCACTGTTTTAGAGGAATTTCTTTTAAAACTTGTTTATATCCTAGCTTTAATGAGGAGGGAGGATGGTTTGTCACCACTAAGTACACCCCTATAATGACCACAAAGAGAATAAATTCAGGTAATCATCAACGAAGAGGAACACTGGTTCTTACCAACAGGCAGGGAACAATCCCTTACAAATCTGTAATCTACATTTTTTGTAGAACTTAGTTTTCAGTGTAACTACGGAAGACATGAGAACAGAATTCAAAAATTCAGCACTGGTCACTCTGAGGTTTTAACACATAGAAAGCAAGAGAACACCCTGACGCAGTACGTACCAGCGTTGCCCTGTCCTTGTATCGCAGTGGTGATAGGTACTATGTGCGTTCCGTTCTGCGTTACAGTTTTTATTGGTAGCTGGTGTTGACCTAGAGGTGCCTGTTGCACTATAGTAACTGTCTGTAAGGGTGTGGTCTGAGATGTCTGAATGATACGACTAGCAGCTCCTATTGTAGCATGACTAATAGCAGGTATAGGCTCCACTTTAACTGAAAAACAGAAGATAAAACGTTGTTACAAACAAGAAAGTGTTAAAGAGCCATTTGCTTTCACTCAGTCAACCCTCAGCGAAAAGGTATGCAGTTTTATTACTAGCTCCAACGTATCTGAGAAATTATGATGCAGAAATCTTCAGTTTTAGCCGAACATTTCAAGTGTTCATCTGGAAGCAAGTTTCAAATAATAATCCTTCTGTATAAAGAGCTAGCAAAACAACTAACCCTACAGGTTCTCACCTTTTACTTCCTTGTGGTCTCCGTTCTCTTGAGGTTCTACCTTGGGCTGGGTTACCATTGCAGCTTGCGTGACTACTGCCTGTCCAGCTACAGTGTAAGTGTTTGCTGGTGCTAATCCAGTCACGTTTGTGACAGACACAGCTGGTATCTGGTGGACAACATGCACCGTCTGAACTACAGGCTGCTGGGATGTTGATGTTGTCACAGGAGTTGCAACAGTGTAGGTGACAGGTTTAATAGTTTGTGGTAGCTGCCGTTGTACAGTAATTAAAACTGGTTGGCTAGATAGAGGTGATCCTACCAAGAAAAAGACAAAAATTAGGCTGCCAATTTTAATTATTTCTTTTAAGCCAGATATTCCTTTAAACTTAACACTAAAGCCTCAGAGGACTAACGACTCCCTTCACTAATGCCTGAATGATCCAAAAGATAAAACGGGACAATGAAGATTATGACACATGGCTATTCCAAGCCACATATTCAAGGTAAGCACTGTACTGGCTCAGTAAGACCCATACACCATTTGGGAAAAAGCCCTCTCACCTCCCCCCAAATGCAGCTGTATTACCACAGCTAGGTTTAATATTCATTTAGTAAAACTCCCTTCCGTAGACAGGAACATATATGTGCTTCGGGTGTTGGGCGGTGCATGTCTGCATTGACAAAACTCTCAGCTTCCTAGGCTGGGGAAAGCCTGGTATCTCTGCTTAGGACCATGTTTGCCTTTGCCACAGAAAGGCACTGGCACTTCTGTAGTACCAGAATATCACCAAGAAAATGGATGGCAAAAGTATATGAGCTAAGGTAATTAAACAAATACATCCTTAACCCATCATGCCTTATGCTCGCTCTTTTTTTTTAATAGGAAAATTCTTATCATGCAAATTTATTCCTTCCCTCTTTATCCTTTCAATTCTTCTCATCCTCACCTTTGAAAGGATGACATGACCACAGATGTGTGCAAGAAATTTGCTTATTTCTTTAGGTTACATGTGTTACAGTTTTGTTTGGGTTTTTTTCCTGAACCAGAAAGAATACATTTTGAAAGGAAGTGACAACTGTTAGAAGAGAGTAGAGTCGTATAAAGGACAGAAGCACAAACTCTGCTTCGTACCAAAGTGATCAAGTGTGCTGGAACAGCACACAGATAACAGTCTGTATGTATGCAAACAGAATTTACCGGGCATGTTCACATGTTTATCAAAGATTTGCTCTAAATGTCAACAAGTTAAATATTTACCCTTTCTTGGATGTACTTGTGAAGTCTTGGTGATATTTATGTAGTAGCCCTCTCCCACCTCCAAGCCCCAAACACTTATTTCAGGATTCCTCACCTGGGGCACTCTGTGCAAATCGCGCTTCTTGTATTACCGCTAGTTTTGGCTGGATAGCGCTAGGCTCAGGTTCCATTGGGACTGGAGATCCTTCCCTGGACAGACTCTCGGGGGTCTGGACTCCACTGGAGTGCGCAGACAACACTCCAGAGTGATTAGGAGAAGCTGGGGCACTTCTGTATTTAAAAATGAAAGCAGCAGCTGATGTGTTTTAACGTCTGAACTGTTAAAGACAGTGACCTTCCTCTAAAGAGACCGTAACACACACTGCCCACAGGAGGGCACCTCTGCCTTCTGGCAGGTACAGTTACAACCCAAAGCAGTTCTCATGATATTTTATAAAGCTTCTGGTAAACAGGGACACAATTTAAAAGCAAATTTCAGGTATAGTTAATGGAGAGGAAGTGGCCGGATGCCTTCTTAGGGAGACTCTCTAAAAAAAAAAAAAAAAATCTGTGAAACGTTTCTACTGGTAAAGAAGAATGAAGAAATCTCAGTCTACAGGGCAAGTAATAAGAGATCTGCACCAGCAGAAAGGCTATAACTTTACAGAGGGAGTAATTTAAACAAACGTTATTTCCCCATCATGAATTCTGCTTGAACATTATCAAACTAAATACACAATTGTCATCTCTAAGTTCAATAAAATGGTAACCGGTATTTGACAGCTTTCTTTGCAAAGTTTTAAAATGCAGTAGATGACAGTTAGAAATTAAAATTATAATTCTGGAGAAAAAAAAAAAAGAAAAAAGAAGAAAAACAACACCAAAGGTACAGCAAGGCTTGCTTACATTAACAATCTGATAGTTACGCAAACGGAGTCAGGTCTTTAACACTAAAAGCAAGCAATAAAGACAAGCCTAGTGTATGGGGCAGCCTCCTAGTAAGTGATACAGAATTCAAATACTGAGTCTGGATGAAATTAAATTACTAAACTTGTGACTGTATCCAGAACTATCAAGTCTGTATCAGCCTGAAGATTAAACAACAGCCATAGTCTTTTTGTTCATCTGTTTTTCCTTACCTAGAAGAGAGTGGTCCCAGAGGGGTTCTAAAGCAAGGTACTCCCCTAGGCCGCCTTTTCCTAAAAGCCTGCTCTATTAATTTGCTTTCAGAGGCAGGGTCTATCCTCCAGAATGAGCCTTTGCCTGGTTCTTCCTGGGAACGTGGTACTTTGATGAAATAACGATTCAGAGAGAGATTGTGACGTATTGAATTCTATGGAACATAAAAAAATATGTAGAATTCATGTAACTTTTCCAAGTCAGAATGTGGCCTACTTGCAGCAGTTCGTATTACAGGAGACTCGGGGTTCAGCTCTTTAATTCCTTAATTCAACATAACTCAGAGCACTACAAAGGCAGTGCCATAAACCTGAAGGACTCTTGCATTTTTCAAATCTTTCCCAACAATTAAAAAACCAGTATGCTAATGTGGCAACAACAGGAATCCCATTTAATTCTCTAATGAGAAACACGGTGATTGCAAACAACTGTTAGAACACTAGAAATACTTGAGCATAATGCAGTGTTAAAAAAAAAAAAAAAAGGAAAAAGAAAAAATTGATGAGTCTTCATATACCACCCTTCCCCAGGTGTCAAAGAAAATGTCAGGTCATTCTAGGAGGCCCAGTAAAATACAGCATATACTGATTCTGATCTTAAGAGATAATCCTGTTACTGTTCCACTATACAGAAAGAAAAGGTTAAATTACACAAGTTCCAAATGCAGTTAGTTTATTGGGAGTTGACCCATAGTCCAGTCTGTCTCAACGAAGGAGCCAAGGATTTAGTGTGTCTAGAAAAACAACAAATGGCAGTAGGTCCTAAAACAGCTTTTCATTACCGCACTCTAGTTCGCACATTGTTTCATCCTCACTTTGCTGTATCACACACAACTCTTTGATCAGAGAAATGTAGAAAACTACTAACACCCTGAAGTGGCTGTATCTATGCCTGGCTTGGCATGCCTTTTTTTTTTTTTTTTTTTTTTAAGATATATAAACCCAAATTCTCTCTATTATCACTGAACAAGAAGAAAATAAAGATAAGCAGACATACTGAAATACTTGGGGGGGGAACAGAGGAAAAATGGAGAAAAAGCTTTACATTAACAAAAGTTCTTCAAAAATTTGCAAAATCAAATGCAAATCCTGCTCAAATGTCTGAGTTCATAACCCTGATGGCAAGTTTGGAAAACTTAAAGCAATGATAACCATGTATGGTTTCTTAAATGCAAACTGATGAAACCAGAAATGGTTCTCCCCTGCCAAAAACTGAAACAGGACTAGAAAGATGCCAAGAACATGTTTATAAATTGTATTTATCTCTCCATATGCTAGAATAAAAGAGTAGATCCAAAAGTACCTGCTAAAATAAGTTCACGAAGAGGAGTCTTCAAGTCCTCAACAAAATGAGACCTTTACATAACAAAGGATATAAATACCTCAATACTATTTATTAAGGTATAGGATTTGGATACTATGCACATGTATGTACTCTGTGTTTTTAGTAATATGTGCATATATAGCCTCAAATATTATTTAAAACATCTATCATGTAAGTGACCCCACCTGTAATCTAATACCTGATGGATAAAAGCTAGCAGAGCTATTCATACATGAGGTATGCCTATTAGTGTTATAGCAGTGCTTTATATGACTAGTGACTGAACAGCATCTAATTTTCAGCTTTTCCAATTCTTTTTATGAATAGATGCTAATTAATTATTCCAGAACATACTGTGTCTGCTGTGTCTATCACCTTGGTTTTGTGAAGTATTACACATCTAAACACATACACTGTTCTAAGGCAGAATTCTTTAACCATGCATTACAATGTATGCGCATGTTTGGTTCCATGCTGCTTACATAAAGCAGCATTATACACAAAGATATTCAAGGTATTTCAGAATAGGAAGCAAAAAGCACACCCACATTTTAAAAACAGAATCTTGCTGCTAAACCAGATCCATTAGTATGACTTCAGCCAGGAGTCTGCATTGTGTGCAAGGGAAGCAAAATTCTTAAGAGACTTCCCAGCCACAACAACAGCTAAGCCCTTTACTGGCCAAACCATAGCAAAATGCTAGGAACAGTTACATTCCGCAGTAACCTTGGAATTCCTCTAAGAGTGATTCAACCTTCATATAGGCCCTATGACAAATAACTGTGTGATTAATATTTAAGAATCTATTCCTCTACTGAGAGGGGACATATTCTTTAGTCTTCGACTTGTACAGCGAGTATTAACATTTCCTCACTTTTCCCCTCCCCCAGTCCCTCCAAATTTTACTTCCCTGAAAATAACTTCAGAGCATGCCTCTGTTGCAGATCATGACTGCACTAAGCAGCAACACAGTGAAACTGATACTCCATGACTGACAGTGCAGTCTGAATGTTACACGGGCAAACTGGCCAGTCCTGCTAATTGTGCTCTTCTGTCCTTTGCTGAAACTAAAAACAGCAGTGAAGGCATTGAACCTTTATGCGCATCTGGAAAGACTATGCCAGACTGATTCATACTTAGTTAGTCATCCTGGCAAATGCTGAGGTTGGTCTTTTTAAAAATGAGAAGAAAGCAGAAATTAATTCTACAGAATTGAAGGGTTTGGTCTAACTCAGTACAGAAACGATTAAATTCACAAATAGACTATGTTGCACAAATAAAAGAGGGCACATACTAGTGCAAGATAACGACAGATAACACACACTTGTTCCTTCATGGTACTGCATCATCAAGATCACTGTTTTCAAATAAAACTGAACTTGTAACTTTTAATATCTTAATTTTATCTCAAGATAACAATACAGATGTTTACACAATTGTAAGTTACAGAACAAAACTACATTCCTAGATAGCATACGTATAGTTAAATCCACAGTGCCAATTGTACTTTTCTTCCCCAAAAGACTGTATGCACCCCTCCTCGAGATTGAGAGAATACCATTCCATGAATAAAGCAATGTTTCAAATATAGAAAAAATGTAAATTGCCTACTTTGTTGCAGAACCTACAATCAGGAAAAAGACAACACACTCATTTGACAAATTCTGTTTGTGAAGGGCTGTTCGGCTCACCAATTGACTTATGACCATTTATAGCTGCTAGTATTACTCACAACTAAAAATAAAATTCCAGAAATCAAATTTACCTGCCAGCCCTTGTCTGCTGTCCTGTAGTATGGATAATTTTTAGTTATGTGCGTATAAATTCCATTTAGTGTAAGCTGCTTATCAGGTGCCATTGTAATTGCTTGTACTATTAACTGTGCATAGGAGTAAGGTGGCTTAGAGTCATCCTGTGTAAGAAAAAGAAAAGTCTGCATCAATAAACTTTAAAGACATACACACCCCTTCCGAAATTGAGAGTTAGAAAACAGTTATCTTCAGGCACTTTTGGACGACCAAAATCTTGAGGCAAAAAAGAAACTAAGACTATTTTGCTCTTCTGATTAGCAGATTTTAAGATAACATTACAAATTTGGAGAAACATACAAAGTAAAGAATTTTCAATAGCCTATAAACAGATACATAACTGAAAATACATACAGACCCTCCCGCAAAGGGAAGAGAGGTCAAGATAAATCTCACATCTATGACAAAAACCTACAATTTTTTTTTAAAGTCTGTAATGTTGAATTGCGACTTAGCACATATACTTTAGCAAACAAAATTTCAGAAGCCTTACATTCACTTAAGATGTAATTTATGGGTTTGTTTTCAAACAATGTTTACCTTTGGGCTATCTCCACCCGATGCTTCCTTGTCATTTTCTGACTGTGAATTGTCAGCCATTAAATGTAGGTCAGATGGTATTACACGACTCATTTTGTACCCTGAAGAGCCTGCACCACGGGGGCTAGATGGGCAGGAATTTGCAGCACTGTAGAGCATAAAAAGAAGATCCTACTATTTTGTTATACAGTATATCACCACATTATGTCTAATCAAAAAGCTCTTATTGCAGAAAAGCCCTCTACCAGAGCTTCTAGACTACAGTTAAGGGTCTGTCAGTATTTCCATTATAAACCTCATCTTCCAAGCCTTTCTAACTCATCCATGGGAATTAAAATCACTGCAGGAAGAAACCCGTCAAATGAAGCTCGGGCTTTCCTCCTCAAAAGAAAAAAGGATTAATGATTTATTAGGTTGTATTATAGTTGTGTAAGATTTGCCAACAGAAAAGTCCACTTTAACTACATAAGCAACCACAAATTTCAAGACACTCATCTGAAACAAGAAACACATCTTGCATGAAATTTCTGCCATATGCTTGTATTCAGTCTGCTCAAAAAATATCCTCTCTCCTGTGCAGTATTTTTGCACATATGAGAAAATACAGTGAGGAAAAAGAAGTTTTGATTCTCATTTAAATCTAAAACAACATTATTTTAAGTGTTTACAGGTATGTGCACATACATACACACACATGTACATGTATAAAAATCATAAGCTTATCTATATATGGGATGCATCAACACTGACTCATCTAGTTTAACACAGTATTAGGCCAACAGAGCAGATACACTGCTACAAAGCAAAAGATAATGCTGAGCAATGAAAGAAGAGGCTCTTGATACCTCACATTTTGCTATCCATCATAGAAAAACAAAGATAAAATTACATGTAATTTCACTGTAACGTCTTTCTAACAGTTGTCCCCCTGCCTTGCACAGTCCATAGGAACCACAGCTGCACCAAGCCTGTTTTCTTCTACAGTTCCCATTTAGCCAACAAGAAAGAGACAGTCAGTGGGTGATGTCTGTCCCCTCCCTCCCCCCAAAAATTTGGCAGTCCTCTACAAGGACATTTACTTCTCAGCGATTCATACTGTAACCGATTTCAACACAGTCCTCAAATTCCCAAAAAGGTAAGTAAGAATTAGAATGACAAAGCCTGCTGTGCCCCCAGAACCAGACTTATTTCCAAAGACAATCTTTTACCTACCTTGAATCTAAGGTTCAAAACATCAAGTAACAAAGCTAGAGAATGTTATTTAGATTTATACAATAAAGGTTTAATAAATTTACATCTGCCAAGTTTTGTTTGTCTGCCTGGCCTCTCAAGTTATTTTGCTACCTCCCTTTTTATGTACAGAAACAAGGCAGGCACTGTAGATTGGGCAATATATATTTAAAAAAAAATTCTTCAAGTTTCACACCACAAGAAATACACCAACAATTTGCTGCTAGTGATATACAAGGGAGATTGCATTTTTTAAGTGTTTTATGGAAGAATCCTTTGCTAGAGCCAAAACGTGTAACTAATTTATTATTTTAAATATAGGTCACTGCTGTTCTATGTTTTCACGTATCTACTGACAACATCTCTACTGTGCTCACTTTAGCATATATTGACAAAGCGACACATATGGTATCATCAAAGCAAGTTTACAAGTCTTCTACAAAACAGGGTGATTTGAAGAGAAACTGTCAAGCTTTGCTCTCAAAATAGACTCAAAACTGTCGTCTTTTGGGGGGGGTAATAAACTATACTCAACAGGTGCATGAAAGCGCTGAAGAGAATTACAAAATTCATAGCGAGGCAAAGGCTGTGGTGATATATGTGATATTATCTGAAATATTTATGAGCTGTTCTGTCATTTCTTGAGCAAGATATGTTTTCCCTGAATTTTAATAAGAAAGCAAACCTGTTATACAGTCAAGTCTAGATCTCTCTTCTCTCTACTTCCACCATTTATATAGATCTCATTAAACACTACGATATTGAGATCAAGATCTTGGCAAGCATGAAAGAAGTCAATTATCCTTACATTCAAATTTCATTAACAAGATCTACATTTTTAAAAATCAAGCATTAACAGTCCTTCACTGAAGATACAGGAAGTGAGAAGGGAAGAAAAAAAATTCAGAAGCCTGTATATGACTTTGAAATACAACTTTCAGTGCCTTTAAATGAAATTTTTGCTCCTGAACTATCTATAAATATTAAAAATTGTATCTAAAGTAATTTTACCAGTTTGTGAGGACAGCTCGCTTATGCTTAACTGAGTTTGGTCCCAAATAACAAGTCGGACAATGGCTACAATTACCAAATTAAGCATCCCAGCAAGCAAAACACACCATTACCCTCCCCTGCAGAAGACCTCCCTACAACGAACTCTGCATCTTACACTGTAATTTAAGTAAAACGTCTGTTTACTTCCAGCAACAACTAATCAATAATAAATCTTCTATAGTAAGAGAACAGTCTATTTTCCACATTAATGATAACCAAAAATCATTCTTTCTGATGATAAACTTCAGGGGGACAGCGACTATCAGAATATTTTTAAATGGTGTAATTTAGACTTATCTCGTTTAAAATGTTGCCATAAGCATGCAAGAGTAAAAAGCAATTTAAATCATCTGGAATGCAAGAAAAAGATATGCTCCCTTGCTGTTCTAAGAATGCCAGGCTCCTGAGCAAACTGTTACATGTTAAATTTGCATATTAAAGGCTGTTCATGCAACTATCTGATTAGTTAGAAGAATGGCGGTTTTCTGCAAGGCAGGTAATGCTGAGCTTCAACTAAACTTTTACCACAAAAGCAAAATACTAAAAATGAATTAGAAAGTTGTCTGAAGTCTGTAACCATACATTGCCCTATATCCAATCTGCAGGGTTTAAATACCTGATAGTTCCTGTGGGAGAAGGGAGAGGGCTGATCAGGTGAGCCATGTTGTCTGGAATGTTTATCGTTAAGGGAGAGATCTGGGGTTGCACAGGCTTCACTGGGGACTCCGGGGCCTCCTGTTTTTCTCTCTTTTCATTGGACAGAGCTGTGAACGTTATCTTGATGTTTGTGCTGGGAAACCTGAAAGTACAGCTGAAAAATAAAAAACAAATACATAAGCCGCTTGTTTACAGAATGTAAGGTTTTCTGCATAACTTGCACGTATCGACTAACCTTATTTTAAAATAAAAAGGTACGGTATCTTATGTAATTGCCTGTAACCATCTTCATTTTACACATCATACAGAAAGATCAATGTGACCAGTAAAAGATCCCCAGGTAAGCAACTTTAAAATTTGGAAACAAATATAAGCACATGCACTTCTTTGTAACAAGGGCAGTTTATATGTTGTCTCTAAATTTCTTGAGGTTCATTCTGATCTTTCAGCTATCCCTAAAAGAAGTACTATTTTGAAGACAAAAGGCTATTATTTTATGCTGCCAAAGAACGGCTTCAGCAAATGAACAAGTAGGTCCATGATATTAAAATTAATCAGGAGCATAAATGCTGGCCAATTTGAGGTCTACTCAGTCACACACACTGGTCTAACTAAAGGATTTGGTTTATCTTATCTTAAAATACTTATTAAACACATATCAATCCTAATTCTGATCATTTACAGAGTGTATTGCTGTTGTAGTACTACACTGAAATACCTTTTTTCAGAGTTGAAGAGCCAATTTCAATGAATTGCCCTCTTTCGAAAATTACAAAAGATTGCATGCCCAAATTTCAAAACTAATGATAAATTAACAATGTGCAATTGTTTAAAGGTTTGGAAAATAAAATACAATGAATGCACCTTTGAGCATTTTCCTTCCTACATCTCTGTATGTGGCATTTAGAAGTTAACCCCATTAAACAGAACAGGCTATTTATAACTTCTCAGTAAATAAACAGATTGAGCAAACAAGAAACTTAATTTTCTCTCAACAAAGGCATCTATAAAAATACAGTTCAAATAATTTTACTATGTCCTCTTTCTTAAGCTGCTAGACTACGCTCAGCACTAAACACACAGGTATATTTATACACCTCTTCCACATGATGAAAAGGACTTTCCAACAACACAATACCCAGAAACAAACCTTAGAAAACACTGGGGTCTTTTTAAGTGATTCTAGGTAGATCTAGTTTTATAAAGAAAGGAAACAACAGCATACTGGAACAGGCCTAACAAATGTAGCTATGAATGCGAGATACAGACTATAAACAAAAGAGATCCTTTCTGCGGAAAAATATATTAAACATAAAAGTGATGTAAGAATTGGAAGGAATACTCAGCTGTGGAGCAGCCTTAAAAACACTAACTCTCATATATTTTGGGTTTTATTTCTTAAAATTATTCTAAGGATATTTATAGAACAAAGACAGCATTTGATTTTCACTACATTCCTTGCCACATGCACTGCAGTGATTCTTTTTTCCTACAATACATACCCAAGGATCCGGAAAAAGAGAAAGAATTGACAATGACCTTGCTTTCCTCTCAGTCTTACTTCTCAGTATGGACCATGTCCGAATTTAACAGGCGACCTATTTCTGAAACTTGCTCAATGTACTAAATTAGGAACAGAATCTATGCCAAAAAACTGCACATGCATTTCAGCAAGAAGTTAAATGGACCAATGAGTTGTTTAGTTGTTTCGGGGTTTTTTAATATCTTCAGTAACTCCTCATTTCTTTGCTTTTTCCAGTAGAAAGTATTATTTGCCTATATTGTTTTAGTGACAATTGAAAGAGGCCTCAGCTGTTTTGTTAATAAAAATGTTTTCTAAACATTTCAGTTAATCATCAATAATGACAACACGACTCCTTAATGTGTATGTAAAGAGGGTAGCCAACCAAAGGCATCCTTTTTGCTAAAGAGTAAATAAAAATCCCTGTGAGAAAGTAAACGACAGTATGTTTGACATAGAGACAGGTTTAAATTTTAGTCATATTTTAGCCTCATATTTTATGAGGCTATTCCATACCTGCAAATTGAACTTAATGCTTTTCAGACCAAACTTATTTCAACTTCAGAAAAACATGGGAACAACTGAACATAGCTTTAGATGTTCATTCACTGGTTAGATTTCTTATCACCTAGTAAATATAACCCAGTACGTAATAATGATTAGAGTCCTACAGCGCTGGGGTGGGGTAAGGATGGGGAGAAAGTAGATCTTCACAAGACACAAGTACCAGAAACACGGAAATGCATAAAATGTACTCTCGACAATTCCTCCAATATTCCATATAAGTATGCATATTAAAACATCTCCCTTCTTACTCTATTGCACTACCTTAACGTATTAATTATTAATTAATAATTATCTACTCTGTGAGCATCTTTTGCAAAAAAAGGTAAGGGCAGCTTGCTTAGATAGGCCTAAAGCACAGACTTCAAAGTATACCTGACACATGGTGCTCTCAAATGTCGCTCAAGTTCAGAAAAAAAACCAAAAAAGCACCCCCAAAACCAGAAGCTTTGACTAATGAAAGGTACTGTATAGGCTATAAATGTGCCAAACAAACTTGGAACTTACAACCAGCAACTATATTAAAACTTAAAGGTGTTACTATTACAGTTTACAACATTTCACATGCTGAGCTTGAAAGGATGGCATTATTAAAGAAGACACAATATACTTACAAATCACTACCTGGTTGGAACATGCAAACACCTGAATATTATGAAAAGACCACATCTGTCAATTGATTCATATTTGTAAACAGAGGTTTTTTAATAGAAGCTTATTTTTTATAGCTGGAATTCAGACAAAAAGCAGAATGAAGAGGTTATATTAACCAACAGATTTTCTGAGTAACTTGCATTAACACAAACATATCAAAGTACGGAACATGTTCTAATTTGATCAGAATCTAGTTGGTTTTGGCATATTCTTTAGTTATACAATGAACGAAACAAAAACCACAGCACACCCAGAGGGAGGAACTTGATCAAGCGTTTAGTCTGCAGCAAGATGAATTTGATTTTACTCACTGTTTAAAGTGTTTACAATAGTTTCATGATGTGCTACCACAGGACGGTTGCCATAGAAGAAACTCACCTATACAACCCACATTAAAAAAAAAAAAAAAAGAGCGCGAGTAGTTTTGCAAACTGTCCGTCCATACTCTATACCTCATCTACCCAACTAACGACCAGTCTTCCTTTATAGGGTGATGCCATTCGGAGTAGGAAATCAAATAGAGCCACCAAGATTGATCTAACAGATTCCTAAAAACAAATGTTTACAAAACATCCATGTTTCAACAGTTATATGATGAAAAGTATATTAGGTATCTAAGTGATGAAATAAACTAGCACTATTTAACTGGTGGGCCACTGTTGTAGGTTATGTATTTCAAGCAACTGTTCACAGTACCCACACTTCAATAATTTTCTATGTTTATTGCTTACAAGGAGTACTTGCATTGTGCTTTCTGCAGAGCATCCCACAGGAGGACAGACAGCATGCCATCTAGGAAACAGCCGCCCATGTGCCACAACATGCAACTCATGATCCTAATTACTCTCTTTTTAAAAAGTTCTTTCTGGGTTGACTACTGCAAAACAGACAAGCAGCATCAAATAGTTTCAAACTATTCCCTATAAAACTCTTACTATTGCTACAGCTCCCAGCAAAACGGAGAGGTGCTGATCTAGGCACTACGTCTAAAGAGTTTAGCAGCTTTGTAGGGTGCCAGATTAAGTGTCTTGTGGGAAAATGTGCAAAGTCTAGTTTTGTTACATCCATATTTCTAATATTTTCTCACTTCCCCTCAGTGGTTCTGTCCGTACTGCAGGAAAAAGCTAATTATACACTTGTAATTCTGCCTATATGACAATACCACCCAACTGAAAATGAGGGATTCCATCTGGCCTCCATCTCAGGAGCCAAAACATGGAAGTAGGAATTCAATTTCCTCCCTGTACGTAAACCCTACTATGACACTCAGTGCCTCAGTATCCTTTGAATTATTCCATTTTAATTGTCTTTTAAGAACCAGGACAGAAATTAGACAGAAGCTGCCTCCTACTGTTCCCTCATCAGCACCACCAGATTTTACATTCAAATAGCTTACAGGGGTTCTGCACTAATAAACCTCTAAGCCATGATAGTTAAAACTGCGTAGTTCAATTCTTTTACATTGACTATGACAGCGGACACCAATTACCTTAAGTATCCCCCTATATTTTAAACACATCTAAAAGAATAACAAGGTGAGAGTTTTCAAATTCTTGTTGACTTACTGAGAGCGAAGGAGAGCTTCAACTTTTTACATTAAGAAGGCAAGACCCACAAAAAAGAAGCCGGTCGGCATCTGGAGGGGGTTGGTTTTTTTTTTTTTCAATTTTTGATTTCAAATACTTTAAACACAAGCATGGGCAACCTGTAACTCACCTCAAAGAGAAACTGAGGCAATTAACAACATCTGGACCACTAAACAGACCTTTTTCAACTTAGGTTTTCTCTGGCAGTACAGCAGGCTAAAATGCTGCTATTCGTACTTCCTTCTCCTCCCCTATTTTGACCAGTGAACTAACAAAAAAACATGGAAATCACCATACTTCTACATACATCCTCCCTTCCATGGAAGGAAGATTTGAAATTAATCCTTTTTCCAATTCCTCTTACCTACCTACTTATGGTCTTTCCCCATCACTCCAGGAAAACTGATCCTCATGGCCAATTAATTTATTTATATTTCTGGTAGAAGACATGCACACTTTGAAGCTTATGTCACCAGTAAAATACTACAGTGCACATTTCCAGGCTGACTTTTGATTCAATTGCATTTTAAAAGTCAAGCAAGAAGTGGTTTTTTACACCATTCAGATAGAATCACAGAGAAATTTGAGTTTGGAAGAGACCTCTGAAGGTCTCTAGCACAATCACCTGCTCAAAGCAGGGCTAATTTCCAAGTTAGACCAGGTTGCTCAGGGCCCTGTCTAATCAAATTTTGAAGCCTTCCAAGGGCAGAGTTGAGCAATTCATTCCTGTAATTAGCCACTTAATAGTGAAAGGTTTTTCTCATTTGTCCAGGTACAATTCCTTAGTTACAACTTGCTGCAGTTGCTCGTCCTCAAACTGTGAGCCTCTAAGCACAGCCTGGCTCCATCTTTTCTATAGCCACCCTTTAGGCAAGGGAAGGCTGCAACTAGATCCACCACTGGGCTTCTCCAGGGGAAAAGAAAAAAAAAAACCCCACAAAATAAAACATCAGGGTGCTTTAGCCTGTCCTCATATGCCACATGTGCCAGTTCCTTAAGCATCTCAGTAGCCCTACCCTCACCTCTCCAGTTTGTCAGTTTTGTTTGTATGGGGGGCCCTACACCAGACACCATTACTGCCCAGTACGAGGCCAGCCTCCATGATCACAAGAGTGCACTGCTGAAACATTTACAACCTCCTCTCTCACAGAGCCCCCCAGTCCTCCTCTGCAGAGCTGCTCCCCAGTCAGTCATTCCCAGCCTCTACCCACCCCAGGCGCAGAATTTTACATTTGTCTTTGCTGAACTTCACATGGTTCCCGTCAGCCCATTCCTGCAGCTTGTCAGTGCCCCTCTAGATGACAGCCCTGCCCACCAGCATATTAACCATTCCTCACCCCCAGTTCAGCATTATCTGCCACCTGCAGCGTGGACTCTCTGTCCCATATCCCAAGTCACTGGTGAACAACCACACTGACCCCCACTCTACAGGGTTAGAAAGCCATGCAAGGCTACCGCTTCCTCTGCGCTGTTCCACGTCACATCTGTAAATGAGATCTAAAACCAGCACGTCAAAACCGGCCAGCATTTAAATGTCCGTAGGAACACAGTACTTGGAAATTACAATTTGTATGACTTCCTGCTAATGGGTAAGTTTCAGTATGAAGGAACAAGGAGCACAATTTCATCTTTTCTCCATTTGCTGCTTCATTTATTATTGACTTCATCACAATGGTTATTAGGAAATAAACTATAAATTAAACTAGATCTAGCTATTGTTTTTTTAACTGATTTTTAAATAAGCAAGGCTGAAAAGATGAGTCTTTACAAAAACAACTAGAAATACCATGGAGGTTAAAAAAAGCTCAAAAAGTTAATCGATTTTTTCAGACTTTGTAAAGTCTGTGTGTTGTGCCCTCATGTCCTGAGAAAAAGGTGCATCTCTAAAGAAAGAGCTGAGCGTGGTTCCCCTCACAGACCCAACGTGCACATGCAAAACACTAGAAAACCTGTAAGAAGAGATGTAACTCCATGTTTTGGAGATACCTGAAAATAGCAGCTTCTGTTAACTTGGAGAAAAGCAACAATTCCCATACCAAAAACAAAGTGGGCGCTCCTCTCAGCCTACCCTTTTCAAAAAAAAAAAAAAACAAAAAACCCAAAACAAAAACAAAAAAACACATTACTACACTTTCTAACTTCCTCTTCCGAATTTTATGCCAAAAGGTTTCTGACTGTTCAACACCAAAAGCAGGCATACTAAATTATTCACATCCAAAATTTATTTTTAAGACTTTGGGCTGCATTTAATTGAACTGCAAGTCAATACTGCAGTCCATTTCCAAAATACAATAGACCTAAACAGAATCCACAAAACCAAAACTTATTAAAAAGACAAATTGACTGAGCTGTTTCAAAACACCGTCAAAATTTCAAGATAAAGTACCCAGCAGTTAAAAAACTGGGTTTCCAAATTAATAATGAAGGTAGATATATAAAACCATCCAAATAGTCACAATACTAAATAGCCACCTGAAAACTCCCAGCATTCAATTATTACTAGTAAAGTGTATATTATTAGGAACAAAAATTACGCTTTTTTTTTGTAGTAAGCATCTCCTTGGCACCTTAAACACAAATAACGGTTCAGATATTTGTTTTACAAAGTCTTTTCTAGGATTACATTAAAAAGTGCTGCTGTAAAACTTACTCATAATAAGAAAAATGCTAACAGCACAGGAAATTTTATAATGGATACACTGAAAAAGAGTGATCCAGTATATTATAATACTAAACAGATTATAATTATTTTCTTGTTGTCTGAAACAGAGACAACTTTCTCAAGGGGCAATTTTTTACATAGCTGCTTGTTCATCTACATGAGGTATAACCTTGTGCTCCTATCAGAAATTACAGCTTCAACATTTACATTTGTAAAACTTTCTATATTGTTGGTAATAGAAGAAAGGAGTACCCACTTTTCTCTATCAAATTTTGGGGGGTGGGGGGAAATTTTTTTTTAAATTACTTCTAAAATTTATATTAAAGAAACATAAAGCCAAACTCCTCTACTAGCTTTTTAAAAAGGAAGTTTTTAATGCTCTTCTGCTTGCAGTTGACCACACCCTGTGCAGCAATGTGAGAAACTACCCCAGCAGGAACATACCATCACTTCCTACAAGTACACGTACACATACACATTGTGTTAGGATGGATCCCTCCTACTCCCTGCCTCCACGGTTTTAAACTAAGGCTTGATTTGGCTAATTTACCGTAAATTTACATTCAATTATGTTTGGCCATTACTAGTCAGGACACTTCTAGAGGTTACCCAAAAAGCAACTGCCCTTCAAAAAGTGGCAGCTTTTTCCTCTGGGGAGTGAATCATGACCTCATGTGTGTTTCCCTTAATTCTCTGTATCCTTTGCGATTGATTTCTGTTGACCAAACATCAATAGTTGCAAAGCATGTCCTCCAAAAACAGAAAATGTGAGGGCTCTACAGCAAGCTCGACCTCCAATACCATAAGGAACAAAACACCCTCAGATTTTTAAACCAGCAATTAGATTTTTTTATTCTGAGCACTGGGCACACTTTTCACAAGTATTTGTGTGGTTTTTCAGGTGTGCCATCATTGTCTACACAGTGACATAAAGCAGTATGAAAAAATACCCTAAAGAAAAAGACCACTCACCTATCTATATGCTCAGATGTCTTAAGACTCAAAAGCAAAGATCTATGCATCATCAGAAGTTGGCCAACAAAACACTTTTACCAAATTCAAAGGACAGGCTGGAAGTATGATCTAGTTGTAAATTAATGGCTCCCCCACAGGAAACCTAAGTTACATACTTCCCTGCTCATGTTTTAGCAAGTGTGTAAGAAGTATGTAAAGTTGTTGTTATTCATTACAGGAATGGTGCTAGCCCGCTTTCAGAAGGATCTGGAACAAGCCTGTCTGCATCAAAAAATGATCCTATGACAACAGAATATTGATGACAACAACAGGAATGTTCCTGAACCACCAGCAGCAAATACAAACCAAGTAATAAACACATGCTCTTGTCTAAAATGGTGTTCAAATTCTTCTTTCCCCACTTAGAAAGCTAGCTCAGAAGAAGCAATGCATTTTTAACCCTGTGGTCACAACAATTTCTCTAAGGGCATTAAAGAGTCGAAACCAAAAAAGATGTGTCCTGAGTTCAACTACAGCAAATTTTGCTCTAAATGTAAATGACTCTATTAACAACTTAAACCTGATCTCACCCCTCCTCTGCATTATTATGCTACCGAAACAAGCATTAATGAAAATGCTATTACACATTTTCAAAGGTTCTTGTTTTAGCAGTCATTTAATTTTCTTTCTGCACCAACCACACAAACATTGGTATTGATCAGCAGCAAAAATATTTAGGCTATGCTACGGTCATGGAAATGTGCTATGGTTAATTAAAAATACATATCTCAAAATCACAAATTCCCACTGCATTCTCCTCCTTTCTTAAAGGGT
Source organism: Phaethon aethereus (assembly GCF_964289735.1). NCBI lineage: Eukaryota > Metazoa > Chordata > Aves > Phaethontiformes > Phaethontidae > Phaethon > Phaethon aethereus. The sequence continues at coordinate 4,708,613 of NC_138594.1, forward strand.
AAAATATTTAAACCAGCAAGAAAGGGCGGGGGACAGACACCAAAAGACACACAAACCTAAAGAAATTCAATACAGTAGCCCTGCACAGGCTGCAGGAACTGAGAAAGAAATTGGCCTGCAGGCAAGAATGTAGGCAGCAGTTACTGTAGAAACCAAGCTCTTCGTTGCTTTTCTCTAAGCAAAAGAAAGACACAAAAGAGCTAGAAAACAGCGATCGATGGGAAGCAGCTTATAAAGCTGCTTGTCACATCTGCTGCAGGAAAACCAGACACTAATTCATTAAAACTGCTCATGTAATGCCTCTGGAATTTGAGGCTCCCCAGCCTGTGAATACAAAAGAAACTCCGCCTATAGAAACACTGCATTTTCGGGTATTTAGCATCTCTGTACACAAAAGCCGTATGCAGTCAGGTTGTGTGGTCTCTATCCCTAAATTTACTTCTAAACTATACAAAACAAATTAAAATTTGCCTAAAAGATTGTGTGTCTCTCTCTTAGCCAAATTTCAAACAGCCATTTCGAGTCCCAACAGAGCATACATAACTCTATAATACAAGAGTTTCCTGTTTAAAAAAAACAGAAACAAAACACTTGCAACAGAGTAGTAAAAAAATCAATCATCATTTCTTCTTCCTTCCAGGTAACTGCATTTAACAATGGTTTCCTATTCTCAAATATGCAAGCTCAAACTTTCACTGCAACAGTAAATACCATTGAAAAACTTTTCATAAAGCATATGATTTACAATCATAGCTGAGCAGCTCCGTATTGGTAGCAGCTGTATTGGTAGCCAAACCAAAACCACTATATCCTTTATTACCAAGTTAGCTAGTTGCAGAGGTGCCTGGCATTTCACTCTCAATTGTGGGGTACTCCAGGGGATGCAAAAGTTCATACTGAAACACTGAAGTTATAATAATACTGTTCTGTGCTAAATAAAAAGCTATCGGCAAACCAAACAGAACTGCTTAGAGCCAAACATATAGCACTTGGCATTTTACTATTTCTTACAATTAAAACAGTAGGGGGAGGTACAGCGAACAAGTGTGGTCATGATGTGTTTTGACGCAAGCATAATCATAAAAAAAGCACTTAGGAATCACACATTACTTTAGTAACAAAAGACTTCATTTATTACCTCATCAGAGACCTGCATTCTATTGCAAAACTATGCCAAAACTCCCTCATCATTACCAAAAGAACAGTTACCCACAGAGGCAAGGCTGCACAGAAAAAAAGATTACTCCTGAATCAACGAAGCAAAGTTTATTTTAGATGGGCTTTTCAAGACAGAACTCTGCTTCCAAGAGCAGAACAGTCCTTTATTTCACACAGAAATCCATGACTAACTCAGGCCATTGAAAAGTGACAAAAACTGCTTCCTACCAACTCTAATTTTGAGTAGACAGCAGTGTTTAATTTCCCCCTTAAATCTGCCTGTCTGGTCAAAGAACAGACTTTTTTCAGACTTGTCTCCAAAAGCTATGGACATTAATTACATTTCACAATTATGTACCTAAAGATGTTTGATGTCCAAGGACCATCCCATACTTGCTTAACTTTGGTGATACTGCTGGGTATCTCAACAGAAATCAAGACTTTATATTTATTCTGAGACTATTTTTTAACCAACTTTGCTCTGCAGAATGATTGTGCAAACCAGTTTAATTTTTCTTCCATTTGCAAAGTTCTAAAACTTTTCTAGTGAAGGTGTGGACCTTCTGGAAATTTTATATGCATGAACTGCTCCACAGTGTACACAAACTTACTTTCCTTAATCACTTGTGTGGGTACTCAAGAACGAATCAAGACTCCAAAGCAACTATTTAATCTACAACAAACACACTGTTATTGGAAAATATTCCTCAAGAAGCACTCCTCCTGAGCTATTCTTCTCAAACCATGCCAAGTTCTCAAATTGTCGGCTGTTGTAAGGGGCAGCTGGAAAGTGCAGAAGGATAAAAAAAAAAAAAGAATGAAAATAACAGACTTGATTTAACAAGTCAGATAGGCACGCAAGTGGAAATCTGCCCAGGAATAAAAAAATAGACTAAACAGAAGCCTTCATCAGAATATATGTTAACTATTGTCACTATACTGATACAGGCACAACAGTGTAGAGAAAGAAAGGGTATAGCACGCAAACATTAATTTCTCCAAGCATAAACCTGTACCTGAATTAGTCACCTTTACAGTGAGTGAAAATTAACAGACAGTTCTATGGGTGTAAATCCCATAAAGGGGAAAAACTTGGATTGGTTTGGAGAAATCAGGTCTAGGGATGCCACTTTTTCACTGAATTTAAAGAGAGTCTAGGCGTAGACACACACATACACTCTCACACACTCAGGCACACCCCCAATAGTAAGCAAAATGAAACCCACTCCAAACATCATCTAGTAAAGTAATTAAAATTGTAAGCCAAGATTCCTGAAGCATAGGTACCAACCAGGCTCTTCGCAATAAAAGCTTGATCTTGGGGATGGCTTCATGGGATGCAATGATGCAATAGCTCAGCACTGCCAAATGGGGTAGGCTCGCTCCTGCCTCTTGCACCAGTTGTTCCCAGCCACATGATTACTCTGCTTACCAGCAGGTAAGAGCCAATGGTATCTCCAGCTAATTTACTAACCCAGCAGAAAGTCCTCTAGCCAAAATGTGTAAGTTTGCTGGTGTTTAATAAGTGTACATCATCTCACAGTCTAATCTCTCTTCAAAACAGTTAAGTAAAACCACCACAACACCTTCATTTAAAAGCTGTATTGTACTTACTACATAAAAACCCCATTTTATTACGCAACTGTTCTACCCATTCTCTTTAAAAGGTTGAAATTTGAACAAATGCAGAAAAATAAGCTTCTAGAAGTTAATAGTCATAGAAGAAGTGCAGAACTCCATTTGTAAACAACAGTGCATATTCAATGCTTTTCAACAGGATAAGGCTTGGCTAACTTGGGACCTTTTAGCTTGATCAAGAAAGTCAGTATTTTGACTGCAGATACTGTTAACAGAATGGATTATGACCACTTAAGACAAGCATTCCTCAGAATTTCTACCGCTCTAAAGATGTACATGTACTAGAAACTACACTAGGAATAGAACTGGTCAGAGTAATGTCAATTATGTATCATGTATTAGTAAATAACTAAGGCATCTATATGTTCCCATATATACTACTTTCAAAGTCCCAACTCTTAAATATGCTGCGCTGCATTTCTGTAACATATTTAATTAGAAAACACTGAAGTATTGAACACACATCATCATAACACATCAGATCCAGTGTTCTTTGCACTCCTAGGCACACCAAAGTTTAGAGATAGTAGCATTCACATAGGAACAGGGTATGTCAGAAAGCCTGGAGCAGTGGCAAAACCAGAACCAACAGTCCTCAAAAACAGGGAGAGAGGAGTCAAGTCAGAAATGGCGAGAACTAAGATGTTTCCACCGCAGAAAAAGTAAGACACTTCAAAACCCAAGGATTTAAAAGGCAAGCCATAGCTCTTCATAAAAAGTGCTAGAAAAGAGCACTGAAATTTCATCATCCTTCCTGCCTCCGCCCATGAAGTATTATACCCATTTTTAAAAACAGATTAAACAGATTTGTGACTTGGCCAAGTAATTTTGGCAAGCGTGCAACAGAGCTGGGAACAGAACACATTTTTCCCCAACACCCAATCTTTGTTTAAACCACTGGATCATCCCGTAAGTCTTCCTTCTCCTACAACCACTTTAAGAGGCAGAACACCAGGTGAAATACACATCTTCAATAAAAGGAAGATTATTTAATTAAATAAGACTGAAGTATTTCAACCAGAGTTTGTTGCACAGGAGTAGCTGCTTGAGGAGCAAACAAGTAGTAGCTGTGAAGCTCACATGGCAACAAGTAAAACATGCACATATATCTTAAGCAATGTATCACATCCTCCCAAACAGAGCTAAAGGAATTTTCCTTTCACCAGTCTTTTACTATTATACCATGAAAACTGCACATCAAATGCATACATTCTAATTAAAATCTATACAGTTATATACTGAAGAATTTGAATATGTTAAGCTACACAAACCTCATTTCCTATGTATCTATGAGAAGCAGGATTTTTTTTTCCATTATCAAACAGAAAAAAAATAAAACAGTATTTCAAGTAATTTAAAAAACAAAAAAAAAAAGGCAGAAAAAGATAGAGTTTATATCCTAAATATTGAAAAATATCTGTGGGAGAAGGACTCTATTTGCTTTCCTTTTAGTAATAACTAAGAGTTCCTCACTCAAGATGATGAATAGTTGTCAAGCTACTAAAACTGTTATTCATGTCCGTTACTTTTACCTGTGCAGGAGAACCTGCAAATGTCCCAGGAACACACAGCTGCAGGTGCTGAAAAGGAAGAGTATGTTCTACCTGTTCGCAATCAAGGGACTGACTTTAATTTTGTTTGTCTATGTTGTATCTGCTATTTTCAGCAGATCACACTCCTTTTAAATCATACTCCTACATTGCCCCATACCAATGTAATGAAATTGCAGAAAACTTTCCCTGGCCAAAACCAGACAGATTACTAATTTTTTTGCAACAATCAAACTGTTTTGGAGAGGGAAATAATGGCAAGTACTATCTCCACTTTTCTTTTTTATTTCTTGTTCTATACAAATAAAGAGCACTGCTCTACACTATTCAAAAACTTGTTTTTACTTTAACTACATTCCTACAGACAGGCAGCAGAGTTCACAGTAAGCGGATTGACCATACAACAAAGAATACTCTATGGGAGGGTAATGACAAAAAGTATGTAGTTTGGTCATGTAAACCAAGCCCAGTCTGAGGTTTTCCAATACTAGAACAACTGTGTCTTGAGGGTGGTTTCTTCTGGTTTAGCTTTAAATTCCACACCTTTTTTTATTATTATTCTGTGATTCAGCATTTCCAGACCATTAAATTTTCTAAAAACAGAACATCAAAATGGAAAAAACTGGTCCCGGTACATAATGCACTATTTCACTATACATCACTCTGCTTTAAATCCTGGTCCTTCTTTGAGATATGCTAGAGCCAAACCAACTTCGTACGTAGTAACCGACACAATATTAGTTAAAGTCTTCCAGAATAAAAATTAATGTTGAGTCCAGTCTTCTCTTCCTCTTGTGCAGCCAAATTGATAGAGTTAAGTTTATAACATGCTTTGAAATGCTGAAAAAAGCAAGCTGCAATCAAGTCCAAAGAGGTTCTTGTACAGCTACAGAGGAACGTTCTCCTGAACGGCTCTAACTATTAAACTTCCCCCGATGAGCAGAAATTTGAAAAGCTTTCCTAGATAAGATACATAGATATACAAAGCAATGTGTCTTACTTGCACCCCCCTCAACAGGAAAGTGGTATTTGTTCAAGTCAGGAGTCCCCAGCTTATCATCTGAGCATCATTCTTCCCTGGACAGGGCTGTCAAAACTGTCATATAAAAAAACCCTCCAAATTATTGATTAAAAACTCCCCACATTCCCCTTCCCACATATCTATCTGCTGGACCTTCCCTGTATCAGAAGACCATTTGCTGTCACTCTAATTTCTGTCATGCACAAATATTGATTGCAATAAAAATCATACATTTCTGTAGTGAAATCTGAATGTAGGATTGCATATTTAAGAACAATTTCATCAGTCATGTGATGTCTTCAAAATTCCACTGCAGAATCCACTTGTAGAGCAAAGCTGAAAACATGCAAATGAGTTCCATGCATACATTCCTGCATAAAAAAAGAACTGCAAACACTAATTTTCACAGTACTTAAATTGTTTCCATTTAGACTTGAAAACCAAACAATATTTGAAAGATTCACATTTTCAGAAAGATGTATTATGTTAAAATGAAATTTTAATCCCTAGCTACAGAAAGCGTTTCTTAAAGTCTACATACGTGTAAGGCATTATACTATACGTCCTTCAATAATGACAAAAAAACTTTTAACTTGAGAATGTATTTTTTTTAAATCTGTTTGTTAGCACAGGAAGCACCATAAAAAATGTGGCATTTATCATAATATCCAAGGTACACCCTAAGTTAAAGTTATCATAAATACAGAGGTAGCAACAAATACTACTACATATTTGGAGCCCATTTCCCTCATTTTTAACTCATACATCAAATTATTTTATGATCTTAGAAACACCCATCTGGAAGAGCAAGAGACCAGTATTTCTGGTTTTAAATTCAATTTTAAAAAATCAAAACAAAAATGGAGAAGATTAAAATATGAAAATCTAAGAGACATGGTGGGCATGACCATGGCCTTATCCTGTACTCATGTACACTTCTCCAGTATATAAAGAACAACTTACAGGCTTGAAGTCAGAAAAGCTAAAACCTAAGAAAACGGACACCTTAGACGATGAAGAACAATCTGTATAAAACTATGGTTTTTAACATCCTTCCCCCAAAAAAGAAAGAATCAAGATTTCCCCACCACCACATATTACAAGTTTTTCATTAAATGTTAACTTCAATGCACAAGTTTGTCATATTTTTTAGAAAGAGTCAAAAAGGTTCACTAGATATTTTTAAACTACCAGTCCTTTAATCATCATCAGGAATCACATCACAAAGACCTTAAGAGCACTAATTAGTTCAGTTACAAAATTATATCTTACAATCAGTTTTGCTCTCTCTCCTGAGAAAACAACAGTCAGTTAACACAAAAGTGTCACAAGAATCAGTGACTTTTCGGTAAGAACTGTAAAGGCAATAAGACAGGACACCATGACCTGACGCAGAAAGCTTGAAATGCGATATGAAACCCTTACACTCTTCCTCACTGTTCAAAAAACAAAACACAAAGCTTGACAGAGACTACCAAAAACTAGTTATCAAATATCTGTGTTTGAAGATTTTTCTGTGAAGTGCAAAGCGAGGACCATTAATCATATGAACTTTTTGGAAACTACTACAAATAGTACAAGCAGAGTTTTGTTGCTTTTCCAGTCCAACTTCATTGTCCACAGTGGTCACCTTTTGACTTTTTTTTTTTTTTATTATCATTCTGAGGTATGTGGACAGCATCTTTGACAATGAATTTACACTCCTTGCACAAGCAGTGTCCAGAAACATTATGTAGCTTTTCTGGCCGTGGAGCAAGAGGCCAGGGACTTGTTTGCTAAGTGTAGGGATTGTTAGGCCCCTCAGCAAGCTGATTCAACTCACTAATGCGGCACCAACTAACCCAGCAAAACAAAATTTTTGAAGAGAAAAATAGTATTCTCTGGGGCTAGTGAGGGACCCAGCTAACAAGGGACCCAGTGGTGCCAGAGCCAGTGTAAGGGTTGTGGCTGGACCCTGGAACCAGGATCAGGAATCAGAAAGAACAACCAAAACCTTTCAAGAGCAGAGAACCTTTAGATCGGCTCAAATGCTGATAAAACTGTTATGTAAGCTACTGTGAAGACACTTATTAATTTCTTCCCATTTGGTAATGGAAAAAAATGCACTTCAGACCAAAGAGAAAACTAATCCTGAGCCGGCCTCTCTCCTTCTCTTCCAAAGGATTGTTTTTCAGGCCTACCAGTAAACTAATCTGGCTTGAGCACACAATGTGTTAGTTCTGGTGTTCACATGTGACAGAATAGGATGGTTCTTTCAGCTCTAACTCCCAAGTAGCTTGTTTTAACTAACCTTGAAACCAAAGGGTTAGTTACAGTTTATCTTCACAGCCTGAATCTTATATACAGGTATGCTTAAAAAAGTGAGAAGAAAGTGCTGTTCATGTTGTAGTAAAACTGTACTACTGTATAAATCTAATGTGAAGATTAAAAAAAACAAACAAAACTTTTAAAAACAGGAACAATGAGAAAGATACTTTCAGTTACTGCAAATGCTTGAAAAATAAAGTTTACCAATATACTTAACATGCGAAGCAAAAGCCTTCTGTAAAAGTGTATCCTTTAACTCAATGCACCACTTCAGGAGAAAACTGAATTTAAGAGAATAATCTATATAAAGAAGTATGCAACTTTAAACATGTTACCTACAGCACACACAAATAGAGGTGATGCCTTCTGAAAAGCTCACCAAGTCAAATTGATTCTGTGTCAAGCCTGACCCCATTAGAGAAGCAATACTCCCTAAAATGTTATAAAATGCACTGCAAAGATGCAATATATTTGTATGTACATTAAAGTTTTATTTACTGTTGCTCACTGGTACTCCCCAGACTGTCAGTCTGGGTCAGTGCTCACTCAGACATTTTGTAGCAGAATCCACAGTACAAAGTTGCTGCAACTGAGGAGTCACAAGCAGTCTGTGAACTTGAGCTGTGGTCAGAAAAGGTTTTAAAGATCAGAACAGGCCTATGGAGTGTATGCTTAACGCCATTTATCTAGCCAAAGATCACAAGGGATGAGGGAAAAATCCTGCCATTTCACAGATGTTAAACATAATGATAAAAAATTTACACAAAGAAGAGGCGTCACGGCTAACTAATGAATATAGACCAAGTCCCAAAAGTATAAGGTAATTTTCTCACTCAACTTCAGGTTGAAAATAATCAGACTAGTCTCCACAGTTTCAATGACACTACCACACGAGATACCAAGGACTGCATTCCGAAAGAACTAGCACAAAATAGAGGTGGTGGTGGTGGTGGTAAACACAGCAGAAAATTTTAGAAATACAGATTCAATAAATAGCAACAGTAGAAAAGAAAGAGAGAAAAGAAAGAAACAAAAGGCTCAGTGCTTGACACTGACAGAGGGGGAAAAAAAAAACTCTCAAAAATAAACAGTTTGAAACACAAACTAAGTAATTCATGGCCTGCACTGAAGAGGGGGCATGTGCTGGTCATATGTTCAGCGTATGTTATTGGCACCATTCACCAGCATGTTCCATGTTGTAATAGCTTAAACATTTAAATTTGAAATGCACTGCCTTCAGGGACGACATGATCTGGGCAGCCCTGACGAAACACACACCACTCAAAATGAATACATGCTAATTTTGGCTTTCAGGTTATTTCTCCATACTCCAAACAATGCTTTGCTTGGCACTAACTCATTTGCAGAGCTTATATTAAATATAACCAGTGGTAGTGTGAAGCAACTTTTAAAACCAGTAGACTCAGTTTATATAAGATGATATAAAATGACTATTGTACTATCTGTGATTCTTAGAGACAACTTTCTGCTTGGATCCAGGCTACAGATCATTTGTGCATACTTCAGAACAGCAACACTCTTCAAAGTGGTGCACAACTTCTCTTCACGTTCACAGTCCCAAACATAGTCACACTGAACATGATGCAACCCGTTGCCCAGATGACAATTAAATGCAAAAACTCCAAAACATGGGGGAAAAAAACCTAATTCAGTTGGAGTTCAAACTTGCAACTTCAAATACCTGTTTTCTGTAACAGCCAGTTCTGCCTCCCCACTCTACAGTCATTTCCTTTTCTGTGAAAGTTATGCTAAGGAAGTTGCTTCTAGTGCTAACACATAGAGATCACTTGAGAAAGGATCACCACCTCACTACTGTATGCTCACTTCTGAGCATATCAGCCCTTTCTGCCTTCAAACCAGTGGCTATGATTAGATCTATTTACTTCCTTTTAAATACCCATCCTGTAGTATTTTAATTTTAAATCCCCTAGAGCGATTTCTCTTTCCTTTGTATTTTTGTATTAAACCATTACCTGCACAAGTCAAATCCTGTCTCCATTTAGAACATCTTTAAGAGGGTTATTCTAATGACTTAAAGATGGTGTGAACCATCACAATACAAGTATCTAAGGACCTTTCGGATTTAAAAATAAAAGTCTCCTTCACTCAGTGAAGAACTTTATCAGCCCAGCTTCTTGCTCTCCCTGTATCAGACACTGTCAGTATGTTCTCAGTCAGCAATTTATTTACCACAAAATGTCCCTACAAAAACACAGGGCAGTCATATATATTCTCTTCTTTAAATCTCTTGGGGAAAGTTTGAACAAGCAGCTACCACAAAGACAAAACAGTCGTAAGTAGGACAAAATTTCATTAGTGTAACACATCCAGCAACCAACACTTCCTTAATCAGAGCCCAGGGATCTCCAAGTTGAAATGCAATGTCACTGCAACAGGCACCCAACCCCCGCTGGTACTTACCTACATTTATCCGAAAGTACTTAACCCTAAAATACTCAGACCTTCAAGATAAGAAATTTAACTGGAAGAGCAAAAAAACCACCTAATCCTACTATAGCAAATGCTGTTGCAAAAAGAAAAAGTTGCAGACACAATAGTTTACCTTGGAGACAAGGGACGTAAAAACATTGCAGTAGAAAAATGGAATCAGAGTAAGTAGTACAAAAATTGCCAAAAACACATCCTGCCTTCTCAAGTCTCCCCAAACAGAAAGAGACTTGGGCAACACATTTCTGCATTGCCATCTCCCATGTTCGTTTCCACAACTGCAGAGGGTTTTTTCAGTTTCAAAAACTGTAGAAAAGCCTAATTTTTACAACCAACATTTCTGATTAAACTATCAAATTCAAGTCCTCAGAAACACCTTCCTCAGTCTCTTCTCCCAGTCCACTATCCTGTTATTTCTCCAAGTAGTCAAAATCACACTCTCTCACATTATGGTTATTTTATGCTTTTAAGCTTTTCAGATGAAGTTCAATTCTTTCATGGCACAATTCTCAGCTACATTCTAGATAACACAAAGAACATGCATAGACAAATGAGTAATGTTTTCTTCAGCTACTACTAAGCCAAAGTAACTTTAAAACACTAAACTTAAAACTTTTTTTATTTTATTTTATCCTTCTGATTGAGGGATGAATTATTTACATCCACATGCTTGCGTTTTGGGTTTTTTGCATGGTTTGCATGCTTTTTTTTTTTTAAAGGCTTAAAAAGACCCATTTTGCTGATAACCTTAGATAATAGTGAATAACCTCACATAAGAATCTTGGGTACTTACTAGCCCACAGCAGACCAAGCTTATTTATAGCTAAGTAGCAAGCTGGGGTTAGTGATCTCTTCCAGGCTCAACATCTTCCAACCTCAGAATAACCACACCATAAAACAAGCAGGGTTATTTCACTACTGACAGAAAAGTAAACATTTGTGTACCAGGGTGTGCTTGCAGATGATTGCTCTGGCTGCCTGTACTGCAGTAGACAGTAAAAGCTATTCACAACAGGCCAAAATTCATGAAGGAAATTTAAAATCTTGATCACAAATTGCTTTCAGAATTTAACTTACATCTTTAAAACACTGAGACAGGTGGAAGGATTGTAATTCTTCTCCCAGCTGTGAATGAGGTTTCCCATTTCATCTTCGGACAAGTTTCTTTAACATTTAATTAGTGCAAATTTTTCTATCTGAAACAGGTAATATTCCCTATATTCTACGATGCAGTTAAGGCAAAATCACTATATGAGAAAACAGCACCTTAGCCCACAGAAAAAGCTTCAAAACAGAGAACAGCTAAGAAAATTATTTTTTTTTAAGTTCTAACAGAATTCTGGCAGAATCTCAGTTATAATGAAGAAAGTTTTGTTACAGAAAGCCTGGACATTCATAGAATTGGCTATTCAAGCAAAGGTGACTAGTAAAAATGAAACACTTCCAGAAAAGCTTGGTTTTTTGTCAGTTTGCTGCTCACCGTTCGTGCCATCTCACCCTATTCCTCTGCTTAACCACTGACAAGAACTTGTACAGTTCAATCAGCTCAGGAGAACTTCTGAAGTCATTATGTGTATTCTGTTCAAACAGCAGCACTCCTCAGAAGCCAGAGGTCCTTCAGGAGGCAAAAAAAAAAGGGGGGGGGATACAGCTAGTCAAGAACTAAGTAATGAAACAGGCAAGGAATGATACAGCTTTGTACCATTCTCTGCAGAGGACTATTTTGTCTTGCCAGGGTTCACAAGGCATTTGAGCACTGTTAAACGGTTCTGGAATTTGCTGATAATACAGACTAGTTGCATTTCTCAGCTTTATGGACAGACCAATACCAGGAAAAGGTTTTAAAAACAAAGGCTTGAATTTCAATTCAAGAGGATAAACAACTGAAGATCTTCTGTGGTTTTTACCTATTGCCTCTCTTTCCTGTGTTGCTAAATGTGTCTGTCATCTGAACATTTCAACTGACATACACACTGTGGTTTCCAGGTCCAAAATGTTTGCAGTGATTATCAATATCTAGAAAGCTGAATGAATAATACTACAATCAACCACAAACTGTGGATCCCACCCTAAACTCAAGAGTTCAGTTCTGCATTCATTTCAGAACCCACATTCATAGCAGAGGGTAACCACCTTAAACTACTGCATTTGTTCTTCAACTCAGTGATGTAGCTACAAAAGTGCTGCCAGGAAAAAGGCTGTACTCTAACTCTTGATAGTATCATTGGAAGTCAGACTGCATGAGGATGAATTTCATCATTCTATGAGAATCTTATTACCCAATCTAGTAATTTTAATAAAGTTACTTAAGAATAGATTGCGCACCCTTCAAAGCAATGTTTTCATATCATTTGAACAGCATAACAGTTCACTGTTTGGCTTGCAACCCCTAATGCTAGTAAAAAGCAAGTATGATGAAAGGGGCAGAAAGAATCAAAGCCATCAACCCCCTCTACCCTGTAAAAGAACATCCTGGGTCAAATTTCCACACAGGTACACATGAAAGTGTTTCAGTTTGAGTGCCCCAAAACAAGTGTATCAGCCAATAACCATGTAAGACAGATCAGGCAGAATAGCTAGTAGAAACCTTATCTGAACATAACCCAGCCACACCCAGAATATTCACGCTTAAAGAAAGGAAGTAACTTGCTTCCTTTAACACATCTTTGCTCAATACACTATTTTAACGCTTACATCTGTGGAAGTTATAAACGGGATTTTGATTGATGATAACTTACGTAATTCACTCCTACTAACTTTTGTCAGCATCCAAGTCCTCTGAATACCGCACTGGAAATGAAGGACACTTTTTGTTATAATCTTCTCCTCCTCCAAATGATTGTTTTTCTTAAATATTTCACCTCAACCCCTCTGAAGGAAGTCTCAGAATGACAGTGAGAAGACAATTAAATCAGACCAGGGAACAAATGCACAGATACTTTCAAGCCTGCTACCTAAGTAGTTTTGGGAGGATGAATCAACTAAACTTACTTCTTGACTATTAACACATTTGCCTTAAATAGCAGTCTGTTTTCACTCTCCTGTATAAAGAAGGGGAAGAAAAAGCTCACTCTCTCAAAGGACAACTTTTTTTTGAGAAGTTTCTGCAACCTATCAAGCAGAGACCCTCAAAAGACAACATACGAAATCCAAATAACACCTGATCTACTTGCAGAGTCAACTTCAGCAGATTTACCTATTTCCTGAAAAAATACTACGGATATATGCAGCCTCTGTGATAAAGGACATTCAAAAAAGAAGAAAGGTTTTTTTACAGTTTTCTTCAAAATCATTTTTTCTTTCAGGCAGTTGATAGAATGCTGCACAAACTCTAGTCACCTGTCTTACAGGTAGGGAAGTCTGTTTTCCAAGATAAAAGGGGTTGGGGGGGAGAGGGCTACAAATGAAAAAAAAACCAACACATAAAATTTTTTCAAAGGGCCATCTGTCTTCACTATATCCTTAATGGTCAATTTTTGCCTACAGCTTGTGACTTCCCTAGTCTACAATAGACTTCAACCACCAAGGGGACTAATGCACAAAGTCTACCTTTTAGGCAGGAGATACAGTAATTTAGCATTTGGAATGAAGACCATACATTAATTCTGTTCTCTGCTATGAGATGATCCACAGCTAAGGAACCTGTACCCCTTTTTCTCTAGTCGTTTTCTCTATGTATTCACATCTATGCAGAGACTAAAAAAAAGGGCCAGAAAGCACATATTAATCAAAGGTATGACACAGCTGAGTCATCTCGGCATCCAGACTACTTGGATTCACTATTTTAAAATTTATTTTTTAACTGAAAACAAATACTTAGCATACCCTGCTGTTTCAAGAACTTTTAGGATTTAAACATTTTTTCTATCACAATGCAAGTGCTTTTTTAACACACCAAAATTATTTTTGGTCTTCTCTTCTACAGCTTTGGATCTTTCTTTTCCTTTCCATTTTTATTTCATAGAATCATAGAATCATTTAGGTTGGAAAAGACCTTTAAGATCATCAAGTCCAACCACTAATTTTTTTTTTTTTTTTTGCTTGCTAAACAAGAATTATGTTTGTTTAGTGAATCACCCAGAGGAGTAAATTTTCATTTTCATGATAGCAACCTGCCAGGCTTGCAAACACTCAGAAATAGGAATTAAGATTATTTTAAATGGAGCTATGAAGGTCATAAAAAGTCTGATTTAGACTGAGGTACGTTTACTCAAAACTGAGATTCATTGAGTGGTAGCAAGCAAACAGTTTCTCAAATATACTTTTTTCAGTATATATGTTACAGGAAAAAAAAAAAAAAAAGTACATTAACTGGTGGTGTCCACCAGGCCGCATATTAATGTTCGCTTCCACCAAACAGTCTGAAACAATGGAAATGTCATAGAGCATAATGGCTCTTGTAACTGCAATTCTGTAATGTATGATTCCACAGGACACAGCAAGCTGACTGTTGCCGAAAGTCTGTGCAGGCCCACCACATACTTCATGCCAGCTCCACTGCTTGCCAGACCTCTCTGTGAGCCACTTCAATGCAACAGAAAACCACCCAAAAATAGCAAAAAAAGCAGACATCAGCGGCTTATGGAACATCGGATGAGCTTCAAGGCCAGCACAACCTGCATGTGGGAGCACTGCAGAAAGCAAGACCTTCCCCTCCCATGCTCCTTTTTTGAGCAGCAGTGAAACACTAGATTAGCTCAGATGCTCATGAAAGCACATCCTATGTTTCTAAAGAGCAAGACCCCAGATTCTTCTGAATCGTATTTCCCAAATTAAATATCAAAGTCAGAGCCACCTTACATTCTGCAAGGATAACAATTACATTACTTCTCAGTATCAGCTTTTAAATTTCAGGTGATCTTCAACTTCTTCCCATCTTTTTTCAAGCCTCCCAGCAAATCCTTTCATTTCTCCTTGCACAGCAACTACAAACGCCACTAATATCCTGTCCGTATCCTAAAGCAAAACACACTGGCCAATGTCCTCATCTTTCCCATGTAGTAACCAAATCTTCCTCTTCCATTTTTCTTATCTGTACACGGCATAATGCTAAAATCATCCTCTTGACCATTATTCTTACAGGTTTGTTGCTTGCTTAAATAATCAGCTTGTCCTGGTTCAAATTTGAACTTATCCCCACACAGAATTTTGCACGAGTACATTCACTCTTCATCTAAGTCTTAGTCTTCTTAATCTCATTCTTTTAAGTCTGTGTCTCCCCTCATTGCTACATCAGCCTTCATCACCTATCTAGAAAGATAGCAGTATCACCGAAGGAGGAATTTTTTTTTTTTTTTAAGAGTCAGCTTCCATCATTTATGCTTTCCAACTACTTTCCTTGTGTGTTTTCTGCACTGATACTGTAACCAACAAGTCTGTCTACTACTAAAGAATAAAAACTCTGTGTGTATGCCTTGTCTGCTCAAATTATATTCTGCCTAGAACACCCCAAAGGACAATACAAAGTGATAAATCAAGTTTTTCACATATTCTCAGTCTTAAAAAAAGCAATGGGGAAAAAAAAAAAACACCAAACAAAACCCAGATAATTATGTGTTTGTATCTTCATAAATAAATCAGACTTTTACCTTACATATAGTACCATAATGTATCATACACTAACATTTCACGTGTTGTTAAAACACATAGTAAAAAAGTCTCTTGCTATAAACCCAATGGGAGATTATTAAAAAAGGACTTGCAGAGGAAGTAAAGGTTGAACAGCTAAGAAGCTTCACCTAGTTGTACTTCTAGCACTAAGCCATGAAATTTCAACCAATACCTATACTGCACCTAAGCACCAGGCCTGACTTACAGCAAGGTTTATTCTTTTTTGTTTAAAGCACCTTTTCCAAAAAGGTATCTCTTTTTGATCAGCAGAAGATGGTGAAACAGAGATACCACTATTCTTCTTAGGTTCTCAGGATGCTGTTCAAACACTGCTAAAAACATGTGCTTAGTTCAAACTTTTAGAGTTTAGTTTACAGCCTCTGGGTTTTTATACCTGTGCATGATCCATCAGCAAACCTTTCAGTACGCTAATTCATCCCCATAAAAGTGCATACACACCAACCCAGCCATCTTGCACTCCTTTTTGATGCGGCAAACATTGAACTCCGTAAGTCTCTCACTATTTGGGGCTTCCTCCAGCCTTCAAATCTTTACAGCAATCACCCCCTTAAGCCCTTGCAGTTTTGCAAGATCCATTAACACAGATTTTGATTCTAGAACCACATGAAGTTCCAGCACCTCTTGGTACTGCCTGATACAGCTCCCCTGTTCCCACACAATCATCACATCACTCTGCTTTGACACATCACGTCAGCACAGGCATCTAATGATTCCTCTACAGTCATGGCTTTCAAATGCACTCTACTACTACTTTCCAGAACTGTCTCCTACCCTGGCAGATCTGGCCTGCACACCTTCTGAGATGCCTTTTTTCTTTTTTTTAAATAATGGAATTGTCAAGTCCATGTTTTGTCCTCTTTGTGAGGACGATATTTAGCAACATTGATGTCATTTATAAATATTTACCAGCACTTGCATTTACTCCAGATCACCAACAACAGCATCAAGTAGCAATATCAAGTAGTGATCAACTATTTTTCTCCATGATTTAGCACTAAGCTGCACATCATGCTAACCAGCCTGTGTATTCCCAAAATTCTCACATTGGAAATACAGATAATATTTTTTTCAATATGGGGTTGTAGTTACATGAAGCATTTTATAGTTAACACTTCTCCATCCCTGAGATACTCAGAATTCAAATGGGCAAGGTGCTGAGCAGTCCGATCTAATGTTGAAGTAATTTCTGCTTTCAGCGGGAGTTTGGCTGGAGATCCCTTCCATAATTCTTAACGTAAAACCTTAAATTAACATGTAAATCAACCTAAAATTAATTCCAGTCAATTTTATACTAATTTTGTCACGCTTCACAAAGCTGTGACAATAATGACCTGTCTCTGCTTTTTTACTTTACAGCTCTGATTCTACAAATGCTCAATTCCACATGCATCTTTAATCCACAAGAGCTGTCTTGCTGAAGTCAACAGTAATGTTTACAGTTTAGCACGGACATAGCTGTTTGTCAATCTGCTCATGTTTTTCATTTTCTTTGGTGCACGTGGGATAAACAAGAAGGTGATGCAGTCATATAAATACTCATTAAGGGATTCTGAAATTTTCAATATTGAAAATTTTACTCCCACAAATGCTGCTTTGTAGAAGTTTATGATTCGCAGTACAAATGAGAAGGACAGAACAACGCAGAAGCACATGCAGTAGCAGCAGCAATCACACAAAAACTGTGAAGAAACAAAGACTCCAATCATGTATAGACCCTCTTTAGTCCTATTAAAAAAATGATGTATTGTGAAGATTTGCACCGGCTTTTTAAGTAACCTACTAAAGCCTCAGCATCCTTTAGTGATGTAACAGTAGGGATGAAATCTTAACTGAAGAATATGGGGTTTTTTTCCTACGCCATCTAATGTGGAATAGCTGCAGAATAAATACGGTTCCTCCCCTCTGACTGCTTTATCTAGGTCAAAAAACTCCTTAAAGGCAGGAAGTCACAGGAAACAAATGTCACTCTGCATCAACTTTTTATCATGAAAACAAGCAAGACAGTAAATAAAACCACCACCTTCCCAATATTTCAGTGTGAAGTTCCATGAAAGACATCAGCTTACCATTAAACACAAGACTGTTGTGAAAAAGGTTGCAAAAGAGATGGCTTCACACTACCGTATGACAAATTCGTAATTTTCTTTGAAATTATTTTTTTTCCCAGTGTTTTACATAATTTTACATAAGGTAATGGGACTTGAGAGGTCTTGAAGGCACTGCTGTATTTACTGAAAAACACAGTAAATCAGATGCACAATCATGTTATTTTTAATAGCTTTGGCATGACTATGTAAAAAATAGCGCATGAGAATAACACATGCTTAAAAAAAAAAACAAAACACAACACCAAACCCAACGGCATCAAAATTCCTCCACAGCAGAATTACACCCATCTACCTTCATGAAGGACTAACGTTTACAAGACAACGTCATTTCCTGATTATAAGCAAATTAACCATACACATTTACTTTGAAAAGCAAGGGTGGAAGATGAACTTACTTTATTAACTTATTTAACTTAACACTTATCCAATAGCAGAAGTTGTCTCTTCCTACTCAAACACAGTGCATTTCACAACTGAAGATCAGTATTGTATTTTGATTTAATCAATGTAAAGCAAAGAATGATTTAATTTACATATCTCTTACCTCATTATTATAACTGGAGGTAAGAATCTCAAAACTCTCTTTGAACTACAGATTCTTCGAACAGACAGTTTTAATACTGACTTTGCACCTTTAATCCGAAACAACACTGATTTTGCTCCTGTCATAGAACGGGACCTTAGCAGACAATAAAGAAACCATTAATTTTTAAGATTATTTCCCAGTTTATAGAATTTCGTATAACTATGCAAAGAACGTATATACTCCTATAGCTAACTACAGACATACGAACATTTGTAAGATCGGTAAAGTTGTAGAACTGGGTAAGAAAGTTTCATATACATATCAATCATACCAATAGAAAAAGCAAGGCCAGTGCAAATTAATCCAAATATAAACCTGTTTAAGCTTTACCTCAACTACCTGATTGGAGCATGACAATTTGCAACACCATTTCAGTAACAAAACAAAACACTCACTCATAAGGAGTGTGCAATCAAGAGGGAAATATGGAAAAAAAAAAGTGATGACAAAAACAACTAACACAAATTGTGGCTATAGAAGCTTCAGGCTCATCTCTCCATTTTCATTTCAAATAATATGCGCTCTACCTTTTTCCTCCCACATTCCTTCTCAATCAGATCTGCTTATGCGAGAATACTACTGACATTTGCAAATCCTACCGTAAAGTAGCCAAAAAAACACCTATGAACATAGCCCAGTTAACTTCATTAGTCATCATGGCAGGGGACACAGTGTCTGCTAAAGAAAGTAAATAAAAGTTTCTGGAGTCTGATTCATAAGTCACAGACAAGTCCAACATTTCTTAGTTTTATACTTAGAGATAATTTGTAAGTAGCTCATAGTTTTAATACAACTGATGTGGAACTCCAAAATACTCCTCTGAAAACAAATCAGTCATAAGGTCTCAAAAACATTTCAGCCAGCTGTCTTCTTTACGAGCAACAGTATCTATCAAAAGCATTGTCAAGAAAGGGAAAAAGCAGGTGCCCATCTGGCCTGAGGTAATTAATCTATACTTACAAATATATTCCTTTAAAAAAGTGTTTTGTTTGATTACTTAAAGTATCTAACACTTACAGTCATGAAGAAAATCTTTAAAACATAAACCATAAGCCAAAAACAAGCAAAGAACATTCTTCCTAAGCTAGCAAGTACCACCACCTATGGAGATTTTACAATCCATTCATCTCAACTGTTAAGCCAAATCTGAGTTTTTTCCAGTGTGAAATTTTCAATGAGCATGCGTGCAGCCCCAGCTCTAACTCACGACAACAATCACATCTTTGCATGTAATTTAAGTAACTGCAATAAGATGATAGAAGAAAGTGCACTGATACACTAGAAGTTCTCTACAATCTGTTGTGCTATTTCCTTCTCAGGTAATGCTGAACACAAACTTTTCCAAGGTATTTACTTAGTTAATAGATATACTTGATCCTTGTTCAGAATCTACTGTCTTTCATCAGCAGGAAAGCTTCTACTTAAAAGGCAGTAATAACCCCACTTTGTAGATTCAGACCACAAGACCAAACTATTGATTCAGCCCTCTGTATACTAGGAGGAAAAGCATGAGAAAACAAACACATTTTTAGCTTACAGCCATATAGGCTTGACATTGAATTAGTTAGTAGATGTTAAGCTAAAGTGAAACGTACTCAACATGGTTTACTGTAAGAGCTCCCATACTTAGTAATGTAAAGAAGTCTATAAAATGAATGACAGAATGGGAGAATTATTTACTGTCTTTTATTACAAAAGAGCTAACTTAAGTTACATCAAATGAAATTACCAGGTGTCAAGTTCAAAAAGCTCAGCAAAAAGAAGTATTTTTTCCCAACATGGGCTCCAATTACCTTGTAGAACTCACTGCCCCAGGATGTCAGAGATATAAGAGGTTTACAGGGATTAAAAAACAAACACACAAACAAAAGAACAGAAGTCCAGGGGTTTTTTTTTAAGAAAAAAATGCACACATTAAATGGTTTTTAACTCAAAAAGAAATCAACCCTGACTTTGAGATTCAAAAGAAAAAACAACAGAAACACAGCCATTTGCCTTCATCCATTTCTATGTTCCTTTCCAGGCATCCACTACTGACTGCTCTTGGAGGCAGGTAACGGACCAGATGCATCTTTGTTCTGACTCAGAAACGCTGTTCTTGTATTAATGGTATCTCGTTTAAGATTCACAAATCTATACTTCCACAAAACCAAAACTAATTACTAAAATACAAAATGTATGGTTTTGTCAAAATGAACAAGACATTGTCTTGGAACAGTCAAGCCCAAGATGTCAGGATCTCTGTGAATTCAAATACTAATGCGCAAAGCACATCCAAGAAACAAAAAAATAAAAACAAAACAACTTCTTCACTGCTAAGTTGTACCCAGAAGTCAGTCTCCTTTTTCCAGCTGTATCAGTTACATCTGTCTGGAACTCCGCCTCTCCAAAAGCTGTATACAACAGCTCTGTCAACAACTGCTGCTGTGCCCAGCACAAAAGGTATTTTTCAAGCCATGTACCTCAAAAGTCAAATATTAATGTTGTTATTTACTTAGCAATATATCCTAACAATGCTTTCACTGAAGTCATGGGAAATTTGACAAGCATCAAATGAAATCAATTAAAAAACGTGAACTTCATGGAGAGTAATAGTCCACGTATCTTAAGGGTACTTGTAAAAGATTAATTGAACTGCTTTGATTTGCGATTATTTATCTAAAACCTCTTTCATCCCATGCCTCTTCTACGACATTGACAGGACAGTTACTTACTGGACATGAACAAAAAATTTGCTATTTTCCCCCAGCCCCCATTTTATTCATCTAACAAGATGACAGCGGGTTTGTATACACACAAGTACATATGCGAGTCTGTCAAGAATTGGAAAAACAAAAACACACTTCCCACTGCTACTACCTCCTGCTTGAGAACTTAAACATTTGCATTATGAGCAAGGCTTACAGAGAAACGTTAAAAATAACGAGTAGAACAGTTATCTTAATGCACAGTCAGTCCATGTTTCAAGGCATTTAGATCTGTAGAAAGATGCCTTTATTATAGGTAAAAGTATACTCTAACGTTAATAATTTAATTTACCCAGATGTTAAAAATGTGTGTTTTGCAGGAGGCTACGAAGTTGTATTTTTGGTTTTCCCTTCCAAAAAACAGGAAGTTCAATAATATTATTAATGCAATCACATTTAAATGCTGTGCTGAAATTAAAAAAAAAAAAAAAGAGGCCAAGGACCCTGGAATTACATACAATTATTAGTGACAAATAAGTAAGACATTTCAAGTCTCTAGCAATATTTTGTAGTCATCTGTAAGTTTGCTATTAATTAGAAAAAACAGAGATAGACCCTCCATTCTTGGTTTCCAAGATCACTTAAAAACAAACAGAAGGAACAGGCCATGCTGATTTTTTTAAACTTTGCCTGCCATTAAAAAAAATTTTCAAATGATTGTGTAGGCCTAGGCAAAGCGTATTACTGGTAACATAGCAGGATTAAACAACAACAACAAAAGCAGATCTAGTGATTACATGAGTTGGAGGTTAACAATCATCAATCACCAAAACTACTTTCTTTGCAATCATGTTTCAACTATTAATTAATGTTTACATTATACCCAAGCAACTAAGTTTGATTCTTAAAATCCAGGAGATCATCTTCAGGGTGACCAGTTAAATCTACAATGAAACTCAAGAACACAGCTACAAACAACATTAGTCATCAGTAATTCACAGTAATGACTTGCTATAAGCAGATAACGTCTGCTTTGAATTTTCCTAAAGATTCCTGTGTTTAAAAAAAAAAAAAAAACAAACAAAAAAAAGCTTTGCAAATAATGAAGTTACTATTTCCCTATACAACTCCAGTCAAATTTTCCTTTTATAAACAGAATTATTTCTTTTAAAAACAATAAAGCAGCATTTGATCTTAATCACCAATCTAACTACGACCCTGTAGATTCTGCCTGTCCTTCAAGATAAAACTCATCCCTGTGCCTGTTGACTAAAGAAATCCTAGTTCACCCAGTGTAGACACTGCTCCATTGTTTCTAGCCGGGACTGAAGGTATGCCACCTTTTATTTACAAGACTTGATGAAAGAACACACCTACATTTTGTAACCAGGAGGTAACTACTTCAACCAGCTTACAGATCTTGAAACTAAAGGCTACTAGTGTGCCGTCTAAGAAATGGTGTAATCACTGAACACAGCAAGTTTCAAGCAAATGCTAGTTTCTGTAACACCACCCACATACACTCGTGAAGAAATTTTAACTGCACAGAAGTTTTCCTCGTTGTTCAGTAAAAGTGACACTCAGAAAATCCTTCAGAATTTTCTTTCTCCTTAAAAAGTGAGATTGATAGAAAGAACTAAAATAAATTACAAGTCAATAACTACATGGACAGCATGAAGAAGCAGTACTTTTTTTTCCCCCCCGAGATCTTAAGCATTTAACAGAATGCTACTGACTAAATTACTCAAAACTAATTCTAGACTGTTTTCAGTCAACATATATAATGCACAATGACTTGCTTGCAATTAGTGTATTATACCAAACTCTGTTTACAAAGAAAAAAGTATTTGATCTATATTTCATAAATGTGTTAGATTAAAATATAGATTAACCACATGCCAAATGATTATTAATATTACAAAGCAGAAAGCAAAAATAGACGTTACAGTTAAAGGTCAAACAAGTCATCCAACTGTATTCATGATTATACAACTCTACACATACTGGCAGCGTTAAACCCTTACAGAATGAGCATTTCCTAGAAAGCAGAAAGGTAAGACAATTTGATTTCCACAGAGCAACCAGGTGGGGAAACTAACATTTAAACGTCAAAGTGGAAAATATACACCATCAGTGTCCTAAACACAGTTTAAAAACTTGTAAGGTATTAAGACTGCGTCACTAATGGCATGTGTTTTGTAAAACACCCATAACCTTGTAGGTATTTCTTAGTCAAGACAGCTAAAATTATACCTAAGGCAAAACACTTTCACTTTTCCTACATAAGACTCCTCAAAACATAGATTACTTAAACATAGTAGGTAGGCCTCACATACTCCCCTAGAAAATTATTTTGCAAAGACAGTTAATGTTTGGTAATGGTAAAGGAATGTATTACCAGTTGAAAACTCTCAATATGTTTGTTGTCGCATACGGAAACACATTTGAAAACACTAAGACTAGCAGAAGTGTTTCATGTGGATGATTCAGTTAATCCATAAAATAAATGTTAGAATCAGGCAAAGAAGCAAGAAACTACCACAAAATCAGAAGGCAATCACACGCACAAAACAACCCCCCTACATTCTACAAAAGCAGCAAGGGTGTTACAAGATTTACTCAGCACTGATGTTAAATTCAGAAATCCCAGATATGTGGATAACCACTTGACTGGTTTCCTTTGAAGCACGTAAACAATACTCAAAGGTGTATCCAATTCTATTTGCTAATTACAATACCTCCAAGCACTGCTGCAGACGGATTTGCTCCCAAACTCACAACAGATACTGCTACGTGCAAGACACAGCACGGGAGGAGGGTCACCATTTGTCAACCACCAGACCCGGCGCTGCCGGAGTCTCACGCTTCCCACCTGTACCACCGGCTGCCGGAGAGACTGGAGTGGGAGGTGGATGTGCTGGCGGGGCCCGGGCCACTGGAGGAAGGCCACATCCGAGGGCAGCAGGCGGAGGGGCCGGTGCCCGGGTGGCGCCGGGCGGCAGGGAGAAGGGTTGGCGGGGAAGGAGGCCTAGGGCACCGCTCGCGTATGTCGCCAGGACGGGGTCGGTTCCCCGCCTGTCACGCACCATGTGCCAGCCAAACGGCAACGGGAACAAACGCGCTGCGGGAGCAGCGGCGCCACCCCCGCCGCGGCTGCCGGTCCTCCCAGGGAGGACGAAGCAGCCCAGCCCAGCGCGGTGAGGCGCCGGCGGGTGGGCCCGGGCCCGGGCCCTGCCCGGCGGGCCCCGATGTGACGGGGGAGGACGGCAGGCCCGGCCCCCGCTCTACTCACACTCGGGGCAGCTGCAGCGGCGGCGCCCCCCGCCTCTGGAACACGCCGTCCACGAAGACGCCGTTCTTGCCGAGGCAGCGCAGGTAGAAGTCCCCTCCGCCGCCGCCGGTGGCAGCTGCGGGGTCCCCCTGAGGCGGAGGCGGCGGCCCGTCCGCGCCGGCCGGTGGCGGCGGCGGGGGAGCAGCGGTGAAGATCTCCAGGTGGCGCCGGGAGATGAAGCTGGAGTGGCCCATGCTCACGTCCACCGAGCCCTGCGACGAGTTGCGGCCGATGGTCACCGAGCGCTTCTTCATGAGGTACTCGAACTCCCGGCCCTCCAGCCGCGCCACGGCCGCCGCCGCCGCCGCCATCTTAGCGAGCGAGGGAGCGGGCCGTCCTCCGCTGCGCCCCTCCGCCCGCACCGGCCCCGCAGCCGCAGCCGCCGCTAGACACAGGCAGGGAAGGGGACGCCGCTCAACCCAACCTGACGCAGTCCGCCGCTCTCTGATGGACGGCGGCGCCGGGCCAATGCGCGGCCCGCACGCCCATGGGGCTATGGCGGCGCGGCCAATGGCGAGCGGTGCCGAGGCCAGCACCGCGCAGCACGTTCGAGCGTCGGGGCCGGAGAGGACGGGAAAGGCCCGGAAAACGCGGAGCAGACGCGCGCGCGGGGGAGCGGAGCGACCCTCGTCCCGGCGGCGGCGCCGGTAGAAGGGCTGCGCCGAGCACCGGCCCCGCCGCGGCGCTGGCGGCCCCTCCCCGGCCGGGCGCGGGGAGGCAGGGCAGACGCGCGGAGCGTGTTCGCTCAGCCCGGCGGAGCCCGCCTGCCTGCCATCTTCCTCCCCGTAGCCCCTTCCCTCGCCGCCGCCGGGGCCCGGGCCTCCGGCACCTGCAGGAGGCCGGGCTGCCGCCCCCGGCTCCTGGCGACCCCCCCGGGGCGGCAGCGCCCGCGGTGGGCCCCTGCGTGAGGCTGCTGGCACTTGCCGCAGCCCACGTACGTGTTTTTCACGCGGCAGAGAGTGTACCACAAGTGCCCTCCCCGAGCCAGGCTTGCAGAAGCAGCGCTAAGTGGGGAGAGGGGGGAATAATCAAGAATAAAAGAAATACAAGTACCCAAACAGTGCTAGAGGGTGGGCTGCCCCATGGAAAAAAGTTCGTAACTCCTCAAATTTAGCCTCAAAAGACCACGGAGGGGGGGGAAAAAGGCTTGAGAGGTCATACACCTCTGACAGCCTAGGAAGGTTTAGGTTAAGACTAGAGGTTACTCCCCTTCTTGGACAGTTTGTAGCATCCATGTAAACCCAGTGCAGTGCTTTAAATGTAGAACTTTCAGGTGAAACGTCAGGTTTTCAGTCTGTGTACTGTGTGTAGACAGCTCACAGCTTAGTCCTGGTCTTCTCCTAGGAACTGGGACACAAAAGGCAAGCTATCTGCCACGGCAAAACAGAACTGGACACCCAGTTGCTGCGGCAGTCTGTCACTCCTCCCCAATGGTTGCGGGACATGGGAGAGAAAATATGTCACAGACAACAAGCATGGAAGACTGGTCAAGAATCACATCAGTGGTTTCAACTTCAAAATGTTACAGCCTACCAAAAAGACAACATTAATTGTACTCAGTTTGTCAAACATAGCATCTGCATCAAGATGATTTACCTGATCAAAATCTTCTAGACACGTTTGCATGCTCCTCTCTAACTGTTACAGGGATCAGGCACTCTGTCAGAATTGAGACATAAACAATTAAGAAACACTTTTGGCTATAAACTGTGAAGAGGGTGCTAAAACATATTTATGCCTATACACAAATATAAACACTGCAAACACTTCATTGTAACAGCCCAGATAGCCTTACCAGATTTTCAAGCAGTTTTTGTTTAGAAAGGTTTTTTTTCGTTGTTGTTTGGGCTTTTTTACAGTACTGAAGTTCACTGTTCCTTATTGATTCAGAAGACATTTAAATAATTGCTTCAATGGTACACGCATACTCTGCAGGAATTGCAAATGATCTTTAAAAACATTTTTATGCTGTGGACAAAAACAATCAACTCGCTAACAAACATCTAGTAGGAAATTTGAAATTCAAACTTCTGTTTTTGCTCATTTGAGTCAACAGATCTTTAACTGTAGAAATATCTTAAGTATGCTTAGGAACAGAAGACAGTGCCTGCTACCTGCAAAGTTACAGCAAACCTTATTTTTACTCTTGGGATTGTATCGGCACTGGTTATAAGCAGCTACAATACAACTCCATACTGGGTAAGTCCATTTAGATGATCACATACACACAATCAGATGCAGTAAAATATAGCAGCAGTTTGGAGCTTTGTTTTTTTTTTTTTACAGAAAACTTTAGTTAAATCTTGCCCACACTTTGGTATTTAGAATCAGACTTTCTTCTATACCAACATATGTTTGGCACAGAAAATGTGGAGCATCAGAGAGCCAGTTATGACTCCCTGATTCTCAGCTTTTTTTTATCCCTTGGCTCTGCTGTGACTACAGAAATGTTGTGCCTGCTTTGCTAACAATCGGTTAGGGATCCTGAGGGGTATGCCGGCTGAAAAGAACCAATGGATTTCCATCTCCTAACACACCCCCACACCCACAGAGCAAGAGAAAACAGGCAGATTGGGAGAGCAGCCAGGTGAATTCCCATCAGGCCAGCAGCACTTTCCACCACTCCTACGGTTGCTCAGTTCGCAAAAGTTAAAGACATTAACGCTACTTTAACATTTTCTATTATGGGAATCACAACTTTGTTAATTTGTATTAATTTATTAATAGCATCCAGTACTAAAGTCACAAAGCTGATATTTTCATAATGGAACAGCTATTAACATAGAATGCTGAACAGAGTTTTCTAATATCCACTGAAATTACTTTTCAAGCATCCAGTGATCAGTATGCTAATCTATGAAGTGACAGAACACCAGCAGAAAGTCTGTTTACTTTTGTATTACCAACAATGCAGAGCAAACAACAAATTCCATTGTCAGAAGCTATATTCATTTTAAGAGGACAGCTGAGATCTTTGTGCTCATGTTTTTCTAAATTGGTACAGATTTAGTCACTTTCTTTGTCACCAGACAAAACTGCACAGTTACAGGTCATTCCGACCTGCCCACTTGCAGTTCTGTTCTCTGTTGTATAAAGCAGGACACAGAACAGCTAGGTGTAGTGGAACGCCTCATGCTCACATGCAATTCTCCAGTGCTGTTCTGTGTGTCTGGGTTCCCCAGAAATCCACTCCTTGAACATAACCCATTCCTGATGCTGGAGCTGCATAGCACATACATACTATTCCACACTTTTTTTTTCCCCTGCCAGTTGAGAGTAAGCAAAAGACATTCTTTGTCTGCTTTGTGTCCACCTTAACTATTCAGGACAGAACCAGGGCTCCAAGTTACTGACCAAATTTAATCTTCTGTGGCACCAAGTTGCTGCAATTGCCACCGACACTTAAAGAAGGTCTCAAAGCACCCCTTGCACTCCACCACTTCTGGCCATCGAGCTAAGTAGCCCAATCTTATCCAGTCCACATCGAATTATGCAGCAGCACTGACTGCATTACAGAAATTAAGAATCAGCAGACCTTATCTGCATCATCTAACCTTAAAACAATCTGACCTAAGTTCAACAGAAATGTCTAAGTAAGGTCTAATCCGTTAATATTATTTTATTTGACCAAATGTCCCTTAAATGACTACATATTTTTAGATGTGTTCTTTTCTTCTTGAAGCTCATACTATAGCAACATGAGGGTGTTCATTTACAGTCTGCTTGTGCTTGGGGCTAGCAAACTGTCAGATAACCAAGTGTTCTTTCTTTGGTTTTCTTATATATGTGCTCCGTACTGAGGGCTATGAAGTGGTGAAGCAGCCTTCTCAAGATCCACATTTTCACAGATCCCAAAGCATGAAATACTACCACAGGAACTTGATGAATAATCAAGTAGATTAAGTGACCCTAATTGCTTGCTTTGACACAACCAGCATTAAACAGCTTTTAAAAGCCATTAGGAGCTATCCATAATCTTTTTATTACAGCAAGTGTCACAAGCTCCCAGTGAGATTTGATTTTTGTTAAACAGAGCGCTACAAAGTTAATTTGCAAAACCACTTCTCAGTAACATTCCTATGTGATTCAACAAGATAAGCACTTCAAATACCAAAACCTGCACAACCAAATGAAGAAAGATTTCACATATTGATATCCCCGCACCTGACAAGCACACATTTTTTTTCTATTTACTGGGTGAGAAGCCCCTTGTAAGCAGTAACTCCCTCCATCACACAACCTCAAAACTGCTGCCATATACAAGCACATTTTTAAGTAATCCCGATAACCATACTGGAGCTCTTTACATGCTTAAATTTAACAATGTGTGTAAAACTTAGTAGGACTCATGCTGCAATTTAGTCATTTTCTCACAAATGCATTTCGGTCAAGGGGAAAGCATCATTTAACTACTACTGCAAAATATTTAAAACTGCATAATCGGGGTGATGCTCCCTAGTTACATACACAGCCAATTCCTGAAGGGACTTTAAAATTAATAGGAGAAAATACAGAGCTATACCTCAAAGAAGTTATTTTTATAGGCTTTTTTTCCTTCAAGGATGTCCTTCAGACATCTTTAAGTACTGGAAAGCATAACACTCTTAAAAACGCCTAAGACATCCAGATGAATATGCTTTTTTCGGAGGAGGAATGGGGAGGAGGGCGAAAACGGCTATTTAACCTCGTCCAGTCACACGTTAGCGTACTCCTGACCTCGGGGAGAAGGGAAACCAGTGCTGTTCAAGTGAAAACCAGCGAGTTTTACCAGTGCAAACGCTGCCGGGAAGAACGGCGCAGGTGGCGGCCGCCCCGCCTGACAGGAAACCCGCGTTCCCCTCAGCCCGCCGCCGGGCGCTTCCCGCCCTTCTACCCAGCGTGCCCCGCGCCCCCAACGGCTCATGGCGGCGGCGGCCCCCTCCTCGCCGGCTGGCCGCGGCCCAGTGCGGAGGGCGCTGCGGGATGCCGCCCGCCACGCCGCCCGGGAATGCGGGAGGAGCGGAGCTCCGCTTTGCCGCTGACGCGTGTTTGTAAACACAGCGAGACCGTGGGCGGTGCCGCGGCGCTCCCGGCACCGCCCCAGTGTCTCCTGGGGGGAAAAGCAGAGCCGAGCAAAGCCGAGGATTCTGAGGATTATTTCACAGTTACTGCAGCTTCCCCGCGTTCCTGTTGACGGCCGAGGTTAAAGCACGTTTTCTTGGGTTGTAAAAGCAGTTTTGTGAAGCGAGACCTTCACCTTCAAGCGGTTCTGGGAAGCGAGCAGTCGACCCGCCCTAAGCCAGAACGGCGTGGACTGGGTTGGTAACCGAAACGGCAAAGCGTACAGCCCTCACGCCTCGGTTTGTTTCGAGCAACAACAGACGACGACACTGAAAGCATCCCATCCACCCTCAGAGGATAATTATTCATAAAGCACCTCTAAGTCCCGACACCACAAAAGGATTTTTAAAAAGCCACAGCAGCATTAATCTGTGTGAACTGGAAACGCGAAACCCCCGCTACTTTGCCGTTCAGCCTTGCATGACCTATGATCTTAGCCAAATAAAGAGCTAATTAATCTTCACGCTTCTATTTTCTGTTGAAAATTTTAACACCTCGGAGAAAACTGGACCTAATGATTCAAAA
Organism: Phaethon aethereus; assembly: GCF_964289735.1. Classification (NCBI taxonomy): domain Eukaryota; kingdom Metazoa; phylum Chordata; class Aves; order Phaethontiformes; family Phaethontidae; genus Phaethon; species Phaethon aethereus. The sequence goes on from NC_138594.1 coordinate 4,738,724, forward strand.
GCATTTTTAATGTTTTGTTACCCGTTTCTAAACGGAGTTCTACTGCTTTGAAGGCTTGAAGTGTATTCAGAAAAACTGAACCTTCAGTTGCAACGCTTACTGTATTTAATGTTGATCATTACTTACTGCTATTAGTTATGACCCCATTTAAGCACAATTCTACTGCAAGATTTTTCTTCAAGTTACTTTGCCATTTTTTTGCCACTGTACGTTCATCCTATCACTTTGCATGGTCAAGAAATGTATTGTTTCTAGTAAACACTTAGAAGTACCTGTTAAAACATACCTGAGAACAAAATGACAACTTTTCCATTTTTGCTGTCAAAAATAGGTCAGTCCTGCAACATCACTGTGGAAAGCACCTTTGTGACTTTTTAATTCTTTAAGGCTCAGGTTTTATAGAATATTTTCTATGCATACACAGCTGTACATATTTGAATAAAATGACATAACCTTCCACGAAAACTAAGGCTGGCACTTCTCTTATAGAGGAACAGCCCCACTAGAATACATCAAGTATACTCACTATGGTAGAATTTCTATGCGTCCTTAATTTTGAACTGAATTCTTTTTCAGTCTCCTTTTGGCACTCCTACCTCACATACCTTTATGATACGGTATTATATATACTATTATATTATAGATAAACTAAACCTTGCAAAAAAAAAGAAGCAGGTTAAGCTGCCAAAGTCCAGCTTATCTGGAAGAGATGTTTCAGGCATCTGAAGGATGTAACTGCAATGGCACCACTATCATACATGGCAGATGCAAGTCCTACAAAAACAGTAATAGAAGTTCTAGTATGGTTGGCAGAAAAAAAGCAAACGAGTGGGAGTGGAGAGTGTAAGATAGGGTAGGCAAATGAGTAAATGATACAATGATTTACATTAATCAAAACCAGACAGGAATTATAGAAATGTGAATAAGCCAAATTAAACAGAGAGCCAAAAGCAAATTAAAACCAATACCAAGTGTAAACTAATAAGCATCAATAAGAAAAATGTACTTTAAAATATTCTTTTCATGACAGCATTCCAATTTAGATTTGTCATTTCTGGAGGTGAGAAATTAAGCTTTTATCAAAATCAGTTTGGTTTTGTTTTGATGGTTGGTTTTGGGTTGGTTTTGTTTGTTTTTTAAATGCCAGTCCTTCGGCCAACAGAAACCCAAGAAGAACAGCAAAAAACAGAGATGTATTTTTGTTTATGTCTGTCTGCTCTGAATTACTTCTTACTCTGTCCAAAAGGATAACTACAGGACTAAGCAAAGTTCAGAGAAGAGTTAGTGAGATGATGAGGAATCACAAAACAATTACACAAGGTTAAGAAATTGCAATTGATTGCAGTAGAGACAAACGTTACAGAAAAAAACATAAGGCAAAAGCACAGTGAGAACAACCTCATGTTCCATAAACAGATACTGTAAAATTCCTGTAAGACACAAAATCATCTGAATTCAAAACACACAAAGAAAGAGCCTACAAGGAACATGATGATAGCAGCAGTATTTTTCATATCCATATAAAATATTTATCATTTTTAATTGCGTAGCCAAAGCCTGAACAACTTAAAATAGTAAATTTTCCATCCCTGTTAGAAGTCTGGCAATACAAGGACCATCTTTTCTCCGTTTATACAAAACCTGTCAAGAATTGGTCTTGCTTGCAACTGCATTTGTAACACTGACACAAGACAGAGCTGCTTGCAAACCTCTTTTTCCTGAATACAGAAACAACATAGTGAAGTACGTAAGCCTCAGGTCTGGCCCAATAGATTTTCTTAATGTTCCCAATAAATCTCAAAATATTCACAATGGTGGTTGTATTTAATTTCTTTTTCTCTGAAAAAGTTTACACCTAATCTTCAAAACAAAAATCAAAGCATTTAAAGATTTGATGGAAGGGAGAGAGAAAGTCACACTATGGAACTCTTAAACAACTTCTTGTAAACCCATTTCTCTGTGGGCTCCCAGAGAAAGAAAATACATCTACGGAAATCTGAATGTGGCAGAAATAACTGATTCTTTTCTCCCAAACTGGATGACTAAAACTAAAAGACTACATGAATGATTGGAACAACAACAAAAAGCACTTTAAAATAATTTAGAAAAAAATGTAAACAAATGCTGCACTAGACTGATTGTGTTTGAGTCCTGTACGAAATCATGAGGTGTTCAAGCAACCTCCAAAGCAGGGGCAGAGCTACAAACATTTCAACGTGCAGGAGTCTTTTCAAGATTCAGAGTCACATTAACCTGTCTAGCAATACATAAAGGACAGCACAGACTGGTCTAAGATCACTTTTTTTTTTTAAAAAGTGTTGTCAAAATATCAATACCAAAATCCTTTTAACATCTGGGATGTTAAATCAATTTACATCTGTCACAAATAGAGAAGAATGTTGAGGCAGAAAGATGTCACTTCTAAACTTTCACCTGGCTCATACATAATAACCACTCTGAAGGTCAGTCCCTCGGGGGAAAAACACAGCAAACCATGAGGAAAATGGTTCCCTTCTGCAGATATTCAGAATACCAACACACTGTCACCGAGATACCAAGATCAGGAGGAAAAAAAATGAAGAATCAGTCTCCACAGTCAGAAAGACCACTGCAGAAGGTGTGTTAGAGAACAGCTGACCGGCAAGTCTGCGATCGGACAGGCACTGATGCTCGGAGAGAGTCATTACTGACAGATGTCCAACAGACAGAGGCATAAATTTCTCCTCTGAGGACTCCAGTTCTTCAAGGCTCATCTACTCTACCTCAGTTTATTTTGCTAATTGAATTAGTCTGTGGTTAATTTGAGATGATACTCTTCTGTTTGCATTTAATCCTCAGAAAAAGGAATGATGCCACAGACTATATTCAAATCTGCAAATAAAATCCCCTTGTGATTAGGATCTGAAGTTTTACCAGTGTTCTTGAGTGACATTTATTACACAGCATTTTGTGAGGCAGTGCTGTTGCCAACAGGAACTGCCCGTTTGGATCATGACAAAACTGAACAGAAGAATGTGAAATGGTTCACTTGTTATTTTTATGGTTGCTTCAGTTAGCAACATACAGTTCTTCGGTGCTTGTTCTTAAATAACCGGGTAAGATGCAAAGATGGGTCAAGAAAAAAATCAACCTGTTGCTCAGAAAAAAAAGCCCAAAACAATAGAAGAAAAAAGTTTTCTCAGCAAGAGCCATGAAAAGCTAACATGAACAGAAGCATTTATATACATAATAATAAACAATGTTATAAAAATAAATTTAAAGCTTTTCTGAGGATGGACTATAGCACTAGAGAAAAACTGTAACATGCATCAACTACATAGCATGCATATATGTAGCATCAGCTATAGGACTTCGGTATTACCTGGTCAGATTGTTTATGCAACCTGAAACTTCCTGAGTGCAAAAGCTTTGCCATTTACTACTGAAAATACAAGATGCTAATATAGCAACCATAAAGCCTAAATATGGTGAAAAAAAACCCCAAAACTAGCCATCTTCTCACGGGATCCTAAGATAGAAAAAAACCCTGAAAACTGTGAGTACAAGTAGAGTTGAAATATTAGAAGGCTGCAGCTAAAGAATACTTATTTCCCTTCCAGAGGATGCAAACTTAAAATTGAAGTCGGTCAACTGTCACACATCACCATTAACTTTGCCAATTCAAAAATATTTTTGCAAAATGCTTCTCCTCGGTAAGAATATTAATTTTAGAACACATCTATATATAGAACTGCTACACAAATCCACCGCTGCAGACTGCTTTCATTTCCTTGTGGTTGGTCAGTGCTGGTAGATGACTTGAAAAGTTCAATTAATCCAAAACCAGCAACTCAATGGTTTAATTAGTGTTTAGGCAGGCTCCATGGATTCAACTGAATTCTTAACTTTCTTCTAATCAGTTTCAAAGGACTAGTTGTATTTTTGCCTATCACATCCCTAGTGGCACTTGAATGAAAAGTGCCTTGCTTAACAAAACTTCCCCCCCGCCACCCCCAGAAAACACTTAGTAAGAAGCTATTTGCAGGAAACAAACCGATTACTGATACGAGCACAATTATGCAAACTGACCTGTGACAAGTAACTCAATGTGTTTGCTTTGACATATACTGTTACAGAGCTCACCAGCATGATTTTATTTGCAAGTTTGGGGTCAGTGACTGTCTTCCTGTCTGACTGAACGAGGCAGCTTTTTTTTGTGTTTTACTTCCTCTAGCTTTTAATAGAAATGTTGATCAATATAAAAACATCTTTTTTAATTTCAGACGGGGGAACTCTGGCCTGCTCTGAGGTTGGACAAGCCTCGAAGGCAGCATTATGAATTTAGTTTGCGTTAGTATGACGATACCCGTAAGGGCTGCATTTGGTAACATACCACCTCAGAGGCTTTTTAAGTCTCTTATTCTAATAGCCCCAGTACAGCCAAAGCGCATTTCTGTAACGTCACATGATTTATATATTCTCACACGATTTCTACATTCTCATTCTTTCATCTCTCACCTATGTTGATTAAACAAAAAAGCAAACAAATACAGGTAAGAACATGCTTCCTATAACTGACAGCAGTAACAGTCTTCACTTCTACAGATACTGCTTTCCATTCACAGATTTCCACCTTTTTCCGAAAATCAGATGTCCATCTTTACACACCTAAAAATGTAAGTGCAGCCGAAAATCTCACTCCATTAATTTTCTTCCTTTGTAAGAAAAGACTGAAAGGCTATTATTTCCAACATAAGAGTTACAGTAATTCCTGAGCCAGAATTTTAGTACGCAAGAGGGGAAGAAAAATATGTAGTACAATACAGATGCATACAGTGTACTACTCATCACCCAGAAACTGTAACTGAATAAAACAAGATTAGAATGGAGGTAAGCAGGAGAGGAGAAGAATCACTGGACATCCAAAGCAGGAACACATTTGTATCTAATATATTTTTTTTTTTTTAAAAGCCAATTCCCAATACATATTTTTAAATAGAAAACTTACCCTCTTTGAGAACTCATGGCTTCACACCATTAAACACATCAACACTGCATTGCATTTTGGAACTCACCTTTGCCATTCTACACAACAAAAAAAGATCTGATATCAAAAAGTAATCAAAGTTTGAAATAAGTGAATTTAAAACAGCTACTAAGTATCCTAAGTTTTGGGCCCCCCCCGTTTGTGGTGCGTTTTTTTTTTTAGGAAGGGATGAGGCAAAGCGGGCAAATGAAGGAAAAAAAAGTTCTTAAAAAACAGCATTCTGGAAGCTCGTAATTTTAAGTTAACCCCTTAATATCCTATTTCTAATGCTCAATAAGTTTTTAACGGGGCAGTGAAAGTAAGGTATTATTTGCCTAAAAATCCCAGAATAATTTCACATAATAGTCCAATAACTGGATCAGCTTTTTCCTGAGTGCTTTTATGAATGACTACAAGGTTGAAAGGTATTTCACATCACAGATAAATATTTAGCCACCCGTTCAACAGCAAGCTTTCCATGGCAGTGTCATTTCCTGAGCTCGCCTCCAGGTCCCGTCCTTGCAGCACCTCCCGTTGTGCTAGCAGATGTGTGTATGAGTAAGCGACAAACCAGATTAAGGAAATGACATGAATGGAGAAAAATGGCACCATTTTGAGGGTGAATTTTTGTAGCCAGATGAGTTCCCGTACCCAGTTTACCACATGGACTCAGAAAGTGGTGTGCTATCAGAGAGAGGCCATGGTGAGCCCCTGAATAAATGCCCGGGAAGAGAAGGGGAGCTTAGCAGCTGCATGAGCGGTGCTGCTGAAATGCGAGCCCTGCCCTCCCCTGACAAACACTCATCAGCCTCCCCTCTATTCCCATTCCCCTGAACAGGCAACCTCGCAGTAAGCACACAGTCTTGGTATGAAGAGCTTACAGGAACACTATGCACTTCACTAGAGGATTTTTAGACTTTGATTAGGGATCTTCTTCTGGCTACGGCTTTTGGAAGCTAAGGGAAAAAAAAACCCAAAAAACAAAACCCCCAAAAACACACAGAAAAAACTTACTCCTGTATGTATACTTGTACTAAACTCAAAGCTGAAATAAAGTTACGCAAATCTTTATCTAATGACCAGCCTCTAAAAAAAGTAGATTTAGGACTATGTTAGATATAGGTAGACAACAGCTAAAGAATTACAGGAACAGTTGTTTTCTACACGTGCATGAAAACACAGCTGCTGCTACCTCCACAGCAGTCTTAAAGCATATCATAGTTCACAACCAAAGTGCAGCCTGCTCAAATCTTGTCCAAGCTCATAGTTGTGAGACCACACTAACACATTGAATCAGAAGTTTCAGGATGTTAAAAGAAAAGAAACATTTTCACTTATGAGAATCATCTACTGCAACCTGTACTTTCAGCTGCCTTTTTAGAAAAGAAAAGGAAAGACAAAGTCTTTTGGATATATTAAATATATTGCACTCTATTATCCACAAGTAGTTCTATCTAGTTTGGGATTAAAAACAGCACAAGAACTATATCAGAACTGCTCTGTACAGATTCAGTTTAAGTCATCCCAAATCAACAGCAGAATCACAAGATAAACACTACTCTACTATACTCAAGGCCAGGTTGAGTTTATCATATGATGAATTTCTTAACCTACAATAAAATCCTACTACAGTAGGATTTTATTTTTTGCCACTGAAGATAGCACCTCCTGTCTTAGTGTTACAGAAGATTTTCATTTGAAAAATAGGTCACTTCAAGAACTGTTTTCAAATGATTAAACAAAGCTTAAAAACACAAATAAAATTCTTCTGCTAGAATGTCTTCCAATGTCTGCAACAAGGCTGACCATCCAAGAGGGAGCATACAGGATAGCAAAGAAGTTTGTGAAAAGAAGCATGAAGAGTAAGAAAAAACAATGTAAACGCACCAGAAGCTTTTCTAGTGGTTTAAACATCATTCAGCCTTTGTTTTCTCCTTTGCTCCTCCCTCCTCTATTTTGCCCTGGAACAACAAATGGCTTTGGGGGATGCAGAGATCTGCCTAGAATAACTGACTTGCAGGTGATCCTGGTTGCTCAAACACATAAGGATTAGTCAGCAATTTATGACACAAAGGTAAGCCTTGATAATGATGCACATGTTAAGCTGGTCCTGTCAAAAGGCATTTTGAGAAAATTGTAGCCATCATGTACTACAGAACAGCTTCGCCACTCTGGTTTAGTTCCAGGCCCTAAACTTAGCCCATCACTTAAGCTTGCGAGGTTCCTCCCATGTGAAGATTTTGCAGATATACCAAGGATGTTTTGCTACTGAGGTTGAAGAACAGGAAAACACACTTAACTTCAGGAAGGTAGAATAGCCTATCTTGCAAAACAATTACTTCTTTAGTTAACTTTAAATTAACTAAACTAACTTCTTCTGGCAAAAGACAGATATATGCAGTTTTTCACTTAACCTGTTAAAAGCCAAAGAACCAATGTAACTAAAAATAAAGCTTAACTTTTTAAGTAGCATCCTATCTCCATATGAGATACCCTGATTTCCCAATGTCTCTACCTATATTCAGAGCATATTCACCAAAGTTTTTTTCACCAATATAAACACAAGCTGATTACAAACACATAGTAATCATGTAAGAAAGAATACTTAACACATTATCTGTGGTCCTCTCTCTTCACACCATATTCTCTCTTAAAGCCAGAGAAAGTAAGGTCTTTGTGATACTTCTTAAAATGTTCTCCACACGCACATGCTTTTATTTAGCACAAAGCTATTAAAAATCAGTAATTGGCTGTAGTTGTATAGTTTGTGTGTCCACATAAATATATTTTAAGCATTTCTCATACTGTCAGGTCACATACCTTAAAACACATGAACCAGGACTTGGACTACTACAGTAACAGTAGAAAAACGGAAAACAGTAATGCAAGATGAATCTTACATTCTGGATCCTATGCTCTATTAAACAACATTTCAAATGTCTATAAAATATTATCACAACTCCGCTAGCCAAGGCCCCAAGTAACCTGATCCAAACCTGAACCATCCCTGCTTTGAGCAGGCTGGGTGAGATGACCTTCAGAGGTCCCTTACAATCCACATTAGTTTATGATTTTATAAACTAAACTGGAGAGGAGTTATTTTGTACACACATACATACATTCAAACACAGTTGCCCTCTTCTTTGTAGGTACCCTAGCCAGTCTATAGACAAAACTACGCTGAATATTGCATGTAAAGCAAGATTACAAACATTACTGAATGGTAGACTGATTTTAGTATCTTAAATACACATCAATTTTACGTTCATACACAAGAAATACAGAAGAAAGTACTGCTTTATGACCTAGGTGAGGTGGCAAAGCTGTAAGACTTCTCCCAGTTTTCAGCTCTATCTGATCTCAGAAGTGTCCAATTGATCTGTTGAACCCTCAGCTTCATGGGAAGACAATCCTCACTACCCAGAGCTTTGACTCCTGTAGTGGTGAGGAGTCTCTCTGGAATTATAAAGAGATGAAATATTAATTGCTTCTGCTGAGACATCAGAAAAGAGAGGAAACAGGCTTGTCCTGACACAGGTAACCACTCAAACCACAAAAAACATGTTCAGGTTCACCATTCCTCTCTAACCCACATTTCATTCACACATCTCAAACTGAAACTCCACTACTCCTACCTTCGGAATTCCTCCTTTGATGCGTTTTCCCTTCTGCCATCCACTGATCAGTGTTTTCAGTAGTGACTCATGAGAATGTGTTTAACATGACACTGTTGGAACTCATTCAGGGTGCCTTGATTTAGAAGCCCAAAAGACACATCACTAACAACACACACAGGACACGAAAATTTCTTGAAGAAGTAACGACAAGTATCATCCCACTTACAACAGTATTTCATACTACTAAATCTTTCTTCCAGGCAAGCGATCATGCCTTCGAAAAGTTACATTTGGAATTTACTCCTATTTTACCACGAGATAAAAAAAAGAGGAAAGAGAAGCAACTTGAACAAGAAGACCTACTAAGCCTGAAGAATTCCGCATAAAATCAGATTCCTGTATCCCCGTTATATTCTTCAGTAAAGTGTCCAGGTACAGAATTCTGCTGCCTCCTGAACTTTATTGTATGATCCAGCCTTATAGACAGACATTCCAAATAAGAGTTGAAGAATTAAACAGCCTGTATTGTTTTCTAGAGTAACTACTGCAGTCTGTCTCACCTCAGTTCTAACCCCACCCCACAAGTGGTGCCTGTGACAATCTATAAAACTACTTTTTTCACAAGAAAGCAGAAAGACCTGTTTTAAATAATTTTTTCTCAAGTTTTGTAGTTTTTTTACTACAAAAATAAATCACAAAATAGATCAATAGTTTGAAATTTAAGTTCCAACACAGAACCTGTCCTTATTTGGATGGAAGTTTCCCAGTTTACGTAACTTAAATACATTTCAAAAGATTTGATAGATCCACAGTTCTAAGGAAACCAACTGGGACAGTAAAGCCACATCGCAAACACAAAACAACAAAAAATTCTGTGTTTTTACAGCCACTGTTTGCCTTTCGCTATAAACCCATATAGAAAATTTTCTCATTTTCACATTACTTCAGTCAGAACCTATACTTAGTGTTATCAAGGGCCCAACTAACTATTTTGTTTAGAGTAATTCTTCTATGTGTATATTCTTAATGTTTCATTGGAACAACAGCGTAAACTATTTTTAGAGGTTTAGTTCTGACATTTGAACATATTCAAGTTCAGCAATTCCCATAGACCCATAGGTGCAGAAAAACTTACTCAGCTGTTCTGACAAAAGCATAGCCATTGGTCTTGTCATATTCTTGTCAGAAACAAGAATCTTATTTCAGAATCATTACCATTCCCTATTCTGCAAAAGTGACTGAAAAAGACTAATGATAATATTCTGCTCTACAGAAGTCAGATACTTAAAAGCATACATTGATCTAACAACAAAAAATGTATCATCCGTGGAAATTACTACATTAAATGAAATTTTAAAAACTCTACTTTTCTCTCAACTTTTCTTCAGCATGAAGTGCTCATCTAATGGGAGGTTTCGGGGGAAACACATTAGTATGTGCTGAACCATACGATATTCAAGTACTATACACCAGAATAATCATTCTACCAGCAATCTTATGCAGTGAGTGCGCCTCAAAACATCGTGCATTTGCAGTATTAGTTTACTCCCACAATAGTAAGTCGTTAAATAACAGAAATGTTTTTAGCGTGCATTTATAAAGGCACAAGAACTAGGCTGGACAGGCTGACGAGATGGTGCTCAAATGCCACAGAAGGGCAGAGCTCCTTACTGACTAAGCTCCTGCACTTGCAGATTCTTCTGCTGATCTTGTAGACTTTGGAGGAAAACATAACCAATTATACTGAAGGCTGAGTCGTCGTCCCTTTTCACTGCGACAACACTGACAATCAGAAATCTCAAGGCACTGAATGACGCTTCATGGAGAACTAGTGTCACTAGTCATACTTTTTCTGTGAGCCAAACTGAGTCATTTACATGAATGACTGCTTGGTAGTCAAAAGAAAAATTTGAAAGGTACAGAGCAAAGAGAGAACACACAAAGAAATGGGAAGTGGCATTTGCATTTTGAGAACGCTTCAACAAATTACCTTCTCTGCTTTATTAAAAATAAAAAGAGCTATCTGTGCAACATTTGGCAGAAGATGTATTGTTAATAAAGTAACGTTGAATTTTTATACTTCAAAAGCAACAAAAGAATATTTAAAAGCAGTAATTTCTTATAGCAGGTGAAGTGAAATAGCTCATTAGAAAAACTGAATGTTGAGTGTAATGACCTAATTAGGGGAATTTCTTCATAGAGAGAGGCTGTTCTAATGCAAGTTGATGGGAAAACCCAGCTGGCTTGAATACTGTAATATCAAGACCTAAACGCTTATGAAAGTGTGTGGTTAAAGAAAAAAAAAAAAGAATCAGAAGACTGGGAGTTTCTGGCCTTCTGACAAACAGATATTGAATACAATCATACTAATTTCACTGTTTCTCAGTTAAACTTTCCAGGATTACTCATACTTAGTAACTACAAAACAAGTTCAGAACTGCCAACACTATTCTGTTGATCTTCAGTTACTGAAAGTACTCCACACTTACTTCATCTTCATTAGAAAAGAAAATAAAAGAATATATCAGCTTTCATAGTATCAAAAGCCAAAGCAAGAGGTCAAATTATTCAATAATGAAATACATTTAGATAAATGACATCGCATCCATTCTTGATTACTCTTTTTTTATAAGACACTAACACAACACACTATACAGGCTGCTATTTTTACCCATCACTTTTAAATGCACCAATAACCTGCAAGAATACCTTCCAGTATTCTGGGGATACGTTAAATTTGTTCCCCAAGAAAAAGCATTCCAAGAACCACATTCAGGATGGAAGCATGCTTGATGCTGCAACTGCTACTAGAATGCTGTTTCTATTTTAACCCTCTGAGTTTTAAATAAAATGTGAGGAACTTTTTCATTAACACAACCTACAGAAAGTTAATAAATTCTGAATTGCTTGAGCAATACCTATTAGCATTTTGGCTTCTTGTTTCTGGTTGGCCTTCAGAGAACTACGTACAGACCTTCACAGTGAAATAATCCACTCCACACACTTTATTAATGTTACCATAACACAATAAAACTTTAGGTAATTAAATTTAATGCGTTCAACAACTAACATGGCATTTCATACTACAACTTACAGTAATTCTTTATAGTTCACAATAACCTCACAGAAAAATCAAAACGGACCACAAACCGCCCCAGTACTGTTATGCAAGAGCTTGATTTTCTTCTGGCTGGTCACCCTGAAAAGCAACACAATGATAATAGTTACAACGTGACATTCAAATATCTAAATATGAATATGTTTGCATTGTTTCACAAAGTACATCTAGGCGAGTACATTCCCCTAATATAACTTAGAAATAATGGAAAATATTTACAATCATTCCATTTATGCTTTTGTATGTGCACTGCATATAATCAGACCAACATCTTACATTTTTATTATGTATATACATGGGTTTCACTATAGTGAAATGCAGATCAATGTTTAGCATTACAATAAAGTAAATTATTTAATTAAGCATCTTAGATGAACCACTCAATTTTCTGTAAGGAAAAGCAGTGTTACACATTCAAGTTACATTAGTGAAATAACCACAGATTGTGGTTTGTCAGGGTTGTTTGTTGTTTTTGTTTTAATTAAAAACAAACTATGAACACTGAAGACCAAAAACAATACATGCAGAGTATTTTAGTTCAATTAAGAATTGTTATTTTATACTTCAGCCAGACTTACAGAGTCTGAATGCAGACTACTCAAAACAAAACATCGAACATCAATTTGTTGGTAGAACACACAAAGCTGTCCTGCTAAGCAGGTTATCAGGTTTGGGTTTTTTTCTTTTTCTTTTAAATGTAATTTAAGTTTCACTTTCCTGCTTCCTACGAAACTCCTCAGCTGTTCAAACTGGTGCCATAGTAAATCTTCAGCATTAACAGCCTGCTGGACTTTTCCTCAAGACTGTTTATTTTCTTTCCAAGTTGGGAATTACACTTTACAACTGCCTTGTCTGGACAGTAATCATACAACTTTTTGGACAACAAATGACTTATGATAAAGAGAATTTCTGCAATACAGACTCTTGCAAGATCCTATGATTGTGAGAAAAGCTATGTAGCAAAAATCATTATAAAAAGAGTTGCCACTACCATTTTAGGAAAGACAGGAACTGCACCTGAAGCCTACCTTCAAAGTAGGGGCTTCCCAACTAATCATTTACTAATGACTGACACCAACTCATCCCACAGGTTTCAGTCTTCCTCACCAAACCAGTGACACTTTTGAGTGTTTATTTTGTATTTGTATACTGTTTCATTTCTTAGTGAATCAAAGGGGGAAAAAAAAAGATACATTCCATAATCAATCTCAGGAAAGTCAGTTCTATCATGAGAATCTATCTCATTAATAAAGGTCCAGGTAAAGGAGTTTTTGAATCTCTATCACTCAAATATTGCAGAAGTAAAAGACTCCCAAATCCCCCAAAGCTTCCTCAAAAAATCCTATTCAGCTACTTTGACTCATCATTCTTCAATCTTAATGTCAGAGTAAAAAAACGAACATTAAAGAAAAACCAATAAATTATCTGCTTTGACAGTTTTGTACTTGTTACATGTAAACCAGAAAAATAACTTGAATCTAGCTTTGTTAGTATTCTAAATGTTAAAGTTGGAAGTTAATAACAGAAGCAGCATTAGAGAAGAACTAAATGTATTCAGGAATCTAACTGGACACAGTTCAGTAATACTTCCCTTTGGGTATGCGCTGCTAATAATACTTTAAATTGGATTTCGTACATTCTTTTCTTCATGTGTTATTTCAACATTCCAACTCTTCAAAATAGCCAGAGCTCCAAAAACCATACCATTTCACCTGGCAAGAATCTTGAAATCCCTGCTACCTAACTTCATCACCTTAATTCTCTACAACAGCAACCTCTGAAAGCTAACATCATCAGGCAAGTCTCCAAAACCAAGACGGAAACCAAACATTAAAGCTGCTGATGAAGCAGGTGAGTTTAAGTTTTCCTCCTCCGTTATCTTTTACATTTCCTGTTCTTTAACAGTTAGTGTTTAGCCAACCAAAAACTAGACTGGATAGTAAAAGGCCTAGAATACAAGAGCTGCTTTATGACTATTAATTCATAATTTGTTAATAAACTACCTTCAACAAGACACTGCTCTTTTCCTGGCCCTTATATAGCAGCATAGAACGAAAAGAAGTACTCTGCAAGGCCCAAAACAGTAACAGCAACAGGAAAACATGATACCCAAATGCCTGGAAAGCAGGAAATACCTGCCTTCATCTCCACCCTTCAATAGGAAGTGCAGTACCACACCTTTAAAAACAAGAAGAAAAAAAAGTATACATTAACATAACTACTGTTCCTTTCCAAAGGCGAACCACTGCTTTCTACAATTAAGACATGTGACCACCCATCTAAAAACACTGAGTAATCAAGTTTAGTCTTACTTTTAAGAACCAAGTTCAGCTATGAACATGACTCTGGGCAAACCACTTTACACAAATACGGATTTCCCACAGCTAATGAGAATCCCTCAGTAACATTATCACTCCACGTCCCTGCTCTACTGCAAATGAAAAACAAACCCAAAAGCATTACCAATGATGTGGTGTTCAGACACTGAAACACAAAGCAATTACTTTCCTCATAGAGTGGCTATGCAACTCCTCCTGGTAGGTAAAGATTCCCTAGAATAACATAGCATGCCCTAGGATGTCCACACCATAAATCATTTATTTTTCAATCTTCATTCTTAGACATGTCATTTCTTTGCTTTACACAATTACCACTGCATACATGCCTGATCATTTGTCCAGCAGTTTACATATTTGGTGTGATTTAGTATCTTCACATAGATATCATGAGATTGTAAGAAAGCATCATATACCTTACCTTTCACGGTAACAGAACATTTTTCTCATACCAAACAACTTTTCACAGTATTTCTCATATCTCAGAAGGCTGAAATAAGCAATCAATTAAGAACAAACCCTCTCTCACCTGTATCAAATCAGTCCCAGAAATTCAATTATTGCTGCACTCCAAACTAAAATTACATTGCCAGAGAAAAATGCTATTTTGAAGAATGTACTTGAATTTGTCAGCTTCATCAGCACTGGTATTTATTTTCTCCTGACCTAGCTTCCAAGAATTCTTCTGTGCCACAGAATTGCTTTCAGAACCCCAACTTGTTCACCTACTAGAATCAAAAGTAAGAAGAATTAGCAAAGTCACAAGCAAAAACACAGTGGAAAATGAGATTCAGATAAACATGCTACATGCATTACATACTTCACCATATTAGCGAGGGGTTTGGACACACCATGCAATGCCAATGTAATGTCCTAGGTTCTCAGTGTCCCCCTGCACACATTAAAAGATACATGTTTTTAAAGGTCAGATAACTGAGACATGGACAAAATTACAATTATTCAGTAACACTGTTGCGGATAATTGAAACCTAAATAAAAAGTAATGGACAAGCATACCTATTTGAGGCTCCTCTGATCTCAATTGTGAATGCCTCAGTTACTGATGACACTGCAGTAAAAGAAATCAGCAGTCGACTGATGGTGTGGTTGCCTCGATGAGCACAGCACTATTTTTAGATAGGTTAACACGTCACTTTGTATGTAATATCACTTAGTCAACAATGAAACAGTTTTCTTTTGAGAAAGGTTAAAGCACGCACAATTGTACTTGCCTGGAGACTGTACTACTGTAAAAATCTAACTGCTTACTAAAGGGACTAAGCTACATGTAAAGTAATAGTTACTTTCTTGTTCCACTCATGAATCTGGTCTACAATTAAGGAAGACAGTCACTGAACAAGCAGGTTTGCTGTGTGTATTCTGAGAGTCTTGCAACTTCTCCAAAATCTGTCTCAGATTCTCACCTCAGAAGGACTGGACCAACCATTATGTACCAAGATGTTTTTAGATAACAAATCAGAGCATGAATGACATGAGTTTCTAATAAGCAAAATTAAGAGTGATAATAAAATCAATGCAAAATATTTTCAAATGCAAAACATGCAAAAAAACATGTATCACTAACGTGTCATCTGTCTCTGTTGATGAGCAGTCATGCGGTATCTGTCTCTCTTCTTTCACAGTTACAATTCTCATATCTCCAAGTTCAGAACAAGCAGATTCTTTAGACAATCGGTCACCATTGTCATACCTGCAAATACAATCCAAATTGTTAACTGAAACATTTCTTCTGCAAAAAAGTTTTGTTTCTATTTCATCTAGACTAGTATCACGTGCGCAACAATATGAACACCACCACAAATACATAAGCTGTTCCACAAAGGATATCCAAAAATCTTCCATTTTAATAAAACTATCTGCATATTTTCCTCTTTCTTATGTAACTTTCACCCCGTTTTTTTTTTAAATGTCAGCTAGTCTTTCAAGTACCGTCAAGAAAAACATTTCATCCGCCCTTCACATACAAAGAGAGCATACTACTAACGTTCCATCAGCTGCTATTAAAGAAGTGCTGCCTGACAATGCTCTTTCTTCTTTCATAGTAATTCTTCTCACACCCTCAGGGAGGGAACAGATCGGAGCTTTTGACAATGGGTCACAGCTGTCATACCTAGAAAGAAAACACACAGTTGGTATTAATACCAAGAATTATTTACTTGGTATTAGGAAACAGAGGAGTATTATGACAGTCTACTCACAAGTCCAGTAAAAACCCTGCAACTTCTGCATCATTTCTGAAATCCAACTTCTCCTTAAGTGTCAACCACCGGTCAATATGATTTCCCACGTATATCCTTGTTTTCCCCCTTCTCCTATCAAGACTTTGCTTTCTCTTTTTTTTTTCCAGAAAAGACAACACCGGCGGCCTTCCACATCTCTTTGCTGGCAGGGACATTGTAAGCCTGTAAATAAAGGACAGACTACTTAGTGAGACGTCGCTCACAGCAACAGCTTGTACCTCCGCGCACTGAATCACCGCGGCAAGCCCCGCCATAAGCCTTTCGCTCCTGTGAAGCGAACCTGAACCGCTGCCGAGGAGAGCGGCCACAGCAGAGGCGGCGCGCAGCCCCGCACGAAGGGCGCCCAGCCGCGCCCCCGGGCTGAAGGGAGGCGCGGCGGCACCCGCCCCGCTGCGGGCTCCACCCGCTCCCCGCCCCGTCTCCCCGAGGCGGCGGTTGGGAACGCGGCCTTTTCCAGTCAGGCCGCGGCGACGGGCCCCGGGACAGCCCCGCTTCACGCCGCTCCTGAGGGGAACATCCGCCCCGCCGCGTCCCGGGCCTCCGGCCGCTCCCGTTCCGGGCAGCGGCGGCGGTCACTCACCCGCCGCGCCACACCACACCGGCAGCAGCGGAGATAAACACGGGCACGTGACCGCCCGCGGGGGCGGCGCGAACTGATGACGTACAGTCACGGCGGGGCGGCCAGGCCGCGTCGCTGCTGGCGCGCGGTACCGGCGGCCGCTGAGCGGGCAGGAGGCGGCACTCGCCCGGCTCTCCGCAGCTACCGGCGGAGTTCTGGATTCATCGGCACCGCCAGCCCCGGGCGGCTTTGCCATCTGTACTCCCAGCGCCAGGGCCGCGGTGCTGGAGCCGAGCCTGCCCCACGCGAGAAAAGGCCTCGCTTAACGTCCCCCAAGACGCAAGCAAGGCTTGTTCGCAAAGGTCAAGGGCCCGTTTCAAGGAAACGGGTTCAAAACTGTGATAAACTGTAAACTGTTTTGTTCATCAAACTTTGTGTATAGGTGTTATACAATTAAGTCCTGTGATATGTGTTAGAACCACGTTTGCTAAAGTTTTCTTAAAGCATTAAAGTTTAGATGGTAATGCTAAGAATGAAAGAACTGTATAGTAAGATGGAACAGCATGGTAAGAAATCGTTGCTTAACACCTTGAATACCCCTGGCTACAGGACAAAACAAGCCCAGACAAGACAAAACATGCCCTGAGGTAGAAGGGGAGGGGGGAGCGGAGTAGATTGCAATTGGAAGATTCGAGAGAAGGCGCGAGTGAAAAAAGGTATAAAGAGAGGACTGAAAGACCTGTTAAGTTGGCCGGCCGTTGGTGGAGCAGGAGACTCCCCGGTCGCCCAGCGCTGTTTTGCTTACTGGTCGCTTGCTTTAATAAATCAAAAATTTCTAATTGACTAGCCTCTGTCACTCAATTGGACAGGTAAATTTATAACAAAACCTTTTTTAAATGTTAAAACATGCAATTAATTACAATCGCACCTACTGAAGGAACATTTAAGGATACTGAGGTAAAAACTAGTATCCGCAAGTGACTGAAGCTGAGAGGATGCAGGTAACGCAATATATTTTTTTAATATTCATTTAATGACAACCTTTAGTAAATGTGTTACAAACAATAAAAAATACACTGTTTTTCCAACCAACAATTCCCAGTGTAAGTTGCAAAAATACTGTATTACTATTTTGTTTTCTAAAAGGCCAGGTTCAGAGACAAAACTAGCACCTTCCTCTGAAAAGCAGAAAATGTTTGAAATTTGATTTACATGTTGAAAGGGAAATATTAAATAAGTGATACAAGGAAATACAAACATAAATTCGTAATCCATGTTGTCACAGTGTATTATAACAATGCCACCGTACACAGCGTGTGTTCAACTCATCTCTTGGCACTTCCACACACTTCTGCTTACATGTACTGCATTTTTAAATACATGACTAGAAAGACAGACCGAGTTAGTTAGCAATATTTGTGGTTAATTTTATCTAAACAACGAGAGGGACAATCACACCTGCCAATTTATTTTTTATTATTTCTACTGTCAATTTTGGTAGACTCAAAGTAACAGGTCAAACAAGTTAGCTCAAGAACTAGTAGATGACTGAAGGCTTATAGAAACATTTATTTGCATCTGCTAAATCGGCTGAATAACTCGACCAAAACAAAATCTTTTGTTTGTTTTTTGTCCAACGCTTACGTAACTCAAAAATAAAGAAAGGAAGAAAAAAAGCCATGATGTCCTTAAATATATTTCACTATCTTTTATTATTTACAACAACAGTATGGGAGCATGAGATTTTCATGACACATTTTAGTGTGTAAGTTAAAAGAAAACTAAGTTTTAAAAGAAGTAGCATAGTTACAGGTTCCCTCAAAATAGCACAAATTCTCAGTGACACGTGTGTAAAGATAATCCATTGCAGTTTACCCTTTTCATATAAAATATGACATAATTCTTCCTTTATCACCATTATTTCTGTAAAATACATACTTGGTGAATAAAACTGTTTCCAAGTAAATGTGACTACCTAAGAGGCTTTTCACATTCCAAATAATGGAACTATGTTAACCACTAAAAGCTGTTGTGTGCTTCTAAGTTCCTGTTTGTCTTGAAATCACAAAGCTGCTGGGAGAAGCAAGGGAGTAGTAACAACATTTACTTCTACCAAGTAATTTTGAAACAAAAGCAAATATGCAGCGATCCACCTTTTATGCTGTAAGTGAAGCAAGCTACTGCTGTTACACATGCTTGTAAAGTTAAAAATAGCATTTAAAAATAAAGGTGCATGTCTCTGTCCTTAATAATGGATTAACAGAGAAGAAAAAAGAAGTTTTTAAGTTAATGTATCTTGCCATACTTGTGGTTTTTTTTCTGTTCCTCTCATTAAGGAGGTCTGCTAGCCAGTATTAATTTCTCATGCTTCAGCTGATTCTGGCTGTGACAGACACAGCACGGGAACGCTTTTAATCCCACCCGTATTTATATTAATGTTGATTTTACCACTTGGATGTCCATGTCAGTAAGCTTAATATTTTGCCCCTGAACTGTTTCACCCAACTCCTTTAATAAACGTGCATTCCTAGTACAATGAAGTGTATGTTACAAAGCAGCAGCAGCTGCCACTTGGGAATGAAATTTCAAAGCTGATATACCAGGCTCAGCAAAGGTTAAGGTTCATTTTCCTCCACAGCAATGCAGAGAAATATAACTGAGGGCACCAGGTGCAGCCACAACTGCAGCCATGCAGGAAAGAATTTCAGAGGTTTATATAGTTCATAGCAGTCTCTCTGCTACATTACTTCAACTTTTTTGCCATCAACTTCTCACTGGAAATCCTGGCTACACTATCACCTTTCTGCTGATAAATATTTTACAATGCTTCATTAGTTTCCAGAGCAAACATCTTATCTTTGAGCTCCTGCACACTTTGCTTCCAAATTTAAGCATAGCACTAATGTTCCTTACAAACTTATGAAGCCCACTGTCTGCTGAAGCATGTACTTTTCAATATAAAATGTTGCTACAAGAGCAATCAGTAAACACAGCAATATGTTTAAATACCCCATTTATTTCATGTTTTATGTATATTTGTGAGACGGGATTGAGAAACTGCTCCCTGGTTTATCTAGCTAAGTAGCCCATTTCCAGAATGCATAGGGATGCAGTTTCCAATTAGCAGTGATGTAAGGACTTTGAAGACCAGAGGGTGAAACCATTACATTAAGCAGGCACAGAAAGCCCTATACTCCACAAACTGAATCCTTTTTAGACCCTATGTAATATTTTGGGCTTCCTAATATCCTACTGCAGTGATTCTTCATTTTGCTTTTTAGCCATTTGTTACAGAAGTGTTACTCCTAGACAAAAAGTGATTACTGACATTAGCATGAAGTCGTAGTTCCATGTTCCAGTGCAATACTGATCCCCCATTAAAAAATACAGCACAGCACTGATATTAATTAGCCCCCCACAAAGACCAACTCTTTCCATCAATAGCTTTAACTAGTCTGTTTCCCTTCTAGCCTGAAACAGGATCAATGGCAACTATTTCATAAAGAGAACTAAGAATAAAGTTGAAAACCACAAGGATTATCACCACACAGTTCATTCCAGCAAGTCTTTGCTTGCATTAAAATCCTTAATGCTTTCAGAACAACCCAATTTATTAAGAACAGGATACAAAAGATAGATTGACACAAAGGTTTAAGGTGTAGATTTTCAGAAAGAATGTTCATTTTCCAAATTGAGCTCCCAGTCATTTGGGCCTTCATGACACAGAACAGGAACTACTATATTCTAAGAGATTTTAAGAAAAAATAGCTGCACAGCAGTCTAGCAAGACCTGCATTCTCATTGCATCTTGATCCATGTAAACTAAATAATACAAAAATCAAATTTCTTATGTTTTATCTATCACTGCTGAGGATGATTCATCACATTTCAATTCTTTCATGTGAGCTTCATATTTTTAGTCTTTCATCTAAGTTATCATTGTCATATCTGCAAAGAATTATTTTTTATATTAAAAAGGAGCTAAATTATGCTGTGTAGCTCCTAACATGCAATGAAAACTTTAATGCAGAAAACACGAAGTAAAAAAAAAGTTAAAAGGAGCAGTCAAACAAGCAGGGTAATCAAACCAGTAAGTTAGTGCATTTTCACTAGAGAAAAACAGCATCTCTAACATCTCTTCATGTTTCCTATTTTTACTTTCTCCCCCTCACCATCTGCTCCTGTTCTGGTTTTTCTTCCTAAAAGCATCCACCTCATTTAGCTTCACTCACCCTATCACAGAATTCAGACTGAATAGAAACAAAATTACCAATTTTCCCAAAATTCCCTTCTAAAAATAACTCTCATTTTTCTTACAATAATTTTAGGTCTTTGAGAGAAACAGTCCATATTGTTTCAATGCTTTGCTACATGTGTGCTCTTAAAAAATGAGGCTGAGCTTTTCGGCCATCAGTAACTTTGGACTGTACCTCTGCATTTAGTGCTGCCATTTTTGCCAAATCTTCCCCTATTCTTTTGGCAGCCAGTACTGAATCCCCCAACAGTGGGATACTGCAGCGTGGAGAAAGACGGTGAATTACAGAACAGACAAGAATTTCAGCTACTTTCATTATTCTTCAGCAAGAGAAAAAATTACTCCTTCCAGTCACGGAAGTCACCTAAGCAACGCTGAAATGGATTGCCATTTCTGTAAGAAAACTCTGAATACAAGAGCTCCTTAGGAGCTGGCAACACCCACGGCACAGCTCCTTGCAGGTACCCATCCTCCCTGGGAGGCCACAGCTTCTGAGCGTTGCTGATCCAGCGACACAGAAGGCTCTGAAGGAGCTCTGGTCACAAGGACTAGGAACTGCGAAAGCCCCGGCTGTGGGAGAAACCTGGGCCCAAGAAATCCTTTCAGTCAGGACAAGCATCGTCAGTTCATCTCTCTGCAAGCAGCTGAAGTACAAGTACACTTTTTTGCTGTTTTTATAACAGTTTGAACTAAATGTAAAAGTACCATTTACTGCACCAGCACAATGCTTCCACATGCTTTAATGCCGATACACGGCTAGTCTGATGGAGTAGACTCCTACTTCTCTCAAAACATGAGCAGAAATTACTTGGTTAACTCTGCTAGTAACATTTAGCCGGAAATTTACACCAAATGTCACTGAACCACCACTTCTGGTGAAATATTTAATACAGCAAGACAGTTTGTTTTGCTTAAGAAGACCTGCAGGAAAATAAAAACATTTGGGGGAAAAAAATCCTCACAAGGACGCTCAGCAGGGCCTGAGGAGGCCGCAACGCCGCCGACGGAGCCCCACCCCCCCAAACCCCCTGGGGCGGCAGCCTCGCACCGAGAACCACTCCTCAGCCCCCGCGGCCGCTGCCGACACCCCGGCGGAGCGGTAAGGACAGTCTCGGGACGGGACGGCACCCACCTCAGGGCCGGCGCTTCCCGCGCGCACGGGAACAGGCCGCCCCCACCACGTGACCCGGGAGCAGGCGCAGCGCTGATGACGACACACAGCCGCTCCACCCCAACCGTCGCCTCAGGCGCGAGGCGCCGATCGCGTGACGGGGCTGAGGCGGCGGTGAAGGGCGAGGCCGCCCGCGCTTCCCGGGATGGGCCCTGCCTTGCCGAGGCTGTGCCGCTGCGACTGCGGGCGTGCCCTCAGGGTGGAGAATTCCCTGTGCACAACGGGTACCGGTGTCCGTCCCCGAAACGGATCTTCCCAACAGGGCTCCTTGCTCCAAGAGGGGCTGCATCAGAGAGGGAACAGCTGATGTGCTGCAGCAGACAAGGCAGAAATGACTGACGTGAGTTTTGCAGGTGTTGTATAAGAAATATACTGATCTGCCAAGATAATTCAGCGATAGTGGTGTATGTTCCTATTCTGTGTCTGAATTCACTCAGTGAGGCAGAGAGGGGAAGAGGCCTTCAGTTACTTACAAAAAGTACTATGAGAAATAAAACAGAGCATGTGTGCAAAGCTGACATGGAGAGCGACACAGTTTTTCTCACTGACAGCATGAGCTGAGTCAGAACTGAATCCAGCAATGGGCTGTAATGATAGAAGGAGTGGGAAATAGAGAGAGAATGCTCTTCATTTAAATGTGTGACATTTAATGACCAGGAGAGCCTTTTCAATGCAAGAACCCACACTACTCCTTGTCCACAGAAAATAAGAGAGAATGAGCAGAGGAGATGAAACATGGAAAAGAAAATCTGAGAAGTTAAAACACAAAAAGGTACTCCCTAATTTGAGTCCTGAGGCAATTCTCTGGAGGGCTAAAAAGCTCATGACAGACTTTCTCATTTTGTCAGTCATTTCTCTGCAGCAATCACAGTAAACTTTATAAGTACTATTAGTCACTGCGTGTGCTAAAGAGAACTTCTGGGGCCACTGTCTCTGTATAACCCTGAGGCCTCCGGATCTCAGCTTGAGGAGAACAAGCTCCATGCAGTGCAGGGAAGAGTTTGAGCCAGGTAAGATGTCCTCCCAGGGAAACTCAGACCTTGCTCCCTGTGTGAGCTCACACAGGCAGGACACAGGAACAACCACAAAACCATGGATGAAATGCAAAAAGTAAATTTATTTTTGTTACCTTGCGGATCGGGGGATCCCCAAAGCAGCACCCAGGCAGAGGCACACAGGTGGGGATGAGGCACTGCAGAGCTTGGTCCTTGCTAGAGGATCCCCAAACCTGCTGTTTTCGCCTGTGTATCGGAGATTCACGCAGGCGTAGTTTACCACTGTGCTTCCATCTTTCCCACAGCAGGGCAGGAATCTCAAGGATGTTTGACAGGGTGCCTCTGAGTCTATGGGGGCCTATGTTATTTAAACACAGATGTTCTACTTGTCAAACACACAAGGATAAACAACAATTAGTATGATATATGTGTTTTTCTACACCCCACCTGCAAGTCACTTGAGCGTGTTTACAATGCTCCTTGCCATCCTCCCGTGATTTTCCTACACTTCCCATCCTCCTGCCATCGTGGTCAGTGGGTGCCTGGATAAGGCAGGATTATGTAAAGGAATAAGCTGCTAACCAGAGTCAGTCCCTGTCATTCCGTCCCTGTCTACAGGGCTCCTGGGGCCTGGCTGATGGGAGGGGCGCAAAAAAAAAATATGGAACGCTTCACGAATTTGCGTGTCATCCTTGCGCAGGGGCCATGCTAATCTTCTCTGTATCGTTCCAATTTTAGTATATGTGCTGCCGAAGCGAGCACGAATTGCGTTTCTCCGCCCCAGATATTTGTAGCCCTGCAATCTGGGCCCCGTCAGAGCAGGGCGAGGGCCGCGACCACCGAGCGCTGGCTCCACGCGCGCGGGGGATGGCCGCCCATCCGGCTGGAGCGGGGCTGGGAGGGGGGCGGCAGGCGGGGGGGGGGGGGGTGGATATCAAAGCGCGCAGCGGGCTCCTCGGAAGTATGCAAATATGCGCAAAGCACTCTGGGGCGCGGGGGGGCTGGGAGGACTTTAAGAGCAAGCGGTGTTCAGTTTTTCGCAGTTGGTGATACGACTATTTTTCTGAGCTAATACGTCGGTAGTTTTTAGCTAAATTAGCCTACCATCAGTTATCTGTGGCAATATGCTGGTAATTTAAATTGTTTATTGTTATTTCAAGGATCTCTCAAGCACCCAGGAGCTACCATAGGGGACCCGTTACTTGTGGGGAACAAGCGCGCGGCAGCTCCGCGGCGGAAGCAGGGCGGCGCGGTCCGTTCTTAGGTTAGGCGAGCGAAAGCATGCGTGCACTAGCAGAGTGGCGCAGCGGAAGCGTGCTGGGCCCATAACCCAGAGGTCGATGGATCGAAACCATCCTCTGCTAGCAGCGATTTATTTTCCCCCACAGAGAGCGCGCGGCGCGGCCTGCGGGAGTCCTGGTTCACCGGCGGTCCCGTGTCACTGGACAGTAGCATCCGGCGGTGGTGTGTGTGTCGGGGTGGGCGGCTGGTCGCTGTTGGGAGAACAGTGATGTTTCCTAAACCGTCGTGACAATGTGCAGCGTAGTGGGTTGCAAGCAAAGGAAGGAGAGAATGCACCACGGTGTGATGGCTACAGCTTTTTCTTCTAGTGCGATCTGATGATGTCATAGAAACAGAATCACAGCATGCTTTTGGTTGGAAACCACCTGCAGTGAGCAGGGACGTCTTCAACTATAGAGCAGATTGCTCAGAGCCCCATCCAACCTGACCTGGAATGTTTCCATGGATGAGGCATCTACCATCTCTCTGGGCAACCTAGGCCAGGGTTTCACCACACTCATGGTGAAAAATTTATTCCTTACATCTAGTCGAAATCTGCCCTCTTTTAGTTTAAACCCATTACCCCTTGTCCTATCACAACAGGCCCTGCTAAAAAGTCTGTCCCCATCTTTCTTCTAAGCCCCCTTTAAGTACTAGAAGGCTGCACTAAGGTCTCTCTGGAGCCTTCTCTTCTGCAGGCTGAACACCCCCAACTCTCTCAGCCTGCCCTCAGAGGAGAGGTGTTCCATCCCGCTGATCATTTTTGTGGCCTCCTCTGAACCCATTCTAACAGGTCCATGTCTTTAATTACACCTAAAAAACTCGCTGCATGCATTTGTATTTTTTCCATGTCTCACCTGTTTAAATGAAATGTTCTGTTACCTATACGCTGGTAAAGTAATACCAAGAGAGGAAACAATCTGGTGACCTAAAACAATAGTTGTGACAATGGTCCCTGCTTCTTCTCAAATATAGCAAGCAAGTACTCAGCCCAAAACGCGTGCAGGCAAAACGAGTATACAAATATGAAGTAAAAGTCAGTGCACACCGTATTGAAAGTCTGCAGACAAGCTTTAAATCACATGATCTGAGGAACAGGTTAGCAACCTTGTTTAATGCTAAGGTGCTTCTAAGTGTGCATTGTTTTCAGTGCTGCCAAATGTCGCCATAAATGAACAGCAGAATTCTTACATAGAATTAATACGTGCAGAACACATGCAAGAGAAGCAAAGCAGATACTGTCTTTATGAACTTGTGAAAAGAATACTTTGTCTTTTTTCCTTTTAAGGTTCCCTCAATAGAAGTGGTTGGGGGGTTACTTCTCGGCGGTTCCATGGTGTAATGGTTAGCACTCTGGACTCTGAATCCAGCGATCCGAGTTCAAATCTCGGTGGAACCTAAGTTTTTGTTTTTTGTCTTTGTTTTTTTGCCCGTGGACAAATTTATTTGCTGGAAACTTAGTGTTTTCCATGGGCTTTTGGGATGCCATGAACTACTGACATGCCGTCGTACCTAAAATACGCATTTAAAGTAAAAGAGAAAGAGAAACAAACCATAGAGTTTTCCTGATCGATTTCCCCCTGTATTTATGACTTATAAATAAATAGATTATTGCAGCTAGGTTAGTAAATTCTTGCACGAATTCTCTCAAAAATGTCAGACATGCCACAGTATACTGACACGTAAGTAATTCTTTTTATTTCTGCGCTGTGAACAATCTGTGTGGAAACACAGGTCTAAATTCTGCACTACAAAGAGCAGCTTGCTGACCTGGGGTGCCCGTGTGAGGGTCCGGGTGATGGATCTGAAACAAGATGTCCTCCTACTCTTCCTTTTTTCTTTCTGACGTTGCATCTTTGCGATCGTTATACCACGAGGACAACGAATATTGCAGAAAAGCAGAATGAAGACGAATATTTAGGGCCTGGCCAGGCGGGTGAGGTGCGGGAGGGAAAGGGCAGTGCGTGTTTTTGCGGCGGGATTTGTTTGCTATAGATTTATTCTCCGGCCTCGCGGAAACGAGTGCCACCACCTGGTTCTATGGTGTAATGGTTAGCACTCTGGACTTTGAATCCAGCGATCCGAGTTCAAATCTCGGTAGAACCTGTCACGCGACCTTCGTTTTTTTCCTTGGCCTTACACGTCCGTGCCTCTAGAAGAGCTAAGTAAAGGCAGTTTTGTGTACATCGTGATCCCTCACAGGGAAAAATGAAGTGCAACGTGAAAACGCTGCACAGCGTGAGACAGACCAAAACGGGGGTAAAACCCGAGGAGCTGAATGCTAAAAGGTTTTCCTTGACCACCGCTCTGTCACGGTATTCCTGGTTTTCTTAAATGGAATGAACAGCTATACATTTGACAAAAAGATAAAATAAGATTTTAATTTGTAAATAGTTTTCACTACAATTTAATTAGGTCTTTCATTATTTTTTCCTGTTGCTTTATATGTATCTTAAGTCTTTTTTGAGGGGGAAAAACAAAGTCATTCACACTGAGGAAAATCTGATTTTCAGTAGGTAAATGTGCAGAATTTGGACATTATTCTTCAGGGCCACCCAGCTATTCACTTGGAAGATAAGGACAGAAATGCAACCATTTCAGAATGGGCCTAATCTCACAGATCGACTCTGCACAGTTTAAATGGGTATTATCTCTACTTTGCTGACACAAATCATCATTACTCATTTTTCTTTTCAAGAGTAGCTAAGGACATCTTAACATCTTGGCTCCCCTCCTCAAAACCTGTGCTTAGTAGTCCTTGGTTTACACAGCAACAGGAACATCTCTGTTCTGTGCCAACCTGAAGATCAGCTCCTCCTCCTTTTCCTCTGGCCAGATAACCACTCCTTACTGTCCCTTGAAAAAAAATACAGACCACCTTCAGGTCTAGTCATTGTTTTGTGGCTGTTCAAGGGAATTTATGAAAATGTTTGCTAAATTCATTAAAGAGATTTTTGCACAATTTTTGAAAAATATCTCTCTCTTCTATGTCAGGGCTAATTTTCATCCTTTCCCCAACTGTGTTTGTATCAGGTTACACACAAGCAAGTATCTTTACTGTTCCTTGTGCACCCGTCTTTTAAATAACTGTATATAGTAAACTTCAGCATAACTAGTCAACCCCCATAGACTGGCTTCATCCAGCAACATCATTCTTCCCAGGTAAGAGAGCTTTCAAGCCATGAGATGCTTGTCTGCCTTGCAACAATTCAATATATTATTTTACAATTCCAGAGAGCAAATTACCATTTCCTACTGCTACCCAGCAACTTGCTCCTTCCATTTATCACAGTTTGAAGTGTAGCTGTAATCCAGAATACTCATAAATAGCCGATACGGTATTACTGTTACAGACTTACTAAGCATTCACGCTAAATTCACCAGACAAAGATGTATGTTAAAACAAAGTGTACTTGAAGAGTTAAGCTTTTATATGGAATAAGACAGAACCCGTACATAATTCAGTATCAAGATTTATTTAGGACAACTGATGGTCATGCTCCATTTGAATACAAAGCACCAAAATTTAGGCAATTGAAAATTATCCAAATATAATCCAGTTGAGACTGCTGCATACAGATATATCGATTATTCTAAGTGATAGCATAGCCCACGTCTGTCCATGTTCATTAACTATAGCGGACAAACACAAGGTGCTGTGGCTGAGGCAAACTTGCTGGAGAAGGCATAGAAAGAGTACTTCACAACACATATCCCTTGCAGCAGTCTCAGAATAAAGTACTATAACCCAAGGTATCAAGCACTTGATATGCTCAAGTCAATAATACCCCAAAACAATTTCCAAATTTAGCATTTACAGTTACTTTCCCACAACCCTTCCAATTTAGTCTTTTCTAAAAATCATCTAGAGACAAGATTGTCTCAGCAGAACATTCAACTGAAAAGTAAAGCACTATGGCTGTGGCCACACTAGGGACTTTTCCCATTGCTGAAAAGGCAGTAGCAATGAAAATTATTAGTTGCCAAAAATCGTATCAGGGTACTAAGTAATGCTGTAGTTTCAGAAAGTGTGTCTAGAAACATGTATTGTCAACGACAGACTTCCCAACTGTAGCTTTAAAAGCCAGAATCAAATCTTAGGCAAGTTTTTCACTATATATGAAGTCACAACAAGGTTTTCTGATGCAATTTCAGTGAAAGAAGGTGGAGGGGGTAAGATTTATTACAGTTAAGGGAAAAAAAAAATTTCCTTTAAACTGGCACCTTAAAGAACAGGGCTTTAAAAACTTTAAATCAGTTTTACTCCAAAAAGCCTTATAAAACAAAAGCTGACAAAAAAGGGACAAGTATCAGTCACTGTAAGTCACTAGTTATAATACATACATTCCACCTAGCCACTAAAAGCTGCCCAGTTAGATGCCTTCCTTGTCTTTAAAAAGAATACTGTGGCAGACAAATAATCTACTAGATTTTTACACTGCTACTATCTCAACAGGTTAAAACACTTGAGTAGGTGGAAGAAATGCTGAATTCAACTGCAGAAGTTTATTTTATGCACTGGGTCACCAATTTCCCTTCTAGTGGGAGCACAGTATATGGTATACAGATTTATTTCACCTACTGGGCCCACTCCTAGGGCTTCCCACCGCCATGGGAAGCGAGGCTCTTCAGTGCAACAGGCAAGCATAATGGCAAAAGAGAACATTTACAGCAGTGCCACCTACGTAAGATGAGCATTTTCAAGTTGTACGAACAGTTCAAGGGTATCCTTTCAGAATAGCAAGGCAGCTCTTGTGTAGTTTAGTGAAGATTTCATCAGAAAAGCAAACAACTTTTTCGTACCACTTCATCCAGTATACACACATTAAAAAAATAAGCGTACTATACAAAGAACTGAAGCAATATAATTTAAACATGCCATCAAGCTATAAACCATATATACATAGAAACATATGCCTATACAAACAGAACAAGACCACTTTATTACAAGATAATCCTGTTGAAGTTTTTGGAGGAAATCATGACAGATAAAGAAAAATCAGACCAACAGAGTTGGATGTTGCTTCTAAAAGTAACCTGTTCAGAAATTTTCATGGAACACCACCATCTTTCTTTAGCAGACATTTATTAATGTTTCAGCTATACATAGGTCTTCCCACGATTTCTGGACTCCCTTCCTATACAGAGGTAGATTTCTGTAGATGTTCTGATATTGCACCACGTAAGTATGTTTTTTTATTACAACAAAGAACGACTTAACAACGGCTAATTTATGGGCATAATCTCATTGTATGCATTCAGGTAGCACAGTAATTAAATTCACGTGCACTTGAAAGAAAACATCCCTCAAAGTATATGTTCAGTTATTTAGGTGGAGGTCCAATTGAAAGCTGCAATGCTATTAACAGCTTCACATTAAGAGAACTATGTCTTGTCATCAGGGTAACATACTTCAGTCTGTCTCTCTCCTCCTGAGCCTCTGCTGTTCAGCCAATGCAAAAACTTGCACTGACCTCACCAATGCCTCTATCCCATCCACTGGGCTCAAGTTAAAAGTCGATTTCAAATACATACAGGTTTTTGCAGTATTAGACCTTACTCATACAAGCGCTTGTAATATTAAGAAATTTACAAGAAGATTCCTTCAAACACTGCCTGAAATGGTCAAAAGCACGCATCCCCACTTTCAGACTGGAAAAGGAAAGCTGAAACTTTGCTAGCTTCAAACAGTCATTGATGATGAACAAATCTGATGCTACTAGGAAAATCTGAAGAAGTTTGGCAGTAGTTTGATTTTTTTGTGTCCATCACATTCTTGAATAACCCTCTGACAACTCATGAAGTTGCAGAAAAACTTGCATGCAAATACCACTTTAAGATGTCTGTTAAGTGAAACCTCTACAGCATACTTAAACATAACTGCACCAAAATTCATGTTGCCAACGATAGCAACTTTCTTGAGTTCACAAGCATTGCTAAGTATTTTTTTCAGAGGCACTCCATGAAGTTATCTTTACAGAAGTCTGTCAACATGGAGATAAATGAAAAAACAACCTGGTGTTCTGTGTACCGACACACGAGAGGATAAAAGTGCATGAAGTCTGGCTCAGCAAATCTAGCAAAGTTGTGGTATGCACATACTCATGTGACAGTGCATATGCATGTTTCACTCTCATAAAGAAGCCACACAAAGTAAGCAGCACCATTCTTCCTAGCTGCAAGTTTCTAAGAAAACCTAAGAGGAAAGAAAAGTTCTCTTTTTGTACCAACCAATCTATTTCAAACTATTTTTAATGAAAGATTGCATTGTAACCATTTAGCATTAGTTTCCCAATTATGCTTTAAGTAAAGCATCCTGTTCCTTAAAAAATATTACATCAGTAAGCAATGGTGACTCTAGTTTGGAACTGAGTAATTTTTGTTAAGATACGGATAGAAGGCATACATAAATTCATTACACTTCTCCATATACACACTTGTCCCTGTAAAGGTTTTTTTTTTTTGTTAACAAGACAAGTAAATCCCAAGTTACTTCACAACAAACTGCAACAATATTGAAACTCATGATGACTGTTTTCCCATGATGAAAGGGACTGCATCCCTAGGAGTAGGGGTGAAATAATCTCACTTTCTTGGGGGAGCCCATTTTGTGAAGGGAAGGGAACCCTTCACTTCAGGGAGTAGCTTTATCAGGAATCACACTCCCTGCACCTGGCAGAAAGTGCTTATGTACCTTGCAAGATCACATTTTTTAATAAAGAAATCCATTACACACAGGAGATTACACACAGTAAAAGTTAAATGACAACGGTAGGAACCAGGGCTTTTGGAGGCTTCTCTTTCTGTTTTTAAAAAGCAATGGTTCTTCACAAATAATCATCCACAATTAGGAAGCGTCTCATTCATACACTCGGCTAGTGCATAGCATCTGCAATTGCATAGAATGTTTCCAGTGCTGAATCTGTAACTAACCTAAGCAAATCTTTTGCAAGTTTGATTTATTACCATTTGATATCCAGATTGCTTGCTGTTTGATTTACTGCACTGTATTTGGTGTGCAAAGTTTCCTGGACCTTCTTGGAGTCCATACCTTCCAGCCAGTCCTGGTACATCTTTTGTACATGCATGTTGCTTTCTGGAAGTCTAACAGGTATTGCAGCATACACTTCTTCCATCTGGTTAAGCAGTGCTTTATCTGGTTTTCCATCTTCAGTTTGTGCCTGACCTTTTCCATTTAGGCACCCTTAGGGGGGGGAAAAAAAAAAAGCCACAAGATTGATGAAGATTTGATATGAAGAGAACATTTGTATTACCTTGGAGCTTTTTTTTCATACTTCTCTAAAGAATGAAGTTGTTTCTTTATATAAACTACGCAACCCATGATGCTAGAATTTGCATTTACTTAAAGTGACTCCAATATCAACAATGCTTTAACGTAAATGAGGTTTCCATATCAACAATCTTTCTCTGCCTTCTCTGTGGTTTTATGATCTTAATTATGTTCCTTGTCTTTCCTTGCCCTTGACAACCACCATTTCAGAGTTACCTCCTCTGAGGTTTGAAATAATGGTTAAGAGCCATGCTGTTACTTCTTTATAGGTCAGAAAAGAACAAATAACATTGTAGTTAATTTTAGAAAACCAAATCCATTTCTGAGCCAACCCTGCACATATAATTGCTGTTCTGGACCATTCACTAAGTAGCAAGCATTTTGGATTATTAAGAGGAGGATCAAGAGAGAATGAAATTAAGGGCCTGTCTGTAAGACAACCTTCCTTTGAGATTCAACGCATGCATGCAGAACAACTGTGGATCCACAATTATTCCTACCTCCTGGGCAGGCAAGGACTTCTACAAAATGGTAGGAAAACTTTCCTTTTTTCAACTTCAGAACCATGTTTTGGATATTTCTAAAGCCATAAGCTGCTGCAAAACGCAGCACTGTCTCACCATCCTTTTCAAGGGTAACTTCTTGAAAGTCCTTGTTCCTATAAAGATACACAGAGAACATTTTAAACCCCTCCATTACCAAAGGGACGATCCAACTGTGTCAGTTTGTATTCAGATACTCTAAAGAGAGTAGAACAAGGGTAACAGTGATAAGGCAAACTCTTCCAGTGTCTAAACCAAGTTAAGCAGAAGTTGGGGTAGAATTCTCAGAATAGAATTTTTAAGGGCAGGTAAATTGTTAATAAAATTAAAGCTATCAGGAGCTACTTTACAGCAACAAATTTACAGGTTTACAATATGTAACTGCCTATCAGCAAACGAGCCAGGTTAGCAATAACTACATTAGGGTTCACTAATGTAGCCCACCCTACATAATAAGGGTACAAAACTTTTAGCTTACTTTAATGCTTTGTAGGTGATTTCTTTGACATCCATGCCAAAAAGCTCCTTCGCAGCATGTTTAAAAATGTGCTCCAGGTAACCATCGGATCTCTTCCCATCATGCCTTACTACATCACCCTCCTTTATTTCACCAAACCTTAGAAAACAACAGGAAGATCAACTCCAAAATTTCATTCCTTCACTTCAGTAAAAAGTAGCATGTTTTATCCCTTCTCTGTCCCTCCCCCCAAAACCCAAAAAGAGTTTTATAGCAGCAAATATACAGCGAGAACATATTAACATTTTTATTTATTACAGATTAAAAAAAACCTAAACAAACAGTTTAGGACAGCAGTAAGATGGGGGGTGGGGGTAGGATGCAGCTTTCCACATTCAGAAGCCTTGAACAACAGTAATTTGTAAGAATGCACATTCAGCACAGCATAAAGGCTTGGTTAACAGCCATTCACTGCTCAAGAGACATTGTGAGGGGGGATATAGTTTTCAGCCTGTGAGAATGTAGAAGTACTTCAGATGTTATGAGCCTTTGGTCACAAAAAAATGTCCTGCTCCAGGAACTGTTTGTCAGAGTCTGTAACACTGTGCCACTAAAATAACACCAAATCTGTACAGTTGCAATCAGGCTAGAATACTGTACCTTTAAGTGCTACACTATAGTTCAGGAAAGCAAATTAGTGAGATCATATCCAACAGGCACAGCATTAACCTGTAGGTTCACCTGTGCCTCAATTAAAAACAGAGCACTGATAAGCACAAGTGGCTGTAGTACAGAGTGTACCGCGGTGCATGCTGGTGATCGCCAAAGACTGCAGCTCTACAGGCTCATGTTCATTTCTGGCAAAGGAGAAATCGATAGGGGTGTGTGGTAATGCTACTTTCAGGAAGAGAGACTCGTCTTCAGATTAGCGAATGGACAGATATGTCCTTTGCTCTTACATGTAAAAGCCTCTCTAGTTATAGTCCAAATTACCTTCTTCCCAGAACATCCAGACATGACCTTTCCTGGCCTATACTGCTAGCTCTTTCCTGAGCAGCAATCTGAGCACAGCATTCAACCACAAAACCAAAGGGAAAATTACCCCAGTAAACACCTTACTAAAAAAATAAATAATGCTGAAGTTGTAATAATGACAGAGAAACATTTTAATCACTAAAGAGCTGAAGTTTACAAATTTAATATGTCTGCCCCCTCTATGCCATACCTTTGCATTTATTTAGGAAGTCCTGCAACTTTTCTTTTTTCCATATAACTTTGGGTGATTTTGCTTCACGATGTCTCTCCTCATTTTAGCCAATTGCTATTTATTAGCATTCTCTAGCTACAAAAGTGAGTTGAGAACTTGAACACAAGTTACTTTGTTCACACTACTTTTTTAATGCTGAGTATTTTACCACAAATTGCTTCTGTGCTGGAACTTGTTTTAAGAAGAGGAGCTCAAGTTCCATAAATTCCTCTGCAAAATCTACTCTTAAGACCCCAGAAGAGCAAAAACTATGTCATTGGGTCTCACAGCGTGAACCAGTATTATCAGATTAACATAAATTGATCCAATAACATAGCTATATTCTGAATAAAGGCTGGTTGTTTCATTGGATAGGCTGATCTAGAAATAAATGACCAGCTATGTGATTTTGTCTTTAAGCACTTTTATTTATGTAATTTTCATTCTGTGCAGCAATCATTGGTAGAAGTAACCACAGAGGCTACACTACAAAACCAGCTCTGAAACTGTTACCACTGTACCACTTAAATTTCTCCAGTCTAGGAAAGGTCCAAGCAGGATACTAACCCAAGTGAAGAGGATATTTAGAAATTTCCAGAGCTTTCTATTTTGTGCAAGAAAGCATGTTTATTGCTCCACTACCACCACTTTGGAAAGGTACCAAGTAACATCTGTCACACTTGAACAAAGATCAGCAAGCAGTGAGACCAGCCTTTGTAACTAAGCCTGAAAATTAAAACAACATGCATGCTGCTTTTTGTGCCAGTCATACAGTGAGTAAACAAAATCTCTTCAATGCTTTGTGTGATTTTCATCTAAAGCATGTTTTATCTAATCTTGAAAAACTAACCTCTGTCTTCAGTATATAAAAAAAAAATTAATTACCATTTCCTGAAAGGGTGCTACTTCAAATCAATTCTACATGAACACATTAGGGCAGGTGGAAATTTACTGTCAAGATACTGCTCTGAGCAGGAAGCACAGAACAGATGGTCAACCCCATGACTGTATCCCAGCATCTTTGTGTGAGGCCAGACATTTGGAGAGGGGCACATGAGAGTGTTCAGCTTTATACAAGCTCAAGTATAAGAGAGCTCTGTAGGGGGTCAACACCCTGAGACAGTGACACAGGACATGACTAGCAAGTCATGAACTTGATATAGTCAAATCTAATATTACTGTGTTAAAAAGTAAGTAAGGAGCTACACAAATTTTAAAAAAATCATAAATTTTAAAGGACTCACTAGATAGGGGTCATTACCTCAAATTACCCTCTTTCTATGTAGACAGCATATACAGTCTTACATTATCTGTTTTGTATTACTTTTATATATAGCAACGAACATCTAAGAGAATACTTTGGGGTTGTTTGGCCACTATATAAAGGATGGGGTTTTAGTATACTCAGGCTTTGATGCAGGCTTTTTTTTTCTTTAAAAAGAAAAAAAAAACCCAAAAACATTACTTTGAATGTGCTCTAAGGTTTTGTCATTTGTCATTAAAATACGGAAGCAATCCACAACAAAACTACTTACAAACTATCTACAGCTACTTCAGTCACATCTTTCATAGACACATTTTTCTGTTCCATTATTTGGACAATTTCACCTGTAGGAAAACGTATGACATTTTACTTTCAACACAAAGCAAAATGCACATGCTGTGCCTCTGTTTAAGAGATGAATATCCCAATACCTATTGTGCTTACAGTCACATTCTCTAATTCTTAAGAGGCAGTTCCCTCCAGTAACTGAAAAGCCTCACACTTCCAGCCCTGAAGAAAAGGGCCTTCCTCTTGCTCCAAACTTTGCATAATGCTATCCTTAACCTTTCTGTTAGGTAAGGTTTTGAAGACGTTTCTACACTGCATGGGAAACAGGAGGATATGCAGTTTGGGCATTAAGCTTAAAGACAAGAGCCACACCAAAAAGCCACTGGTGCCATGCATTTGGGATGTTATGGATAATCCCAGTGGAGATTAAGTAACGACCATAGACAAACAAGACAATGATTTTTAATATGGATTTGCATAACTCTTACCTTTCTCAAGAGGCTGACAAAAACAAATACCTGAATCTTGTTTTCTCATTAATACCAACTTAGAAGGAAAGTATTTTTCGCTTTGCCTTCCTTATACAGTACCTATACTACCAGTAGCACAAAAACCTGTACTTATTTTTCAAGTAGAAAAAAAGCCAACGTTACAACCGAAGCAGACTTGAAAAAAGCAAAGTCTGGCATAAAGGCTGTTTTAACAATGGCAATTCATTTGTATCTTTATAAACAGTGAGTTTAAAGAAGATTTAACCTGATGTCAGGACACAATCAACTTCTTGTGAATTATACAAGGCAGTGTAGAAATCTTCCCGCAAGGCTTCCAGTTTTTTGTCATAACAAGGCGCCACAATTACATGGAAAATTTTATCAGGAGACAAGTTCTGTGGAAAATGGAAGAGAGCACATGTGAACTCCATGAAGAGCAAAAGACAGCTTGAAGGATGATAAGGACAAAAATAGTATCATAAACTCTATGCAGATAATAATAGCAATCCATCCCTAGCAATTACATTTAAAGACTGCCACAAAGTCCACAAAGCATCAACAACAAACATCCAAAGTCAGTCTTCTGGCTGAAACTTTTACTTATTCCTTCAGATCACATTTTCTGCTTTTGATTGCCTTAGAAAGTGAATGCAAGTCAGGACTCCATGAGTGACTCTTGCTGTCACTCATTCACTTTCATCCACAGCAAGTCCATCAATATTTCTCTACCTACATGGAGATAGAAATACTTTCCTATATAATGTGGATGCAGTTAAATTTAACTATGATACGTAAAACCAACAGCAACTTTTTCAACATACAAAATTGAGAAGATAAAAAGGTTAGTTTCTAGAATACAATGCTTTTTTTGATCCCAGATAACAGGGCAATTTCTACATTATTATCCTCTGTTCTTGTTTTGGCTGTGCTGCAGAACTACACAAGCAGCATTTAACAAGAATCTCTTTAGCTACCCTGGATTTAATTTTATCTATAAACATCTAAATCCATGTTGCACTGGGAGCGCACGGATTGCTGCCAGCTCACACTGCACCGCATGAAATAAGGTTCTCTGTACATTCTTCTTATCATGGACACTTGCATAGCAGCAGAGCACCATTTATTCTTCAAGTAAAGGACAAAAAATTCAAGAAGATGCTTTATCACAATCTGTATTGCAGTATTAAAACCTACTAGCCCATCTTTATAGAAGAGTCTAATGGTAAAAATAAATGAGAATTACTTACCTGCTGCCTGGCAAAGTAGCCCTTCACCAGGGAACCCATGATCTGCTGTGGAGATTTTGCAGTGCAAATGTGAGAGGTCACAAGATTGGTTAGTACCCTTTCAGCATACCGGATCCAACCTAGAATGACAGAAAATCATACAGTAAAGTGGCAGCAGTTATAGAACAGCTCTTGAAAATGAAGATCCCTTCACAGTAGTTCGGACATTTCTGTGTAAGGCTGGCAGCCCCACCTTGGAAACTGTGGGAAACCTCAAGATTCTGTTATAATGCTTTACAGTCGGCTATCAGTAACTCAAAGTGTCATTAATTCTACACCTAGAAGCTACTGTGAACTTCATGACCTGTTACACCCTTTCTAATGTATAGATTTAACAAAGCAGAAAGAGCAGGACCCCAGCTAACAAAGAATAAGCTGACTTTCTAGACCTCAGCCCTCGGATCACCAGATACTACAATATATGTACTCTGTTCAGCTGCTTAACTGTAACCTTCTGTTTCCTGAGATTTAATATCCGTGCACCCAGCTTGCCTCCTCTAGAACAGAAGAGTCACATGAAAGCATTACCACAAGATGCACATGGATTACGCCTGGAAAAAAAATGGCTTCTTTTACTATTGTTAGAGTAGCCACACCTTCTTTAGAAAAACACACCCACACACCCCCCCCACACCCCCCCCCCACACACCCACACACAAAGTAGCCAACTGAAATCTCCCTGCATTCAACATTCTTAACTACACAGGACTCCCCCTCCCTTTCACCCGACTCCTTCAGCATTTCAGCTGGAACAGGCTATTCACAGCACCCCAATACCCAGGGCAGTTCTTCTGCTCCCCACCTTCCAGAACAGGAACTGACAAATGAGCAGATTAAGATACTCCGGGTGTGCAATTCTGTCTTCAGCATTGTAACTCTTACTGAAAACAACAGCCCAGCATCTTTCACAGCAAGGATAGGGAACTTCTTGCTTCACCTACATGAACTGAGAATCGGATACCTAAATTGTGCAGAAGTCTTAGGCCTAGCCTTCTAGGGAGGTGTGTTGCTTTTGGTGCTAAGAAGTAGTGAAAAATACCACACTTAAGTCTTTTATCTTCAAACAGATTAGTGTTTACATAAAAGAGAAAAATTGCTGTGAAGTACATGCTTGCCAGGAAACGTAAAACCTGTAGGTTAGTTCTCAAGCTTGAAATTAAAACATTACCAGGTGTTTACACATGTGTAAGTCAGAACACTGCCATAAAGGCCAACAACAGCACAAAACTGGAATCCAAGTGGTGTTCAGATGGTTGTCTCTCTATGGCAAAGAAGTGCTTTTCCCACTGTAATGAAATTTGACTGATGAAAATGAGAAAGTGTAAGTATTAGAGAAACATGAGGATCCTCCAGCTGTTTAGTATTCCCAATTGTTGTTAATGTACAGACTTCACTATTAACAGATACTGGTCTCCATGGAAAGCCTCAGAGACATACATGATCTTTAACAAGCATTCATTTCTGTTGTAGAAAAAGCTAAGGACTATAGATCTACATGTCAAGACTGTACTGCATTGCTAGAAGTTCTGAGTAAGAAGTTTGCTTAATGTCCAACTTCAACCAGGAGTTTAAGTCCAAGATATTACCTGCAACAAAGGACATTAATTTCTTGGTGCTTGATACAAAGGCCAATTAGCATTGTATATCCTATTTCTCAAATGGCTTTAGTCTCAAGTGCTGTCAAAATAGAACAAAAACTGCTTCAAACAAAATAAGGACAGTTGTGAAAAACATTCTGCCTTGTACTTTAGCAGCATTTCTGGAAGGCCCTTCCCTTATACTGCAACTATGATTACCATTAATCCCCAGAGCACTCTTGCTACGAGCCTAATTTTCAGAATTGGAATGTTTTAGATATTGCAGTCAGGAACTATAAGGAAATTTCACTAAATCCTAAGAGAATTCTGGCAGGTATCGCCCAAAGCAATTTCTTAAATTGTTTCTTTCCTTACAATAGACGGAACAAGTGTCTAGTAGTTCCAGCTCCACAATAACCATTAGTCACTGTTTAATTATACAAGCAGCTTTGGTGAATGAGCAATACAAGGCATTTATCTGCACTTCACACACGCACTAGCTGTTTCTGCCTACTTATCAACAGGGCTCAATTCCAGAGCCACAGTTACAGGAAGCCCAAGATAACCCAGTTCTTATATCAATGTACATCTGTACCCATACAGACCTATACCCTTCATAAATTCATTCAGATTCTCAGCCACTTGTTGGTTTGTGTTAGCAAAGAACAAGAAGAAACCCCTACAAATCACTGTGTACGTTCTTACAAAGGTACTGCAGAACACGTTATTCTTAGTGGTTTATCATGAGAAAATCACAAAGACACGTGCCGTAAATATCTATGCATCAGTATAAAGTGCAGGAAAACTAAGAAAACTTTTGCTACTGCAAAACCCCATTCCTGTAAAAGGAGATCAGTTTAGTTGTCTGGGACAAAAGCATTTGAATCCTCAACAGTTACACTCTTCCTACTTATGCTGTAAGCCTGCCCCGTCGACCTGTTCTAGGAGTTCAGAGGTTGGCAATGCTTTAAAAATACTGACTGGTTCCCAGAGCAAGTGCTTCATGGTGCTTACCAGTTTGGCCAATGAAGGAAGAGAACTGATTACTTCTGAGATACTACATACAAAGTCAGTAGTTACACTGTTGTGCTTTCAACACGAAACAAAAACCAAAAAAATAACCTTTAAGAGAGCAGCAGAAGGCAAGAACAATTAAGACAGAGACAATAAAATGTTCTTTTAACAGGTTCTGGGACTATATGGGTTATAGTCTTTTGCTCATGGTAAATGTTACACCACAGACCACTCCTGCAGAGGTTGATATTTCTGTGGAAAGTACACCCGAAGATAAGTAAGAGTAAAGCAGTTATACTTGAGTTCACATTGACCTTCTATCTACAGAGCTATATAAAAACCAGTTTTTCATAAACACACCCAAGTAAGCAACAGTTCTGGGACAAATTTATGTAATCTGGGGGTAGAGAGAGGATGGAGAATGAGGAACAGAAAATGCACCCAGGCAATTAAAGTCAGGAAACACAGTGAACAACCTTACTTTAAACATGACTGATCACGAGGGGGGAGGAGGAGTGTCTGTAATTGCTGTCAATGGCAATGAAATACCATATGTTTTCAGAACTGGTTTACAGTGATATTTCAGTTCAGTTTTCCAGAAATGGAAAGCACCCATGCTGCTGCTAACATCTGTACCACAGCAGATAGCTAACACCATAACTAGCATGGAAAACAATCAATCTCTTGTAGAACAGAAAAGAATAAGAAAGTCCTCCATTAACTATTTTAAAATATTTCCAATGAGAGCAGCAGATAATCTGAGCTCTGTTTCTAGACAAAGAAAACTAAAATTATCTCAGAAGAAGTTATAAAAGAAATCCTCAGGTTTTGAATTTTAAATAAGCCACGTACAACAACAAGACAAAGCTAAGCAATACAATTGTTTCAACTTCACAGGTTTTACATGAAAAAAAGCAACATATAGGATGTCTGCTCCTGAAGATAGGAGGTAACAGTAACAGGAGAAAAAAAAGAGACTTTTCCTCGTAATACACTTTAGGAACTACATATATGTAACCCAGATACTTCTTCTAGAGAATACACAGAACAAAAGTACAAGAATAATTTAATAGCAGTATTTAAACTTTAAATAATTGACAACAGCAGATTCTGAGGATCACCAAACGCTTACTCTCAGTGTCTCTGTAATATTTCTTTAAAGAATGCAATCCAATGAAGTTATTTCCAAACCAGAAAGAACTATTTTTTAATTTTTATTAGCCTTTGAAAAGCAACACCATGAACTTACTAGGGTGGAGTTGAGGAGGGGTTAGGCAAAGGAGTTACTTTTACCCCTTTTTGATACTTTTTTAGGAATATGATTTAAACTGAAATGATGCTGTGCTAACAAATGGAAAAAGTAAACAGTGAGCAAATGTTCTACATCTTTTCAGTTATGATTAAGTGAAGGTTCTGTTCATAACAGAACAAGTTCTCAAGTGCAAAATTCTCAGAAGTGAGACATTTAATGAGTCAAGTCTGACATTTCAAGTGGGAATTATTTTGTCAGTGTTAGACATAACCACCTCACAGTCATTAAGGGTAATGTCACTTGCTACTTTCCCCAAGGGTCAAGTGGCAAGTTCAAAACTTTCCTTAAGATAACGGACATTGTGATTTAATTGTATCAGTCAGCAAAGTTCCTTAAAGATCCTTTTCAACGAGGAAACACCATATTAAACTTTGTGGTCTGGACACACAAGCAGCAGCCACTAATTCCTCAATTCCAGTTCTGATTAATTTCTCCTAAGGTCTTACACAAAGCACTAAACCTCAGTGCTTCTCTACCTCAGTTTCATTATCCAGAGACGCAGATGTAATATATGCTTCTTTTATAGAAGTGATGGCAAATACAACTGACTAATAAACACCACATATAAACACTAGCACAGGAAATCAGTAGTTCAGGTTCTTTGTATTATCAGAGGCTGTGGACTACAGCAAGGTTTTGGTTTGGTTTTTTGGGGTTTTTTTGCGGGTTGGTTTGTTTTGGGTTATTTTTTTTTTAGGAGCAACAATAGAATTTACACTCTTCACCTTTTACAGAGCTCCAACAGAAGACAACTGTACATGCAGATAGTGAATTTATTGCAACCTTTGTATCTGACTGTGTTAAGACCCTACACTGAATTAGCACATGCCTTACCCAGCACAATCACGCCTGTTCCTTGACTGCATGGTTCACGTTTATGGCTGTGGCACCTCGCTTACACACAGGAAAGCTGATGACACTTGTTGGAAACAAATTACGCTCTCCCAACAGCCCATGAAAACAGGCCCATCTAGCAATGCACTGAAATGCACTCAGGATGATCAGCGCTACTGGTAACAAATACTGTGTGCAATATTTGGTATCTCTCAAAAGCAAAGCCAAAATGCTCTAAGTTATATAAGGCTCCCAGATGAAACCACCCTTTCCTTAGCTGCTTCGTCGTTCCTGTGAGACTAGGCTGGTGTGCAGGAAGGTTGAATAAATCAGTTCTCACCAGGGCAAGCAGAGGCAAACATCGGTAAGGCATGCTCCTCCTGGTTCCTCCGCTGATACCGCTGCACAAATTCCCTCTGGCTCTCCAGGATACTGAAATCAGCAGCTATAGTGGTGTCAAATACATAATGCACCCCTATGAAAGAAAGCAGTACGGAAAAGGGCATTACTAGAATGTTTTCCTTCTCGCAGGCTTCTTTCCAAGTTTCAGATGTATAGCGAATCTTGGAGGACCAACGGGTATATTCTTTCCCCTCTTCAAATTTTCACAAACAGTAGAGTAAAAAATAAAAGCCATACATTGAAAAGCTATCTTCTATGTCATAAATTTAAAAGGACCACCAACTTGCTAATGCTGACTGGCAACACTTCCAATAGTTGTCTGCTTCTTTATAAGAAGCTTGGCATTAAGCACATATTTGCTTTTTGTTTAATCGAATGGGATCTTGCAACTCCTGGCTTATATGCAGTGACTCTTTTCAAGACATGCGGAAGTCACATATCATTATCCACAAAAAAAAATCCAGCTAAGAGGCATATCCTCCATTGCTGAAGTTGTGTGCAAAGGTACACAAGCATATCAACAACAGAGCAGAGACCTTCCGTCTGCCTGTTTAGCAACTCACTTCCTACACGCCTACGTAATACTGAGCACGTCCCTGCTACAAGTGAGGCATAGATAATTAACGCATTCTAAGAAAACTGGGGCCCACCAGAACTTAGCATTCCTTTCAGATTAAGAAAATATACTGAGTACAGACATGCATAAA
The DNA here is from genome assembly GCF_964289735.1 of Phaethon aethereus. Taxonomy (NCBI): domain Eukaryota; kingdom Metazoa; phylum Chordata; class Aves; order Phaethontiformes; family Phaethontidae; genus Phaethon; species Phaethon aethereus. Next base: position 4,782,033 of record NC_138594.1, read on the forward strand.
AACCATGAAAAATTAATACAAGGAAGGAAACATTTTATAGGTTTATTACTGTCCTTTTCCTTCCTTCCCCAAGTACATTAAAATATCCCAAAACTATAGACAAAGCATTTTTTGTTTTTTAAATAAAACTTTGTATATAAAAAGAGCAAAAGATACAGCTTTAACATAAAATAGGCAGATACAACAGTTCTTGCATATAATTTCAAATTACACAAAAAATCCAGAACTGAGAATCTTGTAGAGATATAATCTGTCAAAAGGACTGGAAGGCATTTAGGATAAGAATTCCTTCCTCCCTCAAATTACAAAATAAGGGGAAATCTCATTGAAGCTCATGACCAAATCCTCCCTGTCTTCTTGGTAGTGAAGGTTTTGAGGACAGCTCCACAATGTCCTTCTGTTCTGTGACCTTTACTATCAACATGGTAATGCCTCCAAGCCATTTCTGAAACTGGTGTACATCATACTGGTGCACGGTCATTAATATCACAGAGTGCATATTTCAAACTCTAAACTAGGTTGTGCAATGGCACTTTATGACTGCATAACAAAGAATTCTGCTGAGGAAGCAAAAACCTAAAATAATCTCCCCTTTCTGCTCCACCATCATAACAAACCCAAACTTACCGAGACTTTTGAGGAAACCACAGAGTCTCTTGGCTGCATCATTCACAGAGAGATTGAATTTAGCAGCAAAATAAGGCAATGACTGAGGGCATACAGACACTGCCAACACTTTGTGTTTTGAGGTATCACATTTCTGGTAAACAAAACAAAAACAAAGCAAATACGGTATGCAATTACAACAGGGTAAGGCTCCCTACTTTCCCTGCCTTTTCCACTCCTGCAGTTATTCCTCAGTGTCCTATGTTTCAGCGAGCGACATCATTAAAACCCCTATGAAACAACTGTCAAGTTTCCTGAGGACAGGACAGGCTGTTCTCTGATCCTGTCAGCGTTCATCTCTAATCATCTGTAGATGTTTCTTTTATGTAACTCAGGGAAATCCATCCCTCCTCGGACAATTCTGTGGTTGGTCTCCTAATGGCATAAGGAAAGTTAAGAGACATTCAGCACCTGAGACGTTCTAGAAATATGAAACATTCTAGCAAATATGAAAAAAGCTGTATGTTTAAAAATTAATAAACTAATGTTTCCATCACTGGCATTTGAAGTTACAAATCCAACCCAGCAAATTACAGATGTGATCCTTTGTTAATGCTCCTATGTCTCTATCATTGAAGTTGTTGAGGGAAACTGGCAAAATAGCACCATCAACAAACCAGTGTTTGTAGACACTGAAGAACCCTTTGAAAAAAATCTGAGATGGTGTTGCAATTTTAAAGCTCTGATGACTGTGATCTTTACTTGAAAATGAATCTCATGTTTTAATTGGGAAGTTTGCCACACCAATTGAGCTCTCGGAAGACAAACTGGGACTACGTCACAGACTAGTCTCACCCTAAAGAAGTTAGAGACCATAGCTTGTACCTAGACAACCTAAATGCTGTATAATGACCCTTCAAGTACAGCTCCTGTCTGCCTGGAAAGCACCTCCCGTGCTCACTGTCCTCTTTTGGTCCCCTGAAGTTCTGATCAAGGTACCCGGCGGCCTCCCTACTGTAGACTTCAGGCTCTCTTAATAGGACCCATGTGACCCAAAAGATTTTTTCCCCTTTTCTTCTCTTTTTCTCATGTACAACATCATCATACTGCATGGAAAGGTAAATTAGTTCTAAGAAAACTGAATCACTATCTAATGAATCCTCTTATTTTTGACACTTACATACAGATGTAAGAAAAAACATCAATTCTGGTAGCTTTTGCATACCAAGTAAGGACACAGAAGTCTGGAGCAGAACTGAAATATGGACACATTTGCACCAAAAAAATCCAGAACAGTCCTAGTAACCAAGGTATGAGTATTTGTAAACACTGAAACACAGACTAATTTGTTATCACAGTAATGAGGTAGTTACATTTTCCAAAAACTTTACTTTTGCAAGTGCAGCAACGTTGCTCTAGCATTTAGGTTAAGCGCTGTGATCTTGCATCTCTAGTGCAAAATTATTTTAAGTACTTTAACGTTCATCTTGCCTGAAGTTTTCACTTCCTCTTTGGAAAAAGTATATCCTGACAAATCACATTATCTGCCTTGGGAAACCAAGTTGCTTAGCCATTCTGTAATTGCCTCCTCCTCACCAAAAACAGTGTATTATTGTTTGTGCCACTTTACCTTATTCAGGTTAAGAATACGAAAGAGCTCCTTCTGATTCTGTTGAAAAACTCTGGCTCCTTCTTCTGATGTCATGCAATTGTCACAAGCTAGGCAGTCGCTAAGGAGTATTTTAGCATTAGCCAACGTATGAAACTCATTTTTCTGAGGGAGGAAATAAAAAGTAAACAAGTATTCAATAATGATCGACCCGTTTTGAAGACCTCTGCAATGACCCAGCTGAAGAGCAAACATGTTGTCACTGTTTTGTTTAAAACAAGACAATCCATGACACTTGCATAACATCCAACATTACTTACAAGTAATCAAAATAATTTGTTCCATCCTTCTTCATGGCTCTGCTCCTATTATTACTGTGAAACTGCAAAATGTTTAAGCGTAAACACAGATCTAAATTTAGCCCTTTAGTCCATGTTCTAGTAACTTGATTTGCATTGCATTTCAGAGCTGACAGTCCCCATCAACTTACCGAGCAACTGAGAAAACTTTTACTTCAACTATTAAACCTCTTTTAATAGCCGGATGCCCCTCTAACAGCAAGATGGCTTTGGCTTTCTACCATGAGGTAAAACAGAATGCAGTCCTACAGTTACGTTGAACATCTACTGTCAGATCAAGAGTTTCACACTTTTGGCTATAACACCGTTGGCAGCCTATCTGTGGGAAGGAGGAATGCTCAGATAGAAGTGCAACATAACCAGACAACTTGCAAAAAAATTAAACAAACATCCCTCAATTAAGAACCCATTCCCAGGGAAACAGTTATCTGTTGAAAAACCGTGACCTGTAAGTTTATCTAACATAAAAAATAAGACATTTTGTGCTCTTGTACTACCAAAATCCGTCTTTTGTCCTTACAAGCCCTGTCTGTTTTGAAGACTTGATATAAGACTTTTGACACTAAAAAAAAAGTCTTTTTAGAACTTCAATTTCTGTTTCATGTTTGCTTAGTAAGGGGGATTTTATTTCATCAGAAGATTCTTGATTCTCACATTACGAGAAGTCTAGAAGTGCTCATCATTGCTTACAACTGCTTGTTGATTAGAGTTATATTTAGCACTTGAAAGTTCTCTACTTATAACCTCCTTTGGGGTACACAACAAATAAAAATACAAATAAGAGCGTATCACAATTTTGAGAAGGAACATTACCTCTTCAAAACCATCACTTGAACTCAGTGCGTCAACAGATGTGCTTTGCGTATCATCATTTTTCTGTTTTTTACTGCATTCCTGAAACAAAACATCAAACGCATGTATTTCGTGAAACACGTTCACCTTTCAGTAAGAACATCTTTGCAGAGCTGTCTGTATCATTAGAAGGTAACGCAGCTCTTTTCGGCAGCGCTACATCTACATCTTTATATGCAATGCCTTGTCCTCAAAGTGTATTTGCTACGGTGAAAATAATTCCTCGGGAATTCACTTATTCATCAGTTTTACAGTTCCGAGGGTGTTTTTTTTTCATTTAATCCCAAGGGGAAGACTAAACCGAGCACAGAAGCCGTGCGTACACGTCGCGACCGCTCTACGTGACGGCTCCACGCGCGGCAAACGGCCGTGACCCGACGGCAGCGCCGCTCGGTACTTCTCCAGCAGCTCCCCCCGCGCCTCAGGTGCCGGCGACCAAACGCCGCTCCGCCTCACGGCACGCCCGTCCCTCCGCGCCGCCGCACTCACCGTTTTGGTGCAGTTCTCGCACTTCATTTGCGATCCCGCGGGCGCACCCCAGCCCTGGCGCGGCTGCGGAGCGCTCCTCGCCGCCGGGGCTGCAGGAGAGAAGCGGAGTGGGGCAGGCAGGTGAGCCCCGGCGCACGAGTACTGGCCGCTGCCGGCCCTCCTTCCTCCCCTCCCTGCCGTCCCCGCCGCCCTTTGTTGCCGTGCCCGCCTCCTTGTCCCTCTTATCGCCCCCGCCGCGCCGCCGAGGCGGGCCGCCCGCCCGCAGCCAATGCGGCCCCCGGGACGGGGGCGGCCCCGCCGCGCCCCTCACGTGCTCCGCCATTTACCAGCCCGTAATTAAACAACACACGCCGCCGTCCCTGCCCCGCGGGGCCCCGCCGCCCCAGCCCGTTACGTACGGCGAGGGGACACTGAGCGCTTCCCGCAGCGGTGTCGGAAGAGACGCGGGGCCCCCACGGAGGCCGCGCCGCAGCACGGCCCTGTTTCCGCAAGCGGAGCGGGGCTCTCCACAGCCCCCCCCCCCCCTCCACGCCGCCACCACAAGGGTGACGGAGAACGGGCGGGCGGGCGGGCACGAGCTGCAGCTCGTCAGCTCCACGGGAGCAAACAAAAAACACAACAAAACAACAACAACACGCACACCACCACGACCCCACCCCCCCAAAAAAAAAAGGGTGGTGAAAGAACGAAGAACCAGACACCGTACCTCGCCGCCCCGGTGAGTCGCGTCCCCGGCAGGAGGAGGCGGGCAGCGCGGGCCGCCGGGCGAGCCGCCGAGGCTGGCCGCAGAGGCAGGCGGGGCGGGCAGCGCCTCACCCACCTCCTCCCCGCCGGCAGGTTCCCGGCTGGGCCCGACGCCTCCCCGCCCCCCCGCGCAGCGGGGCTCATTGTGGACCTGAGCGTCGTCACGTAGCCGCCGCCGGCAGCGCGCCGCCGCGCGTCCCCGCCGCGGGGCGGGCACCAAAGGACCCCACAGCGCGCCCGCCCCGCGCTGCGCGTCCGTGTCGCGTCCCCCTCCCTCCAGCGGGCCCCCTTCGGGCCCTTAAATCCCGGGCGGGCGGGAAGCGGGCAGCGGGCGCACGTCACCCGCTAGGCACCTGCCCTCCGCGCCCGGGAGCGGCGGCAGGCGGCCCTGGGGCCCCGCGGCCCGACGGGCACTGCCGAGCATGCCCCCGGCATCCCCGGCCGGGCGCCAGCGGCGAGTCACGGCGGCACCCGAGCTTCGCCCCTCCTCTGGGGATACCGAATAACGCGACCGATGGCAGTGCGAGGCGGCCTTTCCCAAAGGTTTGCGGCTTCTCTCGTCTTTGCCTATTTTTTTTAAATATACTCTGCAGTTATGTCACGTAAAGACCTTCCCCCCCCCCCCCGATTTTTGTTTTCTCTCAGTCCCTTTTAAAGGAAATAACACTATGGAAGTTACTAAATATAACGTCATTATCATTTTATTTAACCAATATGCTATGACTTCTCTTTCTGTAACAAAACGCAAGGAGCAGCAATCCCATTCCCAAGGAGGTATCACAAATCTGTACATAGAGCACTATTAAACATACACATCAGCCTTCCACAACCTCATAGGCCCGAAAGTATCAATTAAGACGCTCACAATTTATGTCAAAGCAGTTGTCTTTCTAAACCTCAGGTTGTAACATGTAAATACGTAAACAGAAAGGTTCAATCCACATTTTGCTCCTCTTTTACCGCCCTCCCCTTAAACAGACACATATAAGCATACACCCAACAGCTGCACAGAGTTTTTCAAGTATAAAATGACATTTTAGAAATTAAACCACAGAACTTCCAAAAAACATGCAATTTCCCATCTCAACTGCAACTTTTCTTTATCAAGTGCAGCGGGTAAATCCCCTCCTGTTGCAAGTAAGGTCTAATGCTCTGATCCACCCACAGCATTTCTGTCAAGCGCAAACAGCACTGCTATACAAGAACCAGCAACAGTCACGACTGCGGAAGTTTGTCACCCAAGGACATAAACTCTCTAAATGCCTGTTTCACTGCAACTGTCTGTGAAAGACATCACCATCCAGAAAGGCAACCATTTGTGGATTTTGCTGTTAAAGATTTCACAATAAAATTAATTAGTGTTTTAAAGAGAACCCCAGAGCAGAATGTATAAATAATGCTTTGTTTTTTAATTTACAGACTATAGATGAGTTATCGTTGAGGTCAAGAAAATCAGGAATTCCTTAGCTTTACCATAATGAAAGCAAATAGAAACACTTTCTTACTGCCCATTTAAAGAAAAATAAGCTGATACTGCTTTACATAAACCCTGTAAAAATGCCACTAATCCTAGCTTGAGATAAAAATTGTAATAGCTTTGGTAATAATTTTCTGTGCTTCTGCTATCTTCATTGAAAATGCTTTCACATTTCACATTAGCATATTAATGCAAATTTTTTTAAAAGCACTACAATCACTCTAGAGCAATCCCTATGCAATTTAAGGATTTGCGTTTCCTCCAGAATTGCTGGAATGCAGCATTAGCTGGCATCTTGTTTCCTGTTCCTTTGGATGAGTATTTTCATACTAAAAAGCTGTGCCAATGTGTTGAGATTTACACTTAAAGGCATAGGTAAAATCCTTCTGTTTCACACTTTGATGATTATGCTTACATTTATTTCCAAAATTGATATAGCAATTCTTCAAAAGACATGACAGTTTTGGGATATTTCTGTAACTCCGCACAGATCATATTTAAAATATTTTTTACCTTCCCCCATATTTCTTTATATTCACAATGAAAAACAGGTAACTACATGAAAATTGAAACATTTGCAGAAACACTGTAACATTGAGGACATCTTAGGTACACATCTTAAGTATTATCTACTTCATCCTCTGGCTTAGGAATACCTGAACTGAATTAATTTCTATTTAAGTAGTCAAACAAAAAAAAGAACAAAAACTTGTACAACCTGAATGGCGTGCAAGGAATCAATGTTTCAATGCACGGTGTAAGATTATACTTGTCTAATCATTAGATAATTACATGTCCCATTTATTTTATTGCCAAGAGCAATTTCTGCTTTCCATTAACTATTTATGTCATTTTCCCACAGAACATCAGATCAATTACCATCAGCACTGTGCCTGACAGCCTGAGAAAGGAAAGCGCCATCCTTTTTTAATCTGCCCCCCGGGAGGTAACAGTTACTACCTTTGCAAAACTGCAAGGCTACTTCCAAAAAACCACACAATATAAAAGCTTTCCTATGTCAACGGTAGCACTTAAGAGCATGACTTGGGTTATGGCCTCTCAATGTATTTGGCTTCCATTGCTACATTTAACATTTATACCTGCACCTAAAGCATTTACACCAAGAATGAAATAAAAAACTGAGTATTTCTCTATGAAAACAGTATGCTGCAAACAACTTCAGAAAGCTTTAAAGGTTACGCATCAGTCCAGCAAGGCATTGCAAGCTGTAAATGCCTCCTCAAGTTAGTGACAGCATATGCCACTCAACAGCTGTCAGAAATAGGCAATAAATCTTAGTTACAGCTGGCAAACACGTATTCCATGAAATTAGTAGTCCCCAGGCTTTATGCACACTGTTCCCATAGAGGTCAGTGGGGCACCACACAGAGCTCAGTGGGATGATCTCATTTATACAGGCAACTTACAGCCAATTCAGTCTAGCTGCAAAACAGCACTGGCTTGGTGACTCTTTCCAACCAACTGTTTAAAATCAAGCACACTAGGAATTTTATTCTGGCATGCTAATAAGATCACATGCTTATTGCACAGCTGAATTTCCAAGTTTAAGACCTTGAAGCGAGGCGGGGGGGGGGGGAATGTATAAGGAGCTAGAAAATAATATTTAGGAAAATGGTCTGAAATTAGGAAAAAGGACCAGAAATATCAGTCATGTCAAATTAATGCAAAATAAAGGCCAGTTCTGTTCTATATGCATGTTCTTGTTTTTAGATCAATGACTTAAAAGTTACAAGTGTACTTCCTACACAATGCCTTACAAAAATCTGTTTTTATATTACCGAGCAAGTCTACAAAGAGTCAATTGCGTATTTCTGCATGTTCTGGTTTTTGTTTCTGCAGCAACATGTTTTGGAGTTCATGCTGTTCTTTAAGTACACGATCAGACTTTTAAAATGTGTTTCTTCTTCCTTTTTTTATTGGTAGGCATAACATGACTTACCTACTTCAAGGTGCTGGTGTAAAAGCCCCAGGTGATTGCAGAAAAGACGTTACAAGAATCAGTAATCAATACCAGAAGCTTACAAGGATCCTTGCCATATTGCAGTTTGAACAAATGCTTCATTGTGTGTGTGTGGTACTTCCCATAGTTAAAATAATTTATCTCTAACTTCATAATTAAATTAAGTCATATCAGGCTATCATCCCGTGGTCTTTGCAGAACTGGAGAAGTATACAGTTGCTAATATTTTTGCAGATAGTAACATAAGAATAAACCAGAGTAATATGCTGTGTGGTTTATATTGAGTGGAGGGGACAGCTGAGTTTCTTATTTCACTCTACTCTAGACACAAGAGCTTCTCTTTTGTCTTGTATCACTCAAAATGGCTTAACATTTGGTTTCTGGAGAACCTGGTTGCTTATGAAAGCTGACTGACAACTACTTATACATAAATTTCTTCTCAGAAGACTCAGTCAGCTGCTTGTTAGGGTTGAGGACACGTGATACTTATTACTTCCTATTTTTCAGCCAAATCCAGCAGCTGGTGCCTCATGACTCACAAGCATGCCAATTCATTCTTGCAGTTCCTCATAGTCTTTTCCCGTTGAGATAGTTCCACAAAAACTGATGATCAGTTTGTATTGTCTACTACTTACAGTTAGTTAAGTCTATACCATGGAGTCTGAGGGTTTTTTCCCTATCTTCAAATAGTTCACTCTGGACTGTTATGAAAAACACTGTCTGATCAAAAACTCAGTTACTATTGACCAACGATGATGCTCAGGAACAGCTGAACAAGCTTTACCATGTTATGTCCTTGAGAAAACACTCTGGAATATCTGGATTCGTATTAGGAAAAAAGCCCAAAGTCGAGTATGTCATTCAGGAAGGACCAGATTCCTGTACAACTAAGAGGACCAAATACTGTTTATAGATTAAGTTATACATTGGCTTACATAAAGGGAATTTAAGAAGTTAAGCTAAACTACAGATGGCTGTATTTTATCCATTTTGTCCCAAAGGTGACATGAACAGTTGCTCTTATGGATTGAACAGGAACAGCTTTCACATGTGAATTATGTTTAACTGAACGAGAAATGCAAAGCATTTTTCAAATGTAGCCTACTGTCCACAAGAGGTAGGTAACTCAGTATTTCAAGTGAATTAGAAACTTCCCTCCCCAAACAACAGATTTTCCAAACCCAAGCCTTCAGTTGACATACAATTTGCAAAAAGTCATGACATCAATGTTAAATCCATAAGATTATCACTGTTACTTCTGCTTTGCAATTCCTCCCCAGTTTTTGAACAATGGCATTAATTTTTTTTTTCAGGATTCCGTTCACAGTTATAACAGCTATCCAAAAATACATTGCATTCAATTATTATAACCATTGTAGCTATCAACGCTGAAAGCTAAAGCTTAAATAACACCTAGTATTAAAAAAATTGTGATAAAAAAACATCAATTGGCAACACTGATGTAATTTGCTACTGGCAAAAAAAAAAAAACAAAAAACAGTAGCAAAAGCCCTCACAAGTATCCAGGATCATATAGAGAAAAATAGGAAACTTCAAAGAAACAAGTCAGCTCTCTGCTTGCATTTGTATAGTTATTGACAGGGGTGTATAATCATGAAGAGAAACAGACACACACAAAAACACATCCAATACAGAGAGGCAATGGCTTTTAGTTGCTGCAACAGAGAATTAATGTCCCAGCAACAGGTCTTCTCTTGGCAGTTGTCTTGAGACAACTTTGTAATGCTGAGAAATCACTTACAAACCTCACCCAACTGCAGCCTCCTGCCCATACAACACAGACTTGAAGTACTAGCGAGTAACAGCTACCACACAGCACCAGCACTCTGTGAAAGCCAGTGCCCCAATTGCAAAGTATGCACCGGCTGCCATCGAAAGCCCAGAGGTGTGTTGGCCTCCATGGCAGCTGTAGGCACCAGGGCTGGCCAGGCATGGGGGGCAACTGGGAGAAGCCTCCCCCACTCTCCTTCACTCCTCAGCCTGGAGCAGCAAGCAGACCTGTCAAGCCCTGTTGTGCAAGAGGCCATGTCCGCCTCACCCAGAGTGGGTCTTGCAAACCACCACCAACCGTGCCCAGTATAGCTCTTCCACACACCCAGCCTCATCCTACAGCGTTTCACCTCTCTTCTCTGCCATTGTGTGAGGTTTTCCACCTCTTCTTTAATACTATTAAAAACATACAGCCTAAGGAAACACTGACACTCTTGCTCAAGCACCATCCGCCGACCTAGCCACCATCTTCAATGCGGGCAGTCCGCCGCCATTTTGGGTGAGGCTCTTCTTTTTCCACACCCGTACAAAGCCCAAGGGACCGCGGGGTGGGGAGGGATGGTTTATTTATCCGCTTCTTTGCCCTCACCCAACATGGCCGCTGGCGCATCCGACCCTCCTTAAGCCGGGCGTGGCACTGGCGAGCCGCAGCGGCCGTTCGGTAGTGCAGGAAGCAGGGGCGTCCCATTTAAAGCGCCTCCGTGCGGCTGCTGATGCGCTCTTGGGCAGGTACTGCTGGTGGGGGGCGGCTGCGAGGCTCGGGGCTGGAGGGCGGCCGGTCCGTCCCGGGGCGAACTGAGGCACAGCCTGCCGGTGGGGTCTGTCAGGGGGAGGATGTGGCCGGGGGGCTACGGTGCGGGCTCGGCGGCCGGGAGTCCCTGCGGAGCGCCGGGCCGCCCCTCAGGCTGCCCGCGGTCGGAGCCGCGCCTGAGGGGCGGGCTACGGACGGGGGCTGCTGCGGGCGAGTCCCAGCTAAAGGTCTGGTGTTCCCCACACGTAGGGGGAGGAAAAGGTTTGCGGGGGTTTTGGCAGCACGCTGAGCACGCTGCGGTTTTTCTCCCCAGCTGGATGCTCGGTGAGGGGGAGACTATGGGCCTCGCTGGTGGGAGGCAGGTGCAGGATGGGGAGGTAAAACTGAGCCCGGCGCGTGGTCCTGACTTGGTAGATACTTGTGAAGCTTTCAGGGTGCTTGTTTCGATAGCTCTTGCTAGCCCGCCCTCACTCGAGAGCTTGGAGGAAGTATATGAATGTTTATTTTGGTGCTGAAGATTAGTTTAATGTTAAACCCAACACATTTAAGCAAAATGAGCAGCCAGAAAAAACTTACCTCTCTCTGTAATCATGAAATCATCATGGTAAAAACTTCTGTGTTCACTTAAAGGCACGTTTATGAGTTGTTTTAAGTGCAACTTTGAAGAAGCTGCTTTGGTGCTTTTTATTCCCTGAGGCACTGATCTCGCAAGCAGCTGTCTTGCCATTGACTTTGGGTGTCCAGCATTAGGCTGACACCGGCCTTTGCATCATTTGACTTCACTGAGTGAATATGGGGGGGAGATATATCAAAGTTTGCATTAACGGATCTGACTGGTACATATGCTAACTGTGTTTTAAGTAGGCTGTGGTGTTTGTGAAATATGGCCAGGTTTCTGCAGTGATCTTTATGTATTTGATACCTTGTTGACATTTTCTAGGTTGCAGGCAGGAGAAGGCTTTGTGTGTGCTGAAGTATTTTCTGACATTCTGAGAGCAACTCTATTGCGAATGAGTCATTTGAAAATTAAAATTTGATGTTTGACATCCGGAGGAGATGGACTGTGTCTTATGCATAAGTGGGTTTTGCCTCTTTTGGTTTCAGATTCTCTCAGATGTGTTGCTAAGAGATTAAAATCAAAGTCATATGTGCTTTTTTATTTAACTGAAAAGATTTGGCTAAATCTGCTTTATTAAATGGGAAAAAAAAAAATCCCCTGGAGCTTTGTATCTAAACTAGCCAGTCTATGCAGAATTGCAGGAGTGTCATGTAGTATCTAAGAACAGCAAGATGACTAAAGGACTAAAAATTGCATATTTTTCTTCTGTAAGAACCTGGATGTGCTTGGGCCTGCTCTCAAAGTGTTTTTCACGGTTATTCAAAAACCCATAGAATGTTGGCTTTCTTATGGAAGCCTGTCTCATGGGCAGCTAACCACACCTCAATGCCTACCTCCTGCGAACTGTTTCTGTGGGCAGAAGAGTTGGCTATGTAATGGTTAAAGTACCAGGTCAATAGAAGGCGTTGCAGTCCCCAGAACGCTCGACAGGCACTGAGCTTCATCACACCAATGAGAACAGCAAATATCCTTCTTAGAAATCCCTTTTGAGGAAGCCTGCTTAAAACCCGCTACCTTAAGTGGTATGAAGGTTGTAACACAACAGAGCAAAACAGAAGAAATCTATGGTTAAGGCTAGCGTATACTCTGCTAACATTATGACACAATGCTTAGCACATGCTTACATTTCCTATTTACTTTTACTGGGTTGTGGTCTTCATAATAATAACAAGCATCTCTACCAATTTGCACAAGAGCAGCAGTAAGCAGCCTGTCCGTTCTCTAGTGACAGTCCTGAGCAAATCAGTCTTTTTGCTTGTGCTGATAGTATTAGGGTAAGATTGTTTTTTGCATTGGAGCTCACAATCATGCCAGAATTCAAGCAATTTTACGCTGTAAATACTAAAAACTTGCTGCAACTGCTGCATGGGATTGCCGATCTCTTACTGGTTTTTAATTAGCACCGGTCGTCTTAATCTCTGCTGTTACTTTCTGTCTAGATTGAAGGCACGGTCTTGTTGGGGAGAGACAAACATACTTGTTGAAAATTCCTGGTTTTATTCTTGAGTTGGCTTGAAGGACGGGCATGCCGTATACGGCATTACGTGACACTGGTGCTGCTAGGCTGAGGCTGTAACCCTTGGTGGTCTCTCATCGGGGAAAGAGAGACCCAAAATCTGTGTTGCGGAAGGCTGCATTGTCCTGCTCCAGCTGCCATCATGGCAGCCTTTGCAATTAGCAGGAGAAATGCTGTCAAAGAACTTTCCATTGCTCTTACATTTTATTTGTTTGAAGAAGAGCTGCGTGAATTACCAACAACACTGTTCTGTGTTCTTGGTTTTTTTTACATTTCCTCCTAGAATCTGGTTGTGATTGAAAGGAAGAGACTTTTACCCCCCAAATGAGAAGTTTCTCGACGAGTTCAGATTCCTGTCGCTGTTGTGCGAGTCTCCACATGGCAGTTTTTCCTTGCAGCTTTAAGTGTGTATATTGCTCTTCCTGTGAGAAAGACACTATGTTCTTACCCTGGACATCTTTTATAGTCTAGATTAAGACTTGACAAATCTTGACAAATGCTAGGGAAGGGGTTGGAGTCAGCAATGATTTGAAATTCTTCCTTATCTTTTTTGTCCAGTGGGGTTTCATGAGTCAGATTCGGCTGTTGGGAGTTTCTTCTGAAGATGTACATGTTGGTTGAAAACCGCACAAATTCCTATCTTCATCTGAAGAGGTCCCCTGGCATCCGATCTTGGTCTCTCTTTGTTGGTAAGTCCGTAATACTCAGTTTATTTCAGAACTTGCTTTAAGGGAAAGGGGTCACAGAAAAAAGTCCTGAAAGAACCTCTAACAAGAGATGCCTGTCTTTCAGGCATTTCTCTTTCAAGAAGAGGAATCATCATACTTTGAACTTCTCCTTTAGCGTAGCCACTAAGTGAGTCTGAATTCTCCTCCTCAGTGTGGTAGCTTCACTGTGAGAGTGATAATTTTTCAGTCTGTCATCTGCAGAACCTCAGAGGCTCAAGGACAAAAATTTAAGGGAGTCCTAAAGGATCAATAAAAGAAAGTTTATTATATGCCATATAGCAATGTAAATGTGAACCTTCTGAAGGGGATGCATACTTACATTGAAAAACACCTAGGTTTTCAGAAATGGAAAAAACTGTGGTGGAGCAAAGCTGGAGTTAGGTCTTGCGTGTGGTTGACGGTGAACTCGTAACGGCACTGTGTGTATGAAATAGGAAGTCATACAGGATGTTCTGAAAGGCATCTGCTTTTAAACACTACTGAATATGCAGAAAAAAATGGAGTGGTACTGCTTGGGACCACACTGAGAGAGCTGGTGGGGAAAATGTGGCGTATCCTGCTTTCCAGCTGAGTAGATCCCATTGCAGTAACACTACAACGTTGTCGTTGCTTTCAGTGATGTCATCTTGTCAGACTGTCATTGAGACAAGATCCTTGCAGGTGCAGTGGTGCTCTGGGGCATGAGGCACTTTTCCACTGCTGCCTCCTTAATGGGAGAGATGAGCTGGCAGCTTTTGGCACACCTTTATTGCAGAAGTTTTCTTTTGGCTCCACAGAGCACTTAGAGGGGAAAAAATAATTGCTGTAGTGTGGGTTAGCGTGCTCAAGGATGTACTGCGCTCGAGAGGAAGTATGGTGTAATGGTTAGATTGAGAAGTCCCTCTGAAGTTCTGTTCCTGATTCTGTCATGACCTTTTATTTCTGACCTCAGCCCCTGTGCTCTTTAGTGTCTTTGCAGAATGGGAGTGTTTTTTCATACTGAGTTCAGAGGAGAAATAACCGACTCTTTCATATAGTGATCAATATTGCAATCACATTTGTCCCCTTTTTGAAAAGTGAACTTGTGAATATTCATATGTTTTTCATCAGGGAATTTTAGACGGTTTGAGGTGTGTGTCCTAATTCTCTCCTCTCTTATTCTAGGAATAGCCTCCATAGGTTTGGCTGCTGCTTATTATAGTGCAGGTAATGGCCCATGAATTTTCCAAAGAACTGTTTATTTCCTGTTGATCTGTTTTTCATGCTGATGACTCCTCTCTGCAGCTTCGTCTGGCCTTACAAAGGCAGTATAGGTACCTATCACAGTTTGTGGCGTGAATATTAAAATGCAGTAATTGTTGCCTGTGTATGATTTACTGTGCTTTAATGATCTCTTTTTTACTTGGCATCCCTTTCCATTTGCAAGAGTATTTTTAAAAATGATATTTATCACTCTGTGGCATCTTGTACTTCCGGTGTGTTTTATAAATGTGATCAGCTGGTCCTCACAGCTCTCCTGGCAAACAATCATTATATGTCTTCCCACCATAATGAAACGATTACCTTGCCTTTGATGGAGGTGCTCTCTTTCTCTGGAAAGTTAAATCGTCACTGGCAGAGATGACTCATAAAAACACCTTTCGAGAACAGACAGCTACTGCTGCTTCCTGCCCCCCGCAACAGAGCAGGCAGCACCAAATGCCAGGTGTCCTTCCGTCTGTGAAATTTATCCTGCAGGCTGTCCTGTGATTCTCTTGCTGCATCGTGTTAACATCAAATTCTACAGCTTAATAGCGTGCAGGAATATACTACCAATATAATCAATGTATTTTTATTTTAAGAGCAAAGTCCGGTGAAAGCTGCTTGAGACACCAGCTGTATCAGCCTTTTTTCTTAAGACATTGCAACAAAGTTTTCCGAAACAATACTCTGCACAGTTCTGCTCTCTGCTTTCAGTAAAAGTCTGAGTAAGCAAATTGCTTAGACTGCTATGTATAAACATTTCCAGGACATAAAATGCAAAAGTTTGTTTGTCAAGAGGGCTGACTGCTTCCTTTTATGAAGAAACATGTTTGCTTCAGTGAATTTCAATTGTCCCTTACCCTTGTCCTCTGCAGCACAAATATTTGGTGGTTGAAAGCAGGTTGAGAGTTTTGTGGATGCCTTTGCTTGTAGGGAAGAGAAAGATGTGTAGTGATGTTACAACCTTGCCAATAATACATACGCTTATAATTCTGCATGGTTTGGAGCCCAGTGTAGATGGAGTCTTTGAAAAATATGTGAAGAGTTTCTGTATTTTTTCTCCTGAGAGAGAGAGCTGTAAAATAGCTTGCATTACAATTAAGGGCAAAAATGTTGCATGAGCGAAACATTTTTTCCTTCTGTTGCCTTTAAAGGGAGCATGTTGCTTTTACAACTAACTGATTGAATACCAAAGAAGTGGGGAGGGAACCCAAATGTAAATTTGTGCATTTTTTTGCATTGTTCAGACAGCTTGGCATGGAAACTCTTCTATATAGCCGGGTGTTTCTTTGTGGCAGCACAGAATTTGGAGCAGTGGGAGGTAAGATGCTGAACTCGGGAAATGAGGTCGTGCAAGTTGAGAGACAGTTGGTGGATGCTGATTCCAGCAGCCCTATGCACTTGCTCAGGCCAAACTGACAAGTTATGCTTTTTGGTGTTGAGGAAACCCTTTGGAGTTGCTTTACTAAGAGTAGAATCAGGGCAATAATTCTTTCACTACACAAGCATGAAAATGTGAAACTAAACATAAGAGTGTTTTTTAAGGTGGGACTTGCCCCAAACTGTTTTGTGGCCTTTTCTTCCTCTTAAATAAAAGAGGGAGAAAGAATAACATATTCAGCTGCTACAGCATGATTTTGTACTTACCGTTCCAGCTAATGTCAGGACGACTGTTAAATAGGGTAGCTCTAACCTTCCAGGCTACTCGGCTGTTTTCCAGTGGGAAAACAGTGGTGGTTGTAAAGTTGGTTTATAATCTTGTGGATGTTGATTTCCTGGGAGTCGGACTGAGAGCAATAACCCACTATGTAGGCTTGTCACGTTACTGACCTGAGTTGTTATTGGAATAAGCAACCCACATCTTTTCACTGACTGTCAGGGATATTTTAAATCTAATGTAAGCCTGGAATTTTGGTGGAGTTAGTGACTGTGTTAGTGAAAAGTGTAACTAGAACTTATGTTCACTGTATATACTGTAGGCCAAATGCATACCCCAAGAGTGAAAATTACAGGAGCTCCAAGTTAGTGTTCAAATTTGATTCCAGGCAAAAAGTTTTTATTACATAAGTGGCGGGAGGGGCAATGAAACCAGCTTTAACTTCATTCTGGAAGTAACGTGGGAGATATGGTAAAGTCTCTGTTAAAGCCAAGAGCAAGATTGTGATTTTCACAGTTTAATAACAGAGGAATGTCTCTAATACAGCTATGTTTTTTTCTATGTGACCAAAATTATTTTCCCATATAACTATTTTTCTTTTACTTTGAAGCATAGCTACTGATGGTGTGTTTAAGAAAATCTTAATTTTTATTTTTCAATTTTACAGGAAGCTGTATTTGATAAGAACAAGGGAACAGTCTGCCTAAAAACATTCAATCTTTACAAAAAAATACTGACCTTCTCAAAAGGAGGCAATGAACAAGGTGAGAAAGCACCTACCTACCTATCTGTGGTAGCAAATGTGGTGGGCAGACAGAAGAAATGCATACATGCCCATTTAATAAGCTTCTCTCGAGTTCCGTACTCAAATTAGTCAACATCTGTTTCCAGATGTGTTTTGTTCCCAAGCAGCAGATGTAATATTTGGGTCCTGAGAGGCAGATTGCTTTTTCAGGTTAAGGTGCTGAATGCATCTTGTTAGTTATTTTAATCCAAGATAACTAGACTTACACATTGCTTTCTATAATAGTCTTAGCCATTCCTTTAGGATGTTGATGTGCAGGTTTACATTTCCCTTGGCTAGCCTGCTTTGCAGGTGGGACTGGTGGAAAAACTTAAATTTTGGATACAGGAACTGAGATTTCTATAATTTAATCTGGTTTTGTTAGCAGGCAAATCTTTAGATACCATATGCAAGCAGGCGTGTTGCATCTTGCAGATATATCACACGCATTTAAAACAGCATATTCAGTAGGTGCAGCTTAATGTGGTATCTAATTTCTTTTGAGCTTTCTGTCAGAGTAACAGAAGTTGAAGTATAGTATGTGACTGGGTTGAGTCACTGAGACAGGAGCTCCATTTCAAACTAAAGCAGGATCCTCTTCAATGTCAGCTTTTTTTTATTCTTATTAGTCTAAATCAAACCAACTCTCAATACGCTTAGAAAACTGACAAAATTTGGAACGTCCTTAAGTTGAATTGGTGTTTAAACAATTCATTTTGGAGATGGAAGATACGAGATGTGGAGAGAAGGATGTTTAATGTTTCTGTACTTTTCCTTAGGGTATGTTTATATGTTGGGGAGCTGAGCACATTGCTTCCCGAGAGGTTAGTTGGTAGTATCTGTTTCAAGTACCATTAATGTGGGCATGCAGAGATCAGCAGGTGCTCTGAATGGTTAAATCTTTCAGTATTTGTTCAATCTCAGTAAACTTAACACCTGTTTACCTACTCTGTACAGAAAAATAGTTAAAACTGTCATTGAAGTAAGTGGGGAAACATAAGTAACACGTTAATGGTCCCCAGTTCTTGGGAGGCGATATGCCTTGTTCATTAGGGCTTATCCCAGCTAGTATGTGCTGTGGTCTATCCTTATTGTCCCCGAATAGCTCAGCAGTTGTTTGCTATTGCAGGACTGCCCCGGTTGTATGGGATCAGAGCAGTAGTACTCGAGCATGGAGTCCCCATCACACAAGTCATTAGTAGCAGCGCTGAGAGTTTACTGTAATGCTAATAGACTACTTTGTTTTCCACATCTGTTTGCAGTAGTGGCTCTACTGAATGAGATCCGAGATGTGAATGTGGAAGAGGAGATTGTGCGATATTTTGGGAAGGGTTACCTGGTTGTGCTACGATTTGTCACTGGATTTTCACACCCACTGACTCAGAGTGCCGTGTTGGGCTGTAGAAGGTGCAGTGTGGACTTTTTTTTTTTTATTAGAATGTGTAAGGTGGGAAATACTAATCACATAGGTCAGTAATTGCCAACTATTGAGACTCAGCTTCATTTTCATACTTGCTGATGTGACCTTGTGTTACTCAGTTTAACTTTTTTAAACCCTTTAATGCTTTCGGTTGCAGATGTTTGGGTAACACCATCTCCCATGAGGAGACTGATCATATTTAGATACCAAAGATCCCTTTAGTGCTGCATGTCTGCTGTAGTCCCCTTCACTAGCTCAGCTGTGCAATGGCAGAGGGGATTAATTCTATTCTGCCTACCTTCAGTGTATCTATCAGTTAACAGAGGATTTATTTTTAGCATCGATACTAAGGAATCTTGCAGCGGGGACTGTGGGAAAAGGGTTGATTTGTTCTGCTGTGGAAGTAATGGCTTGGCTTGATACGTCTTCACAAGTGGGATGCTGTCAGTAATACTCTACGCCGTATGTTGACTGGCTCTTCAAGCAGTTATTCTCAGGAATTAGTGTGCCTGTTCTTGTCAACACCACAGTTCTTCTAACTCTTTTATGTTGTTTTTTCTTTTCCACAGTGATGTGGAAGCGGTTGCCAAACTCGTTACTAGTTTTCTGGAACTGGACAGAGTAGAGAGCCAACAAGATCTCTCTCAGAGCAGCGAAACAGAGGCTAGTGATGCAGATGAACCACAGGATAAATATTAATAGTCATCATAAGCCGAAGAAAGCTGAGGCTTTCAAACATCTGGAAAATATACTGATTTTTCTTCAGAAAAAAATCCCTCACAATCTTGACCTGGGCGTTTCTCTACATGTGCATTTACAATGGGAGGAATCTGTCAGGGTACGTTTTTTAGTGCTAAACTGCTTCAAGATCCACGTTCCCAGTGTGGCTGTTGCAGAGTCCAAAGCAAATTATTTTATTTGTTCCTTGGCCTTAGTTCCTGCATGTGGACACTGATGGCTTTTGAACTTTGTCAGCTCATCAAACTTGTCTAAGAATAGTTATTTATTAATTAATTGGTTTGAAATCATGTATTGCTTTCCCACTAATGAAGTGGGGATACAGATGTAAACTTCCACTTAACTGCAAACATCTGCTGCAAGTACAGTATATGGAATGTAGAAGAGCTGCATTCGTCACTCATAACACAAAGCTTTGAGGTTTTTCTTGAAATGTTCTAAACGACTGAGTATATTGCTAAATTGGTTTTAAGCCACTTAATATATGCAATTAGGTGATGTGGAATAGTAGCACTCACTCTCTACTACTGACGTGCCATTAGATACCAGTGGAAATTAAAATTTGAGTGACTGTCTTGGAATTGGAAACATCAGGTTGGTCAGCTTGTTTTGTTGTCTTACTTCTCTTGGACTTGCCAAGGAGCCATAAATAGTAAGTAAGAAATGATCATGTTGATGATTCAGTATCTCTTGGGATGTTCTGGCTTAATCCTGTTCTGCTTAACTTCTGGGCATAGACTACCCCAAGATAGAATAACCTTTTTCTGGACCTCAACATTTACTATTTTAACTGTGTATTTAGAAATGAAGAAAAGCACATCTGTTACTTTAGGTAGGGAAAAGACTGATGTCAAACAACATGGTAGCCTAGATTTTCGTATTTCCTCACTTGAAGTGATACCAAAGTGCTAAATAACCTAATTTTTTAAGATAGCTGTGATGGATCCAATGTTTGACCTGCACCCATGTTTTACTTCCAGGTGTGTAGTGTTCTGACCAATGGTTTCATAAGTTGTTAAAATATGAATTTTCCAAGATATTTTTTGAAGTAAAAGCTACCTCTGTTAGTCAACATGTTCTGTCTAGAACTAAAACTTCATCCTGCCGGTATCAACATGTCAGTACAAGAAAAAAGTTGTGAAGAGCTCAAAGTTCCTTCAATGTGCTAAAACTGCTTGTATTAAAGTTCACTAGGCTTTGTTTAAGAATTGTATGGTCTTAAGACCGGAATTAGGAAATATTTACACAGTTACTTCTAGGAGGTCTGAATGGGGTACAAGGTAACCATGTGGTCTGCTTTCACATTTGGCCAGCAGCAAATGTCTTCTGGCAGCAGTTTCTTCAGGACGTAGGCACCTGCATTCTTGTTCAAAGCACTCTACCTCTGCAGAAGAGAAAGCTATGAAAAGATTTCAGCAGAAGCAATGTCCTGAAACTAAGCACATGGTTATCTGACCAAAGAACGGGCTGTACCACGATGTCAATTCCAGCTGTTCAGACTGAGTGTGTAAGCTGTGAGACAAAGCTGCTCTTGCTGTCAGTTTGAAAGGGCAATCGCACTGTAACAGGGAGATAGTTGTTGATACAGCTTGACTGCAGCACCCAAGTGGGTCTATTTCTATTAAATAAGAAAAGAAACTTGTGATCACATCAGGTATCAAAGCAGACCTCTGACAATAGACATGCTTGTGAAGTCCTCAGAGTTGGTGGGCTTTCAATCTCTACTCCACATCACTGGAATTGGGAAGCTGCTGTGTACCAATGGGGGAAAATTAGGTTGCAGGCAATTGGCTAAATTTGGCCTTTATTCTGAAGCACAGCTGTAAGCTAAGAATAATCATCAAACCTGTTTAAAAAAAAAAAAAAAATTACAGGGTGTAACACTTGGGACAGTTCTTAATTTAAAACCACTGTAATATATAGCCTAGGTGACGCTCATTTTAGAGAGGAGAATGAGACTGGGAATCTGAAGAACTTTTTTTTTTTTCCCCCCTCGCTGTAAAATGAGAATGTCAAGTGTTCTAAGGACTTCCAGTAAGAAATACTGAGGGGGGAAAAAAAAAGAGAGTATTTAACAGTATAATGTAAGCAAAAGGGCTCAACCTGCAGATAACTGTTGCTTTGCAGCAAGGATATTCAGAGGGAGTGCATGATACGGATGTGTGTTGCACCTGTATTCTGAGCCCACAGATTTGACTGTGGATGAAACGGACAAAACTACCTGCATTTAATCTCGGCTATAGTGGTTTTCTCTTGTTTTTCCATGAGAGCTAATATTCCATGGAAGATACAAACAATGCTGTGGTTTTCCAGCTAAAAATCAGCTTTAGAAAGGTACGTCTAACCCTACAGTGCATTGTGTGCCCTGCTTCTGCTGAGCTCTTTTTGTCCATCTAGCTTGCTGTAGATTCTTGATATTAGTAATGTATGCACTGATGTTCTATGCAATATCATTATACAAAGATGAAAACACTGTAAGGAAAATTCGGAATCCCTAGAAAGGGGAGTGACCTATAGTACAGTATAATATAGCTTGAAATACAGTCTGTGGAGTAAGTTGCATTTTGAGTTGATGTCCAATGATCATCTCTCTAAAGATGTTCTGTAGCATCCCCCTCACACCTCAGTATCCTACTCATGGTAGGCTGGAGAGGGATGACTGCTGGTATGTGCTCTGTGTGCAGGAGGAATATTTTGACTCCTCAGCCTTTCAGTTGGAACAGCTGGTGTAATCCTCTATTGTCCCGCGTCCGTTTTGCGTTTGGCAGCTCTGCAAATCCATACAGTTTCACAGCAGAACGCGAGTTCCGTAGCTTGAGCTAACATGAAGTGGGACCGAGTAAATCCTTCAGATGCTGTGGGTTCTGGCTGCAGGCCATGTCAGGCACTGCTGGCTTCACATGGGCTACCGGGAGCTTACAGTGGTAGCGGCCTACAGCACAGGTAAAGGGTATCGCAGCTGGGCACTTAGATGCTGTACATGGATGTGTGTCACAGGCTGATGTGTATTTCTTTTGATCCAGGTTTTGAGCTTCCTGTCTTCAAAAACTGTTTGTCTTTTGTACTTGGAAGACGTACCCAGGTCTTCACGTTTTGCAGTAACTGTGCATGAAAAAGTAACTTGCGAAGCGCTGTTCACGTGGGTTTGGTTGCGGCAGTGTCTGGGGGCTCCTCAGTGATGTGATGCTGCTTGGAGGAACTGTTTACAACAGCAGGTGCCAACTCAGGACAGGTTCTGGTCTTCCCTCTTTCCGCTAGTCCTCTCTCTGATCCTCTTTTCTTGCCACTTCTCATCATTTTGCTGAAGGGTTTTTTTGGATAGTTTTCCTCACTCCTCTTGGGCCTAGCATATCAAAAGGCCCAGTAAACGTAGCCTTACGTGTGCCTGATGTAAAGTGGCTTGTACTAAAGGGAATGATGTGAAAGACTAGTTTTGGTTAGGAAATTAGATTCTCTTGGAGTATTACAGATGTTTTTGTTAAGGTTTTTGCATCTTGGGCTGTCTAGTAACTTGAGACTAGACAGCTGTAGCTTGACTTACAAATGATTTGAAATCCTGCATTAAAGATCTTAAGTTGGATCTAACCCCCTGCTCCATAAAGCCACCACTTTCTATTACGTCCTTTTATACATCTGTGTTGTAAGTGCCACTTGGCAGATGCTTCAAGCTTAAACTTGGGGAACACGTTTGAAGTTAGCCGCGTGTGTGCGGCTGGATGGGATCACTGCCTTAGCTTGTCGTATGCACGCTGTACAAAGGGAGAATGTTACATAATCTAAGATGTAGTCCAATATTCTGATATTTCACAAAATGAGGTATTCCAGTAACTAGGATCAATTATGCAAGTCTTGAGAAAATCCAAATGTTTATACTGTATAGCTGAGATCTGACTCTTGTGCTGTATTTATGAAGTTACACAGATACCAAAAACGAAGCTGGCTTATGTAGTAAAGAGTGCTAGTTCTGACACTGCAGTCGATGGCTGAGAGGCAAAAATACTCCTGGAAAATGGTTAGAAATTGCTTTTCTACTTTAAAATTGCAAGTAGAATTTCAGTAAAGCCTTGTATATTGTCTTTTTTAAAAAAAAGTCAATTGATAAATCAACTTGGAGAACTTGTTTTGTGTCACTGTAGTCTTTCTTTAATGGGTTTAAATTAAAACGTATTTTAATATTGATAGCAGTCTAAATTACCATTTGTCACGCTCCTACTGAAGGAGTTAATGGGGGGAGGAGAGAGTAGAGGAAGCCCAAATACCTAGTTCATTATGCACCCTGCTTTCACTCTTCTACAGCAGTCCAGTCTTCAGTTTCATATAAGCTGATACAACCAACACCCTTTAAACCAAACCAGCAGGCCACATGCAAAAAAAAGAAGGCATTTTCCCACAAAAATTTTGAGTATCAAAGGATTTATTACAGTAAAATAAATTAAGATCCTGTTTAGTTCAAGGTATGTGACTCTTGTAATTAAGTTATACATAGCAACTGATTCTTTTTAGATAAAAATCTGCATGTGGACCTAACTCCTGTAGCTCTCATTAAATAAATTAAAGATGTGTCGTAGCTATACTTCTTGTACTTTCTGTGTCTAGACCTATACTCATTTTATAATAGACTGTTCACAGAAAACTTCAATACCTGTGCTTCCAGAAGATTTTCAAGAAAGCAGTAAATGAAGCAACAAGTAAAGAATATTTTGAGTATTCATGGTAGTGTACTTAACTAGCAGATTTTTTGAATTATTTTCCCTTGTGATTATCTTAATGCCTCAGTAAAGCCCACAAAATATATTGCTATACATTATTAAAAGTTCAACTTTAAAGCAGAATAAACCAGTGTTTTTCCTTTATATTCAGTAGACTTTAGTCACGCTTCAAATTTGGGTGAACCTGCAGTCTCAAGTTTTACATGGTGAAGTAGATGCCTTAGAGTGCCTGGGATGGTGCCCTTCTGTGGGGATGAAACTAGGCTTAGCTTAGATGATGCTTTGCTAAAACATCAAGAAGCCAATGTGTTAAGGCAGTTTTCCCTCAAAGTCCAAGTGTCACCTTCATTACTTGGCAACAAGCCCCTTTTCTACAGCTCCCTCTTGCTCCCTGCTGTCAGGGTGCACATTCTTTCCCGCATCTGCTGTAACCTAGGGAGCATCTACACAGCGGTTCCTTGCTCAGACTTTTGCAAAAAGTTGCTGTTAGTTTCCTGATCTCAAGCTAATCAAAGCTGGATTTAGGAGCCACGGTTTTATGTATTTTCAACACTGAAAAAGTCCAAATCAGAACTGACCAAAGCGACTGCTATATGCTGTGGAAGGACTTTTCCTGGTGGAACAGTAGGATGCATCTCTGAACATCCCTGTCACAGTACAGACCAGGAGGACCTTGAGTGTGTTTAAAGTATCCACAACCTGTATTTTTATGAATGTTGCAAAGGGAAGACGTGCTGGCTACTGCCTAGAGTAGAACTTGTGGAACTTTTCCAGGTCATTCTAATGTCAGAAAGTCTATTACTACAACTACTGAATTTGGAAGAAACTGGGTTTTTCTCCTGCTTTGTAATATATTTGAGTTATGACTCGCTCCTGCATTCTGTTATGCAAGGGGAGCAAATCTGATTTACAGGGCAGGTGATTTAAGGCTCAATGATGCCTTAAGACAGGAACATTAAAATAAGAGTTGAAGGCTATTACACTAATAAATTCCTTTATGCCTTCAGGTCACTTTTGTTTAATCACAGTTCTTGTTTCAACTCTTAAGATGGCTAATGCTAGCTCTGTGACTAGTTGCAGATTTCCACTAGCCGTGTTTTCACGTGGAATAAGACACATTAATTGAAATGCCCCTAATTTTGTGCTTTTATTGCTTTATCTAAATCATCCACTATTTGCTGCAGCTTCTGTAGGCTGGGATGGACATTCTCCTCCATCCACTCCTCTACGGTACACTTGTGGAAAACATGCTCCATGGCTGCCTCGAGGTCTTGCACCACAGCATTCCACTTGGAGAGAAGACTAAGCAGAAGTCAGAAGGAAAACACAATCACAGTTGCAGCTGAGCTCTGCCTCAAGGGAGGGCTATTTTATAGGGCCTTTTAAAGGGAGTACAGTCCTTAAAATTACTTTACAGGAAAAGCATCTATTACAGGAGCTCAAAGGACTTGAGTTTTGTGCAGATGGCAAAAGGTTGATACTGTTTGTGTTTAAGTAGCATTAATCTTGGCACTTCTCTTCTGCAATGACTTTTAAAGTACTGAAAGGTGAGCTCAAAAAAACCACTACACCCATTTTAAGTGTAACTGAAACCCGCTGTGAGACTTATTGGGAATTTAATTCTGGTTTTTATCAGGAAGAGTAGATGCAGTTAGATATTCACCTTATCACAGCAAAAAAATGTTATAAATTAGCCATTTAGGATAAATAAGTGGCATCTTTAGGACAAGGTCTGAAAAGCACAAACAGTGAACACAGCGCAAGGGAAAGGGGGCTGGTTTTATTCCAAGCCCTGCTTGGAACATGGCCTGTGGCCCCTGCACTGAGGCTAACGACGGCTGCTAAGATGCAGCACGGCTGTATGGGAGTAACTGCATACACAGGGAAGGGTCTTCCAGACACCAATTTTGTACTTGTATTCAAAGAACTTTTTCAACAGAAAGCACACAGAGAGAAACATGTTCCGTTTAAAGTTGTATCATGAGTATTTCATATTGTTTGATTTCTACTGATGCTTCTGAAATAATTATAGAAAGAGGCAAGGACTCAAACTATATGTATTTGAGTGCCCAAAATACGACAGACTATTTCCCCTATAATGCAAAATAAGTGGCGTTACCTTACTGCATCTGGCTGAAAGTGATGCATTATTATAGGATGAATAATCTTCCTTTTTCTGTGGTAGGGGCTGAACCAGCCTGTGACATATCTGAAAATGAGTGTTAGTATAAGCAGTTTTTGAAATGGCAGTGACATACATGTTTGTAGGCCGACAGGAAGGCGACAGGGCTTTAGCTGAACTTCTCCCACACAAATAGAGATGATGCTTAAGGTGTATGTAAATTTAACTCTACATATCTTTGAAACTGGCTTGAAAAAGACTGTTCCTGGCAGATGAAAATAACTGAGCGTCTGTTGCAATTTAAGTTTCATTTCAAGCTCATTTTTTTGGTAACCATACCATTAGAAAAAATCATTTTTACTTTAAATAACAACAAGCTTTAATTCAGGAAAGAACTTGATTCTTGAAATAAGGCAGCACAGTGTTTAGGAATTCTGTGGAAATACTTTAAATTTGCATCTAAGTATTACATTCTGCTGAGGTGTCACTATAGAGGGATGTGATGCCTGAAATGTCAAGCTTGATGTTTAAACCACTTTGCTGGAGTTCTGCCCCATTTTGAGATGCTACAGCCCCCCTACTCCTGCAGACAGCCAGAGAATCAGCATAAACCTTATTACCTGTTCCTTTCAAGAAGTTCATCCACTGATGACTTGAGGTAGAAACTAACTTGCGTCACAAGCGTAAGGATATTGCTCCCAGGAAAGGTCCCCAGACTTGTGCTGTCCAAAGAGGATCCATTAGTTTCTGAACTTACCATGCAATGAGAAGCATCTGAATCCCACAGCTGGAATTTTACCTCATGAAAGTTTCCGTTTCCAGGCTGGACATTCCCAGGAGCTTTTCTACATTTTCTTTAATCTTTTCAGAATAGCCACCTGGCAGAAGACAGTGGAAATAAGTAAAAGGAGCCTAAATAACCAAAATGTTCTTAAGGAGGGTTTTTCTGGAGGACCCTGCATTGGCTTAGTAGTTCTCCTTGGATGAAGATTTTTTTTTAAAAGGTAAAATGGAAATAGAACAAGGAAAAAAACTTGGGGGTGGGAGGAGTACGTTGTCTTTCACACAATTGTCTTGTGCTAGATAAAGCACTTCCTAGCTATCAGCTTGCCATTCAGGGCGCTGAACATTTTTAGTCCCTTAGTTAAAAACAAGTAGGTTGTGGGGTTTTATTTTGAAAATAAGAAATGCAGAAAGAAAAATAAAAATTCTGTTGGCAACTGCCTATGAAGAAACCAGAAACTGCAGGTAGTATTTTACCAGACTGTACTACCTTTTAAGAAAATTGATTAGTTAGAAAAACTTTTACATGTAAACAAGATCTAAATCTAAATTAAATTAGTCTCATTGATATACCAGTAGTGTTTCAAATCAGTTTCAAAAGCAATTCAGCTTCTTGAATTTTTTCCAGTATAAGCATGAAGAAGTTTGTGACCATTTACAGGTTAAAACATAATAAATCATTAGTATACTGTGGCTACTTTTAAATACTTAGGCCAAGAGGCTTCTCTACTCCTGTACAGCAAACATGCAAGATGTATAATTTATTGTTCATAATTCAGACCACGATCAGATAGTCAAACCACCTTGAAATATAATAAGCCTGTGCCAACCTTAGGGCAAGGTCACTTCACTCTTGTGTTAGGCATTAGCTGAGAGAGAATAAAGTTGTCATTGTACCATTCTTTAATGCCTGCAGACATACAGCCAATGATGGAATTGCCACAGGGAGAAGCTCACACAAAACAGAGAAGTGATCATACCTAAATAAGAAAATATTCATTCATTAGAGATTTTAGTGTCAGAACATACTAAAACAGTGGGAAGCGTTAATGTTTCAATCACTACAAATCAAAGAACTTCAGAAACATCAGTTTCTGTCTCAGAGAAGGGACACTCTATCTCTGAAACACTAAGTATTTCTGTTTTACTAAAGAGAACAAATAACCAAACATATGACTTGCTCAAGCAATTAGGGTCAGAAATTTGAATTCAGCTCTCTGGTATTCCCTTAGACCTCCCGACGGTTGCATAAAAACCTTTTACTCCTTCATTATTAAATTAAGAAACTCTTCTCGCTTACGCAACTTCACTCTATGTGAACTCACATGGGACATTCAGATGTAGACCATGCATCGTCTTAACTACGCTGTCTATAAGCAGTCCGAGGTGGCACAAAGTATATTCAAGCCTTCAAATCCAGTCTATTGTTGGTGTATGCCAAAACAATTGCTCCTGCTGATTAATGCTGTAGCAGTTGACTGGAACTCACATCCACCCTTTACAGTCAGTTGGGTGAGGCCTGGCAGTAACCAACAGGAATTCCCTTCCAAATCCCAAGCCCCCTTGTACCTCTCAGGGGTTTTTCTGGGGTGGAACTTTGCTTCCATGTGATCCTTGGAACCATTTAAAATGGTGTTCCTCACCTTTGCCAGCCGGTCAGCGCGATACCTTCGAGGACGTCAGCGGGGCTATTGCTTGCCACTTTCAGCCACTGAAGATGGTTTTTCAAGTGGTGTCCAATAAGCGTTAGAGACTGATTCACTCCTGTAGCTCCTTTAAAAGCACTAGCAAACCACACCTTGGAGAAGCCACACCTACGATACTTCTCTATGAGATGCACTGAAATAAGACACAAAAGAACACTTCCAGGACAAGTTTTGCTCCATTTTCAGCCTTGATTGTAATGCTCCAGCTAACAGGAAGCCAGGTCCAGTTACAACAGGCTGCTAAGCCTTGTCCCGTCAAGTTTTCAGCATCAGCAAGGATGGGAGATTTGACAAGCTCTCTGAGCAACCTGTTTTGGTGATCACCCTCCTGTTTTCATGTGCCCAGTTACTCTATTCCATTCCCTTGAATTGCTGAATTGCTTCAATGCTGAGAACTGAGGGCATGTAACGAGCATGCGTAACATCTTACAACCGATTCTTCTGTCAACAAATAGTTGTATACATGTTAGATGCCTGACTGATTCTCCTACGGGAGCCTCTAGGAGTTTTTCCTTTGAATTCTATAGATGTATGAAGCCTTGAAGCTCCTTTCACAGAGCTGTTCAGTACGGAGCTATCTGCTCCCACTGGTTTTAATGCAAGGAGAGTTAATGTAGCGGTGCCTGTGAAAAACCTCTCAATCTCCTACCAGTGACGCCATAGCCCTGTTGAAAAGAATTAAACAGCAGACAATGCAAGTCCTTCATAGGAGAAGCATAAATAGAAAAAGAAAATAAATAATAGCAACTATTATGTGAAATCAAACAAGGGCTATGTTTATGCCACTAAAGCAATAAAAAGCAATTTAACAAAACCTGAATTTTTTGGTGTCCAACTAAGGTACGTTTAATCATACTGTTTTGTTTTGGCTATTTTGCTTAACAAGTAGCAGAGCTCTTTGCTTCTAAGCAGCTCAGCAGAGAAGTACAAACCTTTGCCCTCCACATCGAGGTCTGCTGCGTAGTCCCAGATCATTGGCTGCACAAGCTGTGGGAGCCCAGACTCTGGAAGGAAAAGAGTTAGAACTTCTGAGTAATGGAAAACAGACAGTTAAAAGTGAGAACTAAGTATATGTTATTGGTGCGGTAGCACGTGACTAGAACTAACTATGGCTTGTCACTAGAATTCTTCATTTACAGTTGAAGTGCCCCTGAGCTTTTTCAGCCTGGCCAGGGCTTTGAACACATGGGTTCACGTGCCCGGGGTCACCAAGTCCTTAGACATCTTGAAACCACTAATATGGATCAGCAGTGGCAATTCACGGGAGATCCCATTCATCCCAAGCCCATCTCATTCTTAGTTCCTTGAATCTATCAGTATAACCTGCTGGGTTGAACTGGTGGAGCTGCAAACTGTACACACAAGATTTCAGCCAAATTCAAAGGAAATATTCACCATTTAAGTTAGAGATTGTCTGAGCTATGTTTGCACAGAACTTGGCTTTTCAAGATGCCTTTCAAGTACAAATAAAAATACAGGTTTATAGGTTCAAATCCCTTTATAACCAACTCCCTGACTAGTTTTAAATGTAAGAAACCGACCCCTAGAGAAACTGCAGTAAATCGTACAGAACTTCAGTATTTTAACGGCATCCCATTTTCATTTGTTACTGCCTGAGGCAGTACAGCGCACCTAGCTAGATGCTGTGCTGCTCTTGTGGAAACAGCTTAGGTCCCATCTGCATTTTGTTCGATCATTTCCCACTATTAAAGCCACGAATAGGTCAGTCACTGTTTTAGGAGCTGCACAGCTCTTCACGGTATTGTCCAAGTCTGTTTAGAGCAGACACCTCAGGTGGCTCTGAAAATGCTGGAACTCCATCTATACCAGGACTACTCAAATTTTAGCAATGGTTTCATATTTTTCAACAAACAAGACTCGTGACGTCAAAGAGCTATCGCACAATTCAGTACCAGAGTTCCTCATGATGTGCGCTATGCTCATATGTCCCGTCAAAGGTGGTCACAGGGTCGCAGCTCCTCTGTTTGAGTCTGCACCACTGGAACCAGAGGCTGCACAGGGTAACAACCAACATCAGAAGGTGGTGAGAGGCCTAGAAATTTAGACTGAGACCACCATTTAGACTGAGACTTAGACTGAGGTTTGGTTTTTTTTTTTTGATGTGTAAAGAAAGTAGAATTGATGGCAACCACTGCATGATGACTGCTTTGTCACTGTGTATTACCAGATGGAAGACAAAAGTGTTATGTGTTGAGACTTGCCCACAGTCATACAGAAAGTCTGTGACATAGCCAAGGACTAAATGTCTCTATTCTCTAGTCTAATGGATCAACTATATCTCAACTATTCTCAGATTTCTCGTTTTCATTACTTTCATCTGCCAACAAATCTGTTTTAACTGGTTGTGTAAACTTTTTTGTATACCACAAAATATGACTCACTCCATCATTGCTCACACACCTGCCAACGTTTCCTCCCTTATCCCTCTGAGCATATCATCCCACACGATGGGCGTCACAGCAGGGTAAGACGAGGCCACACAACTTGCAACTGCTTTTATGTGGGATAAGCATAGCTTCTCTGGAGTGTTGTCTTGTTGCTGCAGCCACTGCTTTGACTCCTCTCCTTCACCAAGGTAGTAGACCTGAAACATCAAACAAATAATCCTGATTTCTTTTACAGGAATAGGGGGAGCAAGCTTGACACAGGGTCATGAAATCATACACTATTCAAAACCTATTGCAAAGGTACGACACACTGAGTGGACACGTTTAAAAGCACCTCTCAGCGTTGAAGACACTGCAAGCATTTCCATCAGTCTGCAGGAGACTGTCGCCCTGACTAAATGCATCACGTAAGGGAATTTTCCTATAGGAACTAAAATATCTAAAGAATAATTAAAGCATGCTGTATTTGTCTTTGGAAGGTTTGCCCTTGGAAGTAGCTCTCACCAGTTTTATTTGGTTCAAATCTAGCAACCCATAAGGTCCTGAATTATATAAAATGAGGTTCCTGTCTTGGGGAAGGAGATCATTTGTACATGAATCTAGAAGTGACTTGGGGCCATGTTCAAGAGTGGCCCCAGCACACTTGGTCCTATGCAGAGAGTGGGTTTGGATCTGTTAAGCTGAATATGCATTTGAACTCTGCAGGTTTTATCTAAAACACGTTTATTCTACATAAATAGTATTTTGCTTTATAAAAATTTGCAGGTCCCTATCTAACCTTGCCATTTGTTCCCAAACAATGGGATGCAAAACACTAAACTAATACCAATACAGTTAAGGTGACCACAATACATTTCAGGGATCTGCGTGCCATAGGGATGGTTTTAAGAAACGCTGAGAAAGCAGAAAACTCAAGGTTCTCATCCTCAAGGAGACAAACTACCACGAGAAAAAAACCAACCCAACACTTCCCACCACAAAAGGCCTTACTTTGAATAAGTTGGTCAGAACAACAAGCCAACATCTTACATCAAAACTCACATGATTCTTGAGGAATACCTTCCAAGTGATATCTCATTTAAATACTCATTCGACCCAAAATGCTGAGTTGGCTTCAAAAAACTGCTTTCAAAACTTTTGATATTACACTCAGATCAATAGAAATGACATCCCATGCTACTGGAATAATTTATTGTCAAAACAACTTTTCTACATCGGCTTGACTTGGTGTTTTCTGTCACCAAAATCCTGCCCAAACATGGCCTGGGCACCACTGAAATGCAGAAGCCTCAGCCTTTAACTTCATTCCTCACAAAAAAAAAAAAATCCTGGCTCAAGAGAAGTCCCACCTCATCACATCCGATGTGAAACCATTTTAAGTCTTCATGCAATGCCATGACCTGGTCAATCATGGCTTTGACCAGTGCCCGTGACTCCTCC
Organism: Phaethon aethereus; assembly: GCF_964289735.1. Taxonomy (NCBI): domain Eukaryota; kingdom Metazoa; phylum Chordata; class Aves; order Phaethontiformes; family Phaethontidae; genus Phaethon; species Phaethon aethereus. The sequence goes on from NC_138594.1 coordinate 4,814,543, forward strand.
TTGTGTGGGTTGAGGGCGTTGGGAAACACCTTCACCTCCCGGAGATGAGCAAACTCTTTGTGCTTCAGCACAAACTGCAAGAGAAAGGACAGCTTGGGGAACAACCGCAAAATGAAGAGGACAGCAGTGTTCTCTTGTGTCACCAGGACTCTGCTAACAGTTGTCCCACTAAAACCTGGGTTTTGGCTGTGTGTCAACCCAGGGGACTGCCCCATGCCTCTCACCGGGGGCTGTACAGGCACGGCTGCTGCTCCACGGTGCTGCGGGGGTCTTCGACCACGAAGGGCCTCACGGGGCGAGGGAAACGGGGTGCTCTGTGCAGCATCACCCTGGTGTCCCGAGCGTGCAGCTGACAGGAGCTGGATAACTGCAGCGCTGGGAGTTACAACGGAGACTTCCCAAACAAACCCACCCCCACGCCATCGCCCTGTTTGCCCATCCCAGCCGCTCACAGGCATCGAAGGCACGACGCGGCCCGCCCGGTGCTCACCTCCATGTGCCCGAAGGTCTGCACCAGCGGCACCACCTCCAGCCCCCGCGCCCGGGCCTGGCTCAGGACCGCCCTCACCTCCCCGGGGCTGCGGGGGGAGAGCGAGACGTCAGGGCCGGTCCCGGCAGCGCGGCCCCCCCGGGCCCTCTGGGCGGTACCTGTAGGCATGCGGGGCCCGCAGCGGCTCCAGCGGCCCCGCATAGGGGAAGGTGTCCTCGTACTCCAGCAGCAGTCCAGTGGCACCCAGGGCGCGGAGCAGCGGCAGCACCTGAAGGGGCGGGAGGGGACAGGGGCGAGTGGGGTGGAACCGGGCCGGGCCAGGGACCCCCGCCGCCCCCCGCCGCCCCCCGCCGCCCCCCGCCGCCTTACCTCGGCCAGGTAAGAGGCGCGGGGCGGGGCGCCCTTCAGGTCCAGGTGCACCAAGCGCCGCCGCGGCCCGCCCGCCTCCATGCCGGCCGCATGCTGCCGCTCCGGCCTCGATTGCTCCCGACTGCCCGGGCGAGGCTGGCCGCAGCACCTCCGGTCTGCATCGATTGCTTTCGTCTGCCGCGGCCGCAGCGATACGCCGGCATAAAGCGCTTGATCGCGTCCCTCTGCCCCGGCTCCGGTGTCGTCTAGTTGCCATCTCTTTGCCTCGGTGAGCCCTCACCGTCGCTGCTGCTTCTGACCTCGGCTCTGTAACGGATTGTTCCTGCCCGCTTGCCTGAAGTGTTTCTGATCGGCGGCCGATTGCTTCTCCCTGGCAGGCAGGAGAGGGGGGCCGAGCTCATCGCTCTCTGTCGGCTGGCGCGATGGCTCCGCAGCGGCGGGCGGCGCCGGGCGGTCCCGAGGGCGGCGGGAAGGCGTCTGGGCCGGACCGCGGGGGCCGCCGCCACAGCAGGTGCCCGGCGGGGGCTGGGTTGCGGGGCTGTGGTTAGCGGCTGGCACCTCCCGCTGGCAGCGGCGGCCGCTGTCCCCGGGAGTGGCGGTGCCCAGGCCCGGCGGCTGAGAGGAGCGGCCTGCGGCAGCGCCGCCGGCTCCTGTGGGAACTGCTTTGGGAAGGCGGCCTGTAATCTCCGGGCGTGAAACAGGAATAAAAATTACGTGTTTTTATACTCAAAACGAGGGTATAAAACGAGTCGAGGTACGGGCCCTGGTCTTTGACCCGGTCTCCTCGTTTATCGGGTGGGGCTAGTGGCCAAAGCTGTTCCTCACCGGCTCGGGAGGGTGTCCTTCGCTGACGTGGGGCTGTCGCTGTGCTGCCTTCTTAGTGCCAAGAAGAGCAGAGGCCAGCAAGAGTCGCGGTGGAGGTGGCTGAAGACAGCGTTCCTTCTCTCCTCTGTGGCTGTCGGCGGCCTGCTGAGCTGGAGCTACCTGAGCACAGAGGATGGGGGCCTGGAGGTGCTGGCTCATCACCGTGACAGCCTGCAGGACAAGTTCATTGAGATCCCCTGCTCCGAGGACTACAACAGCCACAAAAGATTTGAAGGTATTTGGGGAGGATTGTCAGAAGTGGGATGAAGCAGTCTTCAGAGTACCATAACAGACTGACTGCTAAGTCTTTTAAACCGCATTTGTACTGCAAAACTCCTGTGTTTCTAGCAAATGCCCGGTCACTGTGCGTATTGTTTAAATCCCCAAATGCTCACACCTCTTGGGCCAGCCCCAAAACTGTTGTTTCTAAGAAGTTTTTCTGTCACTCCTGTAGAATTCTCTTCTAAACCTGCTTTGCTTTGGCTGTATGAAAAATTCTGTTAAATCTGTTTTGGATGTCTTTTCATACTCTGTTGATCCTTGTAATAGGCTTATGGGTGACTTACTGATAAATACCATACACGGTATGGAATGGAACTGATTTAGGATACTCTCTGTGCTGCTGGCATGTGGTAATGGCACAAATGCCAGCATCTGATATGCTTGTTTTGAGATGCGTGTGTGTGCGTGCTGGCAACTTTTAATGCAGTCTGCAAAGCACTTCTCTGTCTTTACGTCCTTCAGCTGAGCCTATTTTTTGCCAAAATGGCATTTGTTTCCTCTGGCACTTATTTCTTTGGAGTGTTGATGTTGGATCTTCTAGAGAAATGGAAGATTTTTCATCCTCTCTGAATGAAGATTGGTGAGAGTCTAACTTGCAGTTTGCACAGATGAGCTATACTGGTGTTCTCTTTCAGATTAGCAACATGTGCTTTGAATGTTTTGAGCTGGTACTGCTGCCAGAAAGCAGCTCTGCTCTTGCTTTTTGTCAGCCTACCTGCTGCAGTGTGTTGACTGATAAGCTATTGCATCTAAAAATATACTATTTCTGAGTTAGTTTTTAGCCAAATTAGTTGTTATATCTGGTTCATCATGTGGCTGACAAAACACTTGCTGACACAAAGCTGGAGGCAGTGTGGAGGCTGGAAGAAGTTGCTTGGAGCTGAGGAAGAGGAAAGGCTGGAGAACCTGTCCTATGAGGAAAGACTGAAGGAGTTGAGTCTCTTTTCCCTGGAGAAGAGAAAGTTCGGGGGGGGGACACCCTATTACAGTATTCCGGTACTTAAAGGGCAGCTACAAAGAGAATGGAGGCTCTGCCTTCACAAGGAGCTGCATGGAGAAGACAAGGGGCAATGGGTAGAAGTTGTACTGGGCAAGGTTTCATCTTGATAGAAGAAAGAATTTTTTTTTTCCACAGAGAGAATAGTCAATCACTGGAACCACCTCCCCAGGGATGTAGTAGAGTCCCTATGGCTGGAGGTTTTCAAGATGTGATTGAACATGGTACTAGATCATCTCATCTAGGCTCCCTTTACCATAAAAAGCTGAACCAGGATATCTTTTGAGGTCCCTTGCAACCTGGGCTGTTCTATGATTCTACAACTTCTAACTTTGTTCCAGTGCTAATTCTGTTAGGAGTTCATCAAACTGCAGCCTGGATGTGGTGCTCCAAAGTTGTGGAGGGAATTTTCCCTGTCCTCTTCAGGTAGATGGTCCTGTTGGTCAAAAGGCTTGTAACACAAAACAAAAGTTTGTGATGTGTAGTCTGTGGTCAGATTATTTTTCCTCAGTGCTGCTACAGTAGCATCTTGCATGGAGGATTCATCCCAAATGTTACTGATGCCAAGATAACTGCTGTTAGGAAGCTACCAGCAAGAGACTTCCTCAATAGGGGTATTTTTTTGACTGAGCACATGAAAATGCATGTTCTGTTTTAAGTTAAAAGCAGTTTACGTTTTCTAGTTACTATAAAGAGAAACTGCTTCTGGCTTTATTTGCACAGTGCCAAGGCCAGAGAAAACTGTGCAGCCAGGGTTGCCACAGATGTGATAGTTATGACTGAATTAAGGCTAAAGTGTCTGCATTCTGTTACTAGGTCTTTTGCTTATCGGAAGAAACCCCCAAACCCAACCAAACCTTATTTTTCCCTTTCCTGGTTTGCAAGAGGAATTTTCTGAGCTGTGGAATTGTGGTCTTGGCAACCCCATCAGTTATTCTTTCCGTCATAAGGAAAGCAGGAACTTTAGGAATATCTCCGTCCAGAAGAGGAATGACTGTGTTATGTATTCTTGTGATGTCATAGGGAGCAAGCTCTGCAAATGCGAACTGCAGGGTGAAGTGTGACCTCTCTTGGTTTTGTATGAGAATTACTGACATGGCTGGCAGCAACCCAGGAGGAACAAAGGCAAGTCTGTTGTGTGAGTCTGTGTTCTGGCTTTCCAATTAGAGGTTTGCTTGCTACCTGCTTCTTAACTTACATGATTGATTTTGTTTTTTAGCAGATGTTTTTACATGTGTAAAGAGATCAGTGGTATTAGCAATGTGTGAACATATGTCTTGTTAAGTGGTTAATTGGAGCTGTGCTGGGATAATGAACCTTGCTCTCGTTTTTTATCTCGTGTCTCCTGCTCGGTGCCCACAAGAGGGTAGCGGTGAGCTGCTGAGCCGTGCTGTCCCGTCGAAGCTGAGCTCCTTGCTCCGTGTGTGTTACTGATAGCTTAGCAAGGCAGTAAATGCGGATTCCGGTTTTCTGCCAAACTGGGTTCAGCTCCGGAGCTGTAGTAACTTTGTTGGAAATAGCTTTCTATCACTCAGTTTTTCATTCTCTGTCTTTACTCTGACTTGACATCCACAGCTGCTGGCTCTGTGTCAGAAGGAGGCACATTCCTATCATCACTTGCTGTCTGATGCTCAGCTGTAAAGTTTCCACAGCTAAGATGAGCTTTTTGTTTATGCACCTGTCCCTGCTTCAAGCTGAACTAGTGCAACTGAGCTTCTAGTTCAAACGATATGGTAGTTGGCGTCACAGAGCAGTGGTTTTATTTCCATAGTGCTGCCTGCCAGAAAACACATTTCATACAGAAATAAAATGTGTTATTTTTCAGAGGCCAAGCATTTAACTTATTGTATTTGCAGGAGATGGGGTGTTGTGTGAGCAGTCTCATCCGCATTCTGAATCCGGCGGCCAGACCTTGGCTATTTCTGCTGTCTTGAGACATGGTTAACTACTTGCAACTACTGTGGATACTAGTGTGTCTGATGAAACTCCTGCATAGTCTCTTATGTGTGGTGACATACTGTGTCAGTGTATAAAGTGCTCATGATCGCTGCCCAGGAGGCAGCTTTAGGATGCTGATGTGATTATGGGGATGGCATCCAATAAATCTTTGCCATCTCTTGTCCTGCTTTGAGACGGTTTGCATTAGGGAAGCATCAGGATGGGGCTTTTTTCTCATGTGAATTGTCCTGGTCTCGGCAGCATATGGTTTTTGGCCAAGCACCACACTCTAAATAGAAGACAAAGCTGCAGTTTAGGCACTTGGACTCCAGTGTTACATTCTGTTTTCTGTGTACTGAATAGGAACCAGGGCCACAGGGAATACTCGTGTTTTTGCATGTTTTGGTATGTTCTTTCTTTTACCTTGACTGAGAAAAATACAACTCTTGGATCCAAAGCCAAGGACCTTATCTAATAAGAGAATTATTTTATGTCTACTAGGCACAAATTTGTGGAAGTACCAACCTTTCCAAAAGGATAAGATCTGTGCTGCTGTTTGCAGCTGGAAATAGAGAGCACAAATCTCTTCTGAGATCAGAAGTCTTTGGTAGTGTCCTTTTTTTGCAGAATGTTGTACAAAGAAAACTCTCTTTAGACAGGTCTGTTCTGGAGTAATGAAATTCTTCCATGAATTTACTCTTTCCCACCTCTTCTCTCTTTGAACATCAGCTTTCCCTCATTTCTAAGACAATTTTCTTTGCCTTTCCAGCATTAAAGAGGCCTTTTCAATGTCAGAAGGAAAGTCATTCCCCTTTTCTTGTCTCCATTAACCAAGAGAGCTTATGTTGTTTTCCTGTGTTCAGCTTTCTCCCAAACTCCTTAAAATCTTTTTTTTTCTGTCAGCCTGTTACCTCATCTTTTTTTAATCTTGTTTTGTAACAGGACTATAAAAAAGGGTACTGCCAATATCCAAATTTGTGCTTCATAAAACTGTTGATATCTTTATACCCAACAGAACATTGGGTACAGAGTGAAGTATATGTTACGTGATCTGTGATTGATGATCATTGCTCTGCAAATCTTTGAGTGGATCTTTTGGTTATTAACTGAATGTTTTGTAAGTGGTGGGTGTTTTTTCAGTTCTGGAAACCTGAATTGGTGGTTCTTTGGCTGTTTTTTTACATGCATCTGAGTTTAAAATTGGGTGCTAGAATCTGTTACTGCTTCAGCCATCTGTCTCACTGTTTGGGTGAGTATTAGCTAGCCTGGGGGCAGAGATGTCTCATCCCTGTCAATTGGCTTCTGAGATGCTCTTCAGCCTGGCATTCAGAAGTGAATAACTGATTTTAATCTGCCACTGCTTAATGTATGATGGAACCTTTAAGGCACAGCAGCATAAAATGTGTATGTTTTTGTTAGGGCAGAGAAGAAATAGTTTGCAGCATTTGCTGGCTACTACTCGTAGCTTTTCAGAACTGCTAGGTCATACGCTCCAAAGGAATACAGCATTTCCAATGTTTGTGTTTTTATTGCGAGGTCTGCGGTGTTTAACTTGCAAATTGTTGGTTCCTGGGATTGAGATTGTAAATATCCTCTCTGCAACCAGAAAGCCGAGGCACAATTTTTGTGGAAATTCTTGCATTTTTCAATGTGCCTGAAACATGGCACAGATGCTCCCCATCGCTCCATTTCCTCCCCTCCCACATTTGTAACTTAGAACAACTTTTTGCCTATAAAGCCCTTGTTGGTTTTTGTTGGTATGAATTCTGTACCTTTGGGGATGGTACTGTATTGCAGAATGGTATAAGCAAAGCAGCTTTGGGTTGCTGCCAGAACTTTTAATTCTTTGTGTGCCTCTCTTTATATCAAGGCACAACATTTTCTGATGAATGGTATTGATTCTGCTCATTTAGCTCACAGGGTCAAGGGGAGAAAAGTGAGCTGGGTGAGCAGTGGTTCTGGTTCATTCTTGTCACAGTGCTGGGTTCTGTGCTGGCATTGATAAATGAATGCTTAAGAATGTAATCTCTAGCATTATCTTACACTGTTGGTTTCCTAGGTCATCTTCAGATAACTGCCTGGAATCTGAATCTTGAGCTGACTTCAGTGAATTTTTGCTGAGTAGTCAGAAAACTATCAGAATTATCTGGATAGTAATCCATTTGGTCTCCTGACCTTGATCTGTGTTTAAACAGTCTGTGTGGTGTGGGTGCTTTTGACTTCAATTTAAACATACACCAAACAAGGAACTCTTTTCTTTTTCCAAGCAAGGAAACAGTGTGTATAATTTGGTATGTTGTTAGTACTCAGCCTATTCACCCACACATCTTTCTCATTGCTTCTCTCCTCTCTTGAAACACTGCTGTAATTGGAGGGCTATGTCAGGGTATATTTAGTAAGATGGAGTGGAAATTCCTACAAAGCACTCGTGCTGTGGCCAAATTTCTCTTTCTGTCAGCCTGTGGTCATTGTTATCATTAGTTGCTCTTGATCAGAGCAGACTGATGCTTTCGATGTGCATGGGTGAACTGATGGATTTATTTCCAGGAGTTCCCCCTCCTTGTGTTCTGATGAGCAAATAATCCTTGACGAGGAGCTCAGTTCAGCAACAGTAAGTGTATTGGCAGATGTCAGAAAATACACTCATCCCAACTTTTCCGTGGCACTTTACTGCGGAAGATCCATATATAGATGTAAAGCCAAGTGTGACATCCCAAGATCTCTGGTGACTCAGATTGATCTTATTTCTTCTTGACTGAAGACTGTTGTGGACAAGACTTCTAATTTCATAAGAACTTTCATATATTCTTCCACCTGGAGCTCTTGCTGCTGGCTTTTTTTCTATGAGCTTTTAAAATTTAATGTTAAATTTCTTAGCAATAGATTTTAAGAGACTTTTTTTTATCGTCTATGTCCAAGCCCTGTGCTTCAAGACACTTTTGTGCAAAGTCTCATATAAAAAGCTGCCCTTCAAGGTAAATTTGTATAGACAACCCATACAGAATATTATTTGTTTCACTTTGACTCATGTGTTTGAGCAAATCTGAAATATGCTGCTTTTATTCTCCTGGCAGTATGGTTAGTTGGAATGTTCAGATTCACTACTTTTTTGTTACCATTGTTTTTCCAGTGAGTTCCAGAGGACAAATACAATGGTTCTTAGTGCTTGACTACAGGAATATCTGTTAATAAACTGCATGATTTAGGGTTGAATACTGAAACGCAAGTTAAATGCAGTTCTTTGCGTTAATACATGAACTAGAATGTTTTGATACTACATAATGATCTTACACCTCTTCAGGAGCCCTTGTTATTAGTAGTATCTTCTTCGTGGCTTGAGCCGTTTGTGTTGTAACCAGTTTTTTCAGTTTTTCTTTTGTGAAGTAGTGATTTCACTCCTGTCTGAGTGGCATTCTCTCTTTCCTGTTATTAGTGCTCTAATGTTATATCCACTGCAGTCTGCATCTAAGTCTTTCTTGCATGCCCTTTTTTTTTCCCCCTTTTTTTTTTTTTTCAGGACAATTGAGTTCCTTTATCCTGAGATTATTTGGTTTTGGGACAGAACTGTTGATGTTGTGTATTGTACCTAAGAGTGGTGTGTACTGGACCTCTGAATTGAAGACCTACTTGCACTGTAATACAAAATATTTTGTATGTGGACATATGATATTAAGGAGGTTTAGTTGCTAGAGATCTTGGCTGATTTTGGAACTGTCTGCCTGAGATGGAAGGATCCATGTGTCTTTCTGGCTCCTGCCCTGCCCATCTGAAGGCTAGAATAGAGCATGTAAGATGAAATCATCTAAGATCGTCTTCCTTTCAGGGATCAGTTATATAAACAGGAACTTTTGTTTTTACTTCTGCACTTGGGAAGAAGGGGAAAAATGACTGCATCTGTCTGTTCTGCTGCAGGTACATAGAGATACAGATGTGTCTGATATTCCCTTACTAAACAAGGGCCATTTTATCTAGCTTGAAGTGGTAGATGTGCAAAGGAACATCAGTCAGGCAATTTTAATCCCAAAGTCTGTAACAAACCTGTAAAGACTTGTAACAAACGTAAGCTTTCTGAGATGTATTTTCTGATCGACAGGAAAAGTTGTTTGTTTTTAAAGGCACAGTGTTGCTGTGCATTTTGCTGAACCGAAGCACTGGAGGCTCTGGGTCATGCATGATAGCCACATCTCTAGTGCCTGTGCTGCTTTGGGTGTTGAGATTCATTGCTTTTGGGTCATCTCCATTCTGTTGAACTGCATTATGCACATAGCAGGAAACAACTGGTCAGCTTAGTTGGTGTAATTACCCCGAATTATACCAACCAGCCATAGCAGGGAAAGTGATGTAGCTTAGATGAGTCCTGGGGACTTGAATCTGTGCAGAAGCAAAAGTGACATTGGCTGGCTTGTCTTCTCTCTGATTGTGGTGCCTAACGCCTCAAAATAGAGGTGTAACATTCTTGTAGTGTAAGTGATCTAAAATATTCTGAGATTGCCAGTATCCCTCTGGATGTTGTGAATCTGAAAGTGGAGCAGGAGAATATTAATAGAGGCTTGTTTTGAACTTGTTTGAAATATGATCTTTTCTTTTTCTCTTCCTCTTTGTGTTCCAGGGTGCACTCCTAGAAAGTGTGGAAGAGGGGTGACTGATGCAGTAATCACAAGGGAAGAAGCTGAAAGAATCCGTAGGTAATTTTTCTTTTATCTCTTTTAACTCTTACAAATGCTTACTTTAATGACAGTGTGCCAGTGTTTAAGGTGTAGCACAAAGCTCATTAGCTGAAGGAGAATGGGTTAAACTGGTTAAAACACTAAACTTTTTTCTTTTTTTAAAAAGTAATCTTCCATTTTTGCTGTGGAGTCAGTTCTCTCACACAGAGTGCATAGCTCTGTAGGGCATGAGTGTTGTAGAGGAAAAAAGGAAAATGAATTCAGTAAGTTTTAAAGGATTTTTCACTTGGCCTTTGAAAACAGGACAAAACAACATAACCTTCCTTTCACACGAGTCTCTTTCTAGGTAACTATGAGCTAGTGCTGACCCTATAGTCCTCTATGAATATCAAGTGGTGAGTTTTAATCAAATAGTAGGGGACACTGTCAAATTATGCAGTTAGAAAAGTTATCAGCCTCTTGCAGTGTGATTTGCGCTTGATAATCATGTAAGTGGGGAATATCACTGTAATGCTTGAAGCGATATGCAGCTTGTGTAGGTGCTTTGCTAGCTAGTTGATACTAGTATTTCTGCATTGTACAGGTTTATTTGCACTGCCCCTAAGAATAAAGATAAGGGTTTTTATGTTTAATCTTACTTGGCCAGAATGTACTTGAAAGACAGTGGGGGAGGGGGGGGGGTGTTTTGGGGATTTATGGAAGGGGGCTACAAGCTCAGAAATGTTCTGCAGCACAGATACTTTATTTTCACGAAAGGCTGCAAGATTCCGTTTCAAATATATGGCGGCTTGTATTAACTCAATGGGGTTATATCCGATGCATCAAATACCACTTACTGCAAAGTAACATGTTGTAAATAATGTCATTAAAGGACAATGTAATCGGACTTCAGTTCTCATCTGAGGTTATTGTTTTGCCTGCAGAATAGCAGAGAGGGGACTGTCCTTGGGAGGATCTGATGGAGGGGTGAGCAGTGTCCTGTTACTTTTTACATTCTTTTACTGCCAAGGCAAGATTAGAAATGCATTTTTGGGGCTCAAGGAGAAGAGATGGAGTATTTTTCCTTCCGTTCTGATTTTGAAAAAAAATTGTTTGCAAAGTTATTTTATTTCTCATTAATACTTCTGCTAGCAGTGTAATCTGTGTCTTCTGCCATACAGTTGACGCTTCCGGTTCAGTTTAGTTATTTCTAGTGCCTCTCTTGAACTGATTTGGTCTTCTCCATCTGCAAACAGTTACTACAGCAGAGCTGCACAAGTCTGACTTTGAAACTAAATTACAGTGGTTCACGCTATCATGTAAAGATGGGTTTTAAGCAGTGACAAAAAAAATGCCACGTTATGTCTTAAGTAGACCTTTGAATAGTATTCTTTAAAAATGAAAACAAACCCACTTCTCTAACAAGCACATTCATTTTAACTGCTTTCTCCTGTCTTTGTTCTCAGGATGTTTTTGTGTACGAACAGAAACTGTTGCTTGAATATTTGTAAACACAAGAATTTCTTTAGGCCTCTGCTGAATTAGGGTGTATATTAGCAGAAAAGGAGAAAGGTTTCAATGAAAAAATAAGACTTTATTGTCCTTGTGATTGCTGAGGGGAAAAAACTGCAAAAAATATAACCCGAGAAACTGAAGCAGTGCTGCCCATCTGAAACAATATATTTATAAGACTTAACATTCTCTGTTCAGTCTGTAGGTTCCCTTGAACTTTTTTCACTTCTGTGGTTGCATAATTTGCCACTTTGCCTAGATTACTTTGCCTGTCAGGACCTTCAGCTTAACTCCTGTCATTAGTGCTGTCAAGTGCATTTTCTATCCTGTTCTTTTGGGACATACGTGTGACTTTTTTTCAGTAGGCTTCCACAAAGAGGGATTAGAAGGGCAGTGTGTAACACAGTGGCTTCATGGAAGACCACAGGAAGCTAACGTCCAGCTGGGGGTCAGGGATCTGGGGGAACTAAGGCAGAGAAAGCTTGGAGGAGACATGAGGAGGGGTAAACTTGCTTCTCAATGCACAGAGCTGGGCGGGGGTCCTGAGCTGGCTTACTTGGACAACATGCCAGAGTATCAGACAAATCTACATCATTTTGGAAGCATCATTGTGAGTTGTGTGTGTTTTTTTTTTTTTTTTAAAGGGGACGGAAATGGTGGTAGTGGGAAGAAGATTTTATTGCTGTAATAAAATAAGTCTGTTAAGAAATTTGATGTCCATTGAGAGGTCTGGGCCCTGACTCGAGTCTTCTCACATTTCTCATAATCTGTAAATGTGAGAAAGTTATTGTATGCTGTTACTCCTTAGGGAAAGGTGCAAGAAGAAAGTTGTGTAGTATTGCACTGAGGCCATATCCAAAATAGTGGATAAATTACTGAAAGATGCTAAAAATAAGAGCTGACCAGTGTTTCTGAGAGACTAGGTTTAAGAGAAGCTTTTAAATGCAGTCTCTACCTAGTTTCTTTTATGACTCTCTCTCTCCCATGTTCTGCTGTTTTCCTTTCTCTTTTGATGTGCATGCTTGTATTCCCCATGTGATGGAGTGAATCTTTTTCCCGATAGTGCTATCTTGGCTCCCAGATATCATTAAATACTGATGGATGTGTGCTGATGATGTATAGATGAAACTCTCTCTTCATTTGAGGCTCTTACCTTTTCAAATCTCTTGCCTACATAGCATACGAAATGTTTTAAGTCTTACTTCATCTAGCTCCTTTGCCTGTATGCCTCTTGGATTAGGTCTAGCTTGTTGCTTTAAATTTCTTAGGCTTTACAGTGTTTGAATAATTCTGTCCAATTATGTCTGTTCTAAGACTATTTTTTTTCTTAAGAATTCCTTAGATAACTTCTTGTTTCTGTTTAATTCTTTTTAATTCTTTCTTTAGCCACTTTGATCTCTGCACTATTCCAAATAAAACTTCTTCAGATTTCTACTGGGGTGCAGACTGCATTTTCATTCTCTCTGATTTCCTTTTAATCTCTTTTAAGCAACATGTCTGTTTTTTTTTTATGTCATACTTCTTACATTTTGAGTTCACAGAAATAGATTTGTGTCTATGTGTCTGGATATAATTTATTAATTTAAAGACCTAAACTCACAGTTTGTGACTCTCAATTCTCTCCTCCCTTTGCTTGCTGCTCTTTCTGCTTCCTTGGAGTACTGAAGTATAGCACAAAAACTTGTTTCCCTTTCCATTCTTTTGTGTTGAGAAAGTCCTGGCAAACATCTGAATTATTGAAATCTCCCAGGAGTCATGCCCCAGTTGTCATGCTGAGCTTGCTTTCTTATCTTCCTTTAACTTTTCCTAGATTTATTTTTACTTACACACACAGAGTGAAGCTGGAAGAGGCTGCTGTAATCTAGTCTAACTTTCAACAGAATCCAAACAGGAGCATCTTCTCCACCAGTATGCTGCTTTCTCTTCTATGTCTCTAAAATAGTCTTATACTCTGTTCCTTACTCACAGAATGTGAATTGCATTAGTTCTCTTGATGTTTGCCTAGCTTAGGTTTTTTCTTACTTATAAAGATAATGACATTTCCCCTTTTTCCCTACCTACTATTTTCTTGTACTCTATCCCTGCTTGCGTTACCACTTTAGTCATTCTTTCACGTCTTTGTAGGTGCTGCCATGGTAACATCTCTCTAGTGTAAACAAAATGACTCATTTACTATCAGAACTATTGGCATTTACTTAGAAGCCCCAGAAAAGAAACCCTTGGTGCAGCCAGTCGGCTGCAGTCTGCTTTCTGTGTTGCAGCAAAACTGGCAGGAGTAGCCACTGAGACCTCCGTATTGCAGGGGAAAATGACATTTCTTAATGACTGGGAGAAGCAAACAACCTGTGTAGCTGTGATGCCAAACAAGGGTTTCTGATGTGGGCCCACCAACCCATGCTTAGAACAGCGGTTCTGCAGACCATATCCCTCCTTATTCTGCTTTTAGCCCTCATAACCAAACTCCAAAGTCCTCAAGATGCTGTCAGCTCTGCATTTTGCAGGGGGAAGATAAAGCCTCTGCATAATACTTGTCCTATCTCATACCTGTACTACAGGCTGCATAGTTTTCTTCCTTCCGAATCAGCTTCCTGATAGTGCTTAGGAAACACATGTGCGGACTGAAAGATGTACTTGTCAGTGTGTCTTTCACTTTACTTACAGCTGTGTGTTGGTGTGATTATTTAGACTTAACTCTAGGAAGCTGGAGAGGACCTGCTTGTTTCTAATCTGTATCTAGTGTAAACCTGTGCTGGACTCCATAGCTAAATACTGCATTTAATTTCTGCAGTAATAACCTGCACCTCCAGCAGTCTGAATGATGTATAAATTCGATTGGTTATGCTTGTGTCTCATAATTAATCAGTCTTACTTTTAAGAGGCAGTACCTTAAGAACATAACCCTTGTCTGTCTAATCTCAAGATACAAGTAGGGAAGGGTATTTAAAAATCATTGTTTTGAGAGTGTGTAAGACTGCCTGCAGTGACAGCAAGTTTGATGCTGCCCAGGAACCGGTGGCCATGTAGAACCTCTATTGCTCTTCCTTCTTCTCAGCTCCAGTGTGTGAGCATTCCCACAGGAGGAGTCGGGAAGCTTTTTTTGAGCTCTGACAGCTTCTCTGTCAGAAGTAGAAGTAAGTTTTGCATTTTTTTTGTCTTCTGGGCAGTGTCTGCTGTTTTCTTTTAAATGAGACTTTTTTTTTTAAACTTTAAGGGGTGGAGGAAGAGGTGGAATTGCTGTAGAAGTGAATGTTAATGGTTGGCGATCCCTTTTAGTGAGGATCAAAGGCAGGGCCTATCATGCTTTGCGAGATGGTGAAATTGAGCCTTTTTGCCATATGCTGGGAAATGGTTGTTATTTGCATGTTCTTTTTGAATCCTTTTAGCAGTGAGAGGATGAAGAATGTGGGACTAATAATACTGAGGGTCCAAAAGAGCGTATATTTGTGCCTTATTTTTTTGTTAAGTAAGTTCAATTTGCTTTCTATAAGTTTTGTAAACCAGGATATTGGGGTAGTTCTGTTAATCTCTTGGAAATAGGCATGTGTGTATGTGTGTTTGCAGTGTTCCTGCCATCTTTAGGTAGACTTTGTAGAGCTTTCATCGTGGGAACACTGGCCTGAATTGCAGGCTGGTCCTTGATCAACAAGGACCAACTGTCAACACCATAACGGTCTTGACATAGGCTTCCGCTAAGGTATTCTTATCAGTGCAGGAAATGATGCTGAAAATGTTTAATGTTCTGAAATGGCAGAGGCCAAAATAAATGTGTTTCAGTTTCTTTCTAAGGTAGCTGTTAAACAAATAGCTCCGTGCTCTTGTGCAATCAAATCCCTGTCTATGCTTGGCATTCAGTTGTCTTCCTCTGTCTGAAACAACCCTGAATAATATTCTTTTTCAGATTCCCTTTTCAGTCTTCATCTGGCTTTTCTAGGCTTTCTGTGGTAGCTGTTCTCTCAACTATGAATACCTGCAGTTCTTGGGGGTGTCTTTTATTGATTCATTTGGTCATTTAGGATCTTGCCAAAGGTAATCATCTGGAGCTTGAGGAGTGAGAAGAAATGTGTATGTTTGGAAAGCATGTCGAAAGTATTCGAAAGGCAGTTTGTTTTTAAATTAAATCCGTCTTTTGAAATGTGTCCTGCTACTTCTCCTTATCTGCTTTAGCATGATCACAAGCATATTTTTGAAGCTACATGGGAGTAGTTTTACCTCTTCTAGCTTAGATTATTGTACAGAACCAGAAACCATTAAATGAAAATGTTTTGCTTCGGAAGCTTGAGTAAAGCTTATTATGAGAGCTGCTCTTGCATGAGTGTGAGATTACTTGTTTCCGTAACAGTCCTCTGAAGCTTTTAGAGAACTTCTGTGGGAAGGGGAGGTCTGAAAAGCTCATGCTATGTCCATTTGAATAGCTTGTTACTTTATATATTTTTAAAGCTTTGTTCAGGGGTAAATAAAATTATTTGGGTAGGTTAAATAAAAGCAGGTTGTTACAATCCCTTTTAAAAGGAGACTTTAGTGGAGTTCCCCTGATTCAGCTGTGAAGCTCAGAGCAATTGAGCCTGCAACAATTTTCTTTTGTGGAGAGACTGTCATGGGTGTCTTCCTCCGACGTGATCCAGAGGAGGAGGGAAGAAAAGTGCTCTGAGGCTGAGGGTGAACATGAAGCTGTATTGCAGCTCTGACATGTCTGTGCGCTGATGATTTTCTGCTGCTCATTCACCAGCCTGTCTGCATTTAGGTAAAGATTAAAAAGTGGTTTCAAACAGCACTGTTCCAACTAAGCCCAGAAATTCTTCTTGCTGGTAAGATGGAAGTTATCATTCTTTCCAGGCAGTTCACCTAGTGGTATTATTGTTTGGAGTTTGTTAGAATAATGTGAACGGTATGTGGTGCATTGAGAAATGCCAAATTCCAAGATGAGTGCTTTTGCCCAGATACTGTAAATCAAAGATGTCATTACTTTGGTGCCGGTCAGGTTAATTAACTGTTGCTACTTGATATTTCCAGTATAAAAAAACAAGACTGCTATTAAGAAGTCATATTTTTAAATACTGTTTAACTGATACAAAACAAACATGTATTTTGTGAACAGCAAGGGACATACAAAAGTGCACTTTATTCAATTTAGGGAAATAATTTAGAGTCCTGAGAGGTAGCTCTCTATCCTGGCAAATCTGAATAGTAATCTTAGCTTGGTCTGGAGTTCAGCAGAAGTGTTTGGCTTCAGTTGGATGAAGAAATTGATTGACTTTTCATATGTAAAAAACCTTTTTGCTCTTTGGTTTTCTTTTACAGCGGTTTAGGAACTGGGGAAAGTTTGGCTCTAGTAAGCCTTGGAATTATAATTGTTCGTTTAAACAGACTTTTATGTTGGTATTAAATGAGAAATACACAAGAACTCATGGTGAAGGAGAAGTTTTAATAACAAATGTTGGGAAATATTAGTGCTGCTATTTGAGTGCTTGACAAATGTTGGGAAACTAGTCATCTTTGTGTGGAAGAGAAAAGCCTTCGAGAAGGGATCCAGGAACACAGTCTTACCCCTAGCCCATGGAGGAAGACTCTGGCAATTCTGTATGTTGGATTTGTATCTCAGGAATAGCAGCCCTGTACTTTATTCATAGTAGCTTAATCTTTTGTGTATCTATACAGCAAACTGAGGGAGGCTTGTAGTTGTAAATTAAGCATTAATATTGTGGAACCCAAATGCTAGAAACTAGTATTTTTATTTGGGAGGCTGTGGAAAGTGAGAGCCAACTTGGGACAGTTAGTTAAATAATGATAAAACCTTTTCATGCTCATTTTTCCTACTTTTCTGTTTTCTTTCTCAGGCATCAATTTTGGACTTGCACTCAGGAGCTCTTTCACTGGGGAAGCATTTTGTTAATCTGTACAGGTAAAATGGGGCTGTGGCTTGCTGCCTCATGTTATCCTACACCTTCAGTGCTCGGTGCCTTTTCGGATTCTCAAGCCCTGTGGATGGGGGGTAGTAATCACAAACTGTAGAAGCTTTAGATTTCAGCACAGCTTCCATGACCAGTTAAACTTTTGTGGCATGAAAACCAATCTCATGTTGAACTGGGCTCTTTCAAAGCTACTATTACCTTTATTTTCAGAGTTGTTCTTGCACCAGCAAATAAAAGTATTTTTTCTGCAGTTATAGTCCAGTTTGTCAGTAGTGGAAGAAATCAATTTGAATCCATGTGCTTATTTCATGATATGGGAAGGGATTTTTCATGCCTGGGTTGTTCCATTGTCAGTTGCTGCATGTTGATCTTTTAATGTTTTAACATTTAATCTTTGAGCAATGCTTTGGAAACATCAAGTTCAAAAGCATTTGTAGGATTTTTTGTGTTGTGTTTTCATCTATTGACTGTGGAGAAAGCACAGATGGGGGTGAGAATGTACTGCCTATTACTCAGGCAGTCTGATTCAGCAATTCCTCCTTTTAGACTGTTTAATTTTTCAGGTACTTTGGGGACAAAATTCAAGACATCTTCACAGAAGAGGATTTTGCATTATATCGGTAAAGATTTCAAAAAACTGCTGAATGAACCACCAAACATAGCTGTATTTTGTGTAGAGTGCAGTTTGGGAGGGGATTGTCCTTTGGATTTAGATATATGGTTGAATTTGCAGCTCAAAATAGTAATCTCCTGTGAGAATTAACATGCTTTGAGGGAAATAAGTAACAGGACCTTTTGGTGACTACCTGATAAATAACATCTGCTGCTTTGAACTTGGCTGCATTGCCAATGTCAGGACAGTATTGATGGTGTCAATGTAATGAGAATGATGGTAGCACCACGTATTTCCCTTTCTGTGTAAGGTATTGATGCCAGCCCTGCAGACCTGGAAGCAAGGAGAGCTGCTTCATCTGAATCCTGTGATTATATGCTGGAACACTACAGCTGGGGTGTAAAATCCTATTTCACACACGTTATCCAAGAGGTGTTGTGTTAGATGATAAAGGCAATCCTATCCTATTATTACATTAGGAACTTGGGTTTTTTTGGGTGAAGTGTAGCAAAACTTATTTAAAAAAAAAACCTAAAAAATGGTAAAGCAGGAAGTGGAAGGATTTCAAATTACTAATATTCTGGCTAGAGGAGCAGAGCATACTTTCCCCCAAAGAAGCCAGAATATGAAGTAGTGCTATAATGTAATAGCTTTGGCATCTGATGCTTTTAACTTTCCTGTAGACCTGCTCGTATACTTAACGAAGACAACAAATGTAATGAGTTCAATGTGTCTGTGAAGGTGTGTGGCCAAAATTTAGGAACAAGCATTTCTTTGTTGACTAGACACAATAAATCTTCAGTTAAGCATTTCCGTTACTTTCTCATAATTTAATGTACCTGGCTTGAACATTTTAATTCTTGTCTTTTTTCTTGCCTTTGTGAAGGAATATGATCTCCCTCTAGTGGTGGAAGTAGTTGCCAAATAGGTTTACCAGTTTTATTAGTAATTTTATTTGTCTTAAAATATTAACCACTTGAAGCTTATTTCTATTCAACAACTATTTCTAGATACTGTTGCCTTCATAGGTGAACTTCTTTAAAATGTGTTGTCTTCTGCCCCCAGAATCACAAAAATTTGTCCTTGATTATTATTGAACTCTGACTGTATAAAGAAAATATATAGTCTCTGCCTCACCAAGGTAGTGGGGAATATTTTGAAAATAGTCTTTGTTTTGTCTTCCATTCTGTAGAAGATCAAAGAATCTGCAGAAATACCATGAGTGTATGGAGGGGGTGTCTTACATGAAATAGAAATATTCTTTAGTTAACAGAAACGTTTGTGTTTTCAATAATTCTTATTGATTTCTGATCCTTATACTGTGAGATGAGACAGCTGCTAGGCAATATCAATATTCCATTGGTATTTCTTGCAAATATGGGGCATGCTTCAGTCTGATGGATACAAATCTAATACAAAATACATTATTAAATGTTTCTGTTCATATTAATGGCAGTGCTTTAATGGGCTGTAGTACCTTGTGTCCTTAATGAATAATTTTTATGTTATTCTTGGGAGCACTTATTTTCATTACTTTCACATACCTACCAAAGTCAGTTTAAAAATACACTCTTGAGAGAAATAACTAAGTGTAATTCATGTCCAGGTATTACCGGTTGCAACAATAGCAACGCCTATCTGAGTAGGCATTCTGAGCCAAGAGGCTGGTTCCTAAACTGTCTCTGTCAAAATTATGTTGCTTCAGAATCAATTATGGTTTCTAGGCTGATGCTTTAACCACCATCTGCCAAGCACATTACAGCAATTCCTCTTCTTTCGTATAATAGATGCATCTTTATCCAGAAGAGAGACCTGAATGCTTGGTTTAAGGGTTGTGAGTTTGGCAGAAAATGGCACCGTCAACAATTTATTCCAGAAATCTTACAACTTACTGAGGTAGAGACATAAAAGGAGCAGAGGAGGAGCTGGTAGTGTGCTTTCTCCCTTTATTCATTCTGCATGTGTGGCTTGTGTTAACGTTTTCTGGCTGTAGAAGGGCATTGCTTAGTCTGCTGCTACTGCCTTTGGTGCTTTTCACTGGGAACAGCATGGAGGTGCTGACAAGTGGGCTAGAGAAGTTCTGTAGTTTTGTGAAGATTTGGGTGTTCCTGTCACCGTACTTGAATTGCACTTTGCAGTGGCTCTGAAGGGTAGTGTTTTTGGGTGTGGGTTTTTTTGCTTGGTCTGGCAGAGCTTGTATCTTACAGAAACTTTTCTCTGGCACTTTTTTTTTTACTCAGACTTTTATGCTGCTGCTGCTGATACATTCAGCTGGAAACTTTGCGATCTAGTGAATATCCTTTCTCTTAAAGTTGTATGTTCCTTAGACTTCTAGCTACTTCATTGGCTTTTTTTTCCTTCCTCATCACCCTGAATCCAAAATAAATTTTAGTTACTGCTTCTGTAGGTGATCATATGCTCGTCTCAGTGAGTTCTGTTCTGCTTCTCCCTGAGTCTGGCCTGTGCATTTTGGTATCATTCAGTGTCAGTGCATCTGTGCAAGGACTGCTGCTGACAAATTCTGGAAGGGATTCATTTGTTACTTATGTTGTTGACTGGATGCTGTACTTGTATATTTATTGCCATAGCAGAGCTCTGCTTAGTGCATCTGATCTGAAAAAGAATCCAGTCTTGAACATTTCCTTTCTGACCCTACCATTTCTCTTTAAGAAGGTTATCTGTGAAGGGTTTTTCTTATGAGCAAAGCTTGCTGGAAAGGAGTCTTGTTTCCAGGGATCAGCACATCAAGTTTGAGTTACTTTGCTTGTTTTTTCCATGTTAGATTTGGAGTTCATTGAAATTAATAAATGACTTCCTAGTGACTGCAGCATGTGCTGGATTAGGCCCTAAAAAAAATAATTTGATTGTTCCCCAGTTTTCACAAATATGTCTGAGAGCACTGAAGGCAAACCAGAAGATTAAGTGTCCTTCCCCCGAGACTTAACATTTTTGACTTTGCAGCCTGCACATCAAGCAAAGTTACTTTTGCTTTGTTATTTTCAACTTTTTATTATAGGCGAGTTAACCCCTGTTGCTCATTGAACTCTGATGGGAATAGTCAGTATTCTTTTGCCTGTTGACCCCTTTCTTTAAGGAAGGCTGTTGCTATAAACTTTCTCCCTGGACATGTGATATCACGGTGTATCTGTATTATGTGTTAGCACAGCTGTAACTGCAAAAGGTAAAGACCTGTTTTTTGAAGCCTAGTCCAAGATCCATTACAGTCAGTGGGGCTTTTTCATAGTTTACGATTTGTTTTGTTGAACAGCAAATTATGTATGTGCATAAAATTCATGTTAGTCTGCTACATATGCCATGATTGTCTTGATTAAGTTTGAGTGATGCTGTGATATGTAGGATGACAATTCACAGGGAAGCAAAAGGCAGGAGCACACAAGTCAACTGAAGAAATGCAAGGTTGGCACTTCTTGTCACCTTGTGCACTTGAAGAAGCTACTGTGATTAATACATGAAGCCAGTAGGGTACAGGGAAGTAAGAGGCCAGCAGAATGCTTCCACACCCAAAAAACAGCTAGCTGGGTCATCTGAAGGCAGCTGTTTCTGTAAGACCAGGATAGCACATAAAGTTGTACTTGCAGAACTGTCATCTCAGCTGCTTCATTACTCTGTCTTCCTATTCACTAATTTCCCTGCTTATAAACACGAAAAAGCAAACTTATGAAAAATATGCTCATTTTCTCTTTGCAGCGTACTTAAACTGAGTTTTTCCTTTTCTTTTGGTAACCCACTGGCCAGTCCAAACCAGGTGGGCTTTTGGCTGCTTTTTTTATCTATTGGGAAGAGCTGAGTAGAGCTGTTTTTCGTGCTTGGTTTGTAAAAAGTGCAGTCTTGCCCAAGCCACCGCACGTAAGTGTCAAAGAGGAGGGAAGCTTTAACAGAGCCTTATAAATGCCAAACAGAAAATCTTAATAGAAAGCTTTTAAAAGTGGAAAAGGAATTAGCCTGAAAGAGGAAGCAGTACTGCTTAGAGAGCAATACAACTACTGGAGATTTAAAGTTATGTCAAGACTGTGGCCTAACTACTTCAGAGTTAGATATATTCCAGCTGGCTGACGCAACTGGCCACCCAGTGTCAGAGCCAGGGAATATGCTGCTTTAGTATTTGTGGGTTAGGCTATTAATGCTTGTGTTGGGTTGTTCAAAGTGCCAGCTGCCCTCAATTCATGATGAACTGAAATGAGTAATTACATTTAATGCTTTTTTGGGAAACATAAGGCAGCTGCCTCTGAAGTCCTACTTCTTGGAAGGAAAACAGACAGAAAGATCAGGCTCCCACAGGCATGAGAGGGAAGACCTGTAGATCCTTTCCTGATGTCAGTTTTATAAACTCTACCACTATGGAGATCTCTACTTGAAACCTCAGTTCATGCAGCCATGTGAATACCTGAAAATGTCAGCTCTAAATTCACTTAATGGTTTTGATATTTCACATGTAAAATAGCTTGAATTGACCCTTAAAAACAGAAAGTGGGACAGGTTAAAAATCAAATCTCTGTGGTTTTTGTTTTATTTTTGGTGGGGGACGAGATAGGAACAGAATGAATATTTAGCATTTTTTTAGTACTTGTGGAAGTAGATTTTTAAGAGGTGACTTTCACAGCCTAACACTGTAGGTCTGGTTTTAGTTCTGTCACTTCTTTTTAGTCACTCTTTAAGTTCCCTAGAGAAATACTTGACGGGGGGGGGAATTCTTGAAAATCATGCTGAAGTTCAGTACTACTCAGTGGAGAAATAAATGTCTGACACAGAAAAGATGCAAAACTATGAATGTAGTTGCATGCAGAACTTCAGAAGTATGCTTACTTGGAGTTTCTTGTTTGTGTGCTGCTTTTGAAGCACTTAGGAAGGAACGAAGACTAATACAATAGCTAAGAATGTGTTAAAATTAGAAAACCATATAGAGATTTTAAGAAGCATAGAGGATTACATTAAACCCCAGTGTTTTAATTTCATCTCACCGTGTTATTGCATTCTTTGCTGGTTTTTAAATTTCTTCAAAGTTAAATACATACTAGCTGTATGTGTTTACTGGTGGGATTTGCCAGTGGTATTCCTCATTGATCACAAATATCTTCTGTTAGAGGTGGCATTGACTGAATGAAGGCTGGCAGTTCTACATGGCCCTGTTCTGGCCCCGTATGCAGCGATATCTGTCCTGAAAGATGGATGCTGCTATTTAAGCAGTTCTGTATAGTAACACACAGGTGATTATTAGTCTTCGTAATCTCAAAAATAAAAATCCTGTTCTTTTCTTCCTGTCTCCCAGTAAAAACACAGGAATAGCCAAGGCAGAAAAAGTTTGGTTCAATCTTTCAAAACAGTTGGGAAAGACATCTTGCATTTTTAAGGAAAATCTGGTTACGATACCAATACATATGTTGACTGAGACCCCTGAGTTTCATAATTCCAGAGACTGCATTGGTTAGTTTAAAATTAGTGTAAAAATACTTGAAAGTACTTCAGAGGCAACCCTTTATGACGATAAAACTTTCTAGTTATCTCAATTGGATTAAAAATTTATATGTGAAACACTTTAATCTTTTCAGTAGTTAATTAACAGTGATATATACATGGAATTTTTCAGGAAAACAGACTCTTTACACAACGAAATATTAAAACCTAGGCCACAGGAGACAAGTAATTTTTTTTCTTGATATTCTGAGAATTAAAAAAAACCAAACCAACAAACCCCAACCTAAAACACTGTGGGTTCTCTTTTTTTATTTTTTATTGTAGTAGATTTCCCTTATTTAAGGCTAAATAAGAGAGAATGTATGGGTGTCTGTTCCCCATGATTTATTAGCTAAGGAAGAAGCTTAGCCCTGACAAAGCAGTAACTGTGAATGAAGGAGAAGCGTGTCACTTAGCGTGCTGTTCTGTGTTGTGTTCTTTGCAGTGATGTGAGACAGAGAATTCAACAAAGGATTGCTCAGGCGTTTGGTATCAGCTCTGCTTCCATGTACCTGACTAAGCCAACATTCTTCTCGAGAATAAACAGCACAGAAGCCAAGACAGCACATGATGAATACTGGCACCCACATGTTGACAAGGTAAGTAGGAGGCTGAGATGGGATGCAAATGTCTCCTGTTAGTATTAGATCACTTTGAAGTAATTTTGTATTAAACAATCAGTCAAACATGTTTGAAAACTGGTGCTTGTAAAAATCCTTCAGGGGATGAACTTAATGGAAGTATAAGTGAGTTTTAGAAACATGAACTAGTACATTCCTTATTTTATTTTCTCTACTTTAGCTCTGCTAGAATTAACAAACTGTGTGAACGACTACTCAGGAATCTCTTTTGTCAGAAACATTGATTGAATTGACCTGCACCTACAAAGTGTTTGTTTCATCAAGCCTGCATTTCCAGCTGGGGTATCGCTGTTTCAGCCAGGTCTGGTGGGAGCTATTTCAAAGTGGTCAGTCGGTCACTGTTGTTAGTTGATCTCATCCTCTTGATAAATGCTTAACATTTATATTTCAGTCACATGTGAGTTGAGGCTTTCTTACCCCATGTTCTTCAGTGGGGATACAGTACCCATTTTAAATAATTTGATGTTTATTTCTGAATTTAACTGATTTCAAAGGTTCTGTGCAGCATAGCACAATAAAAACTGACAATGGAAGTCTCAAATAAGAAGAAAAAACCACCAAACAACCCCAACCCAAACAAAAAAGCCCCACACCAGAATACCCACATTTCATGGTTTCAGGATTTAAAAATTAGAGTCACTCTAGAGTGAGTCATGGATCACCCAAGATGGAACCAAATAAAACCATCAAAACCATCAAATTCTAAGTTACGCCTCAGTGCTCGAATCTGTATGTGGGCAGTGTATCGGAAACATCTAAGATGAAAAATCAAACAGAGAAATATTCCTTGCCTTCCTGGAAAAAGTCAGTCTGAGGCCAGTATAATACCTGTTGTTGCTCACAACGTTGGTGTAAGCTCCTGTGCCCTTTACTTGTCATGTAGGCAGAAGCAGCTTAAATTTCAAAAATGTGGTGACAGTGATGATACCTGGTACAACCGCTGTTTGAAAGAAGAAAGTAATGCAGGTGGAACAAAGACGAGACCAGCGTTTTCATGCTTCTTGTTTAAAAAGCTGTGATGTAACCATTGAGTAAGAGTGGATGTAGGACCAGAGGTGGTAGGGATGACTTTGAGGTGCCCATTGTTTTGACTAGTGCTGGTAGGAACTGGTTGCAGGGAGCAAATTGTGCTGGTGGGGTTCGTGAGAATTCGCATCACATGTTGCACTCATTTCCAAGAGACACCAAATAAACTAGTGATTGTGGTTCTGTGAAGTGCAATAAATTCATAGGTTCCCCATAGTTTTTTCCACACTTTCAGAGAATTGAATTTGACTGCCAGAAGGGAAGAGAAAGCAGTAAATTTCAATAGCTGATGGCTATTTTCTCCCCTTTTTTCTTCCAGCCCAAAAAAGTATATTTTAGCATTTCAGACTCTGATTTATTACTGTAATGAGACTTGTGTCTGCACAAGCATTAGGCTTGCCAATACTCTCTTTATTCTTTTCTGCATGTGTTTTGCATTGGTAAATGAATAAGGTGGTTGAATAACCTCACAATTAAGTGTTTCTACCTAAATCTCTCCTATAATGTACAAGTTACTTTGTGATTTAGAAGCAAATTTGTTTCTATGAAGAGAATCTCTGTTATGGCATCCTGACAGTGCCTGTACATGATGGACAGCAGGCTAGATGTTTTGCTGGTTTTATCCATCTGTTTTCTCCACATTTTGTTTATCTTGCAGGCCGTCTGTTCAGGGAGCAGATACACCAACTGATTGGCCTTGGCTTTTTCTAACCTGCCCCCAGGTGCAAAAAACAAAACAAACACAAAATATGGTCTCTTAAACTTGCAATGCATAACCTAAACCTTAATAGTTTCTACACTGAATAATTGGGTATCTGATTTATGACAGTAGTGAAGAGAGAATTATCCCAGTTGGGGCGGTTACCAAACACCTTGTTCATATAGAATTTGCCCTCCACAAAATAGCATACCTGCTGTAAAATATGAAAATGTGACTTATGCTAAATTGCAAGGTATCTTCTGAGAGAAGTATTGTTTAGATCACACTGGGAGTGAAAACTGTAGCTTGTCCTGTTTATATAAGGAGTTTGAACATTTTTTTCACTTCTGTAGCAGCTGACTTCTGCAGTAAGTTGTCTGTATCGGGAAGGCTAAAGCATTCAGACCGTTAAAGTACTTTTTGTCTGTGCTTTAAGCTTTGTTTCAGGTTTGAGTGAATATATTTTAATGTGGCTATTTACATTCTTGTTCAAGAGCATCCTCTCAGTAAAGATTGCATGGGAATATGCCAAAGTTGGGCCACTCTCTGTGCTGTCGTGACAGCAACATTGCATGCTAAGCTGGGAGCCTTATGTGGATCAGTTCCCTTCCATTTTTTTGGGGAAGGACAAGGGAACAGGACTTCCCTGGACCCAAGCCACAGTGAAGGGTCTTCATGGGTGCTGTGGACTAGAGACCTGGAGCAGACTTCTTGTGTAAGTGCTTCTTGAGCTCATGACTCGGCGGTGCATTTCTCAATCTTCAGTCTTCACATGGAGCGAATGCTCTTGCCAGTGCAGAGGGTGTTGGAGAGAGAGGGACAAGCCGCTATGGGCTGAGATTGTTCTTGTGGAAACTGCCCCGGCTTGGTGGTTCATCCCTTCTCTAGGATACAGGACTTCAGCTATTGCCAGATTATAATACAGTTACTTATATGGTTTAAATAGGAGCAGTTTGCATTGCCTGCTTGAAAAGTCAGAGTTTGAATCAGGCTAATGGTGCCTTACATAGGGTCTGATAGAGATTCATCCTTGATTCTGTTCGCTTTGTATCCATCATGGAAGTCCAAATTATATCATCATGTATCATTGCTACTGGGCACTGGCTGCCTTCACTTCTGGTGCATCATTCACTTGAATTGGCATCAAAGGAATAACTTGAATCCTTTCCTTGCTGCACAAACAAGACTCTAATTCCTCTCTACTCTCTAACTTCTGTTTGTGTCAAAAGGTCTGGTATTATTTTTCCCCTCAAGTGCAATTGGAACAGAGCTATCTGTGGATGTAGCATTCACATACATGTTTGCCAGATTATGGCTTACAGAAAATGTTACAGTATGTGTGGAATGTCTGCATATAACTTTATCCTACTATAGGTGCACATTATCTATACATGTATGTATATTGTTTCGTGTTTAGAAAGAGGTGGAAAAAAAAAACTATTGGTAGCTGATCAGGCTATGCAGGAGACTGAATTCAAATAGAAGATCAGTAGGTCAGAAAATATTTCACCTTCTGTGAAATAGGCTAGACAAATAGTGTAGCTTCACAGGTTGTCTTCAGTGCAGTCAGCCTGCCTTGTATTTTGATTTTTTTTTTTTTTTTTTAACCAACGAATTAAGTTTCACTTACCACTTCCAGACTGCAGTTGAAAGCAAGGAAAAAAAAAAGCATTGCTATTAATCTGAGGTAGGAAATGCGTGCTAGGTAAGAGCAATAGTATTCTTATGTGGCCTCCGAAACAAGTATGAATACTAGGGAGTTGAAGAAAGATCAATAAAACTCAGCATGTTAAGTATTTTGCCGGTTTGTTGGATGCTTTTTTGTTCTATAATTGTTTATGCTGTCCTCCTGGAATAGGGCAAATCACTTTATGTATCTCTGCATAATAATTAAACTGTGAAGGTTGCTCCTAGAAGACTTCAGGGTTGTTTTTTTGCCTGCCCCTTTCCAAAAGAAAAGTAGAATTAAGCCTTTGAAAAATGAATCTGACACATTTTTTTGTTTCAAAGTCACACGGTTGGTTCAAAGATGTAGGCTTCTTGGGGCACACAAATACTGCTCTTGCTTTTTTTCCCTGTACTGCTGAGTCTATTGCAATTCCGTTTCTCAATCTGAATATCCTTGGATATTTGGTTTGGAATACTTTAACTGCATAATGGAGTAGCGCAGTTCTCTTGTGTCTCTGAGGCTTTGTTTTTTTCCCTAGAATGTATTTGGGTTTTAGTTACATAAGAATGGAAACCCTGAAATCGCCCAAATGACTCATTTAATCTTGTTGAATTTATAAGCATCTAAATCAAATAGAGTGTGTTGGCTTAAGATGTGGAGTTTCATCTTGCATGGAATTTGTTTGGAGTTGGGCCTTTCAAATGTCTGATTTATAATGGAATTGCTGTTGCACGGTCAACTCTGACAGCAATATAGTCTCATAATGTTCTGTAGTGGAAGCGATGCAGGACTTAGACTTCTGCAGTTCCCTGCCTGGGCAAGGATCCTGTCATCCTTCCTAGAATTGTCAGGCTCTGCTATAAGATCAGTTTTGGTTTCTTTCTTTTAATTTCTTCTATTGGAGCTATTCCAGGACTTCAGTGCAACTTTTTTTTGGCCTACGCTTGTTCATGGTCGGTTTATAGTGATTTTTCTCCTCTCCTGCCAGTTCCACCTCCTCCCATCCCCCTTATTTATAAGTAGCAATCGTATCCCTCTTCAGCCTTTCCTTTTCTAAGCTGAACAAGCCAAACCTTCAAATCTCCTTACCTGTGATACGCTCTCTATCTCCCTGACCCTTCTACTGGTGTGCTTTCCTCCGGCTCTTGAGGCTGTCATCACTGATAGCAGCTGCTATTTGTTGTAGCAGACTTTTCACTCTTCTTTTTTCTTCCCCTCCTGTTGTTAGACATTTAATGAAACACATCAAGAGATCTTTCTTCTGCCTTAGGACAGCATCGTCTCTGAAATCTGAGGAAGTTCATTGTTGTGTCTGTTCAAACTTGCTACCTCAGCTTACAGTTACCTTACAGCCCCTTGCAATTCAGAGACCTGCTATTTGGTATTTTACATTGTCTGCTAAATAGATACTACCAACATGTAGAACATTGGAAGTAGCTATCAAGGCTATTTTTGTGATTATCTGCACGGAGAGATAGGTAGAGGCTTACAGGAGAAGAGCAGTTTTGACTATTATTTCTGCAAGATACCATGCTAGATCTATGCTGATTGGAAAATGAATATATATTTGTATTTTCTTCTGCAATGGAAAGCAGAGGATTCTGTACTACATATCTACCTTAGTAACTGCAGACCTATTGGATATTCCTGCAACTGTTCAGGTGCATATAAATGTGTCCCTCAAAAACCCAAGGGGGCCACAGTGCAAAATATGGCTGGCTAATTCTGACAATTAGTTGTATTTATTATTTAGGCTTTGAAGAAGTATGATATTTATATCATTATGATTATCTACCATTGGATATTAGCTGTGTTTTGACTCATTTGGGTAAAGAGTGCTCAAAAAGAGCACACTAACTGTATAAAGTATCAGGCTAAATGGAAATGCCTGCATTTTTTTCTGTTGAATTGTTCATAAGGAGCTACAGAAACTTGATTTGCTGCAGTGTGCCTGTATGGCTTATCACCTGGTTTTAATGACAGCTTTTTTCATGTAGTTTGAACTTCTGGTTCAATTATTAACCTTTCTGGTACTGGAAGTCATTGCCAGGGTGATAAATACATTTTATATAAATGGGGGTTTCTAGCAATTTAAATAACTGAGTATAATTTAGTGCCTCCTTTCCAGTGTTGCATTTCTGAGGCCTTGGCTGCCTGCTGAGAGTTAGTAATGAACAAGAACAGGAACAGAAAAGCCATTTTCCATTGCATACTAATCCCCAGATTAGTCATCTATAGAAATCAGATGTGTTTTTGTTTGTAGTCATCTTTTAAAGGTTTAGAATTGGTAAAGCCTCCTTGGAGAAGATGGGGAGTGCACTGATGGAGCAAAGATCTCTGCACCCCTGAAGAGTTCATAAAAACAATTTTAGTGCATTAGACTTGCAAGCGTGAGTTGCATTAACTTCTTCACTATGCCGCCGACTCTTCACGGGCCAGAAGACTTCCTTAAACTGACTGGAAGTTTTATCACCAAATCAACAAAGGTGACAATAGCTTTGCAAAGCTGGTTGCATGAGGAGGGCTGTAGAGTGGCTGTTTTGACATGCTGCAGTACCACGTGCTCATTAATTCCTGTTTATTGCCTTGTATACTACTAAGGCTTGGTTAAATATGGGGAGAAGGGGACTACCAAAACATTTCTCTCGTTCTTGTTATTCAGACTGTATAGTACAGCATCTCACCAGATTTGGCTTTCTTCCTTTAAGCCCTTATGGTCAAAATAATAAAATGAGTAAGAATGAAAATGTCTTCTTATGCCATCTGCTGCTATGTCCTCTTTAACCATTGCCCTTACAGAATAATATCTACAACTGCTGTTGAGCCAAAATTTAACTGGTACTAATAAATGTAACTTAAACCAAAATTGAAAATATTTAGCAAACTTCTAAGTTTGGAAGTAGCACCTACCTCTAACAGTCACTAGGTCAGTCAAAACACTCTGCAAGTGCTGTGTATTTATGCAGCACTACTGCACTGCCCATTTTGCTGTTTGGCAGTTTAATGTGGAACTTGATTGAGTTGTGTGAAGTCTGTGAAGAAATTGGAGAATACAGCCATTGATTTTTAAGTATATTTTTAATTGTTGATGACATGTAGATGTGAAAAGGAAATATTTTCAGAATCCAGCTAAACTCAGTGTCAAATATTTAGATAGCTTCACTCTGAGCATTATTATATATAGTATTTTTTTTCCATCTTCAACATAATATCCAGAAAAAAACCCCAAACTTTAAAAGGAAGGAAAATCACTTTATCATACTTCAAAGTGGGGTGTTTGGTCTGTAGGCTGAGAGGTAGCAGAGACTTTGAAAGTCACATTTGAAGGTTTTTAAATAAAACCTGTATGGAAATAAGTAAAAGTTCCCCCAACAAATGTATGTTTACTTGGAAGGTCTGATTCACTGTTACCATGAAGTTCCTGCATGGTAGCTGGTGACAGAGTAAAAGGTTTCCAAAAACCTATAACTGTGATTAGATAATGGGTGGAATTAATTAGTTAAAGACTGTTCTTGGGTTGTCTTTCACCATTAACCTTATGGTGAAATTTTTATCTTGAAATAGCATAAGTAGATCTGAGTCCTCCTGTATTTTTGATACAATGCAAAGGTCTAACTTCTGACTATGTTGTTTAGTAGTTGTTTAACTAGCTGTTTAGTAGACTTTGACAGAAATCAGTAAGAGTGCTTGTTTAATTATGGAAACTAATAATAGAAATACAAAACGTAACGTGCTAGTCTTACATGTAGTGTGTGTATAAACAGAATAGACTAATAAATATATATAATTTCTATAAAAAAATTCTCAGCTTTCAGAGATCCCTTTATTAAATAAGTGAAAACAGGAAAAATAGAAAAAAACATCAGATCATCTGCTTAATTATTCATGCTCTGCAGAGATGAGAGTAGAATTTGGTAACGTTTGGTAATACTGTTTTAGGTAACTTACGGCTCCTTTGACTATACTTCACTGCTCTATCTCTCTGACTACACTGAAGATTTTGGTGGTGGACGGTTTGTGTTTATGGATGTGGGTTCCAACAAGACGATAGAGCCCCGTGCAGGTAAGGGCCTTGGGTTGCCTGCATTAAGGCAGGCCAAATTGTGCTGCTTATTGTGGGCGGGCTGATGGAGTAGAACTTTGTTTTGTGTCAGCAGTAACTGTGGAATAATGTAGCTTTTTGTCTTCAGCCTGATTACATACAAAGTAGAGATCAAAAAGGCTAAAATGTGGCCACAGTTTGAAATATCTGGAGATAGGCCACACGAAGTGACTTCCGTGAAAGCTGGAGGGCTTAGAACTTGCAATCCAGTTATGACAGCTTAGCAGGTCACTATGCGTCAAGAGCAAAGATAACTGAGTACAGCAAATCCAAAATAAAGCAATTTGTCTTAGACTGGCCTGAAATTCCTTTGCTGTTCAAGGTGGGCCTTAATACCCTGTAACTGATGTGGGCTGAGTGTGAAGATGATTGATTACCACAGCTCTGCTAACCTGCGGTAACATGATGAACCATGTTAACTTGGTTATAAGTCCATACTTGCTTTCAGGAGGTCTGACAGGGATGAGTATTCTGATGGCTGTCAGTTATACATTTAAAAAAATAAAAGCAAACCTTTTCTTAAGGCTGGTTTAAGATTTTTCTAATATGTGGATCACTTGAAATTGCCATTACTCTGGGAAATGTCCCTAGGAAGAAAGAGCTTAGCTTCAACTCATCTGTCTGGCAAGTGAGTACTGAGCGTACAGCAGTGTAACCTTTTATGATGCAAGACCAGTCGCACTTTCACAGAAAAAAAAAAGGACAACTTTATATTCCTACTGAGTTCCTTCTTTTTTTCAAGAGGAAAAGATGGGATTTTACTCATTTAAAGACAGCCTCAGTAATTGTCTGCTGACAGGCATTACCACAGGCAGAACTGACTTCTGCCTATCGCTACCTGCAAACGGGGATGGGTGTAGGGGTTTTTTTAATGTATCATAGCAATCCACTTACCAGCAGTAACGCGGGCTTAGATGAACTCTGAGATTATCTGTATTCTGGGTTTGGTATGAAGAATTGTATGTTTGATTACTTCTGCTTTTGTGGTTGGAAATAAACCCTAAACTGAAAGTACAGTCTCTTGCAAAACGCTGCCACCAGTATTTTGAAAGGGAACATATTACACTATTTCATTTCCAGATGCAAGTCTAAGATTATCATGTTTTGATAGCTGTAGAAATCAGAGTTGAATTCTAGGTAGCTGGAGGACAGCTATCTCCTTGCACAGTACAGGGGTGCTCAGTCCGACCGCTGTATGCAATGTGCCGCCGACTTAATTTCAAAAAGTCTGCAACTGTGAAATTGCTTCCATTCAGCCCCATCCAGTTAATTTTCAGGCTCTGCTGCAAAGTGTTTGCTCTTTGTTGTTCCTGGGGATGAAGGGGAGCAGACGAATTACAGAAGAATTTTTTTAACAGCACCTGGTTTTGGCCATTCCGTTTTACAGGTGGTTGTGTCGACAGTAGGTGTGCCACAAAACTGGGTAAACACACCTTTTTAAAACAAAACAATGCAAATCTTGGAGGGAATGGCCTTTTTTGAAAGATCAAATGTGCTACATGTACACAACAGAAAATTAAGTTTAATGCCAGTTACACATTTCTCACACGCTCCTCTGTCTAAACACAGTTGTCAGGGTCCGGTGATTGTACCTGTCCTGGTTTCAGCCAGGATAGAGCTGGTTTTCTTCACAAGCTAGTGTGAGACTGTTTTGGATTTGGGATGAGAAAATGTTGATAAGGTGCTGATGTTTTGAGTTGTTGCTAAGTAGTCAAGGACAGTCCAGCTTCTCATGCTGGCCTGCAGCGAGCAGGCTGGGGGTGCACGGGGAGCTGGGAGGGGACACAGCTGGGACAGCTGACCCAGGCTGGCCAAAGAGATATTCCCTACCATATAACGTCATGCTCAGTATATAAAGCTGGGACGAAGAAGAAGGAAGGTGTGGAGGGACGTTCGGAATTATGGCGTCTCTCTTCCCAAGAAACCATTACGCGTGATGGAGCCCTGCTTCCCTGGAGATGGCTGAACACCTGCCTGCCCATGGGGAGTAGTGAAAAAATTCCTTGTTTTGCTTTGCTTGCGTGCGCGGCTTTTGCTTTACTTACTAAACTGTCTTTATCTCAAACCATGAGTTTCCTCACTTTTACTCTTCCGATTCTCTCCTCCGCCCCACTGTGCGGGAGTGAGCGAGCGGCTGCGTGGGGCTTAGTTGCTGGCTGGGGCTAAACCACGACAGTACCACTCCCTGTGGTGCAATCTAAATAACTACTAACATCCTGTGAGAAAAGGGAGAAAAGCTTTAGAGATGAAGCACAATGTGAAGGCAACTGCACTTAGTTTTCCGCTTGCTGATAAAATGCAGCTTATGAGACAATGTGAACGAGGGGGTGACCCCAGGGTGTTTGTTGCTGGTACAAGTTGATGTATTTCTCATGTTCAGAATGTTCCTTTGCAGTGTTGTGGGGTTTCTTTCCCCCCTTCCCTCTTTGTTTTTTTGGGGGGTTTGCTTTAGGCTTCTTTTGAGCCTTTGTGCTTCTCCTGTCACTCCAACCCAACTTCTAAACCATGTGTTGATAAGCTTTTATGCTTTTCGTTTAGGAGATTCAGACTTTTTTAGAGATGACTGTCGTAATTGCCCGTTCAGTTTTAGTGCATGACAGGTAACTTACTTTCTTCGGCTTGCTAATGCCATTTCAGTTCCAAAACCTGGCACTTTTTGTTGTCTCAAAGTTAGTCTGCGTTTTCAGAGCCTGGTACTGTGTGCCAAAATGCGCACATTTGTTTTTCTGTGAGCAGTAATTTGTTAGTGTCAGGCTTTACAGTAGGGAACAGAAAGGCATTGTTACCGATGCAGCAGTTGAAAATACAAAAATACAAAAGATGACAATTAAAAATAAAACATCGGGGTTTCCTGTGTTTTGGAGTGCTGCCTAGGCAAGTCCCACTTGGCACTTACCGTTTAAGGATCAGTCTTAGTCCAGACAGGGAAAACTGTTCTGTTAGAATTGGAGCCCAATTTTAAAACACTTACCGCTTCTCTAATTATCAGGCCTGTAAGTCCTGATTCTCACATATTTGAGTGAAAGACTCTCAATATAATTTATAACATAGTCTGTAACATTGCCTAGTTCAATTACTGACACCTCTATCTTTAAGAAAGACTTATAATGTATTAACCTAGAGGCTCTTGAGATGTTTTTTCTTTGTAAGGGGCACGAACAAATCACCACTGTGGTGCCGGTTCACATGTACAGACCTTTGGCTAATTCATAACCAAATGTGGCATTAAGGAACACATCTTTCTTCTGCCCTGATGGGCTTCAGAAGTATATATGTGTCTTTTGACTTAAGTCAGGACCTCTGTCTACTGCAAGAAACTCACTGTACCATGAGTAAGAGAATTCCTGGTGCTAAGTGAAATCCTACTTTAAAAGGAAAACTTTTTTTTTGATGAAGAAACAGCTCTAAGGTAGTATCTGTTGCTTTTAAATGGCTATGTTACCTCAATTTTGGTAATGGAATTACTAGCATTTTGGTTTTATCCCTTCTAGCCAGGGTAGCTCTGTTCAAGAGATGAAATGAAATACAGCAACAGTTAGAATGAGGCTTTTCAAAATGAAGCCCACAGCCCATTCAAGACTCACTTTCTTTTGCTGCTCTGAGACATGTTTTAGTAATCCTCAATAGATATAGGAGGATTAAGAATAAATAGCAGACACTAAGGCGTTCCTTTTAATGATAAAATTGGTATACTTTCTGCTGCTACTAAATTTATCAGTGTAAACCATATTTAATATTTCACAGTATTTGAGTCTTGTGTGAAGTCAGGGACCAGCAATATTAGACAGGTCACAGACTTCACTTTATCGTAAAGTGTAGATGAAACCCTGCCGTTGGAATGAAATCTCTGTACCAGTTGTGTTCCTTATTTGCACATACATTTCCTTGTTTTAAGGCCAGCTTTGCTGCACTTATTGTCAACTCACAAAGGAGTTTGTTCTTCATACAAGTTGTTTATCACATAAGGGTGGAAGGAAAGGTTGCAATCACTTCTGCGTGTTTGTGGAAGAAAATAACCTATGGTGCAAAATGAATTCTGTGCATTGGAGACTGAAATGTGACTCTCCCTTGAATATCAAACTTGGCGTATTTGCATAGCTGTCAGAAGTGTGTGTTTCTGAAAGTGTAAAAATATTTGAGATGAAGGTATGGACTATTTGGGAACTTATGAGGTTGGATTATTCTTCATTTAGAACGGAAATAAGTGTGTGCTCAAAGACGGAGCCGTTGTATGCTTTTCCTCACCTGAGCAGAAAAACAACTATCTAAGAATGCATACGCAGCTTTCTGATAGTGCGGGAATGGGCTTCAGGGTGTCTGTGTACATTAACTGAGATAAGTGTAGCTTTATTGAGGTGGTCAGATCCTGTAATCATGAGAATAAGTGCAGCGGTGGGAATTTGTTACATCTTTATTTTACTGTGGTCTTTAAAAATGCCATTTGGAGGAATTCACTGCTAAAGGCTGAGGGAATTCAGCATAGTGACAGAAAGTGCGATGACATGAAAAGGAAGATTTCCAGGTTCAGAAGTCTCACAACATTAACACAAGGTGTGAAAATTATGTTTAAAGCACATACTTAGTAATCCATCTTGTCATGGAATAGTTTATTTTTTTTCTTTAACCCAACCCCCCGCCCCGAGTATAGGTACTCTGATCTTTCTCCACATTGAATCTGGATGATGTGGATGATAACTTTCTGCATTCCAAGCTTTAGTTTTGCTCCAGTCAGTAAAACTGGAGCACATTTTGATGAAAGCTGAGAATGACTTCAAAAAATCCCTGGAAGTAGGCTGTCAGTCCTAGGAAGGAATAAATGAATGGAGTCAGCCTTAGCAGCTGCAGTAACAACCAGCTATGCAAAGTTCACGGGTTGTAGGAGAGCAATTCTTAGTGATTTGCAGTACTAATCACTAATTGCGCCTGGGACTGGTAAGATGACTGCAGAGAGAAATAGTAGGAAAAAGAGGACCTGTTGCAATTGTGACAAAAGTATATAGAAAATAGCTCAATAGAGCCTCATTTCTTTGTAGAACTCTAAAGATTTTAACCTGCTTTCTGGGTTTTTTTTTTTTTCCGTGGAAGGCTAACTGTCTTCCAGACTCTGGTTTTGTATTCCAGTGGTGCTTGGTGATAGATTTATGATGGCATTAAATGAAATAATCTTTTAATTTGGCCCATAAAGCAATAGCTACCTGGGAGACACAGGTCAGACCTGTGCTTCACATGCTGCTTCTATGAATTTACTTCATACCAAATTACATTGTCTGTTGAGGGCAGCTGATATTAAGGATAGCAACGGTCACTCTACCCTAGCTGGACCATTGAAAGGGTTGAGGAGTGTTGGGTGAACAGGGGGGCTAAACACAGCTCACTACAGCTACCTGAAAGGGGGTTGTGGCAAGGTGGGTGTTGGTCTCTTCTCCCAAGTAACCAGCGATAGAACGAGAGGAAATGGCCTCAAGTTGTGCCAGGGGAGGTTTAGACTGGATATTAGGAAAAATTAGTTTACTGACAGTCATGAAACACTGGAACAGGCTGCCCAGGGAAGTGGTGGAGTCACCATTGCTGGAAGTGTTCAAAAAACGTGTGGATGTGGCGCTTCAGGGCATGGTGGTGTTGGGTTGACGGTTGGACTTGATGATCTTGAAGGTCTTTTCCAACCTTAATGATTCTGTGTTACAATGCTCCCGAGAGCATTGCAAAGCACTGTCAGTATTGGGAATTGGCCTCTAAGACTTTTTTTCCCCTGGTGTAAAATTCTTAGTTATAAACTAACGCATGTAGCATGAACCATATGTGCTTTTCATTGCTTGCTGCACAGGACTTTATGTAATGCATATGCAGGTCAATATTTCATGGATTTGATTTGATACTGCTAGACAAATATACAGCAAAGCTGAAGGCATAAAGACTCAGCTTCAACCAGTTATTTGATGAAATTCAGGTAATGTAACAGATAAAGTAAAATAAAATACCAAATTAACTGCAAGTTCAGCTGTGTTACACTGTATAGTTCAGTAATGATGTTTTGTTTCCTGGTTCCTCAGCTTTGTGAGTGTTTAATGTCACACACACCATAGGTGCTATTGTGAAGTCTTTTTGTTTAAAGGTCTTTTTTTGAATAAGAAATGGAGGAGCACAAGTTACCTTTGTGTTTAGGCTTTAGTGATTTACTAAATGTAAGGATGAATGCCGTCTCTATCAGAAGTACAAACCTAGAACTCCATGTGATTTGACCACAGCTCTATTAAACATGCCATGTTTAGCAAGGTCAAGAAAAGTAAAATAGATAATGCCAGAGGTATTTCATGTGATTTAAATTACAACACTTTGTTCTTAGAGGTTTCTCTCGGTGAGAACGTTTTGTAGGAGTCCAGTTTAGAACCTTTCTGAAGCTTCACAGAGTGCTCCAGCATGGGAGAACAGAGCAGACTTGACTGTATTCGCTGGGTGAGGTTGAGTACCGAAGGGGAGAACTGGAGGGCAGAGCAGAGGCAATATCCCTGTCCTCCTCTGGGCTGTAGGCAGGGGGAATGGAGCAAAAAGGCCTTGGTGAGACTCAGTAATGGTGATAAGGAGAGAGCACAGTTATGCAGTTTTCACTTCTAAATACTTCACTGGGCTGTCACACCTTCAGGCGTAATGTACAGAACGGAAACTCCTGGTATTTTGAGCAACCAGCTGTGCTGATAAGAGGAGCAGGCAGGGATTCTGTTGAAGTCTAAAAATGCTCATGTACTTCTTGTAGGAAATAATTAAGTTCACTTTCTTTAAAAACTGTAATTTGGAAGTTTTCAGTCCAGGTGCTTCTGAATTTAAAATAGAAGCGAGTACTTTTAAAATTATTGATAATACTTCTGCAAATTACAAGCTGGCTGTGGGGGAGTTTGCTATGTTAATCAGTAATATTTATATATAACAGCAAGTAATTTCTCTGTCTAGTAAGGAAATTTGGGACAAGTTTGTAACTAGGCTTCATTAGATACCCATTGCAGTTAGTTTGCTTAAGGCCGTTGGCTTCTTTATGCTTTGGTGCTTGGCATATATGTAGCAAAATTGATTAGAGAAGCTTGTGCCCTCTCTTCTGGCAGCCTTTCTTCACCCCAGATCAGGGTACTCACAGATGCTGTTATTCCCTCTTACTTTTGTGGTGTTTAGGTAAAGACTTGCTTAAAGCTCTCCCCATTCAACATTTATAAGTAATTGAGTAAGTATGTGTGTTAAGTTTTATTGTGTGATTAAAGATAATATCATTAGGCAAATAACCTGTTAATAATACGGTGGATTTTTCTTGGATGCTGTACATGAGAATGAATTGGCAATTAATCCTAAATAGATGACAAGGATGAGAACACAATTGTGTTTGTGCAGTTTCCCCAGCAGTGCTTCTGTCTTGGTGTCATTCACCAGATGAGATGCAGTTTTTCCTTCTTTCCTGAGTAACATTTAGAGCTGGTAATGTTAAGCAGACAGTCAAAGCTGTCAGTGCACAAGAAGAAAGATGTTGAATAGATCTGTAGTGCCAAATAAACTGTTCCTGCTTCCCAGATGAGTTGCTTCATTTCCTTCTGAGCAGCAGCTCAGCCTTTCCAGTGCCCCTGACCAGCTGCTGTGGACAGTGGATGGAGGTGAGAGCTCTCACATTCCCCCAGCTCTGCTTTGCATCCCTTCCCTGTCGCTGGCACCAGGCAGGGGTAGCCCCTGCCCTTCCCTGGTGTCCAGCCACAGCTTAAGCAGACCAAGGAGAGCAAGGGCACAGTTACTTCCTTGCTTGCACGACTGAGTGTTGGTTGAG
Source organism: Phaethon aethereus (assembly GCF_964289735.1). Taxonomy (NCBI): domain Eukaryota; kingdom Metazoa; phylum Chordata; class Aves; order Phaethontiformes; family Phaethontidae; genus Phaethon; species Phaethon aethereus. Next base: position 4,853,571 of record NC_138594.1, read on the forward strand.
ACAACCTAACACGTAATTTCTGGTTTCTCCTTGATGCTCTCATGACCCGAGGAGTTTTGGAAGTGAATTTTGGAAGTGAATCAAGGAAATTTTGGCAGTGAATTAAGCCAAAGAAGGGACAGAAGGATGCTGCCAGCAAAGCAGAAGTGGTAGTCCTGTGTGAAGGATGGAAACATGAAGGGGCTTGGAATCCAGTGGCAAAACAGGCATGCTGCAAATAAAAAGTGATTGCCGAAATGGATATTCATGTGAATGGCATGCTCCATGTGTAATCCCAATAGTTGAAGTTGGAAGGGCCCTCTTGAGGTCATCTACTCCATGCCTCATGCTCAAAAAAAAAAAAAAAAAAAAAAAAATCCTTTGGTGTTCTTATTCTGGAAGGAAAGGGATTTTTTTTTAATAATACTTGTAAAACAGAACATGAGTTAACTGCAATGTATTGTAATAGTGTTTACTAATTAATTTTCGCAGGAACCTTGTTAGAATAGGTCAGTACTAGCTTCGTTTTAGAGGACGAGGAAACAAATGAGAGAGTAAGTGGTTTGGTTGAAGTCAGTAACATGTCAAGGGCACAGTTGTCATGGCAAATTGTTTCCTTTGTATATTCCTCCAATTTATATTACCTTACAGTACAGAGGTTGGGTAGAAAATTGTAGGCAGCTTGTGTATGGAAGTGCAACTGAATGTTAGAATTCAACATGTATAGAATCTCCTGAGAGCGAGCCTTATGGGAACACTGATGTTTTTACTGTGATACATAGCTGAATGCATAATTCTTTCCCACTGCTGCTTGCAGCAGTTATATTTTCTGGGTACATCTAGAAAGAATTAATTTCTAAGGGGCAATTACGAATGTGATTAAAACCTGGGAAAGCAAAAGCAGGGAAAAGCGAAAGGTCATATTAATACCCATATTCCTCTAGTGGTTTTATTTGAGTAATTAAATGGGACATAATTGCTGCATAGTGAAATATCCATTGCTTTTGCTGCTTGTTATGTATTATTCCTGAAAATAACAGTGTTGCTTTATCTAAATTAGGATCACATAAAAATTCATAGCAATGGAGCTTGTGACTGGCACTTTCATGCCTTCACAAATAAGGATTCCTGTGGATCACTGCAAAAATTGATTCTTAAAAAATCAGGAGAATAAGTGGTTACCTCTAATGCAATTAAGGTCTTGCTCCTGTTTTCCACATTACAAGCTTTTCTCAGCCTGACAGCATTTAAGAGCTTGACTCATGTCAAGTGACACTGAAGACCAGGCTCAGTTTCGATGGATGCCGTGGCGCTGATCTTGTTAGCGGCTCCTTGTCCTAAGTCAGTGTGAGAGTGGCATATTTGAGTAAGCAAAGGATAAATTGTATTGGGGATGAAAGAACTACAGTTGTGGAAAACTCAGGTGCAAACATGTAAGTTTTTAAAACTTTTGTTGATTCTTAAGGGCCACAGAAAGAAGGGACTGAGAAGCAACTCCACAGGTGGATGAAACTCTTGACTAATCTTAGTATAGAAGCGGAGCTGGAGGTGTATCTGTGAGCTAGAAAGGGGAGCGACTATATCACAATACCACTTTCTGCAATCTGCAAGGAACAGCAGCTCATCAGCTAGGCTTTTACTGTAGCAAGCTCCATCTTGAAACATACTTTCTAGCACTTAATGCTGGAAAGCAGAGAAAATACGGGAAGGAAGAGAAAACAAGTTGTAGATTCAAGTGTTGTTGTCAACTAGAGAGCAAAGGCAAGGATTGGTTACTTCTGTTCCTGTGGAGATAGGCAGGCAAGATAATCATTTAGAAACAGGCTCCTGCAGGTCTTGAGGTTACCACAAATATTTCAAGTTGTTTGCTTTTTTTGCTCTTCTAATAAGAAAGGTGAGAACAAGTGCATTTGTGTGGGAGGAACTTCCTCCAGTCCACTGTCGCGCTCTTCTGTGGGAACTAGGCTGGAGCACAGCTCACTCCCCTGTCACGAGACAGCCCGATGGAAGTCTTGAAGCCATTTGGGAACAGCTATAAAGAAGTTTTAAGAGTTTGTGGGCAGAAAAGACAAAATATCACGGCTAGAAGTGCTTACAAAAATGTGAGTATTTTTACCTGATATAGGGTCTGTACAGACAACTGTTTAAAGCACTGAATGCTCTGGTGTGCTGCACTAATTGCTGCGGTATACTCTGCCTGATTGACTTCTCAGGGAATGGAAAGTGGAGGTGAGGAGGAGATGATAGATAGTAGATGTGAGAGGGCAGCCTGTGGTTCCTTGTAACTTATGGACCTAAACCCCTTCCCTGAGGCTGAGGTACTGGTCAAAGCATCATAAAACTAAAGCAGCAATGGAGTTTTTGACATAGTGCAGGGATCGGATAGAATGAGTCAAGTGTTCATAATCAGGGTGAAATACTTTTCAGACTATGGATTTATCTTGGTGGAAAAATCCACTGTTTTTTACCCTTGGCATCACTTCTAACCCCAGGACACCTCCATTCCAATCTTAGTCGTACTGAATGTAGCTCAGAGATTGGCTTCTTTCTGAAAGCTTAGAAGCAAGGACCTCACAGCAAAAGGATCATCTCGTGTTTTTAATTCCTCTCCAAAAGTTCATCCCTTAGGGACTAGGAATTAAACACTTTCTCTTTTTGCTTAGATAATATACTATAAAAGTGTATTGGGTAGTAGCTTGTGATCTCAAAAAAACTTACACTTTTAGCTCTTTTAACAGTAAGTGTCCATAAATCAAACTGAAATTGTGCCAGGAGGTAGTAGTCAAGATTTCTTTAGTGGAGCAGAAAAGCATGTTGGAAAGAAATCTGTGCAGGCAGGTCAGAGGAGGGGAGAAGGAAATAAAAAGATCCATTTGAGGCCATTGTTAAATAGTGAAAGAAAAGGACAAAGGAAATAAGATTAGAATTTTTCACCCTTTCTCCTGAGCTTTTGTTGCTCAAAAATGTTTCATCAGGAAATTGTAGGTACATACGTACTTTTATCTGCAATGAATAGTTGCATAGCCATTCTTTAGCATTTGTAGTATAACACTAATCTCTTATGAAGCACAGCATTCACTCTATCAATATTTCATAGTCTGCAGAGCTTAGTGGAACTGCCCTGCGCATGTCTTCCTCGCCATTCACAATGAGAGAAATCGTATCACAGCTATGTTAGTTGTGGCAGCATCTAACACTTAAAAAAAAAAAAAAAAAAAAAAAAAAAAGGCAGCAATCTCACAGCTAAAACCAGATCCATATTGCATATGATCCTACTAACTTGCTAATACAGTTCATAGTTTGGAACTTTGGGGATTAAAATCTTAACTCAAAACTGATAAATAAGTAGAACAAGGGCAGGTTATAACCTAGGAGTAGGTCCACACTCTCTTAGCCCTGACCTGCCTCCTTCCTTGTAGTGATTTAATTTTTGAAGTGGTTTCCATGTATTGTGTATTGAAGAAAGATTATGAAGGGTCCAGTCTTAGTGTGCTTGAAAGTCCTAGAAGTCATCCTCTCTGGTAATGGTACTGCTTTATTTTACCTTGTGTCTTTCCCCAGGAGTCTCTAGATAATGATACTGCAATATGTTCCTCGAAGGTTTTGTCAGATGGGATGGGAACTAACATCCTTTACCCTCTTTTGGAACATTTATACTGAGTGTACAATGGAGAGAGTGTGCTTTTGCTTCAAAATTTTGCAAAGTAAGTTAGTTAAAAAAATTCTTCCCAAGAGAGGAAAAAGTATCTTTGAAAACTGACTGTTCAGTGACTCAGAGACCCCAATTGACGGATGTGGGACCCGATGCACAAGGAGCTATAAGATACCGTATATATGAAGACATATTTATTAAAGAAAGAAATTAAAAGACATTCTGTATAGCCAAAACATCCAGTTTAACTGGCTTAATACACTGAAACTTGACTAACTCTGAGTTACTACTACTTCTAATAAGAGATCAAACAAAAAAACTTGAAAATCAGTTTAAGGCAAAGCTTTTGGCAAGTAGGTGAGGGATTGATAATAAAAGCACTTCAATGATACCAAAATAAGATTTGAAAGAAAAAAATTTTTCATGATACAAGGACTTTGTATGAATCCTTGAGGGTAGTGCTGTTCGTTGCAACCCTCACAGGAGTACATTGTCTTAATTTAATCTTTCATCCAGAAAAGCAGGACACCAAGGGGTAAATGAGTTGTGCATATGAGTGAATCTATTTTTTTTTTATACATATATATATATATCTTTAACAATTATTGATGTGCAACCAGAGGCAGAGAAGCGTATGATATGACTTCTGCTTGGCAGTTATGAAAGACTATGCGAACTACGAAAGATTAAATGTGAACTGCAACTGAATGTGCAAGGAACGTAGAGGCTACTGGAATAGGTTTCAGAGATCAGTGGGTAAACTGAGCTCCGTGAGGCCAGTCAGGTTTTGTTCAAATCTCCCATGTGTGCTACTTGGGGATATGCAAGCTACGTAACTTCTGGATCTTTTGGATCACTTTTAGTTAGAAGAGAAGACCAGCTATGTTGTCTGGTGCCTGTTTCTGCAGTGGAGACTGTATAACGGTTGGAATAGTTTATCTTCTGCAAATTTTAAGTAGGCATGTAATTGTTTCATTTTGCCTGATTTGTGAATGAGTCCCAGGCAGAGTTAGATTGTCTATACGAGTTCCCTATGATAAGCTTTTTAACAAACTTCAATTTCAACAGTGGAAAAAAGCCCAAGAAGGGAAAACACATGCTATTGGGATAAAACAGCTGTGCATATGAGAATCACTAACTTTCTCAGGAGAACTTGAGCAGTCCTACAGAGTTGCGTCAGTTCAGAGTTACTTGCTAAAGATCAAACTTTTGTGTTCTCAGACAGTTTAATAATGTGAGAATGCAGATGCTAATATACCTCTGCTGTCATTGTCAAAGTAACTGCATTTCACCTTGATGCCACGCAAGGCCTGGAGAATCCCAAGGCAGGGTGCTAGGCGAAGCTTGGACAGGATGAAGCACAAGGAGTAAGCCCTTGCATCTATAAAACAATTTCCAAGCCAATGCATTGATAGAGTGGCTCTTTCTAAGGAAAATTAATCTGTATATGACTGATACATAAGTTTCTAACCTGGCTGAACGGTGAGTGATCAGGCTGTGCACAAAAAGCTATAGCAAATACTTGGTACAATCTGATAAGCTGCCACAGCTGCTTGTAAACTTGCTGAGCATTTTTCACTGAAGACTTTTTGCCACCTTTGTAGTACTTCCTCCTCCTTTGGTCTAAAATCAGAGCCCAGACTAGAAGAGGAGTAGGGAGGAAATAAATACATTTTGCTGCCAGTCACTAGAGTTACTTGCTTTTCTTATTGAGGCAACCAAGAACTGGCCTCAGATGTTCTTGGCCTCCTCCTGCCTTTTATAAACGATGACATATGGTGGAATTATGTCTCCAGCTTTGTAGCACAAAGGATTAACGTACATTTTAAACAGCACATAAAGCTGTCAGAGTGCAGCATAAGCTCATAACAGTTTGTCTTTGTGATGACCTGTGGGCTCTCGGGTAGCTAGGGAACAGTTGGAGTGAGACAATAGCAAAACTGTGTAGAGAGCTGATAGCTGAGTAGCAAACTCCATGTCACTGATTAAATACTTCGTCTTTACAGGCCGGGTTTCCTTTTTCACCTCTGGATCGGAGAACCTTCATCGGGTGGAAAAGGTTCACTGGGGCACTCGCTATGCCATCACCATCTCCTTCACTTGCAACCCAGACCATGGCATTGGGGATCCAGTCTTGATGTAATTCCTCCAGGGATGGAACGTGAGGTCAAATGGAAGGAGAGAAGCGCTGCAAGACAATAGGGAAAAGGGAGATAATGTCTCTTGTAACCTCACATTCCATTAGAATTTCTCAGCTGTATTAATATTTTGCAATACATCTTGTTTTCACGTGTCCTTTTCCACAAATGTTGCAAACGGTGCCTTAAAGACCATGTTAAATTTGGTGTATTCTGAAAATGGTTTGTCCTCATGTCCTAAAGGGATGGGCTACAAAAAAGTGGGGTCTTTTTTTCTTAAAATTCTTTTGGACCATGTCTTGATATGACTCCCCATGCTGCTGTTACCTGTTTAATTATTTAGTCTCTTCAGTCACTAATGGATGTTTGACCTAAGTTACTAGAGCAAGATGAGTGTTATTCTTTGGAACATACCTTCTGTTGAGAGGAATATATTCTCCTCAGCATGGACATTAGTGGGCAATACTCCTGTAGTTTGACTACTGGGACTTACTTGAACTTTTTTAATTGAATTACTACAGGCATTTTCTGCTACAAATGGAGACTAGTTAATAAAAAGTCAGAAATACGATTCTCTTGTCGGCCAGAAAGCCTATTGCTTTTGGATTACGAATGCTTTGTGCTAGGGAATGTCACTCCATTAGATCCCTCTGATCAGAATGCAGCATTCCCAACTCGCCTCCTTTTCTTTGGGTCTTAATGAAAATGGTCAGTCTTCTGGTTAGAAGCCGGATGTTAGGGTTATTAAGAGCTCTTTATGGGAACAGCTTGACCATGTAATCCTGTACATTAAGTAAATATTAAAAAGAAGAGCTGAGCAGAGGTAATCAGAATCTGGATTCATCTGAGCATTCATCGTTGCCTAGTTCCCAGATAGGACAGTGGGGTTTCAGAGGGGCACAGCTGAGAAAAAAGTTAGTTTTGTTGTGGTTTTCCATATACCAGTTCTGGCTGCCTCAGATTCAATCCTGTAAACCCTGGCTTGCTGCTTGGAAGGCTGGATAACAAAACCACATGGACCAGGGGCCTGTGGTGTGTGGGGTCTAATGGAAGCTGCTGTCCACCTACCTTTTAAGTTGATACAGTCTTGAGCTGGAGCTCAGTAGTAAAACACTTTGAAAACCTCTATTTATTGGGTCTTAAGACCAAGCTGAAGGATGCTTGGTGGTTTTTTTTTAATTGTTGACACAAGTACAAGTCTTGCGTTGTGAAATACTGTGCTTTGTCTTGTCCAAAACAGTGTTTTATCTGTTTCAGAAAGTTTCTCAATAGCTCTTCTTGGACTTCTCTTCAGTTTTGTACGAAGACTTTTTTCTGTTAACTAGGACCATTAGTCTGTGGTGTCCCTTGAATAATATATTGCAAGGATTTCAGAGAAGAGGGGATGGTTGCATTGCCGTACAAGATAAAGTAACAAACAACTGCATACTCTTGCCAACTACCTTGCTTTCTTATTACCATCAAAGATTTTTGTGGGTTAGTGCATTGATAAGTACATGGTAGGAAGACCTATTTTTTTCTCAATCGAATTCTGAAGCAAACATATTGATTTGTTTTATTAATAGTCTATACAATTTCTGTGAAACACTTTGAAAATCTGGAAATGTGCTTTCATTTTTTCCCATTTTTTTAATTTTACACATACAGTTTTCACGTCTTAATTTACCCTTTTATGGTAATAATAAATATTGGGGGGGGGGGTGACACTGAAGATCAATATAAAGAGCAATGATGACAGGACACTTGGATTTGTTCTATTGTGAGTGTTCTCATTTGGCACACCAGAAAGATTAGTCTTCCGTGATTTCATTTCTTTGTGTTCAAACCTGAAAGAGGCGTCCTTGTCTGTGCTAACAAGGAAGAATTGTTAAAATGGCTGGATGCTAGGAAATAATAAAGTCAGTTGGGTTCCATATCTAAATACTTGTCTCAAAGCCTGTTATTTCCAAGAAATGTGCATTGCACCCAAGTTTTAAGTCTACATGATGGCAGACCAAGATCACCAGCAACTGCTTTACTGGCTTAAAACTTAATTCCTAATGTACTTTCAGATTTAAATGTAGGGCCTTTTCCACAGAAATACCTGGTAGCAGTGGAATCTAAATATGAATGGACTTGTGTGGGGTTGGTTTGGGACTCTCCAATCCCAAATCAACCCAATAGGGTTGAGGTCCTATGTTCCAACATGCTTACTTCTGCAATAAATACTCTGCAAGTCCAATCACAGCTGTGCTACACTGTCATATAAATTGCGTTGCCACTTTTAAAAGTATTTGTTATTTGTGTCTGTCATGTAGGCTTTGAGTTGCACTAAACAAAGATGGCACTTTCAGAGCTGCCCTCTATAAAACACGGCTCAGCAAGATCATGTTAGACCATGGGGGAAATCTCAGCTCACCTCCTCTCGGATTTTCACCTTTTGAGGATCCTGTGTATTGTATCTCGAGCGCAGTGCATCTCTCATGCTATGAATTGACTGCCATTCAGAAATAAAATCAAGTTGATATTTGTCTTTTGGAGTTTTAAGCTTCAGTAACATGTTCAATATGATGAGCAAACCTGTCAAGTGTTATCTGTGGAAAAGCTTGTGCGCTGTACCCGGTAAGAGAATTCATCTCTTGAAAGAAGTATAACAATTCAATATGCTGGATGTTTCTGTACCAACCAAGGTTTTTCTCTTTGAAGCTTCAGCATCTGGAGTACTGGAAGCAGTATCTAGATCCATGAAGAAATTAAATAGCAAAAGGGGAAGTCTAGTGCAGTCTAAAAGATTCTGAACATAGCCTCCAGCAGGAAAACGGTAATTGCAGAAAGCCTGATGTTCCTGGGGCAGAGTGGAATTTGCAGAATTCACTCATCGGTAGAAATAAACTTGGCTTAATTTATTTTAGTCTCCTTAAATACCCTAAATAACTTTTTATTAAGGGTCTCTCTTCCCAGTTCTCAACAGATAATTCTGAATTTGAAATACTTTACTTACTGTCTGACCTCTTTCAGCCTGCCTGTTGCTACTGGGAAACGCAGAGCTCCGTTTCTTAGAACTCCAATTTATGCTGAGGATGGGATTTGTTCTGTTAAACCAACATAAATCTGGTGCCAAGCTGCTACAGACAAGTGCTTTTAATTGAACACATGGTGAAGACAGAATTTGGCTTGATGTTTCCCAGTTGTGTGAGAACCCTTGTAAAGAGCCCTCACCGTTCAAACAAAGTAAAGAAAGGTCAGTACATGTTCAGTGTGAATTGGGGCGAAGCCCTGACGCTGTGAATTTACAGCCTTGTATCTGAAAGCATACTTTGTTAGGAGTATTTGGGAATGTTGATTTGTATTTTGAAAGGAAAATATTTGTAACGGAAGGTAAAGCCTGCTTGTGTGAAAAGTCCCAGGGCAAAATAGAAAATACGGCAGGAAGAGCAAGGCAGAGTTTGAATCCCTACTAAGAGACGGCATGAAGTTTCCTGAGGACTTCTGTGACATTGTACTACTGCTAAAACTATCTTTCCTTTCAAAAGTTTTGGGGAGTACCAGGAACTTTTGTATAATTAACAGGTATGTGATCAGATTATATTTTTAGTGTAACCCTAGCTCTCAATCCTGTAGCATGCATTTTATTTTAATTTTTAGCCCCTATAACATGATTCTAGGTACTCTGTGTGGACTTCTTGGCATTTCTCATGTATAAAATTCTCATTGTGCAACCAGTCGTGCGTTTTAATTCCCCGTAAATTGACTGGAGGTTTGGAAAAGTACATTTGTGTTGAGACTTTCCTGAGTATGTATTGTCCACCTGAAATATTCTAAGCTCCGTCTTCATGAATTTCAAGTCCAGCAATGTTTACTAGGATACTCTATTTACAAAAAATATTTTAATTTGGATTTATAGCATAAATTTAACTCCGTGTCTTATTTGTTTTTACTGATAAGCTCAACATCTCAACTGGGTACTTTCCGAGGCTGTAGCACATAATGATGTGCACATTAAAATAAAAATGTAGCTGAAATGGCTTTGATAATGACTATGCTGTCAAGAAAACTGTGTTTTGTTTCTTCAATTGCAATTCTTAGTACATTCTCCTTTATAGCTTCTCTTTCCCCAGTAAATAAAGATGGCTTTGTTTTTGATATCGTTCCTCACATTCCTTCTACATCCAGATATCCTCACGCCGCATTTACACGTGAATTGCATCTCTCTAATGTGCTCACGTGTGGCGTTGTGCAGTATTTGCGTCTTATCTAAATTCTAGGAATAAAACCGGGAAATGTTGCTGGAGGTTGGGGCTTGAGGGGAAGGGGATACAACAATCACCCTCCTCTTCCCTCCCCCAAGCAAAAATTAAAAAACAACAAAAAAAAATCCCAACTCGTGTGTCTCCTTTTTGAGTCTCTTGTGCGGAAATCCAACCAAACATTCCAAGAACAGCAGAAGAGTTATTTTCCTTCTGGACCACGGATGGCTCTGGCATGCCTCGATCATCTTCGCCTCCTTCGGAGAGGCAGTCTTCTCGGGAAATCCGGCCATCGTAAAGTGGTGGGTAATTCTCGGGTGAGTGTCTGTTGCTCCTTGTAAAATACCGTGAAGAGCTGTAGCGTACTCGGCCTTACCTCTGTTTTTGTAAACCTCCTTAGGAAGCTGAAAGCTAGTTTTACATCACGATTGCTGAAACCTGCCAGTCAACTCCCTTCATGATCATCAGTTTATCCCTAAAGTATCTGTGGAGGCACTTTTTATCCTCCATATGAGTGTTGGTGGCTTGGACTAAAGTGTTTTGGATTTTCTTTCAGCATGGACTGGCCAAGGAAAAGAACTCCGTCCTATTTCCAAACTGCATCTCTTCCTTTGTGTCCGTCATCTCCCCTCAAATCGCCCATTTCATCTCTCCATTCTGTCCCAGCATACTTAAGCTTCTACCTGTAGCATATATGGAGTGAGGTATATAAGCTCAGTCCATTATTTATTCATAGCCTGGCTCACTAGAACTGAAAAGGAGCTAGCTTTTTCCACTAACCCTTTCAGCCCATGTGGTGTATTAATCTTGTAAGAAGAATTTCTAATGGTGGGACTCTCAAGTGTTGCTCAACTTTGAGATTTTTCATTCTTCAGCATTCTTTTTTTTCCCATTACAGGCATTGTCCGTACTTGAAACACCACCTTTTATTTCAGAGATTTATTTCTGAGAGTTTTATTTCCATCTTGACTGTTTTCCTATATAGCTGAAAGAATGACGAGCTAGGGATCAGTGTTGCCTGCTGTTGAGCAGCCTTGTCTTTCATGATAACTTGGGGCAGCGAGTACTGACTTTTGAAACTTTTTTCTTTTGTTTTTTCTTTTTTTTTTTTTTTTTTTCCTGCTCTTTGTCAGTGACTGTTGTGCATTAAGGAACCGCTGGTAGAGCTGCTCCTTTGTGAACTCTCATTGACTTTAACGGGATGCTACACGTGCGGATCAGACTGCGGGATCACACCAAGAAATGCCTTGCTTGGATAGCCGTTATTGGGAAATCAATAAAGCAGCCTGGAAGTACCATCTCCTTTATTTTCGTAACCTTTAGATGCATCTAAACAAAGCAAAAACTTCAAAATATCCAGGTTTACTGCTGGATAATCCCGAGGCTGTCCGAGGAGTCTGGACTGGCTGAATGTATCAGCTGCCAGGTCAGGTATATTGTTATTAATGAACTTCACCGAGACCCTCACCCAGGCTTCAAGCTGGAGACTCAGCAGTGTGGAAGCGCAGCGGGAGCACGTGCCTGAAGTGATAGCACCTCTTTTTGAAGGAAAGGATATGTTATTTATAGAGGGAAGCTGAGATTTATGGAAAGGTCATGTTTCTTGTTTCTGGAAACTTCTTGTAAGAGGCCACCAGTGTTCAAAAAAACTCGTTTTGGAAATGGATATTCTTTCTGTTCTTTTGCTAACAACAACAAAGGCAACTAGGTTGCCGAGACATGATATTTCTGGACAGAAACCTTGAGAATTTGTCTCTTTCTTGCTCCTCAGTTTATACAGTTATATTAAGCTGTTTATGTGGATGCCAGGATGCTTGGCTGCCGACTGCACAAAAAAATCTTTTGTTTTGTTTTGAGACTGCTTTTCATGGCCAGGGTAAGGTCTCCGGGTGGGTTCCCACCTCGGAGGTGACCTCCTCAGCAGATTAACTTGCCGGCCTGACCATTAAAACTGGGGTGGGGGATAAACAGCAGCAGCTCCTAATGGAGTCACTTTGCTCGTGTTGGCTCTGGATGGTGGTTTCTCCCGTTCCCTCTAGCAGGCAAATGGTTTTGTTTCTGATTTACGTTACTAAAGAGAAGACACGTTCTGGGAGTTCTCTCAGAATATTAGGGCTTTACATGGGATTCACTGAATAACCGTGTAAAAAGAAAGATGCATTTTTACCAGGTGATTCGAAAACTTAAAAGGTTGCTGTGAAACCAGACAAACTCTGAGCCCGTTTAGTCCTTGCACTTCTCACCACAAAAGAAATAAGAAAAGTGATCACGTACTTGGGTTATTTCGACTTCACTGTGACAATTCTGTGAGCCATAAATGTGTGTTTTCTCATTTCTTTCTTTATTTTAAAGGGAGATAGAAATTCATCGGGAAGGCATTCCTTTCCACAGGGAGGAATAGGATCAAAAAACCCCTTGTTTACTAGTATGAAAAAAGAAATATGACAGAAGCAAGTCAAGCAGAGGGGTAAGTTAAATTTAAGATGGTGTTAAGCAGACAGCGGCTATGGGAGATTTTTCCCACACTGAAATGTCCGTATCAATGTTGAGCTGACGTTCTCCCCGCCCTGCTTTATTGTTTCCTTAGAAGATCAGACAAACAAGTGGAACCTGGGAGCTTTCAGGCAGCAAAGCTCTTGCTGTTAAAACCCTTCGTGAAACTTTCAACGGTTTGAAAGTCCTCTTCCTCACCACCAGTTACTTAAGCTATTTATCCTGTCCCTCTTCAGTTTGAACTAACAGTGAATGTGAGTATGCTAAAATAAGTTGTCATGCTGTATCCATCTATTTAAAAAATAACGAATTAAACTCACTTCTGCATGTGTCTTGTGTATCGACTGTGTCTTTTTTAGGTGATGGTGTCCTCCATGCATAGCATCTGTCTATTGTACCTTTCCTGGCACTAGGCAGAATTTAGACACGTAGCTAAGAAACAATCCAAGAAGAAATTAAGACTGAATTTATAAACATCCAGAAATTTTCCCATTGGGGGAAAAAAAAAAGTTTTAAAAATTTGGGGGTTTTGGAACCATAAGAAAGGATGAAGTTTTACTCATTTTGCAATCCTTTAGTTGCGGTGCAGGGGATATGCTCCTGCTCCTCAGTACTCTCCACTGAGGCTCCACTCTGCTCCTTCATGCTTGCACAATAGCTGGAAATCTAGCCCTCTCCCTGCTCATTCTCCCTTTCTAGTTACACACAGCGTTTGTTGGAGAACAGTGTCCGTTCAGACCAGATGCTGGCAGGAAGAATCTCCTTCCTCCGCCTCAGCACAGGCAGAGAAGACGTGCATGGATTCCTCAGGAAGGCTGGGCTTCTCTCGACGAGTGCCCAGCTGAGAGCACCCAGCTCAGGAGGTGATGAAGGCACTCGCTCACGTCACGTTTACTGGTGCCAAGAGCCTTGAAGTCTTCCATCTTCACAGCTGCCTGCCTGCCGCCTTCGAGCCTTGGTCTTTTCGTCTCAACAGCTGGAACTTGAGACCTCTTCACTTAATTTCCTAAATGCTTTTAGCACCTTCAGAGGTCTTGTAAGTCGGTGAATTCCAGCGTGCTGCAAAAATTATCACTTTCAATACCAGTTAAACACATTTTGACTCTGTAGCTAAGATTTTTATCTAGGCTTTAGAGCAGGCCATTCAAACTCATCCTCTTCCTAATAATTCTCCTTAAATAAAATGCTTCAGCCATAAACCATACACGGATGGGCAGTAATCAAAAGCCTTTCCGTAGCGGAATTGTACAGGGAGATACTTTTGAGGTGTTCAGGTCTAAATTAATTATTCTGTGCTCTGGTCAGGCCAGCTTTGTGACTCGCAGCATCCCGAGCAAGGCAGAAGCGAAGGTGCTTGACAGCAGCTCTGCTGTTAGGGGTGGGAGGTGTAATAGTACCGTGATTGTGTGTACGATTATAAGGGCTTAGACGTTAACGTTACGAACGTGGCGAGGGTCATAAAGAGCAGTAATATCCTCTTATTAGACCATTTGACAGCATTGGAAAAAAAAACCCTGAAAGCTTTGAGCCTTAAAGCCTTGTTTTTAACGAATGAAATGGAGTGAATGAGTAAGTGGATCAACGTAAAATGAAATGTCAGTGTCTGCCTCTCCCCTGCCCATCAGCTGAACAGGGTTATTGAACCTTACTTTTCTTTCCTTCTAGCGGTGGCCGGACCCGCAGGGGATGGACGTGCTACGGGGGAGAAGACTCGGCTCGGTCATTACCCTGCTCCCGAGGCTGCAGTCGCTACTCGCTCCAGGCATCCACAGCTACTTCCTAAGTGCTGGCGAGGGCTCGTTTGCGGTACGGTGAAGACGAAGGTGGGAATAGGATTAGATATTGCAAAATCTTTTTAAAGGAATAAGATTCGAGTTCTCTAACAGTGATGGCATGCTTGCTGAATGCGATCCGAGTAGTGCGGCTGCACCAGACTGTAACGCTTAGGAGACAAGTATTTTCCAGTTGTGTTCAAGGCCCTGAAAGGTGAGGACAGCAGGTTATATCTGAGCCAGCTTTATTCATGGAGCGTGCCAGTGGTTCAGGCTTGGATCGGTGCAAAAAGTAAAATCTGTCTCTAAATTAGGTGCCTTGAAATTGAGAAATATTATTTTGTTGGGAAGAACGCAGGTGTGGAAAGAATGCTTGACTTAATGAGTTTATCTAATCTCAGTCTCCTTCAAAAGTACTAGCCTAGCCATAAATATTAAAGTAAGTTCTTTTTAGGGATGATAGCTAAGAATGCTTCCTAACCACATGAGAATTTACCATTCCTAAACAGCTGAAAAGCTGAAACTAATCCGAAAAACTAGAACTCCATAAAACCGAGCATTTTGCAACACGCGTGTATTGCACCAAAAAGCCAACTCTGCGTGTGGACACAGACTTAAAACAGCCCTTGGTGGGAATTTTTACAAGGGACTCGGGTGAAGATTGCAAGTCCTCTGTATTTCTGCAAAATAAGTTCACGTTCAGTAAGTTTTCAATAAGTTCAATAACTCAACTTCAGTTCGGGTTAACCGCAGAGGCTTTTTCTAGCCTTAATCCTCCTCACGGGCTGCTTCTGCTCACGTCTGGTAGCAGGGGAAGGCTTCTGCTGGGGCCGTGCCACCAGCCTGCAGGCACCTCCCGTAGCCCGGTGTAGCTCCCCGGCAGCGAGGGTGGCAGCTCAGCTCCACGCCTCTCCCTTCCGCAGACGGTTACCCTCAACAGCGGAGACGGTGTTTGTCCTCGGGGCCGGCACTCCACCAGTTTGTCCAGTTTATGGTGGGAAGAGGCAGAAAAACTGATGCGTACAAGAGTTCTGACTGCATGCGCTCCCACGCAGGGAGCCGAGAGAACCCCTGTGCCCCTTGGCCCCTCCAGGCGGGCAGCAGAGACCACCCCAGCAGGAGGGGCAGGGTATGGTGGGGGCTGGATGGTTGGCTCTGGCTGTCAAGTCCAAAACGCAGTCAGCGGCTGGGATGGGGGGGACACATCTGCCCAGCTCTGGAGCCTCTAAGGAGGCGGTGGCAGCAGAAAAGACTCTGGGGGAAATGGGAGACAACATTTGGGCTCTTTTGAGGGACTCAGCAAGACGTTGCAGGAGATGGGAAGTATATGTGGAGCTGGTCTTGTTGTGGAAGGGAAAAGGACAGCCTGGAGGGCGGCAGGAAGCGGATTGCTGTTGAAAGAAAGGAAGGTGAAACCTCCTGCTGCTGAAGAGGAGTCGAGAAGGAGCAAATGCTAAATCCAGGTAACGGCAAGTGCCGAACGGCAAGGTCTAACATCCCCAGTGACACTTGATGGAGATTGGTATCACACAGGTACACGTGATGGGGAAAGGTAAAACCAACTGATGGCCCAGGG
Organism: Phaethon aethereus; assembly: GCF_964289735.1. Classification (NCBI taxonomy): domain Eukaryota; kingdom Metazoa; phylum Chordata; class Aves; order Phaethontiformes; family Phaethontidae; genus Phaethon; species Phaethon aethereus. The sequence goes on from NC_138594.1 coordinate 4,869,407, forward strand.
GCTCCAGCAGCGAGTGGGATCCCTGGGATCCCTTCACAGGAAGAGACTGAAAAAGTTTTTCAGAGACATTTCACTTAGTACTGAGGGTTGAGATCAGTCTGCAGCGCTTCTCCAGCCATCCTTTGCCGATGGGCTTCCGTTGTTGTTGACTTTTTGTAGCTTCTTGGGTACCAGCAAGAAAAGGAGGCGGACAGGAGAGGCAGAAAATTCCTGCTGCCCTGGCGTGCCTCAGAAAGCTGCTTTGACAGGGACACGTAGCAGGAAGAAAAGATCCTGAGAGCATTGCTGTCATCCTCTTCCCAGCACAGTACCTCCAAGATCCAGCAGAAAACTTAAGGGAATGGGATCAGCGAGAAACCGGAGACACCCAGCAGGAAGGACCAGAAAGTGCAAAGGCAAGGCTGAGTGATTGAAACAGATTTTTTTTTTTTTTTTTTTATTTAAAGCTTTTCTGCAACTTGTTAAGCTAATTTACAGAAATGTTTTGCATAAAGCCTTACTTTAAAGTAGGAACTTTCAGGAAGAATAGTTTATAACTTTTAGTTAAGGAACCACTTTGATTAAATGCCACTTCTTTGGCAAGACAGGTAGGAGGGTCGATCGGTGGCTCCGATGACTGAAGCCACGCGGTGTCCCCGCGCTGACACTCGCATGGGGCGGCAGCAGCAGCCGGCTCAGCTGTGCCGCCGGCTCCCTAAAAATCACAGCCCTGGGGGTGGAAGCGGCCCCGAATACACGAACCTTAACCCTCCAGGGCATAATATTTGTAGTGCTGATGAAACTAAGGCTGGGGAAAGACGCAAAGTCACTTGCCTGGTTTAAGGCAGTTACTTTATTGATGTACTATTTAATTGTTTTGCTAAAGTAGATGTCTCAGCCTTATTAATTTAGAAGAAATTACTGATTGGAGAGAAAACACCAGTTCTAGCCCATATGTTAACTTGGTTAACTTGATTCTTTTTTCCTTGGGGGCAGGGAGAGAACATCCCATATCACTTCTCTACTTGAAATCACAGGATCTCTTGAAGGCCTTATGCCTTGCCCTCTTGTTAAAAAAAAAAAAAAAAAAAAAAATTAAAATCAGCTAGATCCCACCAGGAGCTTCCTCAATCCCTCAGCAGCCCAGACTCAGAATGGACAAGGTCCATTAATTTGGAGCAGGTTGGCAAAATATTCAATGAAGGACCCAGTGGAGTACTCAACTAGTTATCACTCCAGCTCATTTGCTCTGCCTGTTTGGGAGTTACAACCCTCAACAGGTTTGGATCCATTTCCTTCGCCAGTTCTGTAACCATGGGTAACTGCAGAAATGACGTGGCTTCGCACTGCTGCAAGGAGGCTGTCAAGGTTGTCAGGTTTTAAAACCAACCCACTTTGACGGCTCTTCTGTTCTGCTCTGAAAAACCTGTTTAACAATTCTTTTCCTTTTTTGCAGCATTTAAAGTAAAAGCAAAATACAAGAAGTTCATGGATGCCTTTGTAAAGGACTGGTAAGTTGAAGATGTCCCTGCCTTTTGCAGGGGGTTGGACTAGACGCCTTTTAAAGGTCCCTTCCAACCCAAACTATTCTGTGTCTCCAGAAATACAAGATCTAGCTTATTCTAGTGTCTTCTCCCTAGCAGAAAAAATAAGTTTACTTCATTCTGAAGCATATTGTGAAGGATGAGGCTCAGTACAGGCTCTTCCTCCTCTTTATTCCGTGTATGCTAGAGACAGGATCAGAGGAGCCGCTAGCTCTTGGAGGCTCTAAACGTTTTTCGCTTTGGAAGTGCAAAGGGGATAAATCTGCCTGTGGTCAGCAAGGGTTTCAAGGCTTTGCTTTTTCTTTTTTACTCCTTTCTGAACATCTGCAGTTGACTTCCATGCTGGCAGGAGAGTCCCCTTTTCACTAGCATGTGCCATCTCACAGCCAAATCCCACTGGCATATCTGCAGCGGTAGTTACACCTGACTGATGCTGTCCATGAAGAAGAGAATGTGTTAAATTAATCTAGGACAAAGGATAAAAGCACTTAAACAAGAAGCCCAAAGCAAAATAATTATTCCCAATCTAGTAACTCATTGTTTAAAATTAAGTTGTACTCATCTTGAGTGAAATGATACCTCCCATTTAAGTCCTTCCCTCGAAACTCTCCCCAAAAGTCCTCAAATAAAATCCTTTCCGTTACAAGTCTGCCTGAATTTGCATACAGATAGTTGAAATTCTTGGTGCAACAATAAAGACATGACAATAAGCTGGAATTGTTGTTTTTTTTTGTCTTGAGCACTGCCTCGCAGACTCCCCAGGAGCCCCTGGAAGTTAATCCAGGTTCCAGAAAGCATCCTCTGGGTGGTAAACTTGCTTTCTAAGCCTTAAATTATCAAAAACCTCAAACAGAAGGAATGTGTGCCCAGCAACTGCGTTAGATCAGCAGCAACAGAAAATTGAGAAGGGCTCAAAGGCTTTTCTCCTGCTTGCACTTCCTGGGCTCTATTAAATGCTCATTCTTTGCTATTCTGTCTGTAATGTCATTTTTCCCATCGGATGAGAATTTGGTCCCAAAAGTGCCTGAGTGCTTACAGGTGAGTTCTTTCTGATTAAACTTCTCACCAGAGACCGATGGCAGCTTCAGAGAGATCTTAATGCCCGTGAAGCCAAATGTGGGAGGGTGGGAGCTAGTTGGGAATAAGGACCAGCCCCGCCCCAAGGTGAAGAGCACGTGCCATCTCGATGACTGAAGTCAAAGACGAGAGCGAAAGCCTGGCTGCTTGCCCCGGCAGTGTTGGGTAAGCACGGGCTTTCAAATCCGGGGAAGCTGAGCACTATTTTGGAAGGCTAAATTTAGCAGTGATTAAACGAGCTCTTAATTAACCAAATATTCCCCCTGCTTGCCTTTCCAAATTTTTCAATAACTGAACAATTATACTGAGCTCAGCCAGTAATTACTCTCCATTCCAGACACTGCCCTCGCCAACTGCAGCCTTCGAAACCACCAGCTGTTCATGCGCCGGGAAATGAAGCCCATGAAGTGTGAGTCAAATAATTGAAAACTGAACAGGAAAAAAAAACCACCCAGGTTCCGAGGCAACGTAGGGAAAACTGCTCCCCCAGGCCGAGTCCGCAAGTGTGTAGTCCCTTCCAGGCTGAAGATCCATCATGAACAGGATTAGCGTGGATCGAAGCTGCAGGACTATGTTTTCACGGGTGCTCTGGCAAAGATACAAAGGTCCCTGATGGTTTTTCTGCCACAGAAGGCTCTACAAAGCCTCCCTTGGGGGCTAATGTGCATCTCTAGAGAGGGAAGCCATGGCTTTACTCACCGACCAGAAAGGAGAAAACAGAAGGTAAAGCCCACAAGTCTCAAAGAACACAAGTCTCTCAAATATTTGTAGTTGCAGCGGGGTAAAAGAAGTTGGAGGGTGAATTCGGCCATTTACTGGTCCGAGCGATATATAAACAAAACCAAGCTCAGATGTGTTGAAGCTTTTCCCCCTTTATTTTTAAAAGCAATTTGAAGACGTGGTTGCACAAGCACTTCTTTTCACGGCCCATCAGTTGTATTGGTTTAGCTGCCTAGGGCGGACGGTGAATCTGGTTGTGACAAGAATAATTATTTGGGGCTTGATTGGGGAAAAAACCCAACAGCAAAACAACCCTACAAACCAAAATGGCTTAATCCTTTAAAACCATAAGGCTGCAAAAGCAGAGGTACCAGCCCAAACGAGGGGACGGAGGCGGTTTAAGCTGGAGCAAAAGTAAAGGAAGCGCTTGTCGAATGATGCTCCCAGCTACATAAACGCAACTTCTCTAATGTAGTTGAAGGATTTGCTTAGGGCAATCATGCTTGCAGAAACACGCCTGCTTTCTGGTTAGGTTGTGGAAATCGATAGAGACTTCTGCCTTCTCTGAGGCCTGAAACAACAGATTTGGAATTCAAGAGGTTTGAAATTTCCCCAAAGCCTCGAAACTCTCGCCGGGGTGTTACAGAGTCTGACGGGTGGTGTTTGTAGCTGGGGAGCGAAGCGCGGGTGGAAGTAGAGTCCCTGGGAGAGGCTGCAACATGTTGCTGAGAAGGAAACGTAACGCAAAGAAAGGACAGAACAGGTAGAGATTAAAAAAAAAAAAAAGCATGAGGTTAAAATAATAACGTCAAAGACAGCAACGTGCTAAAAACAAGCACGTATTTCTACTGTGCAAATAAGCTAAACGGTCACGTCTGATCCACGATCCTTCCGTAAAAGCTCTCTTCAATGGGGGCAGGAGATTGCGCCTACGGAGAACGACGGGAACGCGCAGTCGTTGGGCAGGTCCTGGGGTGAAGCCTGTAATTGCACATAGACCCTCCACAGACTGAGTCCGAGACACATGCCTCAGAGCCCTCCGACATAAACATTTACCGAAGAACGTAACAGAAGACAAAAATGCTTACTAAAACGCTGCTTTGATGCTTTTTTTGAGACCTAAGCTGACGTGCTGGTGCCAGCAAGCTTCTCTCTCTCTCCCCGCGCTGACGCTATCGGAGCGGCGGAGACGTCCCGCTGCCGTCGCCTCTGTCCCTCCCCACCCTGCGCCGCGGCGGCTTAGCGCTCGTAGCTGAGGCTAGACCCCCCGTCCTGGGTTTCCTTGTGAGCACAGTAAACGGGGCAAGAAGAGCGGAGGCTTTGCAAGGGAGTCAAGCTGGCTCTCGGCTGCGTCTCAAACGGGGCATGTGCCGCTCGGAGCAAACGCCGGTTCTGCACCGGGATGCTGAGAGGAGGTGAGATCGCAGGAAACCGCGAGCCTCCGGCAGCCGCCGGTGCCTGGGCACGCGCTCTCCTCTGCAGCCCCCGCGGGGTGCCCATCTCTTCTTTTAGGAAGATATAGCAAATAGGAAAATTTCCTATTTAAAAAAATGGGATATTTTCCAAGCCTAAAACCAACAGGATATAGCAATAGGAAATCTACTTCCACGCCAGGTGTGAAGCCTTGTTACTGCAGGCGGCATGAAGCTGACGTAGTATGGCCTTGCTAAGCCCCCTCGCAGCCTAAAGCGCTTCCTCCTGTGATTAATGAGTAATTCAGCGCGACACATTAACTAGTTCGCTTCTGCGTTTTGCAGGTAGCGTAGCTGTTGAAGCCCCTCTCCCCGCGCCCGAAGCCCCTCTCGTCCTGCTTCCACCGGGCCCCTCCAGGACTATGAGGACACAACCAGTTTCCCGAGGCTGTGACGTTCCAGGCTTAAAGTTTTTTCTTGGTTTTTATGGGACTAAAACCAAGATTTCTTACAAGTGTTTTTTTTTTTTTCTGAAGAACAGAGAGCTACTGAATACCCAGAGCACACAAAGCCTGGCAGGGAAATTATTCACTTACATGGATGGAGATAAAAGACCAGCTCTGTCCCCATCCCTCCACTGTGGTCCCCCCCGTTTAAACCAGCTCTGCAAGGAGCTTCTCCCCCAGCACTGGGCACCGTAGGCTGCAGAGCTTCACTTTCCCATCCTGCCCAAGAGATGCTGCTGCAAAGATCGAGACGTTAGAGAGATGTTTGCTGTAATAAACTCGCCTTTGTATTAAAACAAACAAACAAATGAAAACAGCCAAGCAAAGTTACTCGGTTGCTATTTCCTCTGCTTCCGTTGTTGGGAATTACTCGTGCTGTGCCTCAGGCAGGCGGAGGTTCCTCGACAGATTTACTCATTTTAAAAAGATGCCAACAACAAAATGACAGGGAAGCTCTGCTGTGGTTAGCAATCGGCGATGAGCGTTGGGATAATTCTTTCTATTCGGCCTCCGCTGCGCCAGGTCCCCGCTGCGCAGGCTGCGGCACGGGCTGTGCCTGGCAGCCATGCCCTGCCTTCACCTCCACTGACCTCAGTGCTCCCAACCACACCGTGGGGGACGGAGAGGCTCCCAGAGCTAAAGAAGAAAGATTTTGCTTCCCCACCATACCTCCTGCCACTGCTTCTCACCCGGGGAGGGGCTTTGGAGGCAGCATTGATGCACTGGAATGATGCTGCTTTTATCAGGAGACTCATTCCAGCCGCGTTCCCAGCGAAGCCAGCCAAGGACAGCGGCCGTTGCTGTGGGCTACGTGGTCATCGTCACCGACCGGCTGCCGTTAATCAAAACCTGGGAAGTTCTGGCACACAACCATTTCCTCCGCTCAACCATCAGTAGCTAACCCGCACCCGGAGGTATCCCTACGAGGAGACCTTTTCCCTTCCGTCCGTAGCACCTCTCATCCCAGGATCACAAAACACACATCAGGGACGTCTTAAAACACTTGTGCAGGCGACGGAAATAGCGTCGCTGTTTTCCAGGCAGGTAACGAACAGCGACACAAGAATAAGCGGCTTCCCCGAGGTGACGGTGCAAGTCAGTGGTGATTTTCTACGAGGAGCCCGGACTCCTGACCTGCCCCCGCTTGAGTTAATCTCTTCGGCTGCGACGGCGAGTGCCGCCTCGATCGGCGTCTCCAACATCAAAACCCTTGTAAACCTCTTCTGGATTTTATTAGCTATCTCGCTCTAAGCCTGCCTGGGTGACTTATCAGCGCTAGCGCTGCCGGGATGAATGGCCGGCGAGTCCCCCCCAGCAGATGATGTGAGGGAAAAGAAATACATCCGCTCGAGCGGGATCGGGTAACCGCTGCCGCCGGCAGGCACGAGGCAGGCGGGTGCCGCAGGCTCCCCGTGTCCTCTGCTACTGCTCCTTCATCTGACACTGCCCAGCGGCGGAAAGCCGCTTCCAAAATGTGGTGGCTAGAGGTAACGGGGGCTCCAGCTCATTTTATAACAATGCCATTCCCGTAAGATGTTCCCTTCTGCAGCGTTAAATGAAAGGGGGGAAAAAAAACCTGTGGCAAAGAAAAAGGGGGAAGTCAGCTTACATCTGCGGGGTCCCTGGGATTCTGCGTAGCGTCGTGCTGGGAGCTGGCTGCCAGCCCGTGCTCCCCCGAGGCAGGACGCCGCAGGGGCTGGGCACAGCTTGTCTGGCGGGACCTGCACGTCCCTGAAGGTTTAGGTGTCCTCTCTCCACGGGTGTCTTCAAGAGCACTGCTGCCTCTCCCCTTTTAGCATTACCACCTTACAGTTAATTTACCTTCTCCATCCTTCCAGGTTTTTGAAAGAGAAGTTCAGTGTCGCCTGAGAAGTAACTGCTATGTAGAGCCTTTTCCTGGGAGGCTGCTTGCAAGAGCCAGCCTCGTGGTTCCCAAATGTCGAGCTGATATTTAAAAAAACCCAAAAGGCGTGGAAGTGTTGTGGATTTGATGGATGTCCCTGGTGAGGTTTGCTGGAGTGCATGTATGAAGCGGTGACTGTCTCCAAAAGGCTGTGTTTATGGACACACCACATTTAGCTTCAGGAATCTCCCCTGCTTTGTTTGGATGAAATCATGTTTGGTTTTAGTTAAGAATTCAGGAATCGAATTCAAGATCCTAACGGGAATGCACAAGGAAAGGCGAAGGACGTCTGAGAGGGACACTGGCCTAAAGGAGCTGAAACAAACTTCGCAGATTTTACTTCTCCAGCATTAGCACCGCTTCGGTTTCAGAATTGTATCCTCTGCCAAGCACGGCTAATATTGCTGGACGGTTTGATTTTGCACAAACTTATTTGCTACTTTCCCTCCAGATACCTTGATGGAGCGGTTTGGGTGGGATCTTCCGCAATATTGCAGTTCAGCTTTCTCTAATAACTTCAATGAACGCTTCTTAACTCCTCACTTTGTTTCTCGCTGTAGAAGCGTTGCTGGTGTTTACAAAAATGTTTCATTTAAATTATAAATGGAAAGAACCAGAAAAGTAGAGCCCAAATGCCGGAAGAATTCATCAGGATTCATTTCTCCCTTTTTTAATTGTCTCTCTCTTGGGTGGGGAAAAATAGGAAAATGTTGCAGCAATTTTGCTTTGGTATATCCCATTGGGAACCTTTTCTTTGGAGACAGGAAGGCTCTAGTTAGGACCCCAGATCACAAAGCTCGGTGTGATCGAGCTAGGATTAAGTTAGTCTCCCCCAAAGGCGAGATACAGCACGCTGGAAACTTGGTGCGGGCAGAAGGCTGGATTCCCAAGCAGAAATATTAATAATTTTTAATACCTTTTAATGTATGACCTCTTTAGGGTTTTGATATGCCTCAATAACTTCTTTCAATGTTGGGTGTCTGTCAGAAGCTCGGTGCATCCCAGAGGTTTAGCCGAGCGAGCCAGCAGCGGGCTCCTTCCTCTGCTTTCACAAAACTCCAAACCCTCCGGATACCTTGCTACCAACTGACGCATCCTTTCCCTCTGCTGTGTTTTAGACGCATTCCCAAACAAGGGCAAAAAAGCTTTTATAGTGATAATATCAGTAACTGCAAAGGGTACTTCTATGCTGTGAAGCTGCTGCGACAATTCTGAAGACAAAGCAATGTATTTCTTATAAGCCACATAATTAACTCCGTGTCTCTCCGATTCCCCGGAAAAACTTGAAACAAACAGTAACCACCAATGTTATAAGGCAAAAATCCCCCCAGCTGGGCTAAACTGTAGTTAGCCACCGGCTCTGGGTGTTCCCGTGGGTGCTGGCAGTGAGGGTGCTGTGCAAAAGGACAGGAATAAAGTTGCTCTGGGTTTGGCATAGCAAGAAGCGTGGGAGAGCAAAGCTGGCGCTTGGGAGGGGGGTTTCTCTTCACGGAAGTCTCTTCCCCTTCAGATTTCGTAGTAACGTTATACTTAAAAGATACTAAACGCTATCACACAGGTGGGTTGTGCCCCGATTGTGTGCGACCGCTATGTTCTAAAGCCTAAAATAAAAAGGCAATTTTCTTGCCGAGGCCGCAGGATGGCGGATTGCTGCTGCTGTCAGAGGGACTCACAAATCCGACGGCAAGAGCCGAGCGTCTCCGAGCCGGCCAAACTTCCCGGCAAAGGTACCTGCCTCCCTGGGGCTGCCTTCAGGCTTTCTCGGGCGCTGCGTTACCTGCTCCCGTGGCCGGGGCTGGGCTCCGGTACGAGGTTTATGCGCTTTCTCCTCTCATCGTGCTGGCAGGGGAACAGGTTATGATCTTGGTCATCCTGCCTCTTCTCCCCTTAATGCAAGCGGGCAGCAAGCCGTGTGCTTTGTACCGTGCGCTCATAAAAATCCCCTCTATTTCACCGGCTTCCCTGGTATTCAACCACACACTAAGCACCAAAAATGACTGCTAAAAAAGGAGTTAAAACGTTCATCACTTGCTCGCACTCATGATTCAATGGTAATGTGGGGCTTTTGAGTGTTTATTGCAAATTTGGTTTTAAAAAGTGACGAGAAAGATGATCAAAAATGTGCGGTTGAAGGTAAAGTCTTCAAAAACTCCGTAAGGTTCAAGTGGATTCTGCAGTGTCTGGGGAAAACAACTGTTCTCACTTGTCCCACAAAGAACCGGTGTCTTCTCTTTTCAAGTGAAAGCAGAAAAATTGCCATTGCTGCAGTAGACGCTACCTTAGATTGAAGGCAGGAAAGAGCACTCAGGATGAAACTGCATTTCTTTCACAGTCTGGGTTGTGGTTTTTTATTGTCATAAATACCTAAACGCTAAGGGGTGTTGGCAAAGATTTTCTAGTGGTTAAACTATTTCCTTTCTTGTAAAGCATGTATGGAGTTTTGCGTTGGCAACCTCTGTCCCGACAACAGAAATGCGCTTGCCTTTCTTAAAATTACCTCTTCCCGTTTTGCTGAAGAGCTAGCTACGTCACCAAACCTGCTGCAAAATTTAATTTATACTAAAAAACCCCCACATTAAAAATCACAGGATTACAATGATTTGGGTATGATAAATGATCCCAGGGCACACATAGCTTGCCTTCTTGGAATGTAGGAGAATAGCCAAGGTAAAATTGGTTTCAAGGAAATCACATTTTCCTCAGTTACAGCCCGACTGACTTTCCTGTTGTTACTTCAGCCCTGGCCTGAGATGCTTCGGATTTACCATAAGTGACAAGATACGTAGAGTTTGCGAAGTCCCTGGAATCATCTGCATTCTGGTTATGTGTCTATCTCAATTTTCATATGCTTTTGCAGCCTCTGTGGTTGTGGAGAAAAGGTGTGGTTTTAACATCACGATTTTGGGAGTCCCGACTCGTCCTTTTCACTGTTGAGGACAGGTGACACCTCTCTCTCACACAGAAAATAGCTTTACAGCAGTTCTGCGCTGCCTGCACTGACCGAGGGAGACGTGCTTATGAACACTGAGATTCTACCAAACCCAAACCAACACCCTCCCCAAAATACTCTGGGTCAGCCACAGGCAAAGCTACCCCTTAGGCCCCAGACAGGACCCTGTGCTATAGACAGGAAGCACCAATCCCCCTCCAAAGCCAAACCCAGATTAATTTATTTTTATTGTTAAAGGAAGGCACGTGAAGACTCTCTCCTCATTTCCAAAACACAAGCACACCGAGAAGAGTCAAGGCTTGCCCAATCACAGCCAAGGGGAACTCGGTTAAAGCATCTGCTTTTGTGAGATATTTATGAAGTGGGTCAAACCTACTGACTTTTGGCAGTTTAACTGGTCCAGTGGGACAATAAGAGAGATGTTGTTTATGTAATTCATCTTTTAAATTGAGCTCTGATCCCCGGGAGTACAAGAGGCTCCCGAGGAGTCGTGTTTGCGAAGGTCTGCACCACGTCGTGCTTCCTGCGCTGCTGAAGAGCCATCGTTCATCACACGCAGCAACATCTCTGATTGCTGGCCAGTTTTGTGTGTTAAACAGGCTCTGCTCTGCCCCAGTAACATGCTTTGTAGGTGTCATCAAATTTACTGGTTCTCTCGTTAGAGTAACCTCGTACAGGTTTGTTGGAGCCTGATGGGAGCCAGAAGCAGCACAGGGGTGGAACGGGGCTGAAGCACCTACTGGCTGAAAAAGCTGGTGAGGGACAAATACCCAGTATTTCGCACGTCATCTGGACGCTCCTCCATGCTCCTCCATCCATGAACCCTTTGATGTTTAACGCTCTGATGATGCGGCACGGAAAGCACATCCCCTACGCACCATTCAGGACGCTGAGCAGAGTGGAAGAATCCCTCCTGGGGACCGATGGGACTCCTCGGGAAGCCTACCCCCAATCAAACCCTCTGTTTGCTTTAGGTTAACCCCGCATTAGGTTACAAGTGTAGATCTCATCTGCTCTGCATCTTCATCCCTTTCTTCCTAGGCACGACTCCTTTTCAGCCTCCCCTTCTTATTAATAACTATGGTTTTAGACTATTGGCTTTAGATGTTTTAATGTGTTTTTTTTAAAGCACAAAGTAGATTCCCTAATACTCTTTCTGATACCTATAAAGCTCTTCCATCATCTGCTTCCCCTTACATACCCGTTAATAGGAATACACTATGCCTTGCAACCATTTCATACATGGTAATCATCCATCCTATAGCAGCCTTGTAACGCTGTGGCAGGTAAGTAAGTGGCCTCCCAAGGACCTTCTCCTCAGGCCAAGCAATGGAAATCAAGACACATCAGTACGGTGTCAGGTCAGGATCCAAAGCAAGGTGCGTTTTTCTTTCTAGAGCCATAAGGAATTTTTTTTTTCTTTTTTTTTCTTTTTTTTTTTTTTTTCCTCAGCGGTGGAAAAAATAGCATGTGCAATGCCTGGGAGGGATGTGGCCATGCTTGGCTCTGCCAGGGTGCCTGTCCGGCCGCACCGCACCGTTACGCTCCCTGAAAGCAGGACGGCACAGCACACCTCACAGACGACGCATGTACTCCAGCCTTCCCACACCGCCTTTTGAGTTAAGTCTTATCTTTGTTATTCTTATCTGGGAGTGACTTCCAGCCTCGGAATCGGGAAGCAAAGGAAAAGGAACCATGACTTCAGAATGAATGATTACAAAATTAATTAGTTCCTGAAAAGTTGTTCCTAAAAACTGTCGAAGCCCACTCTCCCTGCCAATTCCCAACATGAACTGTGTGTGAGTCCCCTTGTTTCGTAAGGAAATGGGCACCATTAGGTCTGGTTATACTGCCCAGCTTGCTAGCCTACACGATAGCGAGACATGACAAAGTGGTCACCAGTGTTTCGAAGACACTCTCATGGTTAAAAGCAATACAAGCAATTCTAAGGCGAGTTACTTATCTCCCCCTCCCTAAAAAGCACCCCAACAACCACATCTATAAGAAGAATGCCTGACTCCCGGCACAGGAATGTGCTTCCCTGGTCTTCATCCAACATGTGCCTTGACGGGTTTATTTTTCTGCTGTTAGTTGAGTGCTGCTGTGCTGTGTTCTCTGCTCCCAGTCCTTGGCTCTGGTGTCGGCACTTCGTGTCTCTGCTTTAGCACAAACGTACCCGAAAGTTTGGCGTGTGACACGAGAGGATCACCCAAGGACACGGGAACCCAGTAACACTGCAGGGCTGGAGGGGGATTCCTCTCAAGCAGATGGGGGTGGGAGTATGCCATCAGAATGCGGAAATGACTGTTCCTTAAGGAACTGCCTGCTGTTTCCGAAGTCCCTGGCCATCACTAGCTGCTGGCAATAGTTTATGCAACTCTACCGTGCTTTACCTATTCCCAGAGTCTGTCCCAGAACAGGAAAGAGGAATATTGAACCCAACTTCATCCCCACGTACGCGAGCTCTTCTGAGAACAGCTGGGAACGGCAGCCCCTGGTCAATACACTCCCCTGAGCTGGGTGAAGAGACCATGCGAGGGCAAATCTGATCACGGTCCATTTTTTAATCAGCATGTATTTTATAAACTGAGGTTTTACAGTTGTTTAAATGCTTACAGGCATCTCTAGTATCTGTGGTGAAGGTTTACTATGAGATGCTAAATGGGGAGAAAATGAGCAGATACACTGAGGCAAAATGCTTTTGATGGAATGTCATGAATAAGCTTGTCCCTTTTATAATGATTCTCAAGATATAGGATCCAGTAATCTTTCTTAGAGCCTCAGGTCTTTGAGTGATAGGATTATAAGACATTTTTCTTTCTTTCCAAGGTAAACTTTTAGTTTTTCAAGTCCTCCTGACTGTTCAGAAACGGATCAACTTTAAAAAAAACACAACAATGGCAAATTCAAATCACCTAAGGTAGAAACCTTAAAAAATTACAAGTTTTTAAGTAATTCTGTGGCTTCTGACAGCTTACCTTGTGGTTTTTTGAATGCTTTGGAGTTTGAAGTGCTGCTGTAATGAATTTTAAAATAGAGACTTTGAGCTTGATGAAAGTGTAGTGCCCTATAATGTAACAGGAAATGGGAAAAGGGGCTTAAAGGTCTCTTCAGAGGCTCTAGGAACAGACAACAGCAACGTGTGGGGCAAACCTGAGGCTTGCAGCTAAATTAAGCAATACCAGGACAATTTCAGACTCTCGCAGATCTGACCCAGCTGCAGCCTGAGGATAGCACTGAGAAACCACGCAGGAGCAACGGCGGCAGGGCTGGAGCTGGACAAAACTCGGCAAAGCGTGAAAAGAGTTTGCTGCAGAACTGAACGAAGTATCCACCTCATCTTCTGCACCCAAACCCCAGAGGATTTGTCCTGAAGGGCTGCTGGCACCTGGCAGGAGCCCGCCGGACAGCCCTGAGCCAGACAGAAATTGAAACGCGTCTCTCAGTACCTGGGCTCATGCAATTTTTTGCCCTTAACCAGAGTGACCACCAGAAATAAGTTTTTAGGACCCTGGGGGGCTAAGGGGTCCCAAAGCCCTACCTTGGCCAGACGCTCTGCTGGTCCTGCTGTCTCCGGAGCGCCTCCTCTTCCTCACTTGTCCTTCAGCGTGGCCATGCCCAGGGCCTCCGAGCTGTAGTCGTACTGGTTGCTGGAGGACATGGACCGTCCCCAGGAGCACTGCAGGTTGGAGCCCCTCTTGCGAAAGGAGGATGTGAACCTGTAGAAGTTGCGGTGCCTGTTGCGCAGGTACTCCCGGTAGTTTTTGGTGAGCAGGGTGTAGAGGAAGGGGTTGATGCAGCTGTTGCTGTAGGTCAGGCAGGTCACCAGGTAGTTAATGCACTTTTGGGTTTGGGTGGTGAGCTGCAGGGAGCTGCTGTAGAGTCGCACCAGCTGCCAGATCCAGAACGGCAGGAAGCAGGCCCAGAAGACCAGCACGATGCTGAAAATCATGATGAGGACCTTCTGCCGGGGAGATCTCTTGCTCTTCTCCTTGTGGGGGGGGTTCCTCTGGGACTCCAGGTAGGTCCTGGCCAGGCGTGTGTAGAGGAAGCCGATGATGATTCCCGGGGCCATGATGCTGGTGCTGAAGAGCACTGTCAGGTAGGTCCGGTAAGCATCTGCGCTCCAGGTGGGCGCACAGATCCTCTTCACCTTGCCCTCTGCCTTGCCCCCCTCGGTCAGGGTGACCATCAGCATCATGGGCAGCGTAAGGAGCAGCGAGACCGACCAGACGGCCCCCGCCGTGACCTTCCGGTAGCCGCGCGACCGCTTCAGTGTGTCCAGGGGCCGGGTGACGGCCAGGTAGCGCTCGGTGCACATGAGGGTGAGGGTGAAGATGCTGGCGTGCATGGTGAGCAGGTCCAGGCTGAGCAGGATGCGGCACCCCAGGTCCCCGAAGTACCAGTCCTGGACCAGGTAGGTGCAGACGATGAAGGGGATGGTGGAGAGGTAGAGCAGGTCGGCCAGGGCCAGGCTAACGATGGAGCTGTACATGGGGGCGGCGCAGCGCGCCGAGTGGCACATCACCACCAGCGTGTAGACGTTGCCCGCCACCCCGGCCACGTACATCACCGACAGCACCGTCCCGAAGGCCGAGGGGATGAGCAGGGGCGCCCCCCCGGGGGGGCCGCCGCCCGCCGCCGCCGCCGAGGCGTTGCCCCCCGCCGCCGCCGTCCCGTTGGGCTCCATGGGCGGCGGCGGCGGCCCCGCAGCGTCGCACCGGCCCCGGAGCTGCCGGCCCCGCCGGCGGCCGCTCCGCCCCCCGCGGGAGGCAGGGCGGTGCCGGGCCGCCCGCCGGGCTGCCCTCGGGGACGGGCTGCCGCCGCCCCGCCGGGGCTGCCCCGCTCCGCGCCCGGGGGGGGCGGGGGGCAGGCGGGGACCCCCCCAGCCCCCCCGCCCGGTGCGGGGCCGGCAGCGCGGAGCGGCGGGGCGGGGGGCAGGTGCGGTCCCGGCGGAGGCGGCTCCGTGCGAGGGGCGGCGGGGGCGGTGTCGGGCCGCCGCCGGGCCGCGCTCAGCCCGGGTGGGGCCGGGGCAGACGGGCTCCCCGAGCTGGGAGCGGACTTGGGGCGCTCCGGGAGCCAGAGCGGGCCGGGCGGCCGGAGGCTGTGGGAGCCGCCCGCAAAGTTTTCCCGGCCGCTCCGGCGTAATTTGGCCCTTGGCTCCCGGGCCGGCGCCGCTGGCGGTTGGACTCGCCGCTCGGCTTCTCCACACCAGCCCCGGGAGTCGCTGTGGGCAGCAGGGAGAGCCGGAGCCAGCCCGTCTGTTGCCCAGGTAGACAGCGCACAGCCGTCCAGGTGTGTTCGGGGACACACTTCGATGGAGGTGGATAGCAAACCGGGGCTGAAATAGCCTCTTCTTCTTCTTTTTTTTTTTTTTTCCTTCATGGAAATAACAGCTTGAATTTTGGATTTTACTCTGAAGAGCATGGCAACGTTATAGTAAGATTTAAATCTGAGCTTGAGTGACAGCTGATTCACCTGAAGAGGGTGAAGCAGAGGGTGTGGTGAGTGAGGTTTACAGAGGCAACTTTTCAGATAGGAGATCTGGGGACAGTTGCAAAATCAATGAGCACCTTACATTTCGATCTTATTTTAGAGAAGGCAGAGATGGGGGCGATCCATAGTCAAAGGGCAACTTTCCAGGGTTACAAGAGTGCTGCATTTCCTCAGCTCCCGTTGATTTCCAATAGGAATTAACTGCCTTCTATGCCTTCAAGCATTTCTGCTTGCATCCAGAGTGCTAAAATGACTGCACTGTGTTTATTTGCTTGATGTAATCTCTCCCCAAAGTGCTTTTGTGCAAACTGTCATCTAACTCTACGAAGTGGTGAAACTCTTGTTGACTCGTAGGAGCAGGATTTAGCCCTAAAAAAATACCGTATTGACTGCTTGGTTATAGTTTGCTGTGCAGTTAACACACACAGAGGTGTAACTCTGCTTTCCTACCCAGTGCTGCTTGTCTCTCGTTCCAAAGTTCTCCAAATGCTTAAAGCTATATTCAACAAAAGTAGCTGGCTCAAACATGATTTGAATACTGGCGAGGGAGAAGAATCTAAATCGAATTATTGTCAGGCAGGATTTGCTTTATCAGATTCAGCCATCGCACTGACAAAGTTTAGATCCAGGAGCTGAGATGGAGGGTTTTTTTTTTCACTGGGCGTTCGGACTCCATCCCATGCCCGTGCCCTCGCAGCCCTGCATTCCTCCGCGGCAGCTGGACCGAGCAGCTGGGAATGCAGGCGAATACTTTACCGGGGCCAAATCCTGCCCGCATGGCAGTCAAGGGGATTGACTGCCACAGACTTCAAGTAAATTCCGGATTTGGCATAAATAGATCATCTCTGAGAATTAGATTGCACGCAACTTTTGCAGTCCCGTCTCCTTTTTGTTTTGAAGCTGTTCTCTGTGCTGTGTTGTTCTCTGTCTTCATTTAACAGCCAGGACAGCGGGCCAAAAGAGAACAGCATAGGTATTTTGTTGTCTGCCATGTTACCTGATTTGTTTTTGGGTGATCACGTGAGATTATCGATAGAGATAAGCAGAGTGATACATTCTCCTAAACAGCGCATTACTTAATCTGTTTAGTAAATACCTAATGCCACCTTTCCTTTTTCCCTTCCAGTAGAAGACTATTTAATTGAGCAACGCTAAGCGTTAGTGAGTCCGTGAGACGCTTGTTTTCTTAAACCTGTAGGATGCTCACATGTATCCATGGGAACTTACTCCTATAAAACTCTTAAAAAATAGTTTGCTGCCTGAAGTCGTTTTGCAGCAGAGCAAAGCCTGTTCTCAGAGCAAGAGGCACTTCTCCCCTCCCATGCTCTGCTCTTGCGACGCACCGAGTCTCTTCTGCACCCCCGCAAGAATTGACATAGCACTCGATGCCCGATGGCGTTGGGTCTGGAGCATATGACAACCGTGATCAATCAGAATTAGAAAGGGGATGGTGCAGGAGTCCGGAATACAGATGTTTCCCATTTGTCTGTGTACACAAGATCCACGTTTTTCAGCAGTGTGGGTGACAAGCTACCAGAAGAAGTGGTGAATTTTCCATTTCTCCAGATGTCTAAGTAAGGACTGCAAGTGCCTTTTTGGAAGACGTATTTTAATCAAATAGAAATATGGAGCTCAGTGCAGAATTACTGTCAGAGTAAGTCCTCAGGGACATACTGCACACAAAACCAAGTCATCAAGGATCAAATTGTCTTTACAGACCTCAAAATCTGTTAATCCCCGTGTGTTTTTTCTTGTAATACCCTAAAAAGTATTGATATGAAAATGATTAATAATGTACTTCATGTGCAAAATTTCCCCTCTGGAGACATTTGTGCTAACGCACAAAAACATACCCAGCCATCTTAAAATATAGCTCCATTTGGCATTTTATTGTCTGTTTTGAATAGGGAATTTTTTCAGGTGCCCAGGGCCTAATTTCAGAATTTCCTAACTAAATTGTCTGCTTATTAGGAAGTAGGTAATAGCAGCCTAGATGATGAGGGCTGTTTGAGTAGCCAAGTTCAATGTCTTTTTCATAAACCCTGTGGTTTACTCGGTGAATAGCTGGTATTCCTTTGGCTGTGAAGGTCAGAGCATATCTGGTGGGCAGCTGA
This sequence comes from Phaethon aethereus, assembly GCF_964289735.1. Taxonomy (NCBI): domain Eukaryota; kingdom Metazoa; phylum Chordata; class Aves; order Phaethontiformes; family Phaethontidae; genus Phaethon; species Phaethon aethereus. The sequence goes on from NC_138594.1 coordinate 4,887,108, forward strand.
TAGCTGTAGTCCTGGCAAACTGGAAGCAGCTCTCATCGCTCCCTTCAGCTGTGACAGGCCTCAAAATGAAGTGCTGGCCGGGCGAAAGGAGGGCAGCGAGCGAGCGTTTGGCCGTTAGGGACTGTCCCTGTGAGCTGTTGTCCTCCTGAAGCGCCGTCCTGGTGGAATTTTGTTGTTGTGAGTCGATTTTGCAGTTCAGGGTAGGGAACATGTGAGATGTCACCTCCTCAGCATCCCTCAGCCGAGTGTAGCGATGCCGTGGTGCGCAGATCCAGCCTTTGGATGGGATTGCTTTTAGCTGTACTAATTCTGCCTGGCCAGGTGAGCACCACTGATGTTCTCGTGTCCTGTCACCGTGTGGCCCCTGCTCTTCATCGGATTCCTACCCGGCAAGAAGTGAAAAGACTTAACTGATCACTTGGCAAAGCATCGGGAAAGCATTTAGCTTTTGCCAAGTTCAGATAGGTCTTGATACAGCATCCGCGTGAGAAAGGCAGAGATTGAGATGGCTCTGGAGAAGCCCAAGGGTGAGACTTGTTAGATCCCAAACACGTGCTGTCAGATGAGATCCATACATTCCTTTCTTAATCCTAAACTTGGAGACTCGAGGTTATCATCTGTTAGTTTAGAGCCTGTAAATGGAATGTGATGTTGTAGTGGAAGTGGATGACAAAGAGGTATCGAAAGCAATTGCAGCGTAATATCCCACGGGATGCCCAGAGACTGATTTGGCCGCGTTGCTTAACTCAGTAGCGTACGCCGTACAGAACCTTTTCTCGAGCTACTAACACGCTAATACATAATCTTTGCAGCTTGGCAATTGCATCTCATTGGAACAACGTTTACACTCTGCAGTAATATGCCTATGTCTTCATCTGTCTTTGAAATTGTTTCTGAACCGGAATCGCCACTCAGGTGCAAAGGGTTATTGAAAACCGTGGACCGTGCACAGCACAACCCGCTGATCGTATTGGGGCCGCTCCTGATCTGCAAAGCTGATCCACCGCTTCTGAAAGCTTGTCATTAATACTTACGCTTACATCTGTCTTATATGGCTGAACGTGCCCTTATATTTAAATTTAAATTTACAGGTATGCTTTCATTTAAAGTTAGAGCTCGCTTTCTCCACTCAGATGTTTAAGAAGCAAATGTCCTAGCATTGAAGGAATCACTGGGGAGAATCTGAACGCTCTCTAAGATGTCTAAAGAAGACTGTGTAACAGGTTTCTGGCAGCATTATTCCAGGAATGTAATTGAGTGGGTTTTTAAAATCCCTCCCAGATATAAAGAACATAGGAGGGACTTGCTTTTGTACCTCTTAATCACAGTGCTCACGAGCAAGTGCATTGCTCTCTCGTTCCTGCTGCCACGTGTGAAGAGCAGAGTCACCGGCAGCGTGAGGTCTGAGACGCCGCGTGGATTTGCACCCGTGGAGAACCTGCCCGGTGATGCTTGCTACCTTTGGAGGCACGCTGCAGGCTTTCTGTAGGAAATAGCACCTATCGGGGTTGCCGAGTCCAAGTCCGTATAGTCGCAAGCAACCACGTAATAGATTTGAGTCCGGAAAATCTGCTCCGCACCTCTTGTCCATCCAAAGCCATCAAAGCTTCAGAGTGCTGCAATAAGCCTGACACCTTCAGTACTGAAGATTATAGCTGGCAGAGCCTGCAGCGGGCCGTGAGAAAAGATGGGAGATCAAAGGCTTTGCCCTTGGTTTTTGCAGTAGAGTGTAAATTGTGTGCTATTATAGTGACTTGGAGCGGGATTTTTAGGATCTTCTCCTTGTGTTAGAGCATTTGAGAAGAGATCATTTTGGAAAAAATACATGTTAATAACCCCAAGTCCTTTCCTGTGGAAACTCCAACCACTGTTACCCTTCGATTTGAACTCTTTCTCCCCCACCTAAAAGACGCTGAAAATCATCCTCCTTCACCACGCACACGAATAGGAGGAGGCAGTACTGGTTCCCGCAGAGGTTCGCTGTTACTGTACGACACAGTGTCTGCGCGGCCCCATGCGCTGCGGTGATGGTGCCCAAGAGCTGGCAGAGATCTGGTATTGCCGGGGACCGCAGCAGGTCTGGTTTGGCAATCTGAGTTACCTTCCGTGTCACTGAAGAAGCTCTGGAAGTCACTTGCTCAGTGCAGTGTTGCTTTTGGTACTTGATTTGGTTTTGTTCAAGGTAGGAAGGCTTTTAGTCCTATTAAATGCCCCTTTCTACTGAGATGGAAAAATTATAGCGTTTCTGTCTGTGGATTTCTCCCCCCAAGAAGGACTGGCTCTTTTTACAGTCTAAACTCCGCTCAAAGGAGCATGGAAAAGCTACGGCAAGCTGTCATCACCACAACTCAACCTCTTGTTAATGAAAGGCTTCAGATACTGGAAATTCTCTTTTATTTCTTGGTTTCTGTAACATTTCTCTGTCCACACAGAGAAGTTGCCTTCAGGTGGATGGTCCGCATTTCAGCAGGGCGACCGCAAGAGGAGCTGATGGGGAGCAGCCGGCTGCGGCCAGGACGGCGCAGCCGGCGCGGGGGAGAGGAACGGTTAATAGGAAAACGGATGTTTCTTCATCGTGTTTTTATAAGAATTACATAAAAACTCCTGACAGGTGGGAGAAAAGGGTGGAAGCCCGAGGAATCTCCTTTTGCCGAAGAAACAATTCCCAGTCGAGCCTCGTGCTTGGTGTCTGGGTCAGAGCTCACCTGAGTCAGCGGGAGCTTTTCCCTGGACTTCAGTGGGCTTTGGAAGAAGCCAGTGGTTAAAAACCAAACAAGAACCCGTATCCCTTCCTCTGAGCGAAGGCTCAGACCTGAGCTGGGTCCAGCTTTGGGGATGTTTGAACCGAGCGCCGATCCTGCCTTGGAGGTTGGCGGCGCAGGGTCCTTTTTAGGCTGGATTATTTAAACCTCTTCCGGCAGCAGCCGCGCTCGGAGCATTGCACAGCAGTGCCGAGAGCTCTCGGGTAGCGCTTTGACTCCTGGCACAGCTCTCGGGGTGAGGGTGATAGCTGTGTGTGTGACTCAAACCCACCCGCCTCCACTTAGCGATATCTCTCCTCGTTACCTACCTCCTCCTATAGATTTCCTCCTCCTAAACCCCTCAGAGGTGCAGCCGGTGCGGGTGCGTATGTTACGCAGAAAAGGAGACTACGCGGCAGCCTGGCAGCACCTGGCAGGGGCTCTTCTTGCTGCCTGTTTTATCCGTAAGCTGACTTTTGCCTCCTGATTTTCATGCCTCTGAGGAAGCTGAGAACCATTTATTGTATTTTTATTCTAATGTTTCTCTGGCTTCATTATTTGAGGGTGAGTGTCAGAGTCTATCACTGTCAGATGTTGCTGCTGAAAGGGGATCTCAGCCAGTGAAAACTCCAGCTGGGTGGGTACTTACGTCGGCTTTAGTGAGAGCAATGAAATCCTCTTCGTTCCAGTTTTTCCATTGCCTTGGGATCAGACTTTGTCTCTCTTTAGGTCTGTGTTAAACGTGATTTTAAAAGCCTTGACCAAACGAAGCAGAGGATTTACTCCGTGTGCTCTACTTCCAGTCCTGAAATTATCTTCAAAACAGCGTTGCCCCCCTCACTTGCCCACCCAGGGCTGCTGCAGCGACGTGCTGTCTGAGCCCCCGGCGGCTGCTAGCCGGGCTCCCGGGGCACAGGGGCTTGTGCAGACCATGCCTGGAGATGCTGCACAGTGCCGTGGCTGTGTGGCACCCGCTGCTGCCGGCTCCTCGGCCACGCCGGCCCGGAGAGGTTTGTTCCCCAGCGACCCTCTCCCGCGTGTCACCGTGCCGGCTGGTGGATGATGAGGATAAACAGAAGCACCGGAGAGGAACAGTGATAAAGGAACCACGGGGAGTTGTTTGTTTCTTTATTGGAGGGGGGTTTGGACCCATTTTTTACTTTCATGGCAACTTGTAGACAATCAGAAAATGAGTGTTCAGAAACTCAAAGACTTAAGAACTAAGCACTAGGAGCATAGCTTTTTCCCTGCGGGCTGCAGATAGCCAGGTACATTGACAATTCTTTACTAATCAGCCTGGAACTAGACCAGCGTATTTATGTAAAAACACTAATACTTTTATTACTGAAGACAGCCCAGAGCTCAGGCCCCTACATTTTGTCTAGAAAATGGAATATTTAATTTTCTCTCAGTAATAGTATGTTTTTCTTGTCTCCTGGCAGTTTGCACGAAAGCTCTGAAGTACGTGACATACGGCAAAGAGAACATCAAAATCTGCTGTGCCATATGACCAGCTCACATCGCAGTGGGCATGTTCCCAGCTCCACAAAGCTTCACAGCCATAAAGCTCTTCCTTGCTTCCTGATGGGAATTTGTGCCTTTGCTTTAACTGTCTGCAATCATTCATACGGATTTGCTCTCAAAATATGCAATGTTAATGCTTCCTTTACATATAAAATGCACCTAGGATTGGTAAAGGGGGGGTCGGTAGTCCTGGGCACTGCTGATGTCCAGGCATCGCCAGACGAGACGCTTTATTGACGCACGCGTCCCCAGGCAGCGGGTTTGATGCGAAGAACGTATCTCCGAGGGTAAGTCGGTATTTCCAGAGAAGTTACATTCGCGCAGCCATGCCAAAAGAGGGTGAAACCCCTTTTCTTCCCATTTGGGTGACTGGTACAGTACCAGTGTGGGACCCATGAAGAGCTCTCCTACCTTCTGTCATCCTTCCCTCGGTAAATTTGCTACTGCGTGTGATGGTCAGGCATCAGGCATTGATGTGGTAATGACTGTCAGGATGACTCCAGCAGTGACGATACGGAGATGTGTGTCTGCATTGAACAAGCACAATCAGGTGGTTCTTTTGAGCAATAACTGACAGAAGCCACTTCGGTAACCTCTACGAGATAAAGAGCAAGGCACGACAGAAAAAGAGACCAGATGATACACGCACAATTGTTTATAAACCAAAGGCTTTATTCTTCGCCGTGAGTGATCAGCAAATCTTTGACTAAAAACTACTTCCATTAAAATGTAATGTTTTAAAAAGAGGGGATTTATTTTCGGTAGGATTTTCCTGCACTGGCCTCAACGGGAGAAATGAGAGATAAACATCACTCTCAGAGGCAGAGTCCGGGGAGGGAAAGCCTGGTCAGTGCAGCTGAATAGCTTCGGGCTTTTTGTTCCCGTCGGTGGGAAGCGGAGAGATCTGGATACAGGGCTGCGGGAGCGATGCTCGGGGGAGAGGAAGCTCTGCACGGGGAGTCACTGAATTCAGAGAAAACGCCGCATCTCGGGGTTGTTTTTGTCAGACTGACAAAGGCAGCCTCCTCGCTGTAGGACGCGCTGGGGTGCGCTGAGGCCTGTGGCTCCGGTGCGCTTCTCTTCTCAGCGAGCTGCAAGCTCACGCTTCAGGGCGGGAGGTTGAAAGGAGGTTGTGTGTCTTTGGCCTAAGGTACAGAAATTTGTTTCTGTAGGCTTTTGATTAGAGACACAGAGAGCATATTCATCCTCTTAAGAGACGTACCTGGACTTGGAAGCAGGATTGTTGCTTAGTCCTAGAAAGTGTTGCAGGAGAGTTCCTGTACCCTGAGCTCAGGTAGAAGTAGAAATACTTCTACGTTGGGAAGAAGGGGGCCAGAAGCATGTGCATGTGAGGTGTGGAACTTCGGAAAGAAAGGATGGGAGGTGGTATCAGAGTAAAGGATTGGACCTGACGGTTTTTCTTCACAGCCACAAATTAGGGGGTGGATTTTTTTGCTGAAGTGCAGAAAAGGGGCTGGGATTTCTTTGCCTTCCTCAGTGCTCAGAGGGAGGATGTGGGGGGACACTAGCAGTTTTACCTGTCAGTGTGAGGGGAGGGTTAACTGCTGAAAAAGAGCCTTACGTTGTGCCCCAAATAGCTTGGACGAGAGATAGGTAGAAGACAGGTATTCTCTGCTAAGGGGAATAATCAACTTTTCTCTCTCAGGGTCCAGGCTGGTGAGCTGTGGGCTGGAGCATCTTCCCGAAGTGGGAGAAATAGCAGAAGATGTGTTGTTCTTCACTTCCCAAAGAGCTCTCTCTTCCCTCCCCACTACCCCTTCCTAACCCGTTCAGAAACATCTCCCTGCTGGTAGCATGGAGTTGAAAGAAGGTAGGAGAGGATTTTAGAGACCTTTCTTAGCTATTGGTAGAGGGATGAATGCAAGCATTGCGTGCTATTACTTGATTCGCCTAGTCTTTATGCTGCCGGTGGCCCCAGGGTTGTCTCTGCACTGTCACTTTGAGTCAGGACACCACCAAAGGGAAGGAGACTACAATGGTGTTTGTCTCCCAGAGAAGTGCTGAGACGTTGGCTCAAGTTTGGCAGTTGTCCTAGCACGTCTTCTGAAGGTGCCACCTCTGCTCAGTCCTTGAGGTGTCATAGGCAGTGCTACTCAGCTGAGATTCAAACACGCATCTCCAGAACCGCACGTATCGATGGAGCATTTGAAAGAAGCAGCTGCTTTACAAATAGTGTAACAAAGGCGTATCTTAGCGAAGGGAAGAGCCTTGTCCAACCCCTGCAACGGTCCTCAGATAGGCAATTGCATTACTCCTAAAAAGGGTGCCAACGTAAAGGTCTTTCCAAGGTGCCTAACGTGCTTTTAAAAGACTATATCTTATTTTTTGAAGGACTTAGAGACATAGGATCATACATTTGCTTGAAAATCACTGGGATTTAGGCACTGAAACTGTTTTGAGGGTCCAAGCTGTAAAACAAACATAGAACGCAACCCTCCAGCGTCTCTGTGCAGCTCCCAGCTCCTTGTTCGGTGCTCAGGCTCATCAGACAACCTCCATGTGGGTGGAGGTTTATGTATGTAATGGCAGAAAGCGGCTGGAAAAGGAGCTGCCGATGACAGGGAAGGAAAGGGGTTGAACATTATTGTAATGATCTTGTCAGTCAGAAGTCCTGACTTGTGGTAGTTCCTTCTGCTCAGGCTAGTCAGCTGTGAAACCCCTTGTTATGTGCTGTCAAAGCTAGATCTCTGTGGGGATCCCACGTCTTAGTCTCCCATTGCCACTATGAAGACCCAGAGGGGAGAGAACAGAATGGCAGACCGCCGAAGGAAGCGTTTGTGCCAGGTGGGATGGATGGTCTGACCTGCCCTGGGCTGATCCCACCTTGGATCCTCATGGAATCAGCTGGAGGTACGGCACCAACCCGTTGGCTGTCTGGTGGTCTTACGTGGCCTTGCACGTGCCGGCCAGCAGGAGCAAAAATGCTTGCGGGGTCGTATAGCAGGGTTTGAGAATGGCAGTGGCATGTACATTTTGCTCTTGAGCACTAGAAAGCCTAAGAAATCTTGATTTAGACCGAAGTCCATTTTGAAAAGAGGATCTAAGCATTTTTTGAATGTTACTCTGTATGAGGTACGTGCTGTTTTCCTCTGTGAAGGGAAGCTGGCTGCACTGCGTTATGTATTAGGCTCTTGAAAGCATAGCTAGTGCTGTAATCATTAGAATTATATTTGCATTCACAACTAGTATGTATATAACTAGTATGGTAATGCATGCTAATTAAATACCAATTAATCATTTAAAAAATTAGATTTGAATCTATACAGCTATCACAGATGTAGTAAATACTCATTGCTTATGAAGAATAAATCAGGTGTGTTTTAATACGCAACCCTAGTCCTATATAAACACATAGTGCCAATTATTTAGATGTAATGTGTTCCTTATTCATATTACACAGCGACTGCTGACTGAGCGACAGTCATTGTAATGTATTTCACTTTTTACATTATTGCACATTAACGCTTCCAGCTCTTCACTCTGGGTCTGCTCGTGTTTCAACCATCAGAAAATGTGGAAATTCATTAAGTTTTGCCCTGCAAGGTAGAGGGTTAATGCTCTCATGATTAATCCAGCCAGGCAATCCAGATCGGCTGCTGAAAACCAGTTGTCTGTATAGTTTGAAGCTTTACGGCTCTGGCAGGGTATCTTACATCGCTTTATCTGCAGGCTTCAGAAACTCCGCCGAAGAGAATCAAAGTCCACCCAGAGCTGAGAGCATTTGATGCTTCTGGTTTAAGAAACAGTGAAAGCTGCTGCTGCCAGGGAGGGAAACAAGCTTTTGTGCACGCCGTCTCTGGCGCAAGTTTCTGCTGCGAAGCTCGGAGTTGTGTCGTGGGCGCGGGGGGACGCGTCCAAGCTAAAGGAGCTGAACGTGCAGGTCGCTGCCCGCTGTGAACTGCTGATGAGCAAACCGAGGGGCTTGCGGTGTGCAGGCAGGCAGGGCACTGAAGTGAAGGTGTCACTGGTCACCCTTACGGCGGGCGGGCTGAGGACAGCACGCGTGTCCTCCCGTCCCTGCGGACATCGGGGGTAGCAGAAGGCAGCAGCACGACGAAGTTGTGGAAGTGGAAAGGCAGAGAGGAGTGTAGCCACAGGTGGAGGTGAGATGGCTGAGGTGGCTCAGCACTCCCCGTGAGAGCTGGGTTTTGGCTTGTGGAGGTCTTTTCCGGACTTTTGCCAGGCCGGATGTTTGCTTTTCATTGCGTTTTGCCTTGGAAGCCATTTCCTCCATGAAGGAACAGGCTAATTAAAGAGTTGCTTTGGCCGGGCAGGATTCGCCCAGGACACCCCGCGGTGCGGGAGGTCCATCCCTGTGCCTGCACCCGCGCGCGGCGCTCCGCTGTGCCGGGCACCCCTGTCGTACGCGCCGGCAAGGTTTTGCCTGCGTCGAGGCTGGGACAGGACTAGCGCTGAGACACCCGCCCGGGAATTTCCCCAAATCACCCCACCTCGCTCCCCAGGAGCATCCGTGGTGTCGGGCTCTGGGTGCTCCTCTGCCACCCCCGACAGAGAGGAGGGCGAAGCCGGCTGAGGAAGACCAGGGCACGCGGAGGAAGAGCGGGAGGAACGAGGGAGGAAGATAAGGTGCTGTGCAGTTCGGAATGGGGCAGCGAGGTCCGGGGTTGCATTAGTGCCTCACCCCAGCAGCTCCCAGAAGGTGTCCGGGGCTGCGGAGGCACGTTTGCCCCCAGCGCCTGGCTCCTAGTCCAGGGCTCCAGAATCCCTGCCTCTGGCACTTGGCCATAAACAGCTGCAAAACCCGCTGGAGAGGAGCCTCCCCCATCGCTCCCCTTGGCTGGCCGATGCGTGCGAGGAAGACAGCCGATCACCTTCTTCAGAGACGTGGTTAACCCCGGGCTCCAACCAGAGCTTCCCTGGCTGGGCAGGGCAGGGGCTGGAGGTCCCGCTGGGGGATTGCCTAGTTATTCTTTCTTCCATTTTTTCTTCTTTTTTTTTTTTTAAGTTAAGAAATAATGTAGCAAAAATCTGTTTTGCACGAATTCTGTGAGTTCCCAGGTCAAAAGTTAGGTAGTGACAGAATTAAGGGTTTTCCTGTTGTGTATATGGACATTTCTTTACTACTTCTTTCATGTAGTTTCAGTAGTTACTAAGCCCTGATGCATTTGCTCTCACCAGCCATGTTCCCAAACTCCATACAACCCAGAATAGGACTAAAACCTATTAGGAATATGTACCTTTGTGCTTTGCTAAACTATCACCTTTTTGAAGTGCCTGTAACTTTCTCTAGTTACTTGTTGCACCATGTAAGGGTTCCAGCATCAGGATAGTTTGTTCATCCTCACTTTTAGGAATCAGGCTCCCTGAATTTTTAGGATCTTTACCTTTAATTTTTGGAGCTAGCAATACCTTAAGTGAATGATTTCAGCTCATTTGGTTTTATTCAGAAAATGATCAACCCAAATAATCTTCAGTGAGAAGTAATGAAACTAAGTTCAAGCACTTCTCAAAATGTTTTCCTAAGGTGCTTGTCAGAGCTCAAGCCGTGCTGCATTTATAGGACAATTTAGATCTGAAGCTCACTTGAGACTTCATCAACAAGGTAAGAGACTGCTAGTAATTACTCTAATTTTTCAAGTCAAGACATTTGTTTGGAAGAATGGCTCCGTTTCCTTTAAAATTACCGCAGCTCTCCTTTTTTTTCCCTAATAACTAGGAATATGAAGGCTAGCTATTCAGTTTGGTGTTATTTGCTCTCCTGAGCATGTTATTTCTCGACAGAGAAATACAAATTTTCCACTCCTAACAGCAAGATTTATTGCTGCATATTAACAAGAAAAAATGCCGTCTTACTAAAAGTTCGATTTAGATAGCCCCGAACAAAACCCGGTCTGGATGGCAGCTGCAGCAGCTGCAGCAAGTGTGATGTTCACCTAAGTAATACAAATGTAAAACCGATGGGGGTATTAAAATAGTTGACTGCTGTAGAAGCCAAACATAATTCTGCATCCTCAGTAGGTTTTTGGCTTAGAAACCTTTGGCTGGCGGTTTGCATTCTGCCAGGCTCAGAAAACGTAGTGATTATGTAGTAAGCAAGTTATATTTTTATAGGTATCAAACAGGCAGGTCTCCTCCTGCCAGCAGCGTCCTTCTCCCTCCCATCGAAGCGCAATTCCGGCGAGCGCCCGCGTCGGGTTCTGCCAGCTCGTAACGCGCATTAATCGCTGCAGATTATTTGAAGGCAGCCTCCGCGTGGGTATGTGAGGAGGACTGACGTGGAACCTTTAACCTTTGTGAAGCCAGCCGATGTTAACCCTGAGTTAATTACTGTCCCGTGGCGCTCGGCTGCAAACCGACTCCCAGGGAACAGCCAAGCACAATATAAACCCACCGAAGTCGAAGCTGGTGGAGCTGCCCTGGGATTGAATTCGTCACATCACAACTTGAAGCAAATTTGTAAGGGAGGATAGGGAATGTACTTACGCTGCTTCTTTTCAAAAGTTAAATGGATGATTTTAAGGGTCATCACAGATTCTCTCATTAGGCTGAATTCACTTGAGGGTGGTTTTTCTATTCGGAAGAACATCATGTGGAATAGAAAGCGCTCAGCCACAAAACAAGCTATAAAAGGTTAATGATTTTAAGGCAAAGTGAGATATAAGCACTGATAATGTTACAAGCCGTGTTATTCCATTTTCTGTGGCAACTCACATCTGTTTCCTTCATTTCAGTGCAAGCTTGTGTCTCGTAAAAGAGCTCTGAGTTGGGGAATGGAGCACTTGACTGTACTTTTCTGCCGGACATTTTAAAGGGCTGCAACCTGGTACTAGCATTTAGGTATTTAAGCTTTTGCCTTCTAGCTTTGTTTTAGGAATGATGAACAACTTCACTGATTCCTAGGTGGAATTAATGGGTACTTCTCATAAATGAAACAAAAGCCCCACAACAAAATCCTGATTCTGTCAGGTCTGATTTCAGAGGTCTGGGTTCAAAACACCTCCCGCTGCCTTTTAAGTCATTGTGTCTCAATGGAGGTGATGATAGCCTGGACAAGGAGAAGAGTAGGTTGTTACAGCACTCTCCAGGCCTGATGAGCTGAGGGAGGGGAAAAAAAAAGAAAAGAAGAAACCGCATTAATTCTGCCCAGCGGTGCCTTTCACGGGGATTTTTATTATGTGCGGTTTGCATTGAGGGAACCGAGGCAGAAGAAAGACCCAAGTTTGGGATGGTGAATGCAGCTCCTGTCACTCCATATGAAACGAGTCCTGTGCTGAGCATTTCTCGTGCTGCCCGCTGAGGTGAGTTATTTCGGGATAGGTGGTTCCGTCAAGAGGACTCTGACGCTTGTCCAAGGCTCCCCACAAAAGATGGTGCGGTGGAGCTGCGGGGTTGGACCACGGATGAGCCAGGGACCGGGGCTGGGGCTGCTCTGGTGTCGGTGGCTTTTTCCGAAGCAGGGAGCACCGTGAGCAGGAAGGAAGAGTTTGCTGAGAAAAAATTTGACACAGTGGAACAAAGTGTTCCCCTTAGATGTGTTCTACAGCCAGAATAGCAGCGGTGTTTCTGCCAAGTAAGGGGCCTGCCGCAGGAACAGTCTGGCAAGGGGAAAAGATATAGCCAAATTTGTGCTAAGCAGCCTGATAGTGGGTGGTTGGATTATGCAATCTCACTGATATGAAAAATGCATTATCTCTTGCGGAGTGCTCTGAATGAAATGGAATGGTAAAGCAGAAAACTCTTTTTTACACCCCCCCCCCCCTCAAGTTTGTACTTTTAAACACCTCCATTCAAATTCTTGAAACTTGAGAAGAAAGACCGGGAGGACAGAGCTTGTAATGAAACCCTCATCAGGAACCTGAGGGCAGGGCTGGAAAATGAGCTATTGCAATGTCAGAAATTCTTGGATTTGTTGAAACTTGGTCCTGGAAGGGATGAGCCAGAAAGAAATCCTAAGAAAAAGAGGAAAAATACGATATCCTTTCACTTCAGCGTGCTCTTTTGTAAGTGTAGTCATTTCTGGGAGAAGTATCAAGATTTACAGCTATTCTCAATGCTGCCATGTGGGATGAATGAGCTCCCATGAATGGAAGAATCATCATCATGTAGAAATCAATGTGTGGTTTTGCCTTGGAAAGAGTGATGATAGTTCAACAGTTGTGCTCGACTGCTTCTGCTGTTTTGCTGTGTACAAACAAGAATTGCCTTGCTTGCAGATAAGGAAATCTGGCTGATTTATTCTCACCGAGAGCAACTTTAACCTCACAAGGTTGAATTTTAATGTTAGTTAAGGTGTTTTTAGGAACACATCTGTCTTGTCCCTCTTGTCATCTTATTCTAGGAACATGGGAGGACTGAGCTTGGATTACGGATGCCACAAAGGTGTCAGAGCTGAAAGAAAAAGGCTGTGCCTGTAACGCTCCCTTGGTGACTTAGCCAGTATGCTCTGGAGCCCATGAGAGGTGATAAACAAAGGCAGCCCATGGAGACGCTTTGCATGCTGGTGCTTTTCGAAGTACAGCCCTACTTTGAAGCAGACTGTTCCCATGAACAATCTTAGAAATGCAGTCTAGCATGGAGCCAAAGGCTTGACTCGTCATGAACCAAGCTCAACAATGACATCCAGCATAAACAAACCCGCAAAGACATGAGTAAGAAGAGCAGCCCAGGTCTGAATATTTTCGGTGTTGCTGCCTTGGAGCTTTAAGGAGTCTGTGGACTAAAGGCTGGTATCGTTGCACGTTTGCCCCCTTGCCTTTCATTTTGGGGTTTAAAACCATCTTGAAATGACTCTCCCAGCTTGCACAAGTGAGTGAGTGTTTACAGGTGGGGGAATGTGTGTTATACCACTATGACAGAGTCCGTGACGACAAGTTTTGATGTGAAACAATCTTGCACAGGGTAAAAGAAACCACTTTTGGCTCCAGTCCTTTGCTGTTCCAAAGCTGGTTCCTTCTGGTAGCTGTTGCCAGAGAAAGGGATCTATAAATGGTCGGGGCTGAGCCTTCCTGGGTTTTGATCCTCTGACTTGCTCTGTAAACTTGGACCAACCGCTTCCACCTTCTGCGCTTCCCAGAGCAGTTCCTAAATGAAAGCACACTGGCTATAAATTCCCAGTGCCACTTTGGCAATGCAAGTATTGAGTTTTTCATTTTCCTTCCCTGGATTTTGTTTCCTTTCACCTTTTAAGTTACTTCCCTTTCCCCCAAAGGAGTACTTATGTTCTCAGATTAAAACCAGAAGTTTGTTCAGTTTTCCGTGAAGGTTAATTTATTAAAAATATAGTTTTAGTATCCTTTCAAATGGTATTTTCCATATAAAAATATTTATTTTACTAAAACCACATCTTTCTGATGGAAAAATGTCTGGGCATTTTAAAAAAAAGTCAACCACCGTCTAGTAGCTTCAGTATATAAATGTTTCTACGGTACGACAATGATTTAACAGAGTAAAGCAATTAGAGATAACTGGTTAAGTTCTTAATTTCAACTAAAGTTAATTTATTATAGATTACCTTTAGCTAAGGTATGAAAGCTTCATGCACTACAGCCTTACTGTGACCTTCTGAAACTTAGAAATGTTAGTGTTTAAACTTTAAAACATGTCTGTCTTCAATTTTTTTATCAATGCAGTAAAGGAGCAAGCTAGGTAATGGCTTGCTAAGGTTTTGCGGCACACTGCCCCTAGACAGCTAAGCTGTCGTTTGTGATTCCTTGGTATTTGATAATGCAGCTCTGTGGTGGTCTGAATTGGAGAATTTTGGGACCTTGGGTCTCGGGAGCCAATGTCTCCGTCACTGCAGGTTTCCCGAATGCTGGCTGCAAATGGGCATAAAAAGCCTCTGAAAACTCTCTCATAAAAACCTCTGAAACCAACCCGTTGGGTTGTGATGTCCTTTGACACTCAAAATGCTTTGAGAAAGAATTTTGTTTCAGAAGGAAAGAAAAAATATTATTTTGAAATTACTTTTTATTGTTTTGTGTTGAAGACAAGAGTGGGAGATGTGTAGTTAAGGGGGTGCAAAGTCTCACCTCTCTTGCAGTCCATGCTGAAAACCAAATCCAACGTGAGCTTATAGCAAGTTGTTTTTATTACAGGGCTAGCAGCGCTTTAACCTCCCTCTCCTGGAAGAGCATTTGGAAATTGCCCCTTGTGTATTAAATTAGGCTATTAAATCCCATAGTTTTCTCCAACAAGGCTCCTTGTTTTAGGGATCTGTTAGCAAGAACCAGATGACTCAGTAACAGCCAAAATGTTGGGAGAGAAGGATCAGAAAGTAAAAGAAATGATAACCATAAGTCTTAAGGAAGCACCTCTTCTCTCTTGGTGTTCTGGATATAGCTTGCTTCCTCCAGCACTCCCCATGTCTTCCTCTTCCTCCGTGGAATGACTGTCACCCCTTCTGGGGCACACAATACTTCTCCAAACTGCAGGAGTCTTGGTCTCTCACATGCCTGTCTCCTTACAGCACTGCTTTGAAAGGTCTGCAAGCTGTGGGGTTGCACTGGTTTTGCTGGGATTGCAAAGCTGCCAGCGACGGGCCATTGCTCCTCAGACACAACATGGATGATGCCTGCTCACTTATATTGAATAATCAGATTTTGAGTTATCAGATAATCAGATTCTGTCCCTGTGCACCGTGTTAAGTAACTGAGGGAGAAAGTAGTTTTAATTAGACTGCATACAGTTCTCCAGTGAAATAGATTTTAACTTCTGAGAATCAATAGGTAGAATCAATCTACAGTAAAGATAAAGCCTTTTACTGATTAAATATCACTTCATCCTTCTTTGAGGACAAAATGTTTACCTCTTTTAACTGCTTGAACTCTTAGAGAGACTTTGGGGGGGGGGAAAGAAAAAAGGTGAAGAACATCTCATTTCCTTGGTGTTCGAAGGGGTAATACTATCTCTTGGCTTTCCAGTGTATATTCTGATTAAAAAGCTCAACCTTCCAGATCTTTCCAGATCTGTATAGACCATTAGGAAGGACATTAACGGGCGCTTTTTTCCATGCTTTTTGCGTTGCTGGGGTGATGTTTCCAAGCAGCTGCAGGAACAGAGGAGTTGCGGGTTGCAAGGCAATGTGAAAAGTCCTTCACCTCAGTGATGGTAGATGAGCATGAATATTTCCTCTTCTGCACTGATGTTATTAGTTTTGCAGAAAACAACACCGAGGGAGAGAAGGTAAGAGGTTTTCTCCCAGGGCCGCGCCGCCAAGGGCCAGGCTAGAGCTTGAAGCGTGGTTACAAAGGAATCGGCCTGTCTTTCACCTCTTGTCCCCGGCCCACCATGCAATTCGGAGACCTTGTCACAAACAAGGGCTGCAAAGTGTTGCGCGATGTACGGAGCGAGAACTAAGGAGCCTCTTCTGCACAGGTCCTGCGCTCCCTCCCGCATCCCGTGCCTGGCAGCGTAGAGGCAAGAAGAGCCTTCCAGCAGCACCAAGAGGGCAATGCCTGCCTTGGCCCAGCTGGGAGCTTTCCCGGGCGACCGGTTACAAACTTCGAAGTGGTGCAAAAAGCTTCATGGCAACACGTTTTTAATGGTAGCCCATGAGGAGTATCCCGAAAGTCAAGGTGGATCTACCTGGGATGCCATCCTGCCGGCTGGCGTTGCGCTGGCGACGCTGGAGAAGGGACAGCAGAGGAAGGACAACTTCCCAGCTGAGGCAGCCCGCCAAGCAGCAGCCGCCGGTGAGCGAAGGCTGTTCTGAACCCCTCTCCTTGCAGAGGGCACCCCGATGTCCTGGGAAGCACAGCAGATAATATCTGGAAGCGTAAAAGCAACTTGAGCATCTCACTGATGCAGAAACCAGGTCCCTCCTTTCTTTTCAGCAGGAGGGGATCCTGCCCACCCTGACCTTCTCCCTGCTCGCTGGCACTAATTAGGCCAGGCTTTGAGGTACCAGGCCTTTGCCTTGGTGATGTTAGCATATGATTTCCAGTAATTTAGCCAATTCTTTTAGAAATGAACCTTCGGCACTGTGAGCTCCTCTTGGGGAGAAATGGTGTCCATTCCTGACTAGCGCAGCGAAACGCTGCTGGCAGCCGTTGCCGCAGGTCAGTCCTACCGGGCTGATGAATTTAGGGCATTTTTTCCTGTTGTGATTAAAATCCAGTGCAATACCGTTGCACCAGTGGTAGCAGCATGTAAATAAATGTGTTGATGCAGCGGTTTTGCAAGCATCCCCAACGTCTTCTGGCTTCACATTTCTTCTGCCTGTCAAACAGCTTAAAAAGAGAGCGATAAAATGGAATTTGGAAAATCACCATTTTGGATCTCACCTTTCAGGGCGATAAAACTAAGAACTTAGCTCAGGGATGTTTGTGGCTCTTGAAAGCAGAGAATCCGGACTATTTATTGAATTGAAATGTAGGCTTCTGACACTTCATGTGTTATGTTGGTAGACGAGTTGTGTGCTTGGAACAAGGCTGTGTGTTTGCACTAGCAGGAAATTAAAACTGCTGACTACAGGCTGATACTGCGTGCCGGTGAGTCAAAATGTGATGACAATAGAAGCCGTGTTTCAGAAACAAAATCTTAGCGCTGATTATGTTTTTCCCTGTCAGCAAAAGAGGGTGCCAGTTGCTGAGAAACGTGATCCTTTTTAGGTTATAGCTCCTTATGAGTTTTGTGAAGAAGTATGATGCACATTTTCATGGATAAGAGCCCATGTTAATTATTTTGAAGGTCTGCAGAGAGCTCTGCACTATCGTTGCGCAGGGGTGCATGTAGATAGATGAACTAGTGCCCTACGTAGTCACCACCACTGATGCATCTGAAAGTGTCATGATCTTTAATTTGCTTAGAATTTTTTGGGGTTTTAATTCTCTGTACTTTACGTCTGTGTGGAACTCTGTGTGTGCTGTGCTTGGAATTTAAACAGGTATTTTGGAAGGGTATATTGGGTGTTATGTTTCTAGACATCAGTGTCAAGAACTGTTACGTAATCATCAAAGTGGGGATTTTGGGTGGGGAGGGGGATGTATTGTGATGGAACAGGAATACTTGTTTTTAATTTTTCCACTCTAGCTGTTATCGCAGTAATTGGGGAAAAACAACGAAGAATTGCTTAATTTCTCATCGTCCCTTCTTCTCTTTTTGTCATTGGGGGTTAATGAGAGAATCTGCCCGCGAAAGTCAGCAGTGCATCTATAGCACCCTGCAAAGATGGGATTCTCTCTGGCTTTATTTATAGAAGGCAAGAAAGGTTCAAGATGGATACGCTGATGATGGGGTTGCTCTGGTAGGAAATCTTGAAGGGGGAAAAAACGTCATGCCAAGAGCACGCTGACTTTACTAGGGCTAAGGTTTGTTGGTGTAAGTGTGTCTGTTAAGAGCAGAGGATCTCGGTACCAGCTGAAGGGCAGCAAACCCTCCCTGTGCCCATGGCTGCAGTGGCAACAATAATTTTATGAGCCTGGCATATTTTATTTGGCACCTTGGTATAAGTCATCACTTACTGCTATGTGCTGCCTCTGCAGGAGGAGAGAGTGCTGTATATTTAAACCAGGAGTAGGAAAGCTTCTCTGTTGCAGATGAGGCCAAGAACTAAATTTCAGGCTTTGGGCTGGATTGGGCCAAGTCCTGGGGTCTCCTGAGGACATAACGTGGGCTTGAGGCAAGGCGGTACTCCTATAGAGACCGTGGTTGTTTATGCTCAGTAGTCCTTCACCAGGATGTGCTATAGAGCAACTTTCTTCATTTTCATGAATCAATTTCATGAAATTCACTGTAGGAATAATTGAAATGACACTTTAGTTATTTTTATATATATCACTATTAATTTATTTAAAGCACATTGTAGTGGGAAAAACCACAAGCATAATATATCAGTACGCTCATAATCTCTTAAATCCAATTCTCCCTCTGACTTAATGGACCATTTTTGATGAACATGTTCTTTAGCAGCTGAAAGAATCAAAATGACTTCTTGTGTTCTCATTCCAGGCAGTGGGATTTCTGGGAAATGTGTTAAATTGTCTCTTTACTGATCAGATAAAGAGGGTGAATGGAGACAGAAATTATACTGCAACATCATTGTTCTAAATCTAATTTTTAATAAGTGGAGGAGTAGATTTAACAATTTCGCTCTTGTGAAAAATCTTACTTGGTTTACATTTAATTCACACTTCAGACATGCCTGGATTATTCTTTTCACTGTACAGCAGCTTTTAATATAGTGACAGGATCAATAAGGGAAGAAATTATGGTATATGCCACTGCTTGTCTCTGTCTAGAGATTTTGCACTCTTGTTTTTAGGTGGTCAATCTGAAAGATCTTGAAAATCTGAAAATTGTCTGAAGAGCCTGTTTCTTTCAGGAAATGCTTGCTCCGAAAGATTCAAGTATTCTGCAGGAACACAGGTTTCTGTCAGAGCTTTCTGTGGGAATTTCTCAGACTAACTAGTTTAGGCAACTTCATTTTGATCTGATGTGCTAGCGGAAAATTTCAAAGTAAATCTCTCTTTAGGAAAGTTAAAATATTGCAAGAAATTGTAGCTTTATTTTGTCTTTTTTTTTTTTTCTCTTTTCTTTTTTTTTTTTTTTTCCTTTCCTCCAGTTCAGGAGAATTAATAGAAGTTGACTAAGCCTGAGAGTTTGCATTTTGGCTAGTCCAAATTTAAAGGATTGTCATCAGAAGATGTGCAGTGCAGACATTTAGAAATTCCTCATTTTAATAGGCATTTCAGAGAAGTCATCAAAAACATAAGGCGTATAGTGAGGATTGTGAAACGGTGGAAGCCAGCTGTTTTCATTAGCTACATCACTAGATTACCACTTAAATGTTTGTGGGTGTCCGTGTTGCAGTTTGAGGAGCCTCAACAGGCAACCATTAAAGCAAGATTCTCTATCTGGCCAGAGAAAGGAACTATAAATACCAAAGCCAATAAGCACATATTTTGCTGAAACTGCTTTTTTGAATGCTTTGAGAATTGTGTGAGGAGCCTGTGGAATTTGCACTGGGCCAGCTTTGCTCCTCATGCCTGAAGACACTGTGGTTGCCTTCATCATTCTGTGGTTCCCTTATCCCTTCGTTCCCGTGGAGAGTAGGATCTGTGCCTTAGGTTCTTTTTTTTTAATTTCTTTTATTTTGTTTTAAATTCATCTGGTTTTCTCTCTTCTACTAGATTGGGACTCCTGTTTGGGGAACAAAACATGTTTGAAAAATTACTCCATTCTGGAGGGGTCTTGCAGGGAAGCCAGCAGGAGTTACCCAGCTCAGTGCTTCACTCCTGCATTAATAATTCACTCTGGAACTGGAGGAAAAGTTCTCCATCCCTTTTTCTGTGCAAAAAGCCCAGAATCCCAGTGTGCCACTGTGGTGCCAGTGCTTTACCCTGGGAAACTTCAGTACAGGCTCTGGGTAAAGACTAACTCAGCCTGGTTTAGGGTAGGAGAAAACCAAGCAGGAACACTGGGATGTGGGAATAACACCTGCCCAAGCATGTAAAGTGCCCTGCAACCCCTTTGCATATTCCTCATCTAAAAGACATTCGTTTTTGCAGAAAATGCTGATTCCCCTTAACTCCCCCGTTGCTACGGACAGATGTGTATCACGGATGCTATATAAATGTTCATCTACTCATAATAATTGAGGCAACAAGCTCCCACTTTTCCCAGGCACTTGAGTTGCTTTTAGTATAATTTTTGTTCTTATGATGTTTTAGTATAAAAATATCTTACTAGAGGGTATGAGGAGGTATCAGGGTTTTTTTTTTTGGTTCTTTGAAGATGGTCCATCTCAGCCTGTGTTTCACTATTGCTGACAGTCCCATTGTAACGACAACCTTAAATTTACAGCTGGAATAGAGGGACGGGGGGAAGACTTTTCAGTGAGAAGCGGTGCAAAATAGAGATTTGTGTATTCTGGAAGAAGTTTAGGGATTCTGATTTAAAAAAAAAAAAAAAATTATTAAAAAAATCCCTGTGGCAGCAGATGCTCCCAGGCTGCTGGCACAGGCAGGAGGCAGCACACCCAGGGCAGACCACTTGTTATCAGTCTTCGCTTTCTCTGTCTGAAGCCATCCAGACTTGCAGCCCAGAAGGAAAAGAACCAGAATGCAGAATATTGAAGCGTTCTGATCATTAATTGTGCGTCTCCTCCTTGAAATGACTCATCCTCGCAACCGCCAGAAAAATGGCACATTTTAGCCCGTTTTCATAAGAAAATGAACCTCATAGGATCATATGCTCTGCACACATCAGCCCTTGTGACAGTTACCCCTGTAAATTTTCAGTGCCTTGGCTTTTGGCTAAAGAGAAGAAAAATTTCAGAAATGTAAGGTTTGTAAAAATAGACAGGAGTTGAGGAAAACCGAATTAGAGGACCCATGGAGGCGAAGAAGGTGTGAGTCCAGGATTTTACTAGGCTTGCGGGAATCTACAAAGGATGGTGGTCTTATAAATCCCTCAGCTGCAGAAAAATGTCAGTAGGAGTTTATTGCAGCAGAAGGCACAAAACACCATCCGGCACAAGGTAGGGACTCACTCCTCTTTGGATTCTCTGGTGTGTAGTAAGGAGGGCCCTGACACAGCAGCTGCAGCGTAATTCTGTATAAATGCTCTCAGATATGACTCACAGGTCCATTGCAAATGAAGATTTATAACTTTTTGCAATATTGGAAATACTTGTTTACCCTGACAGTACAATAATTTATTCTCCAAACAATACTTCCCCCCCCCGCTTAGTCTTTTCTCCTGATTTTAGGACTGGATTGCTTCCTTAGCCCTTCGCTCAGGCTGCTCCCACTGCCTGTCCAGCTCACTAATTGCATTGCTTGCTGTGCTATAGCTTGGATCTTCTGTGTCACCCTGAATCCAAACTCCCGTAGTCTGAAATAAGAGAATTGTGTGCACGTACATGTGATTAAAGTCTTGGTCTAGCTCCTGTCGATATTCAAAACCGTTTGCCCACTTGCATTCCTACAACTCACAGGACGTGCATCACAGCTATGCACAGGACAGCTGGACAGCTTTTTCTCTGTCTGTGATTACGTGAGCTGATTTCGGCCATGTTATCTCTAGCTGTAGTCTTCAATTTTTGCCCTGACTCTTGTGTGAGAGGGAAGAAAAATCACTAACATGAAACAAATCATGAAGAATGAAAACTGGGAGATCTCGTATTAATAAAGTTCATGCTCTTCCTGGCTTTACTGCTGTAGGATCTTGAGGAAATCACGTCTAGCGGATAACGATCTCCTTGTATACATCTTCAAGAGTAAGACAAAAAAGAATCGCTGCGTACAGTGATCATCAGAAAGGGGGAGATGTGGACATGGGCAGTGTTGGCTCCTTACTGGCTTTTGGCCACATCATGCCAGGGTTGACCGTTCCCCAGTTTAATTACACAATTGTGGGTAGAAACTATTTCCACGTCTTTGTTTAAAACCTGCTGCCTCGTAGGTTCACTTGATGTTCTCTAGTTCATGAATTGCAGGAAACCATAAATAGTTGGGCAAGGTAGTGGTTTGTAGAAAACCACTTATCCCATTGGCGTGAAGTTATCCTATTTATATCCTCACCCATCAGCTCTAAAATGCGAGAGCACACAGTCCTTAATGGAAGAAGTTCTATGTAGCATGTTTTTAGCTCAGAAATGAATGCAAGGTTCAGCTGATACTGGATATCTGACCACCAGCCTGTTCTCTGACAGTCACTTTCAGATTTGGGTGGCTTTAGCCTGCTGTCAGAAAAGATTTGTCTCTCCTGTCACCTACACAGCAACTTCTTCTCTGCAGGTGCTGGGTGGGATGCGAGAGCAGCAGCAGCAGCTTGTGGCTTCCTGGCACTTCTATATAATGAGATTTTCACAATCCGTTTCCTTTGTGTGCTGCTCTTTAGGGAATATTCTGCCTGTGTGCGGGTTTGTGAGATGTGGCAAGGGAGTCTCTCTTCTCAGATGCTGCGTCTGCATTCTAGTATTCTCTTACTGCATTTGCAAAACACCCTCAAGTCATAAGAAATGTGAATTTTATGCTAAATAGAACAGAGGTGATTAATAAAGTTCATGCTGGTGCTCGTTCACAAGCAAGGAGCTCAATTTGCTCAGCTTCTGAAGTCCAGTGAAGTTTCTGTGGTCGTCTTCACTGGAAAAAAGTGGGACATCGAAGTGTTGTGGTGACCTCAATAAGTCATTGGTTTTCTAATTGAGACCTTAATCAAAGAAAAATGAGGAAGCTTCAATTCACTTCTTACCCTCACAACAAATAACGATGCTAACTGCCAGAAAAATGTTCTAATGATTGTATCGTGTTGGTCCTCTTAAGAGGCAAGTGCTTTAAATGGAATTATGATAATGATGTGATCATTGTCAGGGCTGGCTTAATGAGTTTAGCGGCTGTTGCAATATTAAATACTTTGCACTTAAGAAAAATACCTGCTGTTCCATTCCAAAAAGATCAGAAAAAGCTGATAGAGCTTTTGCTATTGTGCTGGATACATCACATGTAGTCTATATGCTGCCAAAATAATTGCTAGTTTGGACACTGCAGTCCTCTGTGGATTTGGCAGCTTTGGTGCTTCAACATAAACACAAGAATAGGCTTTTGGAAGCTGTACTCTGAACTGATTAATAAATTATACGAAAGTTTGACATATTGCAGAGGGTGGGGAAGTGGTTGGAGCGTGCGTTATATGCATATGTGTGTATTAAAAAAAAGTGAGTTGAGAGTGTCAGGAAAGAGAGGGTTCTGTGTCAGTCTTGAATAATTAATCTGGGCATTGGAGGGTGTTGCAAGGAGGAAAAACACGGCGCAGTGTGTAGGGAGGAAGCAAGGAGGCTCCACATGAGACCTTGTCCCTGGTCTGGTTCTGTTAAGCCACCTCCGGTTGCTCTCTTAGATGGCAGAGATGGCCCCAAGGACACTTCCATCAGTGGTGCTAGTTTGCTTCCTCTTGGCAGTGCTGCCCTGGGGATTGAGAGCTCTGGGGATAACTTTCTGTGTCTCGGCTGGTGTCCTGCATAGGTCAGGGAGGGGCACGTGGCAGGTGGTGATGGAGAAAGCTTGCATGGCATTGCTGGAGAGCTCCTCTTGACCAGCTCCAGTCCAACTGAGCATCGCAGGGTCTGCTGAAAATGCCAGGCAAGGGTCAGAAAACTTGTATGTGCAAGGAAGTCCAATTTCAGTGGAGTTCTTGTTTGAAAAGAAAATAGTTATGTAAGTCAGACTGTGGAAAGTCTCCTTTTTGCCTTGAATAGTTTCAAACTGAAATTGAGGTGGCTCTAAGTTATGTGAATCGTTACTAGCTCTGGGGCTCTAATATGTGATATCCTGCAGAATGAGGTATCTGCTGTTGTTGTACCCTGCTGTGAAGGGGGGTGTTCTGTGCATGTGCCTGACTGCTTCTCTTCAGCACTAATTTTTGCTTTAAAAGTCCATAATGTAAATGCTCCCCCCGCCCCGTTTCAGTGTAAAGGAGCCAGGTCAGGTTGGAGAATGGCATCTTTGGGAATTAACATTTTTTGTACTGGAAATCTGAAATGATTTTCCAGGCTGTTGAAATTTAAATAGTTTTAATGCTTAATAATGATGCTTTGTATCTTCTGTTAATCCCTAACAAAAATTAATTTAAACACCCGTGACTTCTGCTGGGAGACGTGAGTAAATAAGAGCCACTTACAATTTTTGAGTATGGCGACAGAAGCCATCATTTTGCTCTCATCATTGGAAACTCATTCACAGTCTCTGAAAATTTTCAATTAAAGAAAATTTTAAGAGACTTGCCTAGAGCATTAAAGATATTTGGAGTATTAATACAGCAATATGCTTCATGCTGTGGTTTGCAGAAAAAGATATTAAGGGGTTAAGGAGTATGCAAGAAGTCACCAGAATATGCAATAGATTGTAACTCAGTTTGGAGAGTCCCAGGAGTCAAGTGACATTGGTCTGATTCACAGCATGTGTCTGTCTAGACACGCACTCTTTTCTTCATGCCAGAAAAAATGTCAGGTTTCATCGGTACCTGGGTAGAGATCCAGGCATGAAAACTGTAACTACTTTGCAGGGTTTTGGCACACGGGATTTATTGATGTGCTCAGGTATTTATTCTTATCCTAACGTATATGCTTGGAAATGTGGCAGAAGAAATAGAAAATGCATACTTATTTGTTATGTGGAGCAAATGTTCTGCTTTTTTAATTTAGTCAATTAAGACGTTGTTTGTAAGTACAAAACGTTTGTTCTAGACAAACTGATATATGAAGGCGAGCTGGGGCTGCATTTTCCAGGAACAAACAGTCCCGTGGAATGCGTACTCGCCGTTTGGAGCCGGGAGAAATGTCAAATGCAAGTAGATTTTGTAAAATCTCTCTGGTTTCTCAGTGTGAATATCAATGATGGTGGTTTGTTTTTTCACGATAAACTCGTTCAGCTATTAAATTACTGGAAAGAAATCCACCACTTCAACAAAGATGCCCAAATGAGTCATGTGCATTTATAAATATAAAGGATGTAATTATGATTGGTTTCTGACCCTAAATAAGCCACTTCACGATTTCCCTGTGGTTTTCATTTAGAAACACACACCACTTTTTTTAACATTATAAATAAATAGCACTGGTATTAAAATTTTGTGCATGCAACTGTGATCCTCTGTTGCTTGTCTTAATATTAAACTCTAACTTTTCTGTGGCCCTTTTAGCACATAGAGATATTGGGGGTGTGTGTGTGTATAGTCCTATTGTGTTCAGCTATATGTATACAAGGTAACTGTATATACTTATATGTATATGCTGTAACTGTGTATATATATATAACTGTATATCCTTATATGTTAGGTGCTTATACTATGTAGGGCAATATCATACACAGTACCTTTTCACCTGTAGTAGCTAACCACTATGTAGCTATTATTTCAAGGCTTAATAGGAATACACTTAAAACTATCTTATTTGGAAGACATCGTGGAAGGAAAAAAAATGGGATGGCTTTTGCAGTTCTGGTATATAAACCCCTGAGGCTGGGAGAGAAATCTTGTCTGTTTGCCGGGTTCTTCTCCAGTGGCTGGAAGTGGAGTGTCCCTTCACATGATGGGTTGAAGGAAGGAGGTCCACCCTGGCTTCTTCCTGGTCTGTTCCTGCTTCCCCCGACAGACTGCCGGCTGCCGTCTTCAGACGTACAACTCCAATTAAAATCCTCCAACCTCCAACTGCAGAGGCTTACCCTAAAGGCGCAGGTGCTCCAGTAGCTCATTTTTGGTCTCTCTAGCC
Source organism: Phaethon aethereus (assembly GCF_964289735.1). NCBI lineage: Eukaryota > Metazoa > Chordata > Aves > Phaethontiformes > Phaethontidae > Phaethon > Phaethon aethereus. Next base: position 4,912,563 of record NC_138594.1, read on the forward strand.
AGGACATGATTGAAAATGCTCCTGACTTTTTCTCCTTGCTCCCATCTCAGCTTTTTGAAAATCAGTTTTAAATGCTGCTTTTTGAAACTCTCTGGAGGGATGCAAAAAAGAACGCTTAATCAGTATGAATAAAAAAACCATTTCCAAAGGAAAGCAGCTTGGAAGAATGTGCTTTTCAGAGTAGCAAAGGGATGATTCCTGACAATTTCAACCTAGAGTGACTCCCGGTGAGCTCCCTGGCTTGGGTAACACGGGAGGCCAAAGCAGATGAGCACAATAGCCCCTTGTCCCTTATAATCGGTGAAGGCAGAAGCAGTTTTGGCCCTATTTTGTGACATTTATAAAGCATGACACTGTGTCATCTGCTGCTGATCTTGCCTGGAGGGAATTCAAGGGTGAGGTGTCCTGGCTTGAGTGAGACTGATTTGTTTTGCTTTTGAATGAATATCAAATAATTTTTCATCATGACATTTAGCCCTTGGAGATCTTTCCCCAAATGACTGACGTAGGTTTGTAAACACAGAGCTGATCTGGGCTTGCTGCTGCCACGCAGGTGCTGCTGAACCTGGCCCTTGGACAGTCAAGTGCAGGGGAGACGCATGAGGCGGAGCGGGAGCCCCGTGCTCATCCCTCGCTGGCTGATGGTCAAGACAAGGGCTGAAGATCTGTGTTATTTTGGTAACTTATCTCTGTATAGCATGAGAGTTGTGGGACGTAGAGAAAAAACTGGCTGGAGAGAAGTCAAAGACTGAACAGTTGCAGAGACCAAATACCCTAAACGTTGACCCCATCGATGTTGAAACTGAGGTTCTTGGCCAGTTATGCAGCTACAACTGCCCTAATCATGTAAGTCAGTTTTACTGGGGTACGTTCCATAAGCTGTGAATTCATTTGAAAGCATGTTGTTTCCAAATTCAGACCATCATTAACCACAGAAAGACTTTATGGGATGTTTTAGTAGATGTTCTGGGAGGGAGCACTGAGGTACCGGCAGCCCGAGAGGTACTGCAGCAGCTACACCTTGTACTTTCTGCTTGTCTGAGTAAATGAAATGACAAAACATCCCAGGGTGGTGAGAGGACATCACGTGGCTGCATGGCTGGCCCTGCAGCAGGTGCCGGATTGCTGCTGATTTCAGCTCTTAGTAGTATTTAACAAAATAAACTTCATACATATGACAAAGGTGATGAACAGGAACGTAACACTTTATTTCTTTTTAATTTTGACAAAGCAGTGAAGTCACAACACGGCATGAAATTACATTTAGATTTTTTTTTAAAGAAAATGCAGCAGCGCTATGATAAAATCCCAGGAAACCTTGAATATAATGAAGGGGGGAGGGTAAATATGAAGTGCCCTATAGCCTGGAAGTTTGAGGCATTAAAGCAGCGCCTGGAGCCCTTCGGTGCCGTATAAACTCTTCTGTTACATAAGCATGTCTTCCGTGACTTAAGTCATGGGTATAAATTCCCTCCAGGCTGATAACAGGATGATGCCTCAGCCTAGAAAGGTCTGCTATTTATTTACGTTACAGGTTTGGCGGCAGCAAGAAGGCTTAGCTGTGTTTAACTCTTCCTGTGCTTAACGGTCGCCCCATAGCAAAAGTTGCCGTTGTGTTGGCCATAAAGCTGTGTTGGTGTTTGCTTCCCTACTGAGCCTTTACTCAAATTGCATTTATAGCCTCAAATTGTCGCAATCCCACTAAGGATTTTTGTACGAATTGTAAAAAATCTGGCACAATGTTCGTACGATACAGGGAGAGTGTCCAGCAATGATCAGCCTAAGTCTGGACCTGACAAAATTGTGGGGATGCTGCCAGTGTCTCCGGAGGAAGCAGGGCTGGGAAGGGTTTGTGGCAGCTGGCCGTGCTGCTGAATTTGGGTCAGCCTGGACTGCATCTTCAGCGTCCGGTCGGCCTCGCTGCCCGAGTGAAAATAATCATCTGAGCAGTTGCTACAGCTGGAACCATTTGTGTGAACAGCTTTTTGCCTTGAATGGGCTTAAAACAGTCAAATCAACGTGATCCCAAGGAAAAAGTAAAGTGATACTTTACGGAACTTCCTCTGCGCTTCTAGTACAGGCATGAAAGCAGCCTTGGGTGGTTGAGAAATGTCTTGAAATAATCTTCGTATCAATGCAGTTCACATATTCTGGCATGCTCTCTAGTGATGATGTTGGAGCAACTGAAGCTCAGTGGTGCCCAAGAGATGAGTCACTTGTTTATCAGTCTCAGTGTTTCTGACTCCTCAGTGACACGGGCTGGCAGGACATCACCGATGTGCCTCAGGGTGCTTTGGGCAACTCGTGTTTTGGGTTGGCGTAAGCTCACAGCACACTGTGCAGCGTTGTGTTTATGCTGCAAAACAAAGAACTTTTAATACTTGGAGGGTCTTGTGTATGTGTATATAATTGTTAAATAAATAATGATGCCCACGTTGCTGCATATTTGCACTGAATAAGAAAGACTGAAGAACAGATGGCTGCCGGTGGAGAAGTTGGTGAAGTTTCTTTGTACCCGTGGGCAAGCTCTGGACCTCAGACAACTGCATGTCCCGCCTAGATGTGGTGTGACCTGAATTAGGGCTGTTGACACTTTCTGATGGAATGCTGGATTTTTTAATTTAAAAAAATAATCCATATCCCCAAACCCTTCTAGCTGCTTCTCGGACAACTGGGAGCAACCCGTTCTTGGTCAAACATGAACTTATGTAGAGTTTGGCTGCAAAATGCCTATTTTCAATGCTTTATTTCCAAAAGTAACTTTGGCTGATAGGAACCAGAGAAATAAGATTTTTTCATCTATAGCGATCCCTCTTTTTGCTTTTGAAATTCTTCATATGAAAAGGATACCTGCTGGATCCAGTAGGAACGTTCAGGAGTTAGAGCTTGGATAAATACTTGCCCAGTTCTCTTTCTCAACAGGGATGACTTTGAGAAGTGTATTCATTGTCTTGGTATTATTATTGCACCGGGAAATATAGAGAGCTCTGGCACAAAACTCTCACCCAGTGAAGTTTAAATGCTTGCAGTGTCAATGCCTGCATCAGTGTGACTGTTCCAATAACTTGCATTGAAAATGAGGGCAGAAAAAAAGCACTTCTTGGACTTGATTCATCTCCTTCTGAATAGGACTGATGAAGATGTACATACTGCAGTTATTTAAAGCTAGCAGAATTGAATGTCATGCAGGGTAACAGAACAATACAAATCTCTGTTTTATTCCTTTTCCTTCCCCGTGTGTTAATTTTCCCAGTCACCTGTCAGTTATTTGATGTCCTTGGATGATGCAGGGTTGGGCATGGAACACTAAAGCGGCTGCAGCAAGGTTGGTGCAGTTCCTGATGCTGTTACTGGTTTGCTGGATTTTTGATAAATTCTTTGCTATGCCTCAGTCTTTCTGCTGTAAAAAGATTATAATATTTACCACTATTGTGAAGTGCTTTGATTTCTACAGGTAAAATGCTAGGAATAAATTCTTTTTACTATGCTGTTACACAGCATGCCTGCCTTACCTTTTTAGCCCCTGTAGTTCCTATTTGGATGATCTCTTTATTTTCTGCTTGTCTTTTATTTTCACTTTGATGCAATGCAAGATCCCAAGGTGCAATTTTCAAACAGAATTCAGGAGGAAGGGAGATAAATTGATATGTTTTCAGGAAATAAATTTGGCCTCTGAGAGATGGGGTGGGAAAGGAGAGAATTTCCATCTGCGTCCTGGTTGCACGACGCCATTGGGGTGCCTGGGCTTTGGGCAAAAGCTCTGTTGTGCATCAGGGCTGGCAGGGGAAGAGATCAGGAGGTTTGGGAGCATTCCTGCTTCTCTTGTTCAGAAAGCAACTCTTTTTTTGGTTGTAATCACCTGGCCAAGGCGTAGGACACCTGAGATCTGGCGCTATGGGTCTATCAACCAGCCGGGCGCTATTATTGCAAGCCACCTGCCCTGGCAGCCTTCAGGCATGGGCTGCAACGTGGGTTGTGCTTCAGCACTGCCGGAACTCCTTGCTATTGTGGATATTTTGACTTTTTTTTTAAAGAAACCTTATGGTACACCTGCACAAGAGCCTTCTGAGCTTGAGCCAGCCATTTCCTGGATTATCTAAGCTAAGCAAGGCGTGAGTAACAAGTTTAACCTCTGACTGACCTTCATTTGCTTTCCAACAACCTCCCAGGTCTTAATAAGTAAATACCATATGCACTAATTTTCCCAGCAATATGCACACGTAGTTCCAATTAATATTAATAGCAGCTATTATTTGATAAATAGACTTCTTGGTTAACTGTGTATTTCTTGTAGGTTGTTTGAATAAAGTCAGAGTGTGATCACTGTTCTGTAGCAGCTGCAGGCTTGAGGATGGGGGAAAGAGAAGAAATAATTAGTTGGCAGGTAGCCTATAATTACCTGGATAGCATGGTCTTGCTATGCAATTAAATGCTCAGCACTTGCCATGTAAATAAAGTGACCTGCTTGGCTAATATGTCCTATGTAACTGAGGCAGTAGGCTTACGTGCAGGGCATTTCCATCAGCAAATCTTTGTATTAATTCCTGATAGGTGTAAAACCTGCATCAGCCTTACTAGGGAAGCCGAGCACCATGGGCAAAACTCACACTTTGGGTCACTTTGCTGGCTTTCCTAGCTGATTAATCTGGCAGGGATTTACGTTAATGTGTTGGAGCTTTGCAAAATCGAGTTCTCTTATTTCGGCAGCTGGAGCCATCCTGAGTTGTAATTTAAATGTCTGTTTAATAATCAGATCTTTTTTTTTGTCAGTGAATCTGATTAATGTTTTATGGGAGGTAGAATCCCCTATTTCTCTCATGCTTCTTTACACTGGAGCATTTTAATTTACTTTTCCATCATTAGAATGGTAAATGGGGATGAAGGGTGAGAATTAAGGATGCTATTTTCTAGGCTGCTATTCATCTTAAAGAGGTGGAGCTAATTATTAAATGCCTTTAGCTCCAAGAAAAGGCCTTTCTGCTTGTCAGTGCTGAACTGTGTTGGTTTATTCTGAGTATGTGCAACCTAGATGATACTTTTTCAACCTCAGAAATTAATGCCTCTAAAATTCTGTCCTTAAGTGTATTTGAGTGTTTTGTGGCTCTTATCATGGGCTAGATGGCCATCCCTGCAGGGTGACTTGAGGGTGCTTCATTGCTGGGAACCCCTGTGCTGGTTCAGTTCCCCTCCAAATTATATTGACTTCTCATGTGATGCTGGAGAAGTTGCTTAACTGGTGGCTTTCCCAAATGGTATTCACTGATATGTTCGTTATTTGGAGTACTCTGGGTGGTCTGGTGTCTTACTTGCTGATGTTCCTTTAGCAGTAGCCCGTGGTGGACATTCACAAATACTCAGTGAATACTTTGCTGCACATTGCTCAGTGCAGTCAAGTTAGTCCCCGAACCTGCTTGTAGGCAATGGAGAGACGTGGGCATCACCAGGGGCGCGTTCAGGGTGCCTGAATTATTCTCAGTGTGCGCAGTTCTGAGCATAAAAAATTCAGAGCACTCAAAGGCAGATCTTATTATAAAGTTAGTAGCATAATGTATACATGCTGGGAGCCAAACTTGAATTTTGCATTTCCTGTCTTTTGAGTGCTTGACTTGATAGCTGTAATAATGTTTAATAATAAGATATATCTTCTTGATGCTCTCACTGGAATGATGGAGAAAACAGTTATGCCACAATGATAAGAGAAAAAACAAAACCTTGTGTAACATTTATATGAATTCCCTTTGCAAATAAATAGGATGGAAATGCTTTTCCTTTGTGGTGCATTAATGTGCTGGTCCAAAGAGAAGCGAGCGGTCTTAAATGAGCAGAATTATTGTCGTTAGAAAGAGTAAAATACATGGTTTAAGATTCTGTCAACATATGCGTGCACTTAAAAATATGCGTGCTTTACATTGTAAAATAATTTGAAAGAATAATTCCTGCTTTTTGTGCATCTGCCTAAGATACAGTCCAGAATTGATATATTAAAAAAAAAAAAGTGTCAAACTATTTCCTGAAAAATAATAAGCACAGCACTTTAGGGAAGAGGAGAATGACTATGAGAAACAGATTCTAGGAAATACCTAATGTTGCAATGGCTGAAGCACGATATCTAATTACTTGTTTTTCTTTTAGCACAGGAATGCTATAAATCAAATGTTTAATTAATTGGAAGATTAGTATTGTGTCTAGGTCAAAACTGAAAGGCCTTGTACCAGTATGATTTGTATCACTGTAGAGATGTATAGGAATCCATCAAACCTTCTGATTAAATGCTGTTTGGGAATGGACTCAAATTATTCATCACTTATTTGTCCATACGCACTAGCATTTTCTTTTGATCCTCTTTCGGCTATCCATCATGCCCCAACTTATCACAACAGAAGCACAGATAAAAATGCTGTTGTGTCAAGAAAGCACCAGGACAAAGCTCCAGAGGCAGAATTTCAAGCTGTACTTTATGCCGTTGTTTTGCATCCATCCTTGGAGGTGGGAGAGGATAACAGAACAAAAGTTTTACATTATAAATACCTAACTCTTCAGCTTGCGGTTTGGATTTGTGTGTTAGCAGTGTGATTTGCTTTGACTACATGTTCTCTGAATGTGCCTGTTTAATAATTTGATCTAGATATGCCTTTCCCTCCCCTGGTTTGCTTTTTTTATAGCCTGGATGTGGATTGATGGAAAATATTTCCCAGGTCACTGCACAAATTGGAAAAAAAGATTATGGCTTTCTTTTGCTTTTTTCTTAAGCCTTTCCTTCCGTAATCTTTCCGTATAATTTGAGCCTCATCTTAGGATCCTGAAACTCATGGAAGACATTTGCTGTGTGTAATATATATAATGAATATTAACTGTTGGATGCTGTAGCACGAGTATAGACTGCAGGGAATCCTCCTGGCCACTGAGTGTCATTGTTAACTCAGGAGAAATGGGGTGATGAGAAAATTATTTAATTGAGGAAGAGGGGGACATGAATCTGTGTGGGGAGCTTTGGATGGTGTCACGATCACTGAAATGGTTTGCTGAACCTCAAGGTTAGTCTTCCTAAAAAGTGCTGTGTGTTTGCAAGCATGCTGGATGGTAGACATGGTACAAACTTGCACAATATGCTACCATGTTTCTGTGGGAGAATGGACTCCTTGTTGAGTTGAGTTTAATACTATGAGTTTCTGGGATCTGAACATCTAAGGTTTCAGTGCTTATCTCCCACTCAACCCAGGCCATAGGCCACTGAATTTTCTCCAAAACTGCTGGCACTTCTGACATCTCTCTGGACCTTCTTCCTTGGGACTTGTGCCTACTGAAGTCCTCTCTGTTGTGCGGGGTGAAAAAACAACCCTTTTCTACCCTGGTTTGTTATGTGCCTGGGTAGGGCTCTAGCTGGTGCAATGGGTGAGGGAGCAGGGCTGGTGCGTCTTTAGGCTCGCAAAGCCTTGAAATGCAATAGTCTAGAAGAGAGCCATCACCATCAGAGGCAAAATTATTTCCATAGAAGGAAAAATACTTTAAGAGAAATAGTTCAAATAGTGGTTTGTGCAGCTGTTTTCAAATAGCGAGTGAGTTTTATTACCTGTAAGTATTGCCACTTTTCTTTATGGCCACGTGTGTTATATGAGCAGAGCAATTTCCCAATATCTGAACTTATGAATTAATACTCTTACTGAATGTATTATTCATAGGGTTGATTGGGAGCTTTGAAATTCCCATGCCTTACTATGGACTATTTGCTATGCAGGGTAAACTCACCTTCATCATCATCAGCAGCACTGGAACCAAGACAGGGACTTTGTTTTCAGGGCTTAAACTGTGCCCTGCATTAGCCTTCATGTTAATAACATTGACTTCAGTGATGGCAGGAGGAAAGGATGTGGCTGGAAGGAACGAGCATGGGGTTGGCAGAAGGAAACTCACAGGTAGGAAGGAATGTGATTGCTGGGGTTGCCAAATGAGTAAGTGTTACTTTAACTCTTCTTCTGAAAACCATCTTGTTCTTACATCTTTGTGCTACCTCTCAAAGAGCAGTTGCTCTGCAGGTTTTCCTTCAACTCTGGAAGAAATAGGGTCTCTTTGCAGAATGGTGAATCTGTCTTAAAGCCCCTGTGTTATTGGAAATAAGATACTGGTGTTTTACTGACAAAGCAGGAGAGGAAACCCTCTCCAACTGCCTTCACTTCTCTAGGATTTAACAGCAAGATTGCTATTGCCTGGTAGTTATGTTGCCATGAAAACACCACCTTTCTGGCCTTAAAACCAACTTAAACTGAGCGGCTTAGGGTGGAGTGGGGCAGCCAGGAGGAATTCCACAGTCTGCCTGAGTCTCACTGTCTTGGTGAGTGGAGACTACCGGTGTGGAGAGCGAGGCTGGTGGTTTGCCAGAAACCACCTCCTTCCTTTGCTCTTTTCCTTCTGTAGCCCCATAGCTGTGGTTTAGCTCCTTGCAATCCCAAAGTTGTGGTGGTTCTCTCCCGTTAGCATTAAATCACTTTCCTTCTGGCGGGTGTTGGTTCAAGCAGTGGAAGAGCTTTCTGCATTGAGTTTGAGGCCGCTGTTTTCATTCCTGTGCTGTGGAGCTTCTGTGATTTCTGGGGGTCTCTGGTGCATTTGGGCAGAGCCTTAAGTGCCTTCAAGTGCTGGAGGAGCAGCTGAGTTTTTCTGCCCAAATGGCCTGGCTATAAATGTGTTGGTGGGTTTTTTTTTGGTTTTGATTTTGGTCAAAGTCACTTTTCCACTGTGGGTGAAGATGTAATTTAACTCTGCTTTGATTTGTGACCATTCAGAGCCCTCTGGGAATTCGGGCATATTTTTGCTCCGCTCTCTGAATAGTTCCCTGCCCACTCGATTCAGAACCGCTTATCGCCGACGTCTCTTGTGCAGCTTTAGTCAATACAAGCTGCAAAGAGACCTTATCTGTTCTGGGCAAGGGGTAGTGTTAGCATCACACCAGCATGTCCACACAGCTGCGGGGGGAAGCACCACAAGGAGACTAAGTGGAACGGGCATTAGGACAGGAAAGGAAGATAATGTTGGAAAAAATATAGAAGCAATGTATTTTCTCTTTCTTGTCAATGCTTGTTTTTATGCATAGCCAATTAAAGTCCTTAAGTGCTACCTCCATCTCTGTCAACACCAGCTATTGATACCATGCTGCTGGTGTCTTCTGACCTGTAAGGTGACTGCTTGAACTCAGAAAAAAAAATCAGATAGAGCTACTTGGAAAGAGTAAATGTAAATGACATAAAATGACATCATCTGACCCCAAATCAGCATCACTTCCAGGTGTGGATGTCTTGTTTCCTATGAAAATAACTCTAAAATGTCTTTAAATGTCCATCTTTCCTAGAAACTTCTGTTCTGAAACAAAACCCACTTGCTCTGTAGCAGCCGTATGGTGGAGTGCTTTCAAACGTTCTTTGGTCCTTTGCGTTTTCCCTGAATTTTGGGGGTGGTGAGGGAGGATGGTGTTACTTACTTTTAAAAGGCTTCCCTGTCTTTCACCGCTGCTTTGGTGTAGTGCATCTGTCAAATGCAACAGCAGTCCTATAATAAGAATGATCCTCTTTATGCTATGCCTGCTTTTGGACAGGTGCTTTATTAAGATGGACATGAGCAGTGGAGAGACTTTATGTTCAGAGTCCTCAGTTAGGTGAGGCGTGATCGAGCCTTTCCTCAGACTCTCGGCTCACAAACCGCAGTGATATAATGCGAATGTTTCTGGAAGATTGGCCACAGCGGGTACCCTCCCATTTTTACCTTTGCAGCAGCGCCAGCTTCCTCCCCAGGTGTCCTCATGGGGCTGGAAGCTCCTGGAAGGTGAAAGGTTTCTTGCACGCTGCTTTGCTTCTCATTCAATTTGTTTCCTGATTGATGGTTAGCACGGAGCTTTTCAAACGGAGTTTGTTTCAACGTGCAAAACTGGAAAGTGTCACAACTCATCTGACGTAAGGCAGCTGGGACAGTTTATGACTTAGCTGCACTTTGAAACAAACTGCTGGTTCCTTTCTGAAATTCTTCTTGCATTAGAGAAGCCTGAAAAGGTGGCTGTTAAACGTGCTTCGGGGTGAGGAGACGTCGTCTGCTGATCATTTCTATTGCGTATCTCTCACTAATCTTTAACTTTTCTCATTCTCTTCCCCAAATACTCCAAATGGCCTGATATCAGTGTGTCTAGTCTGGGGGACAATTATTTGGTCCACTGCTTTACTCCCTGCCCCAGGAGGGATCAGGGAGGGTTTCCATGGGATCTTCCATTCCTCGTCAGACATGTGTATGGGCAGGGCCAGCCTCAAAACCGAGACAGCAAGAATCGGGGGTCATGTTTGCAGCCACTGAAATCAGGCATGCTTGATTCTAGGAAAGGTGCCCGTGGACCAGGTGTAAAAGGTGACTTATGCTGGGTAAGACTGAATTTGTCGTCTCCCCATGCCTTCCAGGGCTGCCTCTGGTTAGTAAGGCTGTCTCCCACACACAGTCACCAACGCACTGGATAGTAAAGGTTAGACAAAGGCTGTCACTCAGCTGTTACTTCTAAATAGAAGTGCATTTCTTAGTGGTAAAAAAAAAAAAGGCATTAAATGAGAATACTGAAATTACTATACTTAATTACAATGACTCATTCTATAGAAAGGCCCCCTTTTAGGCTGATGCATAACATTTTGAGGTGATCGCATTAGTGAATTAACTTTAAAGGAGTGCTTGGTGCATCTTCTTTGTTTTTGTTTGGATTCAATTCTGTTCTGATTCACAACAAAACCCACAAAAAAACCATTCCACCTAATGGAATGAAATATGTCACAGCTTTGGACTTGGCACTTTACTCTTTCTTTATGAAATAGTGTTGGGGTGACCTTTGTGTTCATGAGGCTGAAGGGGGCTCGCAGCAGTGACTAAGACTTGGCAAAGCAAGGATCTGCTCTGCCAACTTTTTCCCCGGCAGTTCTGCCAGAGACCTGTGGAGAAGCTGTTTTTGCAGACTGCTCTCCTTGGACTGTGCAGACAATTATTTGTGGGCTGCGAGTGACCACCTGAGCCGCAGGGCGTTCCCTTGGACCAAAACCCTTGATTTTTCTCTGCTTGTTTCTAAAAGCCTTGGGGTTAACGCTTCCAGCATGAAGGTTTACGTGGCAACATGTTATATTTACGTATGTTTCCATCTTTCACAAGCCTTTCTGCAAACAAAAATTGCGATGTGTATGCATGTTTACAAAGGCCAGCAGATGACGAGTGTGACCGAACAGAGTGCTTGCAGAGCCTGCCGAAGCAAAGGCGAACTGCTGTGCGCCGGGGCGGTGTTTTTGGGAGGTACGCTGGCATCACCCCAAGCCATGAAGACAACTAAAATAGTGGCATACAGGAGTTCTTTTCTTTTCACACTAATATTTCTGAAATCCCATTTCAGTCTAAAAAAATATGCCTTTTAAAAATGATTACATGCTTCCAAACTGTGTCATATTCAGCCTCAGAACAATTGTTGCATTTTTCCTGATGGTCTTCCTGTGCAAGAAGGCAGCGTTGTTTTCTTTTTCTCTATTTTACATTTGGGGACCAAAGAGGTGAAACGACTTAGCCAAAGCCTGAGCAGAAGTCACCAGGTACCAAAACCACGCCTGCGTTCCCAGCTTGCGCCGTTTCCCTCGCAGCATCAGCCGTCTCCAGCAGCCACGCGTGCGCTCACGCTCTCTTCGGTGCGTCTATTCTTGCACGTACATCTGGCCACAGCTCACGTCTATTGTTGTTTCACATCCAGGTGCTGTTTTGGGCGTCTTGACCTGGGTCTCCCCAAAACAAATCTCCCATAGGAGAGGATAGCCCCAAGCAGGAGAGGCTTGACGCAGGAGGTGCTAATTTGGCGTTAGGGCTCAGTCCTTGACCCTCTCGTATTTAGCGCTACAGGTCTGAAGGCTGAGCTCCCTTTGACCCACTGGAGCCTTTGGGAGGTCTCGCTGCCACGGCGTTTTCGGAGGGGGCAGCCTGTGGAAGGGGCAGGGGAGCAGGGCTGGGAAGCGGGGGGCCCTCGCACACGTATTCCTTGGCTCTGGCGATGTCCCGTCTGTCAGCCTCACACCAGCACACAGCCCTCCGGATGGGGGCTGCAACGCACCCCAAAATAAGCAAATGACACAATCGGAGAGAGCAACCCACAGTTTGCGTGAGGACGGCCGCCCCGGCTGTGGAAGGAACGGGCACGCCAGGCCCGTCGGCTGCTTTCCTGTCTTGATTTTAAAGCAGGTGAAACAACGTGGTGAAAATTGTATTTTTCTGTGTTTTTTCACAGCAAAAACTAAATGCGTGCCTGCTAGCAGTTCCCACCCCTGCCGTCCACCCCGTGTTCATACTGTTGTCTGCTGGTCCCATGTCAAAGTATTTATATTTTGTGAGATAAAGGCATCTTTAGTTGTAACACAGTGCTTAAGTACTCTTCGTTTCGACTCAGAAAGATCCTCTATTGCTGGTGAAGCTTTGTTTCTGTGCCGCGCTCCCGGGGAGCAGGCAGGTAACCGAACAGCGCGTGCAGCGGGATGCAGCCCCCCGTGCCAGTACGGCGGGGTGGCTGCTCTCCGCTCGTGTCCCTCTGGCTCAGCCCTCCAGCGGAACTGTAACCACCGCTAGTCACTCCCGGGGCGGAGGGGCTTATCCGCTCCCCCTCTCGTCTGCTTTTACGCAGCGTCCCCTCGGCAGGACCTTCGGCTCTCCAGCCCCAGGCCTGTGGCCGGGCCCCCAGCGCGTGGTGCGGTATAACCCAGGTCCCCGATACCGAAGGGAGGGTGGTAACACGCTCCTTACCGCGTGTGTGACCTGGGAAAGCGCTTGTGAGACCAACGCCAATGATCAGCCTGTGTGACCTGCCAACTGTTTGCTGCCTCAAACAGCGTAAGGCTGTACCTCATTAGTAGTGTCGCTTGCCCTGGTCAGGAAGAGAACAGTATTTGATTATTTTATAGCCTTTCATTCTGAACCAGTCGTACTTCTTTAATGAACAGAAAATGAAGACAAGTTGAAGAGAAGTGTGGTGTTTTTTGTTTGTTTTGGTGTTAGTGTTTCCTTGGCTGGCTATTTCTCCTTTCCCCTGGAAGGGCTTTCGCCGTCACGGCTTTGAGCTGTCCTCTACACTCCCCTTTGCCTTTGATCAGCTGGGAGGTTTTTGGTTAAGTCAGACCCTTTCCCTGGGCAAGACTCTGCTCTTGAACTCAAAAGTGACATAAAACTTGGCCAGGGTTGAACTCGGCAGGAGAGCTAAAAATTCCAGCGTGCTGCAATAATGCTGGCACCTGTATGCCCGAATAACTTGATAACCTGCTAAAAACATGAATTGTTTTCACCAGTCCCCTTCCTTAGTCGGGACTTCCCAGGTGCAGAACAATAAAGCCCACGGGTGACAGTGGGGCAATTGCCACATGGCTGAAAACCGGTCACGCTGGCTTGAAAATGGACCATTAGTGTTGTGGGAAGGCATTAAGGGTGAGGCGAAGGGCTCCGGAGCGGGGGGTCGCGCCGGGGGACCCTTCCTAAAGCGGCAGAGCCGCGAAGGCGGCAGCGCGGGGAGAGAGCGGGGCCCCCAGCTGCGGCCCCCCCCCCCCCGGGCCGGCAGCGCGCGCTCCTGGCGCGCGGCAGCGCTGACTCCGCGCGGGCGGGGACAGGAGCGGCGGCGGCCAAAGCCCCTCACGTGCCGGAGCAGCCCCCGGGAGCGCGAGCGACCCGCGGCGCGGCAGCAGGGCGTGGCGCGGCGGTTGGCGCGGCAGTGCGTGGCAGGGGAGGCGCGCGGGCGGGGCGCAGCACCACTCCCCCGTCACTAGAGGCTCTCTCGAGGAGCGGCCGTCGCCCGCCCAGCAGAGGCCCCGCCACGGTCTCCGCTCGGCCGAGGGCCGTGGCCGGAAGGGATGTGGCGGCCCAGACCGAGCTTCCGCTCAAGCAGGCGGGCCCAAGCCTGTCACTCGTGCCGGAGGCAGCGCAGACAACACCTGCGTGCGGTGCGGGCAGGTGAGCGACCTGCTCAGCCTGGGGGCAGAGCTGGCAGAGGCCGTGGAGAGGCTGAGGAGCATCCAGGAGTGTGAGGGGGAGATGGGTCGGTGGAGCCACACCCGGCCGTCCCTGAGGCAGAGGGAGCCGGTGGAGGCTCCACAAGCAGCAGGGGATCCCCTGCCCTCCTGCTGCTGGGCAGAAGGAGGGAACCCGAGAGATGAGGGAGAATGGAAACGGGTGCCTGCTCAGGTCAGCAGGCGAATCCCCTCCCGGCCTCCCTCACCGTCCCAGCTGCCCTCAAGCAACAGACGTGGGGGTCTGGAACTTGAGGGCCAGGAACATGAGGACCTTGATGAAAGTCCATCCAGGGGGTTGCCTAAGGCAAGTCAGCCAGCCCCACGCATCAAGATGCCCTCTGTTAGGAGAAAAAGGAGGGCAGTTGTCATAGGTGACTCCCTTCTGAGTGGTACCGAGGGCCCAATAGGCCGACCAGACCCAACCCACAGGGAAGGCTGCTGCCTCCCTGGGGCCCGGGTGAGAGATGTCACCAGGAAACGCCCTGGTCTGGTTCGACCCACTAATTACTACCCGCTGTTGGTCATGCAGGTTGGCAATGACGAGGTTGCGCTAAGAAGCCCAAAAGCAATTAAAAGGGACTTCAGAGCGCTGGGGTGACTGATCGATGGAGCGGGAGCAGAGGCAGTGTTTTCATCAATCCCTGCAGTGGCAGGGGGCAATACTGAAAGGAATAGGAAAGTACACCTGGTTAACGCGTGGCTCAGGGGCTGGTGCTGTCAGAAGAATTTTGGGTTTTTTGACCATGGGGTGGTTTACATGGCACCGGGCCTGCTGGCAGCAGATGGAATGCAACTTTCTCCAAGGGGAAAAAGGATTCTAGCTTACAAGTTGGCAGGCTTCATCGAGAGGGCTTTAAACTAGGTTCAAAGGGGGAAGGGGATAAAACCAGGCTCACTAGAGATGAGCCTAGGGGTGGCATGCTGGTGTTGGAGGTGAAATTGATAGCCCAGCTCAAGTGCATCTACATCAATGCACGCGGCATGGGCAGCAAACAGGAGGAGCTGGAAACCATTGTGCAGTGGGATGGCTATGACTTAGTTGCCATCACAGAAACATGGTGGGATGACTCTTATGACTGGAGTGCTGCAATAGATGGCTATAAGCTCTTCCAAAGGGATAGGCATGGAAGGAGAGGCAGTGGGGTGGCTCTGTATGTTAGGGAGTGTTTTGATTGTATAGAAATCAAGGATTGTGATGACCCAGTCGAGTGCTTATGGGTAAGGATGAGGGGGAAGGCCAACTAGGTAGATATCCTGCTGGGAGTCTGTTATAGACCACCCAACCAGGATGAAGAGGCAGATGAAGCATACTATAAGCGACTGGCAGAAGTCTCGCAGTCGCTAGCCCTTGTTCTTGTAGGGGACTTCGGTTTACCAGACATCTGCTGGAAGTGTAACACAGCAGACAGGAAACAATCTAGGAGGTTCCTGGAGTGTGTGGCAGATAACTTCCTGACACAGCTGGCAAGTGAGCCTACCAGGGGAGGTGCCTTTCTTGACCTACTGTTTACAGAGAAGGACTGGTGGGAGATGTGGTTGTCGGAGGCTGTCTTGGGCTTAGCAAACACATGATAGAATTCTTGATTCTTGATGAAGTAAGGAGGGGGTCAGCCAAACTACTACCATGGACTTCCGGAGGGCAGACTTTGGCCTGTTCAGGTCATTGGTTGAGAGAGTCCTTTGGGAGACAGTCCTGAAGGGCAAAAGGGTCCAGGAAGGCTGGACAGTCTTCAAGAAGGAAGCCTTAAAGGTGCATGAGCAGGCAGTTCCCATGTGCTGTAAGACGAGCTGGCAGGGAAGACAACCAGCCTGGCTGAACAGGGAGCTTTTGCTGGGACTCAAGGAAAAGAGGAGAGTTTATCACCTTTGGAAGAAGAGGAAGGCAACTCAAGAAGAGTACAAGGATCTTGTTAGGTCAAGCAGAGACAAAATTAGAAAGGTAAAAGCCCAGCTAGAACTCAATCTGGCCACGGTCATAAAGGATAACAAAAAAATGTTTTTACAAATGTATTAACAACAAAGAGAGCCAAGGAGAGTCTCCATCTCTTATTGGATATGGGGAGGAACATTGTCACCAAGGATGAGGACAAGGCTGAGGTACTTAATGCCTCCTTTGCCTCAGTCTTTAATAGCCAGACCAGGTATCCTCAGGGTATTCAGCCCCCTGAGCTTGAAGACAGGGATGGAGAGCAGAATAAACTCCCCATAATTCAGCAGGAAACCGTTAAGGACCTGTTAAGCCACCTGGATACCCAGGAGTCTATGGAGCCTGATGGGATCTGCCCAAGAGTACTGAGGGAGCTGGCGGAAGAGCTTGCCAAGCCACGCTCCATCATTTATTATCAGTCCTGGTTAACTGGGCAGATCCCAGATGACTGGAGGCTTGCCAATGTGATGCCCATCTACAAGAAGGGCTGGAAGGAGGATCCCAGAACTACAGGCCTGTCAGCCTGACCTCAGTACTGGAGAAGATTGTGGAGTGGTTCATCTTGAGGGTGCTCACAGGGCATGTGCAGGACAACCAAGGGATCAGGCCCAGCCAGCACGGGTTCATGAAAGGCAGGTCCTGCTTGACGAACCTGATCTCCTCCTATGGCCAGGTGACCTGCCTAGTGGATGAGAGAAAGGCTGTGCATGTTGTCTACCTGGGCTTTAGTAAAGCGTTTGACAGCATCTCCCACAGCATTCTCCTGGAGAAACTGGCGGCTCGTGGCTTAGACAGGTGGACTCTTTGCTGGGTGAAGAACTGGCTGGATGGCCGAGCCCAGAGAGTCATGGTGAATGGAGTCAAATCCAGTTGGTGGCTGGTCACAGGTGGTGTTCCCCAGGGCTCAGTTCTGGGGCCGGTCTTGTTCAATATCTTTACTGATGATCTGGATGAGGGGATCGAGTGCTCCCTCAGTTAAGTTTGCAGACAACACCAAGTTGGGTGGGAATGTTGATCTGCTGGAGGACTCTGCAGAGGCATCTGGACAGGCTGGATTGATGGGCTGAGGTCAACTGTATGAGATTTAATAAGGCCAAGTGCTGGGTCTTGCACTTGGGTTCCCATGCAATGCTACAGGCTTGGGGAACAGTGGCTGGAGAGCTGCCTGGTGGAAAAGGACCTGGGGGTGCTGGTTGACAGCCGGGTAAATATGAGCTGGCAGTGTGCCCAGGTGGCCAAGAAGGCCAATGGCATCCTGGCCTGTATCAGCAATAGTGTGGCCAGCAGGAGTAGGGAAGTGATTGTGCCCCTGTACTCGGCACTGGTGAGGCCACACCTCAAATCCTGTGTTCACTTTTGGGCCCCTCACTACAGGAAGGACATGGAGGTGCTGGAATGTGTCCAAAGAAGGGCAGCGAAGCTGGTGAGGGGTCTGGAGCACAAGTCTTATGAGGAGCGGCTGAGGAAACTGGGGGTGTTCAGTCTGGAGAAGAGGAGGTTGAGGGGAGACCTTACCGCTCTCTACAACTACCTGAAAGGGGGTTGTGGCGAGGTGGGTGTTGGTCTCTTCTCCCAAGTAACTAGTGATAGGGCAAGAGGAGATGGCCTCAAGTTGTACCAGGGGAAGTTTAGACTAGTTATTAGGAAAAATGTCTTCGCTGCCCAGGGAGGTGGTAGAGTGATGAACCCACCGTCACTGGAAGGGTTCGAAAAACGTGTAGACATGGCACTTCAGGATATAGTTTAATGGGCTTGGTTGTGTTGGGTTGATGGTTGGACTTGATTTTGAATGTCTTTTCCAACCTTAATGATTCTGTGATTCTGTAATCCCATTGGCTTAATCTCTTCTTGAGTTGCTGATGAATGTTGTTAACGACAACATGACATGCACATACGTGACATCATGGTGGGACCAGGAACCCTGCCCCACTTGGCTTCTCTTTCCTGTCAGAGTAGTTAAATCCATTTCCCGCCTGATGCTTATGATTGCTTTGCAACATAAACTACTGATGGTCTCTACTTATAATGGCTCCAAGTTCATAGCTGGCCGGTAGAGACGGGGAGCATTCCTCATAGCATATTGCCATGGTGCTGCTTGCTAAGAATTTCGTTATGTTTCTCAGAAAAAAGGCATCCTATTTCCATGCGGAACTCACAAGCTGTCAGGGCATGAATAGCCTGGGGCCTCCAATTTGCTTAGAAGAGATAGTTATTAAAACATACAATAGTAATTGCAAGAGGAAGTAGGAAGGTTTTTGACAACCTGTTGGAGAGAGTCATTAGTCTAAGTTTGGGGACAGTAAAGGATGAAAACATGAATTGGACAAAACAATGAGCCAGATTTTAGTTTCCTGTAAATTGGCTTTGAAGTCAAAGGAGCTATTCTGTGTAGAGAATTTGCTTTGCTATACTTAATTTTTGATTGAAAAAAAAAATTATTTTAAAAAACAGACCACTCCTAAGGACTGGATGTCGTTGAGTGACAGTCTAGTTCGTTAGTTGTGCTGTGTTCCAGGCCTGAAGTCAGTCTGTGCAGGACTTCAGATGCTGGGGCCTCCAACTGTTCTTCAAATAGTGAACCAAAAAGAAAAAGCAACTGCGATAGTTCAGATTGGCTTCCTTTTTTCTCTTGTTACAGGCTTAAATTTGCATGATTTAAACTCCTTTAAGGGACTAGTGTGACCTTATTAATTGAGCGGCTTAGAGGTCATAAAAAGCTCAAGAGTCTAAAATGGCACATCTTCTTATAAAGTGCCTTAATGTGTTTTTAAAAAGCTTTGCAAAATTCTGGTTATGAACTTACTAGTGGCAAGCAGTCAGAATGGTAAAGGGCAACCAGATGTCTTCCAAATTTGGGCTGCTCCCTGTCCATGAGTGTTTTGCAGCGCAGCTTTAAAGGGGCTGGAAAAAAGAGCAGGAGCATCCACCACGATCTCATACCACATCAGGCATCTCCATATGGAAATGGATCTAGGTGCAGCTTCTGGGCACAGACCAAGTAAAACTGTGGACCTTTCACTTATATCAGTAGCAGAAATAAGAGCAGGTTAACAGGGAGCTGCTGCATGAGTCTGATGTGGTGGGGAAGAATAAGCAAATGCAAGTTTGGGAGCGGTGCCTGTCAATGCGAGACAGGAACAAGGAAGGAGAGGTCAAGTGCTCCAGGTGACCCCAAGAGACTTTAAACAGAGTAGAACAGTAAAAGAAAGTGAATAAATTCAAAAGTATACTGAAGCCCCATACCTCTAGTCAGAGAATAGGAATAGACAGAGGAGACACAGAAAATATTGTTTTCTTGCACAGAAAAATAAGAGATGTGGCAGAACAGAAGAGCTTGACTTGTTAGAGGGTGTCTTATCTAGTTAGGGAGAGACAAGTTTTGTAAGAGTAGGAAATGGCTTCAAATACTCTGCAAAAAATACCAGAGACAAACTTGAGGAGAGATAATATCCCCTTAAGCTTAAGGCCTCTACTCTCATGGGTATCAGAAAACTTTCTAAATGCAGAAAATTATATTTAACTTTGTTTTAGAAGTGAAGGAAACTGAAACATAGAGGCTCTGTACTCAAATTTCCAGGTGCTACAGGACACAAGGTCTTCTGGCTGCATCTCTGCTTGGTTGCAAACAGGCAGCCTCATGGCTTTCCCTACTGGTCATGTTCCTGTGGAGGCATCCATCATGCAAAACCCTTCTTTTCCTCTCCCCTGCTCCTGTGCGGAAGTAATCAGGTCCCCAAAAGCTTCTGTTGCAGCCCCTCAGGAAAAACCTTTACTTTATGACCCTGAATCCCTGTGTATTTATTTCTAGGAAGCCTTTTGGGGAAGGAGTTAATGATCTCTGTGAATTGCACAGCTTTGTCAGAAAGGCCACCTCAGAGATGTGTCTGAGGAACATTTAGATATTCCTTAAATAATCCTGGGAATTTTTTTTTCCTCCTGGCCTCTGTAAAGAGCACAGCTTGCATCTATGTAACTAATGAAATTTTCCTGCTGATTGGACCTGGTTTTGGCTGGGATAGAGTTAATTTTCTTCACAGTGGCTAGTATGGGACTGTATTTTAGATTTGTGCTGAAAACAGTGTTGATAATTCAGGGGTGTTTTCATTATTGCTGAGCCATGCTTACACAGAGCCAAGGCTTTTCTGCTTCTCACCCCACCCCACCAGCGAGCAGGCTGGGGGTGCACAAGACGTTGGGAGGGGACACAGCCAGGACAGCTGACCAAAGGGATGTCCCAGACCATATGACGTCATGCTCAGTGTATAAAGCTGGGGGAAGAAGAAGGAAGCGGGGGACATTTGTAATGATGATGTTTGTCTTCCCCAAATTTGTCACTTTTACTTGGCCAATTCCTCTCCCCCATCCCACGGTGGGGTAGGGGGAGTGAGCAAGTGGCTGTGTGTGGCTTAGTTGCTGACTGGGGTTAAACCATGACAGACCCTAAACAATTACTGCATCTTCTGATTCTGAATAGCTGGGCTGTTAAGAATAGACAGGGACCCAACTGAGAGCGTCACAGGTGATGTCAGCTAATGCCCTCTCAAGTGTGCACCAGGAGTTCAACCCACATATGCCTAATTAATCACAATGTGAGGCGCCTGCAGCATTGCGTTGGCGTTAATCAGACCAAGCTGGGGACCAGCATGCTGCCCTGGCTTGCACATGTTGATGGGAAGGATTTCTCAGCTGCTGAGAGGCAGATGCTCATCTATTTATTAGCAGCAAGTTCATCACTCTACCCTCCCTTCTCCATTTCCTGGTGCAGATTAACTAAGAGTCAAAAGGTTGCTTCTGACAGCTTTCTGGGCAGCTACTGTGGCTAAAAAAAGTCTCTGTGACAGTGTTTTGTTCTTCCAGAATAAATGATATGGTGCTTTCTCGTCTTGTAACAACAAAATGAAGTTCTGCCAGCAGCTTCTGAGGAGCCCTGCAATAATGAATGGGAAAATGAAGGCCAGCTCTTGCAAGCAAATTTCTGCATTAAATAACCAGCACAGCAAGATGTTGAGACTGTTAGGATGAGCACATGGTTCTCATTGGTAAGAGGATTTGGAATAAAAATAGAGAACTGTTACTTTTGCTACGTTTACATACTGATCAGCAACCACCACCACCTCCCCAGGCCTGAAAATGGACCATGTTTGAATCCCCAGCTCAGCTGGCTTTAAGGAAGGAGACTGAAGAAGAGAAGCTCAGCTCAATTCACAGGGCTGTTGCTTACCCCAGGGCTCTGCTGAGTGGCTCGCCCACGGGCACCTCTCATCCTTGCACTGGTTCTTGCCTCTCCCCAGGTACTGTTCCTTCTGCTGGGTCTCTGGTTCTCTTTGGTTTCATTCCTGTAGCAACAAAATATGATGTGAAGGGCATGAAGAACTGAGTAAAAAGAATAGAGGCTGTTAGTTGTGTATTTGCCTTTGGTCCATAGTAGCCCAAGTTTGTTAGCATTTGAGATATGCTTTGAAGTTCCTATTTTCTCCATATTCTGCAGGGAGAATGATAAATATGTGGAACTTGGGTGATATTTCTTATGAGGTTTATAGTGCAATGTTGATTAAGTCACTTTGTCTATCATAATTTTGTTTAATAAATATATATCTTTCTGGTGACACAGATATAGTCGTGTGCCACTAGATGTTGGAATAAGAGTGATGGGAGCCATTTTAAGTATATTAGAAAGGAAGTCTGGGCATGACTTGATATGAATCTGCTGCTGTTGGTTGTATTCCATGGGGTCTGTAAACTGCTTTGAATTTGGGGACTTCCAATGAATGGAATAGCTCATTAATCCTAGAAGAGGTTGCAAATCTTTACAAAGCTTGTTAATACTGGGGTTTCTGGCATTGTTGATGTATTCCTTCATGTGCATTGATGCTTAATCTGCAATGGAGCTTTTTTCAGAGTCTCTTTTTCACATATGTTGTAATATTTTCCTAAACCTTTCACTCTTAAATTAACATTAGGGTGTGGAGAACACTTTTTGGTTTTTCTTTTTATTCCATTCTGTTGCATGGCTCTCTTCTGCATATTTCATTTAAAAAAACCAAAACCCACTTAACCACTTTCTCCCAGCTGAGATTCATCACTGCAGAATTGATCCTGTTTACTCCCAGAATCAAGTTGCCTTATTCCCCTGATGATGGTAGTTTACAGATATATCAAGTCCCAGCCTGTGCATTGAGGCTTTGCCACAATACGGGTGTCTCTGAGCTTTATTTCAGAGATCCACAAAGCTGAGTGCCCAAAGGATCTTGTCAACTTGAATGGGATGAGGAGTTTCCTCCAGAGATGCTCTGGAAAGAAAATCAACTGGGACTGGAAAACAAATGGGGATTTCTTGTAGTTTGTTACTTTATTGGTTTCCTGTTGTCAAATACTTTGATTTCCTTTATTCCTCTAAAGGCTCAGTTCTGGCTGTGATGAAGCTGTGGGTAAGGTGTGTTATCTCATCAGGCTGAAGCTCATGTTCCCAGAAGGACCATCTAAGCCATTAAGCCTCTCTGCCATCTAAACACTTCACTTTCCTTTTCAAACCTCCTCTTTACCCCTGCCAGGTATTTTTTTTTTTTTTTGTTATCCTGTCAGGTTAGATCTTCAGTCTCTTTTCCTTCTCTTTTCTGGATCTCCTCCAATTTGTCATTGCATAATTTTTCCCTCTTTATCTTCAAATGTGACTTTAATCTACAATCCCTGGAGGCTCCTTGTGGGGAGAACAAGAAGAAAGTATTTGAAGTGTTATATTGTTCGTTACTGAGGGTGAGTTATCTGCTAATTAGAGAACAGGATTATCATATGGCTACTGGGGAATAACCATAAAGGTGGTGGGTTTTTCTTTCCCCCCTTATTTTGCAGCTCTACAGTAGCAACTGCTTTAATTGCCATATGGCTTTTCCTCTTAAGTCCCACAAAGTGCAGATCCCTGTGCTCCCATTCAGTGCTGGAGGGCATCTCTTGGCCAAAGAACTTCTGTAATAACATGAGGAATATTTAAACATAATCATATTGCAGTTGTGCAGTTCCTTATGCTGAAGTATAATCCATCTTCTCTGGCTGGAATGCACACGCTTTTTGTCTGGCTTCAGCTGCTCAAATGCTTTTGTGCTCCACGATAAAATGTTAACGGGACAAAATAACGGGAAATGCAAATCACATGGAAAAGGCAGTAGGCATGAGATGATGATGAAAGGCTACTCTGATTTTGGGTGCATGTTCAAATAAATTGTGACTCCAACTTCTATGGAACAGGACTGGGTGTGTATTTGAAGATGTCTGACAGAGAGTACCTTTAGGATATATTACAGAAAGATGTTGGTAGTAATTTATTTACCTTACATAAGTAGCTCTTTTCTTTGCTAAGCACTGGTGCCAGCAGTAGCCTGTGGTTGTCTCTCCAAATTTGTATAGGGGAGGAGGGAAAGCAGGGAGAAGGACTGATTTGAAAAGAAAGTACTTTGGTTTTATTGATAGGGAACCAAGATCCATCTGACAGCGAAGGCCTGTGAAGACTTTGAGAATGTGCTATGTATTTTTAACATCATCAGCTTCTCCTGCATAAGTAGGGAACTTTTTTGCTATCATTATTCCTTACAGGATGAGATGGGAGAGTGCAATTACAACTGGGAATCTTTGTAGCAAAGAGCTGTTAAGAAGAAAAGGTCTGTGGCTTTGAGTGTCAGGAAAATTGATGGCCGCATCTTGTCCAAAGTATATGGCTGTCCTCCACAGTGCTTGTTTATCTCGCCAGACACTGGGAGAAGGTCCTTGTAAGAGCTAGCTCTTCTTATCTCCCTCTGATGTTTTATCCTGCCTGTTCTCAGCAAGTTTTGGGGTGGGAGGTCTCTGACAGCTTTAAGAGTGAGGCTTTTTCAGAACTGCTGTTAAAAATAGTTCCTCAGCTCCAGCAACTCTTGCAGGGCTGTTAATCTTCCGTATATACTTCAGACGGTCATAAATACATTTCTTGTTAATGTTATGGGCTAATTACCACCAATCAAATTAAATGTACAGGTCTAATACTCAGCCTCGAAATTTCCAGAGGAAATATATATACACACACATATATGTATGTCCACAGATGTGAATATGGTCACATATGTCTATAATTTCTACTTTTATATTGCTGGAACACCCTGAATGTATTTGAGTAGTTTCGGTAACCAAATCTAAGGCATAAGGATTATCAGTTACGCTGTGAGAGAAGCAGTAGTTTTCCAGATTGAAGGTCCCTCTGTGATTATGAATGCTTCTCTTGCACCTGCTTTCCACTGATAAGGGGTAGGAGTAATAAATTCTTCTAAGACTGCTTTTCCCTGGCCTGGTAGTCATGTAGATGAAAGATGAAGCTTCGATCTGTAATGCCACCTGTTGGGACATATATAGTGAGCAGCAATAAGGAAGAGGGAAGAGGAAAACTGGAGTGGAATGATGATTTTAAAAAAACACCAATTTTTCTGCAGAATCAGTCAGATAAATTAGAGAAATGTGTTCCTTTCAGCAGTATAAGGTTCAAAAGCTATGTAACTCTGGCTCAGAGAGAATCCAGACTTGTAGACTGTTTTCCCCTTGCTGCTGGTGAAGACCAGATGGTGTGTGATCATCAGCACTGCTCTGAACACATTTGGAAATGGATGTGTTTTTCTGGTGAGGGTGTGGATTATGCCCCATGCCGCTCTCCAGCGTTTCCCCTAACTTCTGGGTCTGATGGGAAATGGCGGGTAAGCCACCTCCAAAGGTGGAAAATTACCTTTTGGTTTTACAAATGTTTAATTTGTGTAGGCATTTGTGCAAATCTTCCTGGGTAAACGTATGTCTGAATATGTCTATTCATTTGGTTTTTTGGGTTCCTGGGATGACTTTAAGAGTGGCTGCTTTACCATAGCATTCTTGTGGTCTGTGTCTGACCTCTCTATCCTCCTTTCTCTTATTCCATGGAAATGGCAATAAAAAGGGCAGGTTAATGCTGTGTTCCTTCTACAGGTTTTTATAACAGTTGTCTTATACAGAAAGCCTATAATCATGAATGGATAGTTATTGATGACTACAATAGGATAATTAATCTGGCCAAGCTTTAAAGGAATTTTTACTTGAGAATAAGCTAGTCACAGACCCGTTTTCTTTGTCCTTTGTATTTTATTCATCTGTCAGTTTGTTTTCCCTGACTTTTGTCTGCGAGATACTTTTGGTAAAAGATCAGACTTGCAAAGATGAAAACATTTTCATTCTTCAAAATCTGAAAGTGCAAAGTATTATTGCAGAACACTGAAATGAATTTCTACCGAATCGCAAGACCTGTTGAAAAAAAAAGTTCATAAGGCAGCAAAAGATACTGGCAACTGAACTGATATAAGACCAGTTCTGTGAATGTAATACTTACTCATGGTATAGCATCAAACCATGTCTTTATGGAGCACCATAGCTGCGTTGCATGAAACTTTGATTAGGACAATGGCCCTGATAAGTGATGAAAGAATAATGTTTTTGAAAAGCAAAATGATCTTGTTAGTAATTCAGCAAAAATATTTGCTTAGGAGACTTCTGGTCAGTTGCTTGGATGACATAGGCTGCAATTTTCTGCTGCCAGTAAGTACCACTGGGTTGATAGAGAATAGGGAGTACCAGCTTCAGAGCAGCTACTGCCCTTAAACACTGCATGCAGTGGGTGTGAGGTGGAGTTGAGTAAGTTGCCTCTCCAAAGAGGAGTTGGAGAATGATGCGGAGTCAGCAGCTAGAGAGGCTTTGAGTAGGGCTGTCTCTGGGGATAAGACTCTGGTATCTGCCCTTCTCTTTCTGCATCCCTTGAGCACTTGTGACCCAACCAGGAGTGGTTACGGAGCAGCTTTAATAGTACCAGGCACAGGAATATCATGGGAGAACTTAAGAGGTATAAATTATGGAATATGTTGGTTACTGGGTTATACAGAGACTGATCACACCTCTGCAATGTGGCCTCGAGTATCTTAGGAGTTTTGGACCTGGCTGTAACAGGATGAGAAGCCTGTGGAGTTATAAAAGTGCTCTGGACCTCATTATAGCTTCTTTTGCCTCTTGTGTGTGCTGCACAATCACACTTATCCAGGAGAGCAGATGGTTTGGGGGAGTCTAGACCTTTACTAGCTTGTCACTATGGCTTACCCCTAACAGAAGAGCAGGTGAGATTGTAGGACTCATTGATTGCAGCACAACACTCACTTTTCCTGGGCCCAGCCTGATATTACAGATAAATGCCCAGTCTGTAACATCTCAGCAGTGTGCTACCCATGATCTGGAAACACCACAAGTGCCCCAATGGCATTATGCATCCATTGCGTCCTGTTTGCAGTATTGTTCCAGGTGTGCTCTCAGTCCACACGTCAAGCCGTTCCCGCTCATTCTGCCGAGCGTGTGAAAGAGGCGTCTGCCCGTGGCTGGTGGCTCATGAGCACCACGGCTGGTGCAAGCCAAGGAAACTTGTCTTGTAAGAGGCTTTTTGAGTAACTTTTCACCACCATTTGTCAAATGTTCCTGAGGATGACACAATGAAAACTAGGCTGATTAAACCATAAGATGAAGAGAAATGCCTAATTATTAATTTTCTGTCTGTTCACTTACAGCCTTTTGTTTTCCTGCTTTATTGCTGGTTGGAAAACGATCTTTTATTTTATCTTTTTCTCCCTCCTCACCCTTTTCCTGGCAGGAAGTGTTGACTTCTTCCAAAAACCACAATGAGAAACCACAGTTTTTCAACCGAGTGCAGGCATCTGTGTGCGTGTGTGAAAAATAAAAAATTGACTGGATTCAAATCCAACTTCCTAGCAAAAGGCTTAAAAATGTGGGTAGCATTATTTTCATTGAGATAGATTAAAGCTCTTGTATTGAAGTAAAGCCTGGTGTCTAAGTATGGACAAAACTCTCTGAATGTGATAGAAATTTTGTCTAAATAAGGGCAGTGATGTTTGGACTGTGTAAGGCTCCTTGTTCTGAATCTGCTTTTCAGCATGTAGTTCTAACATTAGCTATCACCTGCCAAAATTTTTCAGATAAAGAATTCTTTTTTTCCCCTTGAAATTCTGAAAAGACACCTGCTTCTTCTCACTTAACACTGATTTCGGTGTGTTCTGTTTACAGCTAGGTTTAGGCAGAATGAAAGTTTCTGTCTAGTTTTGCTGCTTTTTATCCTGGCTCCTGTTTCTAACTTGCAACTTGTCCCCTTGCCCCAATGGCCAGTCTGTGTGTCCACTGATGGAAGGTGATGTTTCTCTCCATTTTAAAGTCCATGTATCTAGCATGCATGAGACCTCATGTTCTTCCCCAAGACCTTGTGCATCTTGGGAAAACATAGAAGCATGAGAGCTTGCAAAGCTTCTAGGTTGTTCTTGTCCTGCTACTGATTAGCTATGATGGAGAGACAAAATCTGTCTTCAGGTCAGTGGTTTCAATGGGAGCGGAAGCAATAGAAATGCAGCAGAAATCACAATTAATGAGTGTTTAATAACTGAAAGGCAGGGCTTGATTTCTGCTTTTGTGTTATGTGAAATAATGAGGAATGTATCAGTGTGAAAGTTGCCCTAGGGCCTGGGAGGCTTTGATCCTGGGTGGGCAATGGGAGCATTTGCCTGTGTACAAATACCCTTGGAAAATCCACAGGACAAATGCAGCCTTTTCGTGCACTGTTTCCCCATTATTATGCTTTTCTCATTTCTGCTTGATTAAGGTTTTCTACAAAATGTGAAAATTGCTGTTGATTTTTTCCAATTGGAGCTGATAAATCACTTAGTTGAAGCTGGACTGTGTTGCAAAATGTTTGCCTATTTGAGCGGTTTATCTTTCAATGAGTTGCTATGATCCTTACCTTGTTTCAGTCACCCTGGCTCAATGCCATGTCCACCTTGTTATTGGGAGTCTAGGAATTACCTGTTCATCTCTGCTACAGCTTTTTGTGATTGCTCCTGAAAATGAATGTGTCCTTCAAGATGTTTTTTTGAGAGATCAGCCCTGAAGCTTTCAATGCCAACTGAGGGTTTGGATTCCTTTCAGTGTCACCTGATCACGGTATCACCTCTTATGGGCCAGGATGACTTTGTACCAAGTAACTTGGATTAGAAAGAAGGGAATGAGAGTCTAACAGGACCCAGTTCTCAGCTTAATAGGTGTGCAAGTTCTTTAGATGTCTCTGCAATGTCATTCTGAGGTTTCAGCGGCATTAATGTAGTACATATTGGAGCAGGCAGGGTAGAACCACAGTATTCAGATGGTTACACTTCTGGGGTTTGCACATGCTGGACAGCTTTGCTCCTGAAGCAGAGGTGGCTCCTGCCACCAGGAGCACAGGCTATTGGATTCCCTTCTTTTGTCATAAAACTGAGCAGGCAGGAGGTGTGGGGTTTCCTGAGCTTATCCTTGCTTGTGGCAATTACTGCTTCCCACTTGTGGTTGGTTAGGATGAACTGTCTGCCCTTCCTCCCCATCCTGCAATTCAGAAAGATAACAATACAAGCCAGCTCCTCTTCAGTGTGACTTTCAATGCCACAAGCTCTTTGGAGGACCAGAACAGTGCAGTTACTCCCTGGAATCTTTCTTAAATGCTCTGGAGTCTGGAAATGATGCCACCATGCTGCCATGGTGTCAGATGGCCTCGGCTGGCCTCTCCTGTATGTCTCTCTTATCATAGCTTCCAGCAATGCATTTGGTTCACTACATCTTTCAGATAGCATTGATTTCAGATGAACGTTTCTTACTTCAGATCTTTGCTCCATTTCTATGTGATAAGGAAACCCTTTTTTTTTTTTTACTTATGAGATTGTGTAGCATACATTCATTGAAGGGTAATTTCAGTAATTCTCATTGGGTACACTGACGGCACAATTATCGTCTCACTTGACAGCTGTTCTCTTGAGTTTTAAACATCCAAAACACATGCAAGGGAACTGGAGGAATTTGGTGGCTTTACTGTCTGTTGCTAAGAAGTGTTTAGCTTTTTGGAAGGAGAGACTGTATTTCTGCAATACGGGAGAAGACATACCAAAACATGCAGATGCTACCTATCGGACGAGAAGGGATTTGGGAAACATTATTAGATTTAAGAATGAAAATTACAACCAGCAAATTACCAGAGGCAGCAATTATGATCAAACATTTGAGAAAAGGAGATAAAACAGAAAAGTAAGAAATACTCACTTGGTAAAATGTGGCAGCCTTTGACCAAGTTTCCTATAGAGTGAACGGGAGATGCAGCTGCCTGCGATATTTGCTTTGACTTTCCTTCACAGCGCAAGCTGGTTCTGCCATGTGTTGTTCATTTCAAGTATGATGTGAGAGAAGGACCTGAAGTGTAATCGGGTCCTGCTGGCGATCATGCAAGTATTCCCAGTGACCTTGAGACATTTTGGACTTGGGCCCTTGGAGCAAATCTTTCGCATACAAACAGCAACGTGAATGATGAAAATTTCAGTTGGAGATTCTTCATCAGTAAATGAAACCTGATTTTTTGACAACCCAAACTCGTTTGAGTATGGTATCTTGGAGATATGAGTGTTTGGCCATGTGCATTCATGGGATGGGGCTGAAACCCTGACAGCAGGCAGATGACAAGAGGTGAGACTTCAGCGTCTCCAAAGAGTTATTTCTCTGTCATTCATCAGTTCTTTCCTCCTCCCTCTTGCTAGGATCCTGATTAGTTTGTTCACCTGAAAAGGGGAAAAAGATGGTCAAAACTTTCAGAAGGAGCCACAGATAAAAATGTCATTGAGTTTTACTCATTTGGGTGTCCCTGAGATAAGACACATTGAGAACCCTGAACCTGTGATAGTTTTTACAAGTCAAACTAAAGTAGACCATGTGAGTATTTAAAAATAAAAAGTTCTGAGAATTATTGAACAGGTATGAAAATCTTGATGCCTTATGGTGAATTAAAATGCAGAAAGCATTAACCTCTCCTCATTGCAGGCCAAGATGCTGTGCCAAAGCTTCAGGAAAGAAAAGTTTGGGACCTCTTCTTCACTGCTTGACATGATTCCTCATTCAGATGGACCAAAGGATCTTTTTTTCCGGTGGCTGTAGCATCTTCTGTATTAACTGGTGAAACAGTAAACCAGGAAACAAATGTTAATGAGAATTTCATTTAACACACTGCTGAGGTCTGCTGCCTCTGTTGCCTTGGAGACAACACGACTATTATCTGGCAGGGAAGTGAACGGGCTGTATAGGATTTGCCTGAAAAGCGCACTTGAGTTTCTGTTCTGCACCTTTCAAGCAGCTTGTATAGCTTCTGTTTTAGGAACAGAGCGGTGGTTCTCTGTGTCCTTCCTGCATCAGAAACAGAGATATGTTTGTCAATAAATAGGTTTTCTTTTCTGTTTATATTTGACTAAAAGCTGAGGTCAGAAAGCTGGATTTTGTGGTATCCTCATAGTAGAAGAGATGGTTTAAGAAGGTGAAGCCTTTGTAATTGCACTAGTTTCAGATGGGTGCTTAGGGCAGAGCTCACCTCGATGCACAGCACCTGTACTTAAAACTACACAGTGACCTTGAACAGACTGGTGGGATCCTGCAGTCCTCCCTGGGAGGTGGTCAGCAGCTGCAGTAATTAACATTTGTACAGTGGAAATTCTGGTTATTCTCTGTGTTGCTGTGTGAAGGATCACTCTGTAAAATTACAGGCTTTGCCTTTTTATGCATTCTGTTGAGCAATTCTGCAGAAAGCGCTGCCGGACAGCCTAAGTATTCAAGGACTAGACAGGATTAATTCCTGTGAGCTTTCTAACCAGTATTCACCAAATTTGGCAAGAGTTTCCCATCATTACCTAAAATTAATGAGATTTGTTCCTCAATCCTATTGCCAAAGAGTAAGTCAATGTCCTCATCGGCCCTTTCCGATTGCCAGGTGCTTATTTGTTTTTCCCTCATTCCTGATAAAGTGAAACTGCTAAGATCCATCATCTTCCTTCTTGGCTGATTTAATGACATTACTTTTGCTCTTGAATCTTTGCCTTAGCTTCACCTTTTGCTTCCCAGTACATCTGCAAAGTTTTCCCAGGTCTCCTCCTGTGGACATTTTTGTCCTCATCTCCTGTAGATGTTTCCATTTCCCCTCTGCTCCATCTTCC
Organism: Phaethon aethereus; assembly: GCF_964289735.1. NCBI lineage: Eukaryota > Metazoa > Chordata > Aves > Phaethontiformes > Phaethontidae > Phaethon > Phaethon aethereus. The sequence continues at coordinate 4,943,600 of NC_138594.1, forward strand.
TCCCAGCAGCCTCTGTTGCTTACTCGAAGTCTGCTGCTGCCTCCACAGCACTAGGTAAGAATAGTTTCCTAATGGATGCACACTAATATCTTTCCCTTTAGAACACAGTCTTTTTTGCAATGTTATCAACTACGGTCATTGTTCAGGCCTGCGTTTGCCGTTGTACCTCTTGTACTTATTGTGCTTTCAGTCTGTGCAATCAGCAGGATATGGAAGGGATTCTCTGGCACCTTCATTTAGTGATTAGTATTTGTATAGCACTTTGAAAGCTTAAAATACTGTAGGAGGGCTAAGTAGTAGTGTTAATAATGACATGTGCTACTATACAGAATGGAGCTTATGTGTATTTGTGGTGATAATCCCCAGTCTCCTCTTTTCGAAACACCGTTGTCTTTGTGATCTGCCTCTAGCTTATCTTCCTCACACCTGCCAGAGCGCTTTTCAAACAGCTTTTCTTCCTCTTCTGATTAAAGGCACACAGGAGGGGGAAAAAAAAGAATTTCCTCTTAACACGTGGAATTCAGCCTTCAGGTTTCAGTGACCATGCCCAGAGGTGGTGGTCACTAAACCATGTTTCGGGACTTTGATCTAATCAGTTTTCTACTAATCTCTGATTATCTATTGCTGGCCTAAGATCTGCCATTCATTAAAACCCATTTGGTTTTCAGCAGTATCTGGGGTTTGATATTCCTGGAAGAGTGCTTTCACATGTCCAAGGAATGTTTCATCTCTGCTTTTTACGAATTAATTTATTTTTATGTCACTCCCTGAAGCTTCTCCTTGGAAGATCAGCTTTGTGGCCGAGGAAGAAATGATAGAGACATGGAGGACATCTGAATCTTTTGTTCTCTTAATGGCTGAAGCAGAGTTAGTGCAAGCTTTCCCCCCTCCTTTTTCAAGTTGAAAAAGCTGGGTGACTTTTGTGTATTTACTCCTCAGCTGTACATTTCTAAAGCGGTGGGTCACTGCTGTGGCTTGGTGCAGGGAGAGCTGCAAAGTTCTTATAGGAACTTGTGTGCCTGGGATTGCCCGGGTTGATTGCCCAGGTTGACCTGACCAGGCCTTTCTGGCCAGGATGCTCTGTGTTTTGACATCCTGTTTTTGCACTGGTAAAGCTCTTCCTGATGGTTTCTCACACCCTGGAGCTCCAGCCCTGAGGGTAGCCTTCTGCCAAGCATCCCGACCTGCCTCTTTGCTTGGGGCTTCTATGAACAGTGCTTAACCCCTCTGTGGGCACTTCAGAGCTCTGGTTTTGTGGGTGCTCTGCCACAGAAACCTTCAGGACGAGGCAAGAGGTTATTTTAAGTACATTCCAAGAGCCCTCTTTTTTACTGCTTTTAATCCCATCATAAGGTGGTGATACCAGCCTTGCAGATCTAAATCCAGATCATCTCTGGATTTAGTTAAAACTGCCTTTGAAACTTTTGGTTTGAGTGGCAGCAGTGAGGCTGTCATCAGCAATTCTCTCTCTTCCAAGCTGAATAGTATCCGTTGCAGTGTGCCTTTCTTGTGTACTTCTGAGCTTGAATTTTGAGGAGGTTAAAGCAGGATGTCCAAGGGATACGAGTTTTGATGGAGTCAGAGGAGTCCTACATTTGCGAAGTGACCGTTGTTTTCTTTCGTCAGGACCCCTTTCAGCACAAAAATAGGTGTGTGCTCCGTAGCACATTGGCATCATCAGCCTTCAAAGAGCATGCTTTAAAACTTAGGAGAGTCAGCAGCTCTGTTCATTGCCAGACAACTGATTTTGGATATTTCTGCAGGACCCGCTCAGATTTCCAGTGCTGGTGGCAAAATTTTGGTGTAATTGTAACCTTTCTGCCGCTTTACTAGGATACAAGAAAGATAATAGTATTTCTTTGGGAAAGGGAGGCACAAAACAAATAATCTGGGTAGCGTGGCATCTATATAGAGCTTATCAACATGAATTAGAGGAAGGGTTAATTCAGAGACAGCTGTGCTCCTGAGGAGCTGTTGAAGGAGTTTATTTGCTGAACTCTTAAGTGCGTTCTCTGGGGATAATGGGAGGAAAGGAGCTGAAGATAGAAAACAGCAAGCCAAGACTGAATCCCCAGAGAAGACATACGTAAGTGCTCTCAAGCAATGCTTTGCAAGTATTCCGCACCGCGCCCCCCCCGCCATGTGACTAGAACAGATTTTGAAGTTGTGAGTCAAAACTTGAAAAGTGTACTTCAGTTTTGTCGGCTTTTAAAAACGATAGCTAGGGCAGTTAGGCTGTGGAGGTGTCTTTAAAACAATTTTAACTCTATTTCTCACCTCATGTGCTGGGAGAACCAAGGCACATCAGTCTTAATGCAGAACAGAAATGAAATGACTGGTGCTCCCTCCTCCAACCCGGGTACCCTGTGAACCAGACTACCAATTTCCATAGGGCGGAGAATCCTGAACACATATCCTGGTAAGCAGAAGGGAAGTGGGGGGCCGGTTTCAGGGGTAGATCAGAAACCAGACTGACCAGTCCCCATTGTGGGATGGACATTCTTGTTGCCTACTTTTAGGCAAATCTTGCTTTGCTAAGTGTCCATGATAAATATTTTACCTCGATGGCTAGAGCTGCCAAGTACTTCTTGTTCTTCCATGCTTAAATGGAAACTGAGGATATTCAGGACTTGCAAAAGTTGATTGCCTCCAGTTGATAGTCCGAAGTGGGAGCACAACAAATGAGGACTCTGTTCTGGTAGAGGTCTGCTTGGCTACACACCATATCTCCAAAGAACCCCCAGAAAGAAAAGGCAAATATTATCAGGAAAATGTTATTTTTACTAAAAGTCAGATATATCTTCTGCTAGGTTACAGATTAAGAGGGGAAAAGGGGCTTGTACTTGGGAATGGCAGCCTTTAAAGGAGGCTGAAGTCCCAGGTGTACAGTGGAGACACAGAACTTGCTTGTGCCCATCAGACAGGAAGATGCAGAAGAACAGGGGTGCACTGCAGCTTTTCTTCTGTCTGGAAGATGGTCGTAAATTATTCCAACCATGGAGTTTTTCAAGTGGGTCTGTGAAACTGCACAAGTGAGAGACACAAATCTGCCAAATTCTGTGCCTCCCTCCCATTCTGGCTGACATCCTGGGGTGCATGTCCCTTGCCTAGGTACCTGCTGCCAGTGGTCTGAAAAGCAGAAAGGCCTTTTCCCCCCTATACATGTGAATTTTTTTGGTATGTTGTCTCCTTTTTGACCTGAGTCTCTTAGAACTTCCAAGCATCAGTACAGTAAGGGCCACAGAAAAATGAAAATAACTTAGTGGAGTGTGCCGAAGGGGAGAATTAGGCCTTCAGAGGAAATTCATTTTTTATTTTTAGAAATATGTGATGATCAAAATCAAATTATCAAACCCTTGCCAATAAAAATCAACAATATTGGGTTGATGTTTCTCTTTCAATTACCTGCAGCATGTACAGAGACTTGAGTGTAAACAGCAATTCGAAGCTGCCTACTGCATAGAGGCTTTAATTAACTCTAATGATAATTGCAGAGCATGCATTGCCATTTTGGGCAACAATTACCCAGCTTATGTGGGGAATCTTGTGTGGGTGAAAAGTGATGGGGGGAAAAAACCTAGTATCTGAATATATATACACACTCATTGCTAACTCTTAGACTTTGTAAGATAGAGGGATATGTTTTCAGCCCTGAGAACACTAAAAAAGACATGATCCTTGCTGCATGCACTCCTCCTGCCATGCAAACTCAGGAGAAATGGAGCCTGGTTTAGCATTTGGTTTTACTCTGAAAAAGCACAACGGATCTCTTTGTTTACCTTTCAGCATTTCAAGAACCTTTCTGAATGGGGACAAAAAGGTTCAGTTTTTCTTCCCTAGAAGTATACATGCTTTGAAAACACCTGAGACTAGAACGGTTATATGTTGTTGTAAGAAATCTAGGCTATTTCAAAGGAGCCTATGTTAATAAGGTTGACACCCATGGGATTTAGGCTCCAAGCTTCCTTCAGCTGTCTTGAAAAGCCCAGCCTAAATGTAGCTGATTTTGAGAGCACAAACAGCCTCATTTTGTGAATGTGCTTAAATAGATGTTTTTATTAATTTTGGAAGTTTTCTTGGATATGTGGGACACATCCTTAGTGAACAAACATAATTCCACTGACAACCAACCTGAAGTGACTGTAGTAGCTTTCCTTAAATGTACCCTTGTTTTTCCTTCTTTTCTATGACTCCATCAGAATTAAAATTATTGAAGACTTGTGGTATGTTAATCTCACCCTAGAAATGGAATCCCAACTACCTGGGACTTTTGTGACTGTCTATTGTTGTAGGGAAGTTATCTCACAAGTCACCCGCTTGGAAGCACCACTTCTTAAAAAGTGAGCATTTAATTTTTATTTCAAGAAATTGGAAACTAACTCAATGGACAAACTTGCTCAGTGTTCATTTTTGTTTGTGTTTTTTTTCTTTCACTGAACATGTTTGATGGATTCTTTCAGAATGCTCTTATTTTTTTAATAAGGACTGTGAAATGATCTCTAAATGTTGAATTCCACATTTATTAACAATTTAAAGCATAAAAAAAGTGGATGAAAAGCCAGATTTTTTACTTTTGACTAGAAGAGATTGAAAAAGAACTAGTGCCATGAAGACACAAAAGAACCTCCCCTACAAAGACTGTTGTGAGTGTGAAGCTGTGTACACAGACATTTTGAAAACTAAGCTAATGACCTTATTTCAAAAGTCAAAACAACACAGCCAAAATATTTCTGTTTTTCTGCTTCCTGATGTTAGAAAACATATCAGATGGGCAAAATTTTTTAGAGAGAAAAATAAATTTTAGCAAATGCTTTGCTCCAAAAGATCAAATGGGATACTTGTGTTAATGGTTTATAAACCCTAAGCTGTGCTTATTGCTTGGAAAGGATGAAAAAGAAACAAAGAGAAGATAATCTTTGAAGAACATGTTAGAGATTCTTATTTCATAGAAATATTTCCTTAACCTGAAAAGACTATGAGGTGATTTAATAAATCTTTTCATATCTATGCTGTGTCATGGTCTTAGGTGGAATAAGCTTGATGCAAGGTAAGGGGAGGATTGTTTGTTTAACTCATACCTCCCGTATTAGTTTAGCCTTATTCTAAACCTTAGGGCTCTTCTAGAGGTGGCTTCTAGTTCAACTGGCGGCATCCACTGATAGCCTTTTGGGACTTCCCGATGGGCCAGTACTAATAATTTGGGTGTAAGATGAGGGAGAACCAATAGAGAAAAGTGTGAGCTAATTACTCTGCTACTATAGCGATAGTAATTTTTGTCATTTTGAGTTCAAAAGGAGATAAGGACCCTTTTGGATATAGATTGTAGTTGCTGGGTGTTGTTATAAATATATTTCTTGGTGACTATTTCATGTTGAGGCTCCCTGGAACATTCAAGCTGATAAAAGGTTGGTGAGTGCTGTTTTACATCAACTCCAGTCAGGCACCAGTTCTACAATAAAAGGCCTGGAAATGATTCTGAAAGCATTATACCACCACATCATATATGCTTGCTGAATATGTACGTGTGCTTGTGTGCGTTGTCCATTTGAAGGAAAAAAAAAAAAATTAAAGCAGTGCTTTGTCCTCACTCAATTACGAATTCTCCAACAGTGCTTATTTTCCTACAGTTTTGGGGCACCACTCTTGATGCTTACCGTGACATAAAACCATATCTAGTCATGAAAAAGAAGGTTAAACCTGGAAGATAAAACTTAACTTTTAAGTTCTCCTGGTAATGCTGACAGGAATGGTGCTCTAAGTAGGGCTCTTTAAAGTAGCACAGCAAGGTGAGTGTTTCCCAAGGTTATAATATATGTGGGAACTTTGCAATTATTCCTAGCTATTGTATGGTGATCAGAAGTGCAGACTTGCAAATGACTGTGCTACTGCTGTGCTACATCTATTTTTTTCTCTCTCCAGTTCTGCTAGGAAAAGACCATTAATTAAAGCTTCAATGCTCCAGCAACCCGCCACTCCAGTCTCAAAAGTTGTGTTTTCTTCCTCTTCTTTTCTCCTGTGTTAATATCCCCAAATTTATTCATTTCAAGATTGTGTGTTTTGCACCTTGGAGTAGTTCAGACACCAGTAAGAGTGTGAAGCTTGTAGGTCCCCATAGAATGGTCTATCAGGAACAATCCTTATTTGTGTGTCCTGTTGACCATTAGAGGTAAAATATTTTTGCTACAGTACTTCTCGCACTGTAAAATGACTGGGTGAAGCCTGTGTGCATCAGTGGAGCCATTACAATAATTGTTTTTGTCATGCTGGGCCTGGGAAATGATGCTGGATGTTGGAGGTGTGTTTTGGATCATGTTGCAATTGGAAGGATATGACTTTTGGGGGTTTTGCACATAAAAGCAGAAACAAGGAATCTATGGTTTTTTTTCTGGTTTGCGGGGTCAAGATGCTGGTCTTGGCAAAGAATCTGTAAAAATGATATGATGAAGTTTATCAGCAAATAAAAAAAAGGGGAGGGGAAGAGGAACTGTTGTATTTCTAGTCTTAAAGCAATTGATTCCATTACAGCTTTCTGTGCAATAATCACAGTATCTGTGTTTATCAGAATGGAATTTTGTAATGTAGCATGGGCAAAGAATGCAACGTCCATCAGAGTACTGCAGGTGTTACCTGTTTAGCAGTCCGATCTGCTTTTGCACACGAATAGGGTTCAGTGCTGATCCCTTTTGGGACTGGGTAACCCTAGGGGACTGCAGAAGTATGTCTAGGTCTAGTGCTACCCTGATCACCAATGCTGTGAACAGCCCTAAGTTTAACTTCGGATCCTGATTTTGAATCTATATTCTGGTACATATTAGCACTCCTTTCTTGTCATCCTAGCATGAGACTGAACACGATCAGACTGGAAAACCCCAGTGTGCTCCCCAGTCATCTGCTGTCCTGTTACCATCCAAGGGGCCTGGGATCCAGTCAGGGATGAAGCCCATTTCTCTTTCTTACTTTCTATCCATGTCTGCAGGTCTTTGTTTTAGTAACGTTTCCTTCTTGAAGGTCTAATTGATTCTGCCATTGCAATTTAAAAAAAAAAAAAAAAATTTAAAAAAACCTCCTGGGTTCAGACTCATTTCCGGATCATTCAGACTGGATCATTTCAGTGTTGCTACTATTGCAGTCTGTGTCCCACCTTTTTCAGGCTTTTTCCTTCTTTCTGAGCAGAGGAGCTTTTGCAGTCTTCGCTTGACTTCTCTGGCTTCATCTCTCTCCCCAGGTTTGTGTCTCCACAGCCCTAGGCATGTGCTTGAGTATCAGTGATATCTACTGATATGCAGGAGCCTCACATGGAGACAATTTCTTTGCCATGTCGGGTTGGTAGGCATTTGACTTGGAGACACAATGGTAGTGGCAGGAGGACTTTCCCTGCTAGTCTTATTTTCCATCTGGGCTTGTGCAACCACTGCTCTCAAATGATCCTGATGTTGACTTGTGTCTGTCTCCAATGACAGTAGCGATCCTATTCTGGAAGGGCATTCAGGAAGAACATATATTTCATTTCCTGTTGCTCAGTGTTTTTTGTTGGTGCAATAAGTCCTCTTTGGTTTATGAGAATCTCAGTGTCTTGCAATCTGTGGTGTGTCATACTCAGTTTGCCTCTTTGCCCTCATAGCAGGAAAAACTACCTGCAGCACGATAAATGTCCCAGAAGAAGGTTCTGTGTTTGTCCTAGAAAAAACATGTAGACTGTGAAAGAAATGAAGGGTAACGCACTGGGTGATAGTTGATCAGTGCCTTTATTGGTAGCTGTTGATGAGCATAGAGAAGGATGTTGTCAGACCTCTATATAAACTGTCATGAATTAGGCTGCTATGATATAACTTCTTACTTCTTGTGCTAATCATGAAGTATGGGGACAGTCAAAGCTAGAGATGACACTGGTATTTCGGACAATTTCATGAAGATATATGTGGAAAGAGGATCCTGAAGTCTGAAGCGAACAGAGGGTAGGTGCTGGAATATGGGCTGTTCTGCTGCGTTGCCCCTGCTAAGCCGTCGTTGCTCAGAGCTTTGCTGTACAGCATTTCCCAGCTTGTCCTTGCTCACAGGTCTTTGAGGGTGTTAAATTGATGCTTCTGCCAGAGCCTAGCAACCAGGTTAACCAAAGCCATCATATTACTCAGACTGGCTGTTACTTGAGCTTGTCTAAACTGCTGTTTATGGTGCACAGTGGGCTCCCAAGTGTAAGCTATTGGTTGCATTGACAGTAAGTGGCTTCTGAGAAGTCTCGCATCACTGCTCTGCAAGAAGGTTGTGTGATGCTAATTGCTCTGACTCAAGGGCGAAGCAAACTTTAATTTATAAATTCATTATTGCACTGTATCTATGGCCTTTATTGGCTTCTCACAGGTAATTATGTTGCTGGAAACTCTTCTGATCAGGAACAAAATTATTTGTAAGATTTAATAGCAACCAGTTTTAAAGAAATGGGGGTCATTGTCAAAACCAGTGGAGAAAAAATTCTGCACACAATGGTAAGTGGAATAATTCATGCAAACTCCAAAAATACCAATCTATTGGCACGGTATCCTGTAACAGCAAATAACAGATGTGGCTATGGGTCTAGAGAAACAGATCAGATGCACGCCTGGAAATAAGAAATAATGTCCTTTTTGGCAGAAGCTGCCTAGCCCAGTTGTGGAAGGAGACCCATCTCCATTTAGAGACCAATCTGCAGATGTTCCAGACATGCAAACTTCATCCCTCTTTGCTAAGTTCTCTGGTTGGAGTTTGGACCACTGAAACATTTTTGTATTGGAACATACGAAGACCTCAATAACTTGATGAGTGTGTTGGAACAGCTGGGCGGCCTGCATTGCCATTGCAAAGTGCAATCCCAGTTACACTTCCACAGGCACCCAGCCAAGCTCTTTGGAGTTTTAAATAGGATGCAGTTGAGCTACCTGGGCTACACCGACACAGAAATAACAATAGTGAAGAGTTTCTGGTTCAGAGAGAAAAATACAGAATTTTGTTTTCCTTTAAAGACTTCAGCTGCCCTTATTTGTCAGATTTTAGAAATGTTTGTTTAAGCACTTATGTTCCAGTTGTGCACAGCACCACAGCTCCTTTACAGATGACTTGAGGGGCATGAGGAACCAGAAGGACACAGTTTCCTTCTGAAAATTTTGTCTGACATGATTTCTGAAAGAACTGCACTTGCCAATGGAAAGCACTTTCATATCCTTTTGACTAGCACTAATTTTATGATTATATTGTGTGAAAGTCACATCTAGAGTCCCTGGTTAGGATTTAGGATGCCATTAGTCAAGCTGATATAATGACAATGAGACATCTGATAATGATGAGACAGTGGAGAGCAAGTATTTCATATTAAGTAGCTTGTTTGTTTCCCAAATGGTCAACAAACATTAATGCTTACATCCTCCCTGAGCCTCCTTTGAGGAAGATAATTATGGGTCAAGGGCTGTGTGTTATTATTTATGGCCTCAAGTTGTGCCAGGGGAGGTTTAGATGAGATATTAGGAAAAATTTCTTTACTGAGAGAGTGGTCAAGCATTGGAACAGGCTGCCCAGGGAGGTGGTGCAGTCACCACCGCTGGAAGCGTTCAAAAAACGTGTAGATGTGGTACTTCAGGACATGGTTTAGTGGGCGTGGTGGTGTTGGGTTGATTGTTGGACTTTATGATCTTAAAGGTCTTTTTCAACCTTAATGATTCTGTGATACTAGGCCATTTCTTTCTGTGAGCACCAGCACTAACAGGTTGGCATTACTACAGCTGCTGTTGTATGCAGTGCACAACACCTGGAACTTTTGCTGTGGTACTTGTGGAGAGGCTTTATGTGGAAATATTACAAGCAAAAAAATGCAGGAAGCCCATCATGATTAACAGCTTCTACATCCTGGAGACAGCCTTACTGGATAAAGGAAGTTCTTAGTTTTTTTGATAACACCTTGTGGGACATGCAGGGGGAGTAAGCTGAGGCTCTGGGGCTCTTCAGCGAGGGGAGGAGAGCACAGGTGGGAGTGTTTCCTTCTTGTTGGTTGGCTCAAAGAAAGGAGTCTTACAGAGAAGTGATGGGGAAATGGATTTGGGAGAAATGAGGTGTGCTGCTAGCCTCTGTCAAGTGTAATCTGCAGCAGGCAATCAGCAGTGAGCTCGCTAACCAAGTGCGAAATGGGGATGGATCTGGGCAAGGGATCTGAAATCACTGCTAATTCTTGTGCTCGTTATTCTCCTGGGGAAAGAGTGAGAGCTGAGCCTGTGCTCCGATGTCCGTGCTGGTCATGCCTCTTTCTGGCACAGTGATTTTATTTTTCTCTCTTATGAACATTCTTAAAACATACAACTTGAGGTGAGGGAGGAGCGTTTGTTTTCCCAGGAAGCTGCAGCCTGTCCTTTCTGCCAAAGGTCTGTTGTGGTACCTTGATGAATTGCTGCATCTTCTCCCAAGATGCACACCTGAAGCATCGCTTCATCATGGCTGGAGTGTGAGCAACAGGCCTGGCAAGAGAAGGTACCAGGTTGGTGCTGCCCTGAGAGACAAAGAGGACAGATCTGGGGAAAGTGCTAGAAATCAGAGGCTGAGAAATTGTGCTCTTCTTGTCCCAGGAATAACCAACTGTATGGCAATCATTAAAACCAGAAATTGCAGGGAAAGGGCACAGTTGTCCCAAGGGTCTGGAGGACAAGAACACCCAGCTGTGGATCAAATCTAATATCTCTTGGTATGTGGGAAACTGAGAATTGGTTTAAATGTTCCTCTCTTGGAGGAATTTAAAGCCATTCAGGATCTTTGGAAATTCACATCCAGAACTAGACTGAACTCCAACAATGACAGTTAGAGGATATTTTGATTAGAAAACAAACAAATCACAAGTGATGCAAACTTCCTTTAATAGTCCTGTAGTGGCCTGTGGCCCCTTTTGAAACAGAATTAGGACCAGCCTGAGTCTTGGCTCATCCCTTTCTTGCTTTGAACCATGAAGATTAACTCTTTGCCCTTTAAACTAAGATCTGACTTGGTCTGCAACAAATGTATTAGTTACCTGAGGAAATGCTGGCAATTCCTAATTTTTTCACAGCCATTAATCTGCCTTTCTGCCTTTCCAAACAAACGGAAGTAGATTTCCTTTCCTTTGCTAATGAATCTCTGGAGGGAAGTGTGGATTCTGCATGTAAATGTGTTTTGCTCAGATTGCCCGTTTATAAGTGGTGTTTTTTTCATCCTCTCGCTTACTGCTCGGTTCAGCAGCATAAACACTTTGCCTGCTTCCCAAGCCCAAACTCTTATGTAGTAAGTCTCTCTCTGAGTGAAATTACCAGCCAAGCACCAGATGCCCTCAGGCATTCAAAAGCTGAGCAAATAGCCCAGTTAAAAGCAGTTGGCAAGCGTCTGAGCAGAGATCAAGCCTGTGCCCTGCTTGTCTGAGGATCCCAGCTATCAAAAGTTTTGCTGTCGGCTTTCACTGCGGGAATGGGCATATCTGCTCCCACCAAAGTCACTAACCCATGTTCAGCTTTATTCAGGCCCCGTCGCATTCTTGTCTTGCTGGCATCCCTTGGGTGTAAGGTGGAAGCGAATCACATGGGGACTTTAGGCATCTCCTTGTCCCTTGTGGAAAGCAGCACAGGCTGGTGAGTCAGCTTGCTAAGGAAGAATGTGAGGAGTACCTTGTGTGGTGACTCAAGCCATTTCTGATCTAGTTGTGTTTGAGATATGGGAAGAGGTTTCTTCTGTCTGCCCGTTGCTCAGGTGGCCCTTGCGAGAGGTCCAGGTGTGATACTGTCCTTTCTCTGCCCACAACCCCTTACCTACAGTGAAATCCAGGGATGGAGAAGGGGTTGCAGAGAGGGTCTGCATGCTGGGGTCTGGGCAGTGTTGGCAAGATCTGGGGAAAATCACTGGGAAGCCATAGAAGATTTTTTTTGTGTTTTCAGAAATAACTGTGTGTCTTTAAGCTTGCTCATTTTGTGCTTATGTTCTGCTCTGTTTTTGTCAACTCTTGAGATCAGTGGAATGAGACTGGGAAAGGACTGATGATAGTACTCCGTAGGAGGAATATAGAGTTTGATCCTTACGTGTTTTTATATGTAATTCCTCTAATTTATGCCATAGCCCCACATTTCCATTTTAAAACCCATAGGATGCATGTTAAACTAAAATGGTGACATTTTAAAGGCAAGTTGTTCTAGGATTTTATGATAAAAATCACACATTCTGTCTAGGATCCAGAAATGATTTGCTATGCCTTTAAGGAGTAACTTCCCTCAAAGTAGGTAGCAGTTTTATCAGTCCTGTATGATTATATACGCCCTTATCAGACACTAGCATGACTGCATGTAAAATTACAAGTCAGAAATATTAGCCATGTTTGTTTTTTCTTGCTTGCAGTAGTTATTAAACACTTAATGAGAGAATTACAGCAGTGGCCAGGTATTTGTTGGGTACTTTACATTTGCACCCCCAGTGCACATCGATACGTGTTATCCACCCTAAGGAGCAAACTCAGTGGTAATATGTGCTATTAACTCTGGGACAATGGTTCAAGTCCACCCCCAGTTATGTGTTAAGGAATTGAGATCTGGATCTGGTGTTGGCATCAGGTTGGATGCGGCTCTGAGCAACCTGCTTTAGCTGAAGATGTCCCTGCTCATGGCAGGAGGTTGGACTAGATGGCCTTTGAAGGTCCCTTCCCACCCAAACTATTCTGTCATTCTATGATCTGCCCTCTTCAGTAATTTGAAAAGCTGCATCCTCAAACATATATTCACAAATATGTTTTAGGTTGTTGGATCCCAGGCACTGATCTCTTGTTATAGGAGTGAGTTATTTCTTTCACTTGTGTCCAGTGGAAGTGCTGAATCTTGTAGCTTTCATTTATGCCATTAATGAGGTACAATTTTTTACTAATAGGCACTAACAGGCACTTGATCACTCAAATTAAGATCTTTAAGGCCTAATACATATAATTGCCAAATCATTCAGTTCTTGACAGTGATGGAGGGAGAACAGCAGATAAACCACGTCCCATGCCAGTACCAAAGTGTTCCTCCAGAGGGAGAGCGCAGCAGCCTGGAAATGGTTGTGCTTGCCCTGCGCTGAGCCTCTGAGAGGTTTGAAACTGAACCTCATGTCTGACATAGTTTTGCAATAGGGGGGAAGCAAAACCCCAACTGTGGATAGTCCCAGACTCTGGAAGATGTCGGACTATAGCCAAGTCATGTTTCTTGACTAATCTTTCTGAAATGTGTCAATACCTTCTGGCTTCAGACTTTTTTTCATTATGTTTCTCTGCCTGAAGATAGAACCCCCTAAAGACCACTTGGTGACATCTTCATTTAGTTAAAGGTTGAAGAATCATTCCTTATTGTAAAAAAATTGATGATTATTGCCAAGGAGTCCCAGCAAATGTTGCACCGCATTATAAGAAACACCCCATTTTCTTGAGCTCAACAGCTTCTGTATGAGCAAGTCCTCACGGACGGCCCGCTACTTCATTAGCGCAGTATGAATCATTCCAGCAGCACCTTCCCCATGCCATATGGCTCCCTAATGCACTGGCCCTGATAACGTGCCGACAAACAGCAGGTGCCACTGGATGGAAAGTGAGAGATTTGCAAAAGCTTTCCTCCCACCAGCTGGACACATACACATTTGAGTCATTAAATGGATTTTGCAGGGTGGTTTTCTGAACTGCAAAATGGTTCAGATGGGAGTTTGTGGTACCATCTGGGGTAAGAGAAGACAGGTTTTGTTTTCTTTCATTTAAGTTTGAGTCCCTCCTAATCCTTTGCTTAGAAATAATTGGGGATTGCAGTGGCAGTTCAGACTATACAGACTACACTATGCAACTATTCTGTGTTCCCAGATGGTAGTAGTCCCTCACTGGGGGACTGCCGCTACTTGGGGTGAGTACTTGTTTCAGAAAAAGTAGCATCTCATTTGTCATTTGCTATAACAGAGTCAAAGATTCTGAAATGCTTCAGCCTGACTCCTACATTTCTACTGTCTGACCTAGGTTAGCAAATGCTAAAGATACTGTCTAGTTTTACATAAACAACACAACCAGCCTTCTTGAGAGATGAAGATTGTTCATATGCTCCTCAGAACCAGCAGAGGTATAAGCCTTCAAAATGCTGGAGGTTACGTGAGTATGGAAAACATTCAACCATCACTGATGCTTAGCTGCTCAAAATTGCCCAAATGTGTGCACAGAGGAAGGAAAAACATGTTGCAGGTGTGCACGTAACCCTCATTGCTGTATCTTATTTTCTAGCGGAGAGTTCAATCTGTTGCTAATATTTGGTGAATATGTCTTGCATATATCTAGCCCCAGAATAACATCATGATTGACACGTTAGACAGAGACAAGCATGCATGGGAAGGTGGACTGGTGTTGAGGCTGGAGCTTGACTCATTTCTTTCCTCTTTAAATGAAATGATATTGGACTGTATGTAAGCTACTGTTATGACAGTTAGTTAGCTGACAAGGCTCAGGCATTAAAGTAATTCAATGCCCTTTCTATCCAAACGTTTGGGTCTGCTATCAGCTGTGGCTGAGCTGCAGTGGCTCGTTTCCTTCCTGGTCATTTACAGTGCTCATCCATCAACCCTACTAAGGCAAAATTAAAGAATGGAGTTTGTAAGCCATTTAATTCAAAGAGAGTCAGGAAGTGCATTAATGAGCCTACCATAATGGATGCTTTTATAATGCAGACAGAAAGCAGTTTAATATTAATCACGAGAGGAAAGAAATCAAAGGCCAGATATCAACAGTTTTGATATTACAAATAAGAAATCTTCTAAGAAAGCCTATGTGAACTCCATAGCCCATAAGCTGGGGAAGACCTGTTTTGTCAGAGTGGCACCATGTGAAGAGGTTTGCCTTGGTGGAGAAGAGCTTGGGATGCACCTACAGGTAGGGAAGAAAAGCCATGAAATTTAGTTTACATGAGGAACTCACTGCTCGGAGAGAAAACTTAGCTTCTTGGTTTGAAGGAGTGCCTGAGGCTAGTGTTTAGAAGAAGTGGAGGGATGTGTGGACTGTTTTTTTTGGTTTTGTTTTTTCCCCTCTAAAAAGACAGGAATAGAAGGTAGATGTTGTTTACTTTTGGTCACGCAAATCCTTCCTAGTCCTTTTAAGAGCCATGAGATTAAAAATGCAGTGGATAGTGTTGCTGTCAACATTTACGCCTTGTGGAAATCTTGGGTCTGGTATAGGAAGTGGCAGTTGTGCTACCCAGCTGTTTCTCCTGTGTGGAAAAACTGTAGCTAGTTGTCAGTGATGCTGCCAGAAATTTATTCCTCATGGAAGGAATTGTCTATTAGGAATGGGCTTAAATAACTGGGATGACTGGAAAAGGAGACAGCTCTAGGAGCTGCTAGAAGAAATATCCTTAGATGGGCGGAAACTTTGACCCTATCTTAAATGGATCGAAACATGGAATCTGAAATTGTAAGCAAGTGTTTTGTTGGTGGTGTGTCCCCCCCCCCGCCCCGTTTTTGCTGGATGATAGTTTTCTTATATTATGAGATATCGCTACCTTTGCTGGGCAGTGTATCCTTAGCTACCCAAATAAGCACCACAGCCCAGGTTTGGGATACCAGAGAAGCATTAGCTGGGTAGGCGAGACAATATTATTGCACCTCATTGGCATTTAAGAAATCACTGACAACTGTTGCAGGAAACCTGATCTTGCCAGGTACGTGGTGTAACCTCGTGTGACATCCGCTGATCTCAGTGCGTTTGAGATGCCTCCCACTTCTCTTGCCTCTCTGTGTGCTCCTAGGGAGTTTGGATAATGGGTGGGGGGAAAATAAAGCAGTCTGGTTTCTCTGGCTCTAGGGTGTATTACACCAGTTGAAATCCTTCACTCAAGACCTGTTTTTCATGGCCGAGTTGATGATCCTGTGTGTGCATATACCTACACACAAGATGTGAATCTCCCTCTCTTGGTGCTTGACTTTGAGCCTTCTGTTCTCTGAACTCTTTCCACTTATTATCCACCTTTTACATATGCATCAGCTCAGTGCATTCCTGTCAGGCCGTGTGACACCATCTTGCTTTTAGTGTGATGTTGTTAATATATAGCTGGGAAAAATCACATGATAAAAGGCCTTGGACTTCAACAGCAAGACAGTGCTGCTGGAGATCTGCCTGCAGCAAAAAGCAGGCAAGTGTTTCCTGTGGTGTTTAGAGCCTACAGCACACAGAGATGTTAAATTATAATGTCAAGTGGTTTATGTGTTGGATTTTTTTTTGTTTGTGTGTTTTGTTTGTTTGTTTGTGGCTTATTGGTGTGTGGTTTTTGTGTGTTTTTTGGGATTTTGGTTTTTTTTAGAGATAATTTAAAGCTGGATATCAGGGGCAGAAAGGCAGAAGTCCTGGCCTGTCTTTTGTGTCATGGGGAGGTTAGGCCTAACTGCAAAACTCAATACATATTCAGAGGTTGGCAGCAGCAGCAGCAACACAAGTACTGCAGGTTTTCTCATTACGGGCAGCTAGACATCCCCCCAGCAGAGCCTAGCCTTCTGCAGAGTCTCCTGTGCATTAGAGCCAGGAGCCAGCACAAACAGAATTAATAGAAGAAAGGCAGATCATTGCTGGGTTTTGGATTGGGTCTGTTTCTAGAAAAGACCTTTGTCATCAGGCATATCATCCAAGAGCTCAAGTTCGCTGGTCTGTGACAAGGTTAATAACTCACTTCTGCCATTTAGCTTAACTCAGTTTTATCTTCAACTTCTGCTGTGGACTTGTGCCTGTTCATAAATGGTTACACCAACAACATTCAGTAAACTATTCTAAGATGAACTGGCATAAAATCCTGTGTGCAGAGTGTTGGGCCAGTTTGACCAGACTGACATCATATCGCATCTCCAGATGAACTTTATGGGGATGTGCATATGAACATCTCCATATGTGCATAAAGAACAGTGCCTGTGTCCCCAGGTCGCATGCACGTGGGCTCTGTCATCCTTGGGGGTGGAAGGTGACACTTCAGCCCTGCTCCCAGACCCTCCTCAAACCCTCACTAGGCAGGGAGGCTTCTGGCATCTCTAGAGCTCTGCTTCTGCAGTCCTTGCCTGTCACCAACTTCACTGTCCGTTTCCAGCTTACTTATTGTCCTTCGTAATTGACTTTTTGCTAATTTGTTTGGTTATCTCTTGGAATATAATAAATCAGAAAGATGAAGGTGACTTGGCATAATGATTCTCAGGTGGGTTAATGGGGCACTTCAACAAGCACAGAGTGATTATGAACATTAAGTCCAATTAGGCACACGGATAACAGTTCTGGGGAGAGATACACTTCTATATTTTTCTGAACTGTGATGGATTTCCTCTCTCACGGAGCTCAGTGCATTTAGCTTTTCTATATTCGTGCACCTCCTAGGAGAGAAAAATGCCCATAAATACTGGGAAATATCCCCAGTACGGTAACAAAAAGAGTGCGTTTTGATGTCTTTGACCACTAGCTCTGTGGATTGCAATAGGATCCTCCAGGAGGAGGGGGAGGAATATATCAAAGTCTAGGGAAGTGAAACAGAAAAAATAAAAAATAATGAGGAATAGAGAAACTTGCAAGGCCAAAAAAAAAGCAATGGCATTAATAATGAAGGGCTGTGGAGGAGTTATGTAGGAAGGAGCTGTTTCACGAGTCTAGGAGCCTGAAACTTACTCCTAAGGCTCAGGCGACTGAGGTTGGGTCTCGCAGATTGGGGGGAGGCAGTAGCATGGGGTTTGGCTGGGGAGGTTTTGGAGAAGGCATGATACATGAAGGAGAAGAGGGTCAGAATTGTGTTTTAAATGCTGGTGGAATGTTACAGGATTTATTAGTTGCCTAGACTGCAGGAGTGGCATGGGATCTGAGCCATATAATCTAAGTGGATTTACTGGGGAGCTCTAGAGCAAGGAGACTGGAAAGACCAGGGAAGGCTATACCGTGCACAGAGCCGAGGGCAGAAGGTGGCTCCAGCTGTGTTCCTGTGGTGGCAAATTGGAGTGCTGTGCTTTGTAGTTCAGCTATTGTAGCATTTAATAGCAAACTTCTTAATGCAGCGTGTAGAAGACTGAACTTCCCAGACTGTGGAAATCTGCAAGTCACTCTGCCTCTTTTTGTTTTGTTTGCCCCAACCATAAAATCGTGCTGACTGCTATGTATTGCTTGTTTTTAAGGTGCTTGGATGTCTGTGGGCAAAAAACACTAGACAGGAATAGACTGAAAAATCTTCTCTGTACTTTATTTGCGGTGCTTACCAAGAAATGGGCTATGAAAGTGATTATGTACTTCAGATGAAGGAGCATGTTATTGATGCAAAGGATACACTATCAGACATAAAATATTGTAAAAAGTATAAATCCAAGTACCATGTGAGTCTTTGATGTAAATGAGACAAAAAGAGCAAGAATGGGAACTGCACAGGGTCATATTTTGCTAGTTTTGCACAAAGCAGATGCTGCTGACAGTGAGGCAAGACAGAGCTGTAAGATGGCAACTGATTTGCGTGCCAGGTATTTGCTACCAAGAAAAATGGTCTTTTGAGTCCTCAGCTGACCATGCTGAGGACGTGGCTCCAGTTGCTTGGTTAAATACTCCCCTGCATAGTTGGATCATGTCATTTGTGCAAGCATGGAGTGGTAAAGTGCTGGGAGCTGTGATGAGTCTGCTCAAGGTCATGGTCATGAAATTTGTTAAGTAAACTGTTAACAGTATGCGTGAAGAGGGGTCCCAGGTTGGGCTTTGGGATGTGAACCAACAGGCAGCGGGTCATTTTGTCAGGGAAAATGCCAAGCTCTTAAATAGTCTGCTAGAAATACACTCATGGGGCAAGGACTCTTGCAAAAATAAGCCCAGGCTCCAAAGAAAATGACTGTGTGGTAGTGTGCCTAAAGCAAAGGCTGGGGCTGGGATCTGCGTGCCAGCCGCCTGCTGGGAGAAGGCATGAGGCAAGGTGGAGGGCTCATGCCAAAGCCCTTTCTGGTTTTCTTTGGGAGAGGTGGACATGCTGACTGTGTTCTTGCAGAGAAGGGGCCTAATTCTCAGTAGAAAAGGGAAGGAGGAGAGGATCTTGTAGACATAGAGGAGCTGGTGTGGACAGGCTGTGTTCTGTAATCCAGGCTGGAGGTGATCTGCCAAATGCAGCTCCAAGGTAGACTGTCATCGTAACATCATTGTGTTGTTCTAAGACCACCCCTCTGCAACACAGTTTTAAAGGTTGAAGACATCCAGAGATGCAAGGTGTCCCCAGGGTAGGAGAGGAAGGGGCACAAGCTCTCAGCTTTCATGCTGAGAAGAATTTAACAGCAGTGTAAGTCTCTGTGGTCAGAGCTCTTCTGTCTGCTATGGGATTGACTTAAAGCAGTGATGGAGGAAGCGGTCACAGAGCAGAAACAACCTAGTCAAATCTGAGCTACAGATTGAAGCAAACCAGACACCTGAAAAGTCACTTAAAGACAAAAGAAGGGCAAGGCAAGGAGTAGAAAGCAGAAAAGGTAGAGAGCAACAGGTAGGTAGAAGGTGGGGATTAAAACAAAATGCTCAAGAAATATTTCTTGTCAGGCTCTGTCCCTGTATGGTGTCTTTGTTAGCTTGCTCACTGAAACCTTGCTGCTACAGTGAAAATTAAATTCCCTCTCCATCAATTCCTCTTGTAATTAAACAATTTGAAAGAATCCACCTGAAATCCCCAAACTGCTTTGTTATACTCAGCCTGCTCTCCTCCTGGACTCGTAGCACGTCAGAAGGGTTTCAGGAGTTGGCCAGCTTTGCTGTGAGTTGTCTCTGCTTTGTATTTAATCAGAACTTGGACAGAAGACACTGGGTCTGAGCCCAAACCACTAACACTCAATTGAAGATTATAGTTCAGAAGGCTATGCTTAATCAGAGCTTGGGTACAGGTGGCTATATTTTTGCCAGTCTCCAGACTAATTATCTTTTATTAGTTGTCTTTGGTCTCAATGCCCTGTACCCAACTTGTTCCACAGGAATGCAAATATGGCTTAACTTGGCTCGAGCTCTCCTCTCCCCCTGAAATATTTTGGGTTAATGCAAGTTGCTCCTGTTTTCCTTTTAATTTCCTGCATTACTTTGCAGCTCCATGCTGCTGCATCCGTCTCAGCCCAGGAATGGCACACGTTGGCTAAAACTGCTCTACCCATGTCCTGGCTGTGGAAGTGGAGTGTCCCACAGGTGAGGGAAGCTCTGGGTCTGCACAGGCTCCACCAGCAGCATTACCCTTTGCACCACTGGGTAGTGGTTGGACTATTTCCATAGGGATAGCCATTTAACTCCACATACACACAGAGTGTCTACAAACTAATAGTCTGAAATAAAGAGCTCGGACTGTGTCCTATTTTTGGATCCTTGTGTGGTACAGGAAAGGCAGGAGCCTTTTATGCCCTGGGGAAAACCTATGAACTAATTTCAGATGTGATTTATTTTCCAACGTGATAAATATTCTATGGGATTTATACTGTAATCACAGAGCTGAGAAGATACTTGAGATCTGGTCCAATGTCACATTTTATCTTCCCATACTAAGTTTTGGTTATGTCATGGGTTATGACACTGTTCATCCCCTGCTCTTCAAAGTGCCACCAAAGTCTTTCTCATCCTTTTCTATTCTTCATCTGGCAAGTCTTAAACTATGTGGGGTTTTTTTGTGTGGTTTTTTTTTTTTTGTTTTGTTTTTTTTCTTTTTTTTTTCTTGTGTGTGCCACTTCCTAGGCTGGTTTGATTCTTTGGATCTTAGTGATGTTGCATCAGGGCACAAAATAGCAACTGTGTTCACAGTAACCAAAATAAAAGTGACACAGGTTGTTAATCAAGAGAAGTCAACTGGGGTTAGAGAAGTGTTTCCAGCCATTTTGCATAAGCAAGCTATGAGGTTTAAATCTCGTTGCTAACGATGATCAAATGCACCTGTGGGTTCTTCCACCACAGGAATTTTGACATTTCTGTGTGAAAATGCCGAATATTTTTCTCTCACCTTAAACTTGTGAAGTGCGGCAGCCAAAGTCATAGGACTGAAAGTGCTTGATTAATTTTATCCAGGGTCCAAACACACTTGGCATCCTGAACTTATCCCATGTAGTTCAACATCTGAAACTCCCGCTTTGTATCTAGTCAAGGAAAGGAGAGAAAAGCACTTCCAGAGGACACTTCAATCACCCTAAGATTTATCTTTTTCCCTGGTCAGCCCTGGCCTTCTTGAGGTGAGTCCGAGTGACTGTGGTCCAAAGCTATGTGCCGTAGCTTGGATCTTGGAGCTGAGGAGGATGAATGCAGACCTACCTGTGCTGCTCGGCAGCCTCTTCACAGCATGCAGGCAGAAACCAGAACCAAGGTGTATTAGCCAAAAGAGTAGTTTAAGGTATCTTAGGTGGTCTAGGAATTGAGCTTCAGCCTGGGATATCGTGTCGCTTAAGGCAGAAATTCAAGAGGAAAAATATTGAAAGAAATTAAAAAGAATATATGGATTTTTTTAAAACGTAATATATCATTCTCTCATGCAGTCAGAAATGTGCGTTTGTCATGCACATCCACCCAATGGAAGATGAATGCTCCGTAGGCTCTTCGGCGTCGTAAATTGGATTTTGAAATTGGGCAGTTTTGTCTGCCTGAGGTTGTGCCTTGATGGCAAAATACCAACAGCATCTGTGCAGTGATACGGACCTGTGCTGTTTGTGAGAGTGTGTGGCCATGTGTAAAATATATAGGAGAATTAAGTGCTTTCCTTGATGATGTTACAGAAAAGCGTCAAAGGCACAGAGCTGGTAGGAAATGCTATTGGTTTTCACATGGAGGAGAGGGGAAAAATGTCAGTGGGAAACAAAAATCAGTGCAATTTACTGACTCGGCTGTAGAGCTCATGGGAGAGTACCGTTATCTGAAGAAAAATAATAAAATAAAAATATATTTTAGACAAGCTCTACTGAGCAACAGCCCCAGAGGCTTTGGTTGTTCCTTCAGTGCAAGAGGGTTTTCCCATCATTTCTTTTTTGGGGTAGCAAGGAAGGAGGAGGCTGGTTGTAATGCGGGAAGCCCCACCAAGGGATGACCAGCCGGAATGGCTTAGGGAAAACACCAAAAGAAAGAAAACCTCCCAAGCCTACATCTTCTGGAGTCACAGCGATAAAACGCTGCTTTGGGCTGTAGGGATGGTCAGAAGTATGTGGGTCACATGCCCAAAATTGTCATGTTTCTTCCTAGAGGGGTGGGTATATTGCAATGTGGTGCTTAGAGCCGTTGGACTGGACCAGGGTAGGGGTTCACTGGATATGTATTTGTACCTCTCTCCAGTGCTACTAAAACATCACAGATGAGCACATATTTTTGAGCAGAGCCCATCTGAATCTCTCTCTCCTCTCCTTCAGCATTTCCCTTGGCACTTCTGCTACTGATCACAGCTATATCTTGTTTGACCAACTTGTTCCTTGTCTGCTTTATTTAGCTCCCTTCTCTTAGCCAAGTCATAAATCTGGATTTGTAGCTCATATTGTTCCCAGGGAAGCAGACAGGGAAAGTGCAGACAGGGGGTTATGACTTCCCTGAGGGATGTGGTTGAGAGGAAGAATTGGCCTATCAAGTGAAATAGCTGCAAAGTAGTAGTGTGAAAATAATGGACAAGTGAACCGGTTTGGAAGGAAATTACCCTGTTTTAAGTACTGTCTTCATGGGGAAGCCTTTTAATCTCTGCATTTCCCCCCTCTGAGATCTCAAGGTGTATTTGGGATTTGAATCATGTAAACTGTTTCATCATTTCTATTTTTTGTTTGGTTTTTTTTTTTTTTCCTGAGATCTTTTTCTTTTACTGTGTTGTTTATGAGACTGAATTACAAAAAGTGATTCCTCAGGAACCGTCCCACCTGGCAGCTAACATGGCTGCACAAACAGGTCAGAGTGCTCTCAGAAATCCCACAAAGCCAGTGCAATGGTTTGTGAAAAACAAAAGCAAGCAGCATGGATATCTCATGCACCATCTGGGTTTGGCTTGTTTGGGATCGGGGATACTATTTAGCCCCTGTTTGCTGTGGTGCTGGAGCAACCTTAGGGGTCAGTGAGGTTTGCCATTTCCAGCTGCTGCAACCTGCTCTAGCGTTACCCCTGTTTAACTCTGGGTGTTTGTTCTAGACAAAGGCTACGTAAGGGAGCTCTGGAGAGGAAATAGGGGAGTTTGATCACAGTGAGAGGCTATTTGCATGCTTTTTAACAAATATTGAAGAAACTTTCCAACGTAGCTTATTGCAAGTTGATAATTCCACGTTGCATCTGGCTTTTCATTTGGATGCATGAATGTATTGTGTTCATAGCGAAGGGTCTCTAGGCATGAGGAGTATCTTGGTCAGTCATTACAAGGGAGCATAGGACAGCTTCATCTCTTGCCCTGCCCACCTGGGCACACACCGGCTTCCTCTCTCCTCCTCACCAATTAGGAATTCTCTCAGGGCAGCCACTGTCACCATCTCAGTCTAATCAAGCAGTGCCTGAACACAGTGATGCCTCATGACTCTATTGTTATACAAATGCCAATAATAAATGCTTTTATGCACATTATTGGACTCCTATCATCTGTTTGGGATAGATAAACCGTGGATCAATGAGGCTGTCTTAGCTAAGATCATATGTTGAGCGTGCAGTAAAGCCGTGGTTAGCACGGACCAGTTCTGTTGTGTAGCCCTGTGCAGTAACTACTGTATCTTCCACTGCAGGAATAAAATATTTGGAGGAAGAGGATGGTTAAATCTGCTTGATGAATCCTTCAAAATCTTTGGGCTTGATGCTGTTTACTGAAAGAATCTTTTGACACTTCTTGCAGCTGTAGAAACATTTATGTGCTGTACGGGGGCTGTGCTGTCAGCAGCAGAGCGGTCTGAGTCTATGAAACGAAACCTGGCAGCAACTTCAGAGGCTGTTTAGCATTCAGGATGGCAGGGAGCAGCCATCGCAAACAGCCTCTGAGCTAGTGTCCCAAAGGAGCAGGGAGAGGAGTCCTAGACCTCTCTTCTGAGGAGTGGGCCTTGAATCTTTCCTCCCTGCACACAGTGGGCACGTGCCTAAAGAAATCTGTCCTGCAGCTTGATGAAGAATTTAATAGATTTTATGTATAGACTGGATTTACCACAGATATAAACAAATGCATCTCTTTTAGTTCCAGTTGCAGCAAGTGATATCTTTGTCCTTTTTCCTTTAAATAAATGCGAATCGTGATTCATGGTCCTCAAGGAGCAAGCTGGGCTCTGCTGTGGCTGCAGGGATTCCTTCCATTGCCCTCTGCGGTAGGTGACAGTCTTTTACCTGGGAAAGCCCAGGAAACCAGAATTCCTTAAAACCCTAGAGTTTCAGAAGTGTTGGAGGTGGGAAATTATTATGCTTCAGCAGCTGGGAAGTTGAAGGAATCTCTGGGTATATGCAAAAAGCAATCAATGCAAGTTCAGAAATCTAAGTTGGCAAACTCTTAGAGAGTTGCAGATCAAGCCCATTACTGGAGGGTTGTTTATTAGCTATCACATTTTGATAATTGTTATCATCATATTTTAAAGTCTTTGGTTAATTCCACACACCAACCCGCCCCGCCCCCCCCGCCTCCAATTAGGAACACTTGGTGCATTGAAGTCTGATCTAGTGGCAAAGAGCTGTGCAGAATTCAGATGGAAAATGGGTTGATTGTTTTAGGCAAAGCACTTGTGTAGGCTAAGGAGCCCCAGGGAGAGAGGAGATTCAGCAACCCTTCCTATCCTGCAGTGGGGATAAGCACCAAGCCTCACTATCAGCCACTACAAGCTGCCGGCTGCTCATCTCACCTTGAGTTCAAGTAGGAAAAGTTTTTCTGGTACAAACAAGTGGTTTCTGAACTGTGGACTGTGAGTGGTCTCTGACAGCCCAGTAAGGGGGCTGCAAATCTGCCTGGTGATTACAGCATGTAGTGATCTGTGACAAGTTCTGAGGTTAACTCTCAGGTCAAAGGTATTTGGGAAGCCATTGCTCTCCAGGTTTATACAAGAGGTTTCCACTGATGTAGCCATAACTAATGCAATACTCTGGGTGAGGCTGGGAATAGTCCAGAGAGCAAATTTGCCCCATATCTTGTAGTTTTCATGACTTACAGTATGTTTGCAAACCCATGGGAGCAATTGCTTTGCCCAAAAACTTATATGATGAGTTTTGCTTTGTTGCAGTGAATTGTCCATGAGCAATTTAAAATTTGATGGCACTTGTATATAATTTAAAGTAGTTCACAAAATGATTTCTGGTTTGTAAATGGGAGCAAACAGTGCAGGAGCACATATGCAAAACCCGAGCTTGGATCCCGTTGGTTAGCGCTGGCTGGCATTGCAGAGACAGCAGTTTCTTTGTGCAGTTTGGAGTGTGACCAGTTCAAAATTTTCACAGCAAAAAGAGATTTCTAGAACAGCTTTAAAATGAATGTCAACAGATCCTTAGCTGATATGCAAATAAAGGAATTCTCTCTCATAGGAAAGACTTTTTTTTTTTTCCTACTGAAGCTTTGAAACTTGTTTTGCTGCTTAGAACAGCCACATCTCCAAAACCTGCATGTGTTATTTGGCAAGTGCTGTCCAAATCCGATAACCTTGGCAATTTGTTGCTTTGAAATTCTCTGTTTTATAAGATGATGTTAGCAGAGTTGCTTTTGAACTCCCAGCTGAAGGAAGGGTGAGTCTCATCATTCCACTGCCCAATAAAACATATCAATGAAAGGAGGAAAACAGCTGGCAGGCTGAGTTGAGATCTGCTTACAGCCAGGCTCCTGAGCCCATCCTCCCTGCTGCCTAAGAAGCTTTTCAAAGTCTGAAGGATTTTGAATGGGGTTAGCTGGGAACTGGGAACATGATCTTTGGATCTGCCTCGCGAACCCTTTCATGGCAACTTGGTCCTGGCTGGCAGGGACATCCGCGTGATGCTGGTGGCCATGCGAATTGCAGTGAGTTATATCTGGAGCTATAGGACCAGGGCATCAGTGGAGACTCTGCATATTCAGCAGCCTCGGCTAAGAATGGCCTTTTCTGCCTCTTCTCCAGCATTGGAGTCCTCTGAGAGCCCATGGCAGAGGAGAGCGGGATGGTGTCATGCTGCAGAAAGCTGGTGTGTGTTTCTGAGCAGTTAGTCTCTGGAATTGTTTGTGGCTCTCCTGCTCTTCACAGCCGTATGGTATCAGTGGTACCTGCTCTGCTGAAAGCTGGGGTGAGATTCACCCCATCTAATCCAGCCACGTAAAGCCAATTTGGCAAGTAAATGGGACAGGTGGGGTACTCTGGAGCCAGTGAAGAGAGGCTGGCTCCTCTGTCCCTGGATATCTAACTCAGGGTTGGGTGACTCGCCTTACACACTGACCAGTGCAGACTGGACACTAATTTTGAGGTGGCAGAAGAAATGCTAGAAATGGTATGTTATAAATGCAGTTATTGTCTCAGAGCTGTTTGGTATATTGGTAGCTAACACTCCTGAAAGACCACCAGACATAAACTCTGAGACCACTGCCTTCTGTTCCTGCTAAGTAAGAGTAAGTACTCTTCTGGTGACCGAGTGAAGGTCAGTGCCAGGCTCTCACCCAAAGGCTTCCCCTACACACAGCAGTGTTTCTGTGAAGAAACCTCACTGAGACCTCACTGGCTTGTGGTCTTACTCTCCTGTTCGGTCCCTTGTGCTGCTTCTGCAACCCCATAATGAAAACCAGCCCTCCAGAGTCCCCCATTGCTTGGTGCAAGTGTTCATGGAGATGGAGAACCCTTTGTAGGGGAATGTAGGTCTATGTTGGGGAAGATTTCACTGCCATTTACAGTAGTCCAAAACCTGGTATCAGCTGTAGAAGAAACTATTGGTAAATAAATTTTCCAGGTACCCTCTGCTTACAAGACTCTTGTCTGCTGTATCCCACTGCTCTGACTGTGGCTACTGAAAGTCAGCATCAGTGGAGATCCTGACTCCATTGTATCCGCCTGCTGCTGCTGCAGATACATGGCTATTTATCTCCCCACGGCTGTTACTGAGGTTTAAGAACTTGGTTTGTTTAGTCCCTGAGTCTGCCCTCGACAATGTCAAGGATTTTTCTGCAGTTTATTTAAATGCATCTGAATTGTTTCCATGGGAACAGGGTGCTCAACTTGCTCCACACTGGGAAAGATGATTTGCATTTATGAATAAATATGAAACCTTGCTACCTCAAAGAGCCTGGGCTGGAAAAGGAGTGACTGCTGACTGAGAAACCGTGTGAGGGGCAAGTGCAAGACCTGTGTCAGTGCAGCCAGCAGAAAGTCCAATGTCTGGGCGAGAGGCTCAGACCTGAGCTCGCTCTGAGCCCTTGGGTGTAGCATGCTTGGAGCAGGACTCCTGATGATTTGAGAAGATTTGGAATTTTCATTTTCTGACCGTGAGATTCAGCAAGGTGTCACAGGTCTTATTGTCATTGCAGTGTTAACTGGTGTGTTCTGTTGTAAGAGCCAGGTCTTCCATGCTGAGGGCACAAGGGTCTGAGGTGAAGGTTTTTCAATTATTTGGCAGTTCACAAAACCAGCCTGTGCCTTGAGAGAGGGCACCCTTTTGCAGCAGGTCTGGAGATGGAGGGAAAAAGGGCATGATGTCCTTATAGTATGGAGGGAGGCAGGTGAGGAGCTGGAGCCTCTGTTGGCAATAGGAGCAATTTTTGAAGTATTTTGCTTAAGTTTTATGTTGGAGAGAATTAAACATAGCAGTGAAGCCTTCAGGGAGGTCTTGTTTTTCCTTTAGAGGATAGTGTCCATAGGAGGGTACAGAAATACTTAAATTCAGGTGTCTTCATCCACACACCAACCAGGCAGCCCAACCAGCTGGCTCCTGGTCACCTTTGCAGCCAACTGCATCCGTGACTGTGCAACTGTGTGGGTAACCTTGTCATGAAGATAAGCTGAGAGATGAATTTTGTCAGCTCATTTTTGCTTGCAAGTGTTTAACCATAACCTTAATGAATCACAAAGCAGGCGGTGAGAATGGGATTAACCTCTGGGGGTTTTATTTGGTTGGTTGGGTTTTTTGTGGGTTTGGGTTGGTTTTTTTTCATTAAACTGAATGTTAGTATATCCCAGAGACAGTTGAGCTCTGGAGTGGGAGCTTAATACGCAGCTTAGCTGTGAGCTTTAGACTACCCTTGGAATTAGTGGAATTAGAAAGATAGTCGTAAATGTAAATGAAAAGGCAGCTGTAAATTTACAGGACCAATTCTACTCCTGCCATACCTCTGGGGTCTTGATGGAGACACACCAGGGATTAGCTTTCCCTTTCTAGCTTATTTCTGTGCTCTCAGGGGGATGGACCTGAGAAACTGCTTCAGACTTGTCAAATTGACTGGAATTCTCACACCTTTTCACTGTCACTTCATATAATTTTATCTTCCTAGCAAATGACTCACTCCTACAGTTAGAAGTTGCAGTAGCTCCAGGGCACTCTGTTCCGCATCAGGGAGAGTTGTAACCCCTGCGTGCCACGGGCACAAAATGCCTTGAGAGTGTTGGTCACCAGGCACGGGACCCTTACTTTATGGTAACTTTTTAGGACATCATCTTCCTCATATTGTTAGCTATGTCCTTGGCCGCTTTCTCTGTCTGTTTCCTGTTCTTTCCATTTTAATCATGCTCTTTTTCTCTCTCAACTGAAAATAATTTTTGTACCATAGCTCTGTCTCAGCCTCTATGCTTGCCCTGTCCCTGGGTCTGTCTGCGCCTGCATTGAACCCATGGAGCTTGACAACATCCGAGACAGTAGCTATCCCTACTCCCAGTTCTCAATCAGACGTATGTCGAGTGATATTTTTCTGGCTTTACTAATTCCAGAGAGTGTTATACTTGGAGGTGAGGAGTGAAAACAGAGCTGAGGAATAAAGCACACGATAGTACGTTTGTTATCTAGCATCCGTGTTAAAACAGGAGAAATGATTGCATAATATAACTGTTTGCTGCTTTTAATGAGATCTCTGATTTTCCAAAGGGGATGCTCATTTAAGCAGGAGAGACATGTAGAGGCATACGCCATGGTACAGTTCAGCAGCAGAGGCCAGCAGAGGGATCCCCTGGTCTGCTGTTTTCCTCCTTTGGGTTATTCTTGCTTTGCTTTGTTGAGAAATTCCAGGTACGACAGAAGTAAAAATGCAAAGTGATGGCACGGCATCCGCTGTCTGCTGGTGCATCCAGGCTGTTGGAAGCAATCTACAGATGATGTTCCCTGTCTGTCCTAACCACCACCCCCTCGGTGCGCAGCGTGTTTGTGCCTGCTGACTTTACTAGCAGGTCAAGCTGGGATTGATTTACCAGGAGGAGAGAAAGGTTCTCAAAATCAGTGTCTGTATCCTTGACCTCATTAGAGCTGGTGTGGTGCCCACATGCCACAGATACCATGCAAGTATGGAGAGTGAGGATCATTTCAGGAAAACGGAGTTTTATTTTCCACCTCTTCTCAATGCAGAAGGATTACAGTAACATGAGTCCTTCCGAGTGACAGCATAGTCCTCTTATGTGCTCGTGGGCTGGGTACCAAGTTCCTGCTCCGGAGCTGTGTAAGGGCCGGAAATAGCGGGTGAAGGCACAAACCGTTCCCTCAGCTCTTCATCTGCATCACAATTTTTGCAAAGGTCAGCACCGTGGTACCAACCCAATTCCCGTTGTCTCTGCTTGTGATCGTTGCTGATGGCTTAGGGGGAGAAGCAGCACTGAGGCTCCCCGGAGCTACCAGCTCGCATCCTAGCAGGATTGACTCACTGGTGTTATTTGAAGCTGGATCCTGCTGTTTTCCTTTGAATTGCCTTTCAGACAAGAACTTAGTCATGCTCCTTTCCCCTCGCCTGTGGTTACAGAACGACCAAGCATATTGCACGCTGTGTGCCAGTGGGGTCATGCTGGCACACGTGGTGACACGTGTGTGCCACCTGCGTACCCCTGTGTTGTGCTTGGGTGTTGGCTTTCCCAGTGTGTGCCACCCTGGTGGTGCTGCAGTTTTACACTCACGAGCGTGAAAGGTTTGCTTTGGTGGTAGGGGTGCCTTGAGAACCAGCTGAAGGTCACCGCTCTGTGATGTCTAACTCCCGGTGTGAGGAGGTCTCCATGCGCTCCCCAGCGCCACGTACCCCCGAGTCCTGACTCCGACACCACCTCACTTCTCTGCCTTCCTTGCCCTAGGAGCTGGTCGTCAGCTCAGAGATGCTGAATTTTTGATCTCAGGATGCTGTTTTTCACCAATTTTCATAATTTTCTCCCTCTTTCTTTGTCTCTCTGTTTCCCCCTGGTGTCCCTTGTCTGGGCAGCAGCTGCCTAAAACAATGCTGCTGAAGCCAGCTTCTGCTGCATACAGCCTTGCATTTGCCCTCTTTGCCTTTGAGACGTAACAACTGTGAATGTTTTACATCACTTACACCCGTTTCAAGACAACCATCTCTGAGAGAGTTTCATAAAATGGTTCCACAAATTACGATCATTGTTAACGCTGTTTTCCTTTTGCAGCAGCACGGCTGTTTCAGGCATGGCATGCAAACCCCTGAGATTTCTCCTGAAAAGCCATCATCAAACAGTCTGTCTCACCCTGACATCCTGAAGACCACAGGCTGCTCTAACATTTGATGCATTTTGGCATCATCTTGACTGGTCTGTGGCCATTTTTTGGTGTGTTATTTAAGATGCGTTTTGGCAATGTGACTAGTTTGTGGTTATTTTTCTGTGTGTTATTTGAACTTGCATGAAAATGCATGTGATGTATTACCAGCAAACCCCAGAGACAGACCAACAGCACTATTTATTATCTCCTAGAACTAGAAAACATCTTCTGTCTCTGTAAGGGCTTTTCTCCCATCCAGTATCTTTAATTCTTCCATCTAATAATAATTGAACATATCTTTGAAAGCATCTTTCCTCTTATCTTAGAACTTGTGGGTTTTAAGCCTTGGAGGATAGTTTAATACTTAAAGCAAAAGCTGCACAGCTCTAAACCCACCAGGTCTGTGTTATTCAGAAAAGGTAATTTTTAAATACTAGGGCATGTTTTCAGGGTTCTCTGTGATAGACGTACATTCATTTGGGAGCAGAGAATTGCCTAGCCATCTAAATTATTTTTTAATTAATCTATATAAGGTAAAAAGATAAACTGGGCCATCACTAGATTAGGAGGCATTTAAAATCTTGTAGGACTAACTAAAGTGCATGTAACTACAGGTAGTAAATGATTTGACATGGGTCTTTGCAGCAGCTTCTTACGATTTCAGAACAGCTGAGGTTTTACTTCTTTCTTCTTCTGTAGCTACACAGAGGCTTTGAGTCGCTTTGTCAATGACTGTTGCAGCAATTCAATCTTGGTAGCATGAAAAAAAAAAAATAAAAAAAGCCACAGTGGAATTTCTTAGCTGTTTTTAAAACTGCAGGCCAAATTTTCAAAGGCAAATGCTTTTGTGCTTGCTGAACAGAGGGCAAAGGCAGGCAGGTCGTCAGGGATGCAGTCCTGGGAGGGATGCTTTACAGCAGGCCAGGGCACGGCCCTGCTGCTGTATTCTGAGGGAATTTTGCCCTGCTCTGCTGGTGAAGTGATTGACTATAGGAATGTTTCTGTTGAGCAATGCAGAGCTGCTGCTGGGATTAATAATTCATACAATAATCAGCTATGGCAGAAACTTTCAACACTCAATGAGGTTTATTTATTTATTTATTTTAAATCCAGGCTATTGCTGACCTAATTTATCTAGAGGATGAATTTAGGTGATCTGGACAGACAGGGGTTAATTTAATATTAGAAACTGCAGGGAATGATGTGATAATGGAATATTAAGCCCTTTTACCACTTAATGCCACTTCCCTCCCCAGCGAGGTGTGTCCTGTGCTAGCTGTCCCCGCCGACCCTCTGGCACCGGGTCAAACACGTGGCTCGGTATCTGCAGTGTTGGACCGGGACTCGGGGCTTTGGATCGTGTTTCAGCTTTGCCACTGCCCTGTTGAGTGAATTTGGAAAAGTTGCTTCACTTTTCTGTGCTGATGCCACCAACTGCTATGGATTGCTTTGACGGGTGGAAAACATAACAGCAAAGGTTTGCTCTGCAAGGGTGTGCCGAGACCTTTGCAGTGAGGTTATGCTTATGTGCTCCGGTGGCGGAGACATCTTCAGTGTAAGGAGCATAATGTGCCTGTCATTTGAGAAAATATTTATGGTGGTTTTAGTATTCTTTGTGCCGCCACTGGTGTTTTCAGGTGTTTGGATATGTTTTCTTCCCCTGGTAGACTGGAATATGGCAAAGCATGGCCTGTTTCTGGAGTGGGAGGAAGGTTCTGAGGAATGAGCATCATGTCAAAGACGACCAAGAAAACCTGTGGCGCAGGATAAGAAACCCTGTCCCGCGACGGCCAAGGGAGCCTCATTCTTTCTGATTTTTCTCTGCATTTCCTTCAGTGTACCTTTCACTATGCACTGTATGATTAATAACTTTAATATCAGAATCATATTTCATTTAACTCCTAAATTGTTTCTGAATAAAACTACCTTTTTTTAAGATATAAAAGAAGACAATGTATATGACTCAAGGGGCTGCTGGACCTTTTTGTAATCCAGACAGACTCCTAAGACCATGGAAGCATCAGCAAGCACCAGAAATGAGTGCAGCAAGCCAGGAGCATGGCACAGTCCCCTTTGCTTTCTGGAGCAATATCAAGCTGTACCCTTGTCTGTGGCGGGGTGTTGGCCTGGCTGCTGCATGCAGTTTACTTTGAAAATAATTTTGAAGTAATTAGAAGAAACAGAATTACTGAAAAATTGCAACAAGCGTTGAGATAAAATCCCCTGTAGCCGCTAATGCGATGTTTGCTAAGTATGCTGGTTATTTTTTGATCTCAAATGTTAGCGCTTTTACTGAGTGACTGTATTGGTTTGCTCTGGGAGTTTCTCTACATGACTTTCAGCCAGTATTGATACTGCCTCTAACCACTGCTGGTACATGTTCTTGTTTTGTACTTTATCTGGAGGTACTGTGTGTTTTCTTGCCTACTGTGGATCTCTACTCTGGCATGTCCTCTTACCTCCTGTGGTCACTCAGGAGTCTGCGCTGGATGTGGGAATAGCTTCGCTGCCACATCCACTCAAAGAAAAGTGATTTGTTGTGTCCTGCAGGTCGCAGATACTCCTCCTCAAAGCTCGCAGTGGGTAGCGTAAGATTTTTTGCAGGCTGGCGCTTTTTTTTTCCCCCATCCCCAGCAAGAGATCCCGCTGTACCCTGAGTGCTGCCCTCCAGCAGCAGCCTCCTTGTGCTTCCCATTGACCCGGTCTCCAAGATGGTGCTCAGCAAACTCAGCTCTTCTGCCTCAAGTCGTTAGGTATTCCAAAATGTGAGATGAGGCTTACAGGAGAACAAGTAAAATTTTTAGATAGTAAGATTAAAGCATGAACAACTTGACACTTTCACTGTAAGCAAACAATTACAAGTACAATCAGTCCTAGGTAATAGGGTTTTTTAGTTGCTTTAGTATGTCCTCTCGAATTTAAGGTCTCGCTGAGCTACACTGTGGGCTGCACTGTTTTGCATGCTGCTTACCCTTGGAATCAAGGCTTTTTTTTTTTTCCTTTGGTACTCAGTGTCTTGAGTAAAGGAGAATGGAATTCACCTTTCCTGCCACTATTGTCTTTTAAATTGCTTGTGCCTTGCTTTGGCTGAGGTGGCTTAATATGTATTCCTGGGCTTTTACTAGAATAACAGTCAATTTTGTATCATAGAGCAGGAAAAAAAAGAGGTTAATTATGAATGCCTTCTGCGAAGCTTGTGAAATGCAACGTGTTAATTGCCAGCGCTCTGTGGAGAGAGCCCAGGACACCTTTCGGTATCTTATTAACACTGTTAACAAGGTGCTTTGTTTGGATATGTCTGTAAGAGCAAACATATCTGTCCCAGAGCTTACACTAGGATCTTCTGTGCTACTGTCCCCCAAATCAGGCAAGAATTGGTATAAAAACTGGCATGGTGTGTGATGAAGAGTTTGCCTCAGCTGGGGATACAAGGGCTGAGAGATGGCTGCTCTGGCTGTGTCAGGGGAGGTCCGGAAGGGCAGGCCAGCCGGAGGTGACCTGGGAAGCCTGCTTGGAGCAGATGGTGGAGAGAGGGCATTCACTGGCCTGGGGAAGCAGAGACAGGAGGTAGGATGGTGAAAGCAGGAATAGGATGTTCATCCTCACTGAGCTTGGGGACAGGACTGTCTGAGCTGCGTATGCTACCAGGACTTCTTCCTGGAAGTATGAGACCACATGAAGTTATTTTTGCAATGGGAACAGCATACAAAGGGTCACAGAACGCTATGTCCACCCTGGCTAAACCAGTTTGATCTAATGATAGCAGTCATTGGACTCCTCCTGAAATCATCGTCACAGCGGCATTCCTCACCCCAGGCTAATCTTAGCAGACCTTTACTTGCAAGGACAAGCAAAACTTAAGTGCCAGGTGAAACCTCTTGTCTTGCTACTGTACTGTTATAGACTTACCCAAGACTGCTATGACATCTAGCTGCCCGGAAGGACCATCAGCTGGGACCAAAGGTCTGGCTTAGCAAGGTCCTGCCTGCAGAGTGAGACCAGCCATCTGTCTGGAGCTATCGCCCAGCAAGGTGACAGACGGCAGAGTCCCAGGCTGTCCTGGACAGGGACCCTCCCCACATGGGCAGTGATGAGGAGTTACAGCCCTGGGTCCTGTTGTGCCAGTTCTCCTCCGAGGGGTAGTCCAAGGCACAGGGGCATGGTGAGTGATGAGTAGGTGTGGTAAAGTCTTGAAGCACCTCACCTGTTTAATGAATTTGTTTGACAGTCCTTTTCCAGTTAGAAACCAGAAATAACAGGGGAGCTAAAATTTGACTCATGCCATCTCTCATCCTCACATCAGAGGAGGAGAATAAATAAGTGTGAGAAGATGCCCTGAGTTTTCATTTAAAGTGACTTTGATTGTTCCATTGAGCTGACATCCCACACTCTGATGCATTTCTACACTTGCGCATTTGAGTCACATCATGGTAGTTAATCAAAACTCTCTCTATTACTACTGCTGTTCCCCTGAACAGGCTTATAAAATCTAGGGGAAGCCATAAGGCTGCTTAGTTTGCAATGCAAAATGTTACTGAGCTCAGCTTTTACGACCTGTGTTGTAGTCCTGCTTTATTTTTGTGCTTCCTGCTGCTCAGTACAACTCACCTGGCAATTGTTCAAGCACATCCCAAATCATGAGAATTTAACGTCAGTGTGCTTACAAACAAGTAGACTAGCTGCATTCTTGGTTTGGAGGGGTGGAGGATCTGCTGAGGGCAAGCTTGAGCTGTGAGTTTGAAGGTCTGCGTATGGCTCCATGAGGAGCTTGTGACTCTCGTACCTCTGTGAGCTCAAGTATCTCAGCATTGCATTGCAGCCTGCTGGCATCCAGCAGGCTCTGCACAGCACTTCACGCTTTCTTTGGGTTCACCATGAATATTCATGTCACTGCATGTTATGTGTTGATGGTAAATGAGGTTTCTGTATCAGCTGTAGGTTCTGGGGGGAAAGGGTAGACTTGGCTTTATTCCTTTTGGAAAAATTCCTGGCATTTCTTGTAACTCCCAAATCTCTGTGTGTGGCCTAGGTCCTACTTAGGTTTAAGATGTGTTTTTAGGGCACTAGCCACACTGTCCCAAAACTTTCTGAAACCAAACCAAACAGCAAGTTTCTCCTTTGGCTTTCAGTGATGCTGCTACAGTTGCATCTCCTGTTCCAACACCCTCATGGCATGCCCTTTCATGTTGCAATTCCAAGCTGAGGGCAGTCCAAGGACCAGTGGAGCCTGGGGAGAGAAACACTGGGTACATGCTCAAAAACACAGTTACGTTTTGTAATCCCTCCTTCTTATTGAAAAGGTCTGGGGATACGTTCAGAGCTACAGCCATTCTGAAGGTCTCTTTCGTAGCATGTAGCTGAGCACTTCTGCTCTGCAGAAGAGCTCAAGTCTGGCCACAGCTTAATACAAGACTTTATTTTTCATGCA
This sequence comes from Phaethon aethereus, assembly GCF_964289735.1. Taxonomy (NCBI): domain Eukaryota; kingdom Metazoa; phylum Chordata; class Aves; order Phaethontiformes; family Phaethontidae; genus Phaethon; species Phaethon aethereus. Next base: position 4,979,575 of record NC_138594.1, read on the forward strand.
AGTGTTACAGGCGAGGCTATGGAGTTGGCTTTAGTGTTCTGGGGCTTCATTTCAATGGGGGCTAATAAAAGCTAATTCCAGCAGCATCCTGGGAGTGGTAGCTGATGTCTTTTGGAGCAACCATAGCCCAGATAAGACAGTGCAGAGTCTAAATAAGGGTATCCCTGTATGTGCCAGGGATATCCTTTGTTTACCAGACTTTGGCTACTGACTGTATCTGGTACCGCTCTACCTTTCTTTTAAATTTTTTAAAAAGCTTTAGGCACCAGAACTTTGTGAACTTACTTTATCATGTGTCCTAGAAATGTCATAATTTCTTCTGTACTTTCTTATCTTTGTTATAGATCTATGCATGGATCAATGCAATTATTTATATAAAGGAGACCAAGCTGTTACTACAATTTTCTTGAAAAAGCTGTGAGCAACTCCTGTGATCTTCTGGTCAGCCATAAACTTTCTAGCTGAAATTCATGTTTGGTCATATCATTAAAGTCCCTTTTAGTGGGTTACAAACTCCATTTCAGCTGGAGGCAATTATTATCTGATATGTACCCTCAGTAGAACATAATTATACTTGTCACTAAGTGGCACTGTGTAAATTACTCTTTAATTGCTACACATCAAATCAGCAGCTACCCAGTCATTTTTCTGTGAAGAGTTCCAGTATTAGCTTCGTCAATCTGGCATCTGCCTTCACCCAATTTCTCATTTGTTCTCTTTAGTGCTTAAGATGTAATTTTATGTGATGAAACCTTTTTAACGTATTTGGCATTTGTCCTGTAAACCCTCTGTTGGCCTTAAATATGGTGATAGAGAGTTTAATGTTAAAAACACAGGCAATAATATAGAAGATATGTCCTTCAAGTACTGCTGTCAAGATAATTATTGCACATCATCTGGGGCCAGAACCTCTTTTCTGGCTGGTATGTTGATAAAATAGTGGCCGTCACAGGGGCTGAGGAAGTTAGCTCTTTATCATGATTTAGTTTGGCTATGCTTTTTTTTTTTGTATGGGATAGATAACTGGGTACACTTTAGCCCTCCTAACTCATGATGAGTTAGGAGTGAGCAGAGGGGAGGAAAAATCTGATCTCTGTGGTGTGAAGCTGTTTATCTTATCTGGGAACATCTGGAGGCCAGGCCTTGGGCCAGACCGCTTCATTTGGCTGCGTTCCCATGCACTGGCTGCCTTTTGGGTGGGTCGACACGTATCCCGCATGCTCCTGCCGCGGAGGCTGGGGCAGTTATGCTCTTGGTTCATGCACTGCCCTGCACCTGGCTCTTGGGGAGCCTACCCCAAACCCACTCTGCAGCAGCAGCCCTGAGTGTTTCTCACCCAACACAGTCTTGCATGCTTTCCACCTCAACGCCGATGGATTGAGAAGCCATTTCAAAAGGCTCGGTTGTATGGCGCTGGGGCAAATCTGGATGCGGAGTGGAAATGTGAGGGGAGTGTATATTACCGAAGAATTGCTGGAGGACTAGTTCTGCCCAAAGTGGGGCTCTGTCCACCCCTCTGTTGTGGCACAAAATGGACAGGCCAGGTTGGGTGCATGGACAGCTGCTGGAGCGAGGTGTTTGCTTTTTTTAATGCTTCTGCCCCTCTTTCTATTGCCGACACCAGATACCCTTTGGCAAAGAGGCTGCGAGGAGCAGCCAGGGCTAGCAGCCAGCCTGCCCCAGTTTTACATTCCAGGGCTGTAATTTCTAAAGCAGTTTATGCCATGAAGTGTGGACAGACTGTTCAGAATAACAGAAGGAATATTTCCAGTCCGAGAGAACCTCAGCAGCATGCTTACGTGAAGCCTTTTCAGTCTCCTGCCTTTGGGAGCAAGTCCTGCAGCCAGAGCAAACCTTCCTGTCCAGGGGAGGTGCTGCTGCCCTGGCCTGGAGCTCAGGCATTGAAGTCAAAATGTTACTAATTCAAAGTGTAAGTAGCTATATGTTATAATCAACATAAAAGTGCAGTTGAAAGCCAACATTTCAAATTCCTTGCAGTCTGTGAGCCTCCCATTGCAGGGTTTTGATTTTGGTCCATTCTGGTGGTGCTTTCTCCAAGGATTTGCTATGTTACTGAGAAAATGCTGTGTCAGGAAGGCTCCAATGGCCTTTCTAGTTTGCTCCTTTTTCATTACCTTGTTTCTTTTATCTTGCCCTTGTCTTTGGTACAAGGCTTTCTCTAGATGTATGTACTGAGTCAGGGGTTGAGGACAGGCAGTGAATCTGTGGGTGCTGGGGAGCAGGAGCATTAGCCTTGAGCTGCACCAGAAATCTGGCCTGGGACTGGCTTAGGTTATCACAAGATAGTAGGAGAAAATGGACCTGGGTTTCTCTTTGCCGTCTTTATCATATTTATAAGCTAATCTAATATTTTGTTAAAGACAGACAAGTTTTTCCAACAGTCCAGGGATTTCGGAACCAGAGCATTTGAAAAAATCACTCTGTATCTGAAACTTGGTAGAAAACTGTGGGAGTTGGTGGTGCAACGTCCTGTTGTAATCCTGATAGGGCAGTGACAGATCTGGTTTTAAAAGTCCTTGATTTACATTTCTGTGGATTCATTTTCTGCCCTGTGTATACACGAAATAACAGATGGATTTTGACATTTATTTTCCATGTATTTGATTAATCAGTTTCAGTTGGGGTGCTCTTTAAGTGGTGAATTTAATGTTATACGACTCTGGGGAAATTCAGGACTGTGACTAGGACTCTTGCGGTTTATAGCTGTAGATGTTTACTGTAGACACCCTATCCCTAAACAAGACCTCAACACACTGTCTTTAATACATTCAAACCATGAAAATCGTTGCAGACTAACCGCATAAATGTGCACCGTTAATGAGAAGTCTTGGCAAACCCAGTGCCTTCGATAACGAGCTGCTTCTATCTGCCCAATAGAAATAAAACAAAAGGCGGTCACTGGTTCCCAGCTCCGATGGCTTTTTCTGCACACTAGGGTGTTTTGCCACAGAGAGACTCTTCCTGCAATCTCTGCCTCCTCCAAGGGAGAGGTTGCTTTATTCTCACCTAGCCAAACATTGAAGCTGGTCACTTTTTTTACCTCGTGGGTACAATCATACAGTCTCCATCCAAAGATGACGTTACATTTTTCTTCTGTTGACTCCTCTGCACCGAGAGCTCCAGGATAGCAGTGAACCTCCTGGAACTGTAAGAGACACAAATCTCTATCATTACATAAAACAATTTTCCCGGAGTACCCTTTGAAAGGTTTCTCACTGTCGTCGGTGACAAGTACAAATCTGTGAGCTTCCTCAGACTGGTGCCTTTCAAAACCTGCCACACTTTCCCTTCAGACTGCTGCCAGGGACTTAACTGAGGAGCTGACACTTATTAAACATGAACTTCTGTAACCTACAGCTGGCAAAATTTGTCCTTAAGCTCTGCCTGTGAGCTCTGCGGGGCTTTTGGTGTCTGGTTGCATGAGCCTAGGTTTTACTCAAGGTAAATTTTGTTTCCCCAAAAGAATACTGATCATTTCCTTCCGTTCAGGCTTTATAAATTAGACATGGATGCAAGGAGTATAATTACTGTGGGATGTCTGCCATGGAGGCTGGGTGCCATTTTTTGGTAAATATTTGTCAAACTAAATGTTGCATTTGCTTCTGCTGTTTTTTTGTGGCCCTCTTTGTGGTCAAATCCCCAAATACCTAAGCTAATGCATTTGCTGGCAAGAATGCCTTTGAGAAAAGCTACTGTGAAAGATCATTTGCAGGAAAAAAAAATCTGTCAATTTGCAAGTGTGAAAATTTTCATCAGAAATCTGGGTCTGTGAGATTGTTTCATCCAGTTGGGGACCAGTAGCAATCCAATCTGACACTGGTGTCCAGTCCAAACTAAGCAACAAAGATCAGAGTGTACTTTGAAGAAATACCTGCTTGAAATGAATCCAGTTGAAAATGACTGGGTCTTTTGTAAATCATGAAAGGAAAGGAAGGAAAGTACACAGGAGAAATTTACTGTCTTTGCTTCACTCTGAGACATGGCTATGGCCACCTTGCACTTGCTGATTATAGTTATTTTACAATACTTTGATGCTCACGTATCTCTTGTGGATGCAGAAGAGCTGTGTGACAGGATGGACAATTGGGTTCAAGATCCAGTTAATAGCATCACCACAGATGCTTTTCCAGTCTGTTTTATTATGGCGAATGAGGACTGTCTCCATTGCGTGAATTCTTAGAATCTGTCACTTTTAATACACCGTTAATACATCAGTTGCCCAGAGCATGAAGATGACTGCTCTCTCTGTACTGGTGCAGGTGAACTGTTCCTGTATCTGTCCTTTTTTCTTCTTCATACTCATTAACTGAGGGGCAAAAAGTGTTGTGGGGCAAATACATTACGCTGGTAGTTTAATGAGTTTGTTGACATCTGTTTCATAGTGCAGATGAATTGATTTAGAGAAGATCATGAGAGGGAAAAGTGTACCTGGTGGCTTTAGTGCTTCAGCATATAAGGTAAAATTTCTTTCTTCTTTTCAAGGGAAGTTAATCCTACAGCCAGGCAGCTAAGTCTATGGTGAGAAATACCAGTGATTTCTCTTTACATTTTGATCATCTCAGAAGATACCCATTCCTGCGCAACCATTTGATCTGGGAGAAGCAAAGGAAAAGCTGATCTTCAGTAAATGCTGGATAAAAGAATATAGATGCCACTGGTTGGTTGTATTTATGTACCGTAGCTTGAGGGGTGTGTGTGTGTTTGTCTGCTGCTTGTATTTAAAGCTGATAAGAGATGCTTATGATAGCTGTGGTATCGGAAGTACTGGCACAGCCATATTGTACAATAGTGTCTTCCGCGCATCTGACGTGTCAGGCTGTATCTGTTGTGTCTCAGCTCTTCCCTTATCTGCAGTTGTTAATGCTAAGCAGTGTTTGCTTCCCAAGTTCTTAGCATACGTGAAGCGAGGCAAAGAGGGAATTATTTTAGGATGAACAGATGTCTGGGTTTGGCGCAGGTAGCCGCAGAATATGGGTCCCTGTCTTCCCGCCAGAGGTTTCTCCAGGATACACTCATTCATGATTTTGGCCTTGGCCACAGGATTTTCCCTGTTTCTCTTTCAGATTAAGACTTTAGAAATTTACCTATTCCCAATCTGTGGTGCTAGACCAGGAGACCGGTGATGGATACTATCAGAAAGCCTGGTATGAGGTATGTGCCTGTTGAATAACCCGTGCCAGGCTGCATGCAGGGTGTAAAGCTTGGTACAGAGCCCTTTCTTGCAGTTTTAATTTGCTATATCGTCTTAGTGGGGAAGCTGAGCTGGTAAGGCTTAGGATGGGATTCAGTGCTGTGCCTAGATCCATTTTAAAGCCTCTGCACTGCCTAAATGCTTGTGTTCAAACCAATGTTCAGACATTTGTTGGCCCCTCATGATGCTTAAGGTTGAAGAAAGTTTTGTGTTGCTGCCGGGATGCTGGAGCTCTCTGCTGGGTGGTGGCACTTGCATCTTGCACTGGCTGCTGTGAGGACCCAAAAAGCAGAGTGTGTGCTGGGGCGGGAGAAGCAGAGGTGGAGGAAGGGCAGGGAAAGGAAAGTGCCGGCAGCAAAGCCTCTCTTTTCTTCTGTTTATGTTGGACTGGCAGGAGCTGATCGGCAGCGGCATCGTGTTCAGCCCCTGGAAAGCTCTCGGCCAGCCTGGGGGCTTTGCTTGGTTTCCCTTGGGGCTTTCCGGCTCCAGCAAAAAAAAGATCCTTGTGAGCACGGGGAGCGCTGCAGTTTTCATTTGCTCTTGTGATGCAGCTTTAATTACTTTCCCATTGTGTCCCCCACTGCTGCATGCAGCCAAGCAGCGCTGGGCTCTGGAGGAGACCCATTCCGTCACTTGCTGGGTGGCTGGAGACAGTTGTGCTTGCTGGATGGGTAGAAGGGGTGGGAGGAACTGGCTCTCCCCAGCCCAGAGGCAGAAGGCCTCTCTCTGATCTTGAATGATGAGCTTCAAAGTTCTTTGTGTATTCTTAAATTCAGGGCAGGCTCTGCTTTTCATTTTTCAAACACAAAGATGTTTGTTTTCTTAGAAATGCACCTAAGTAGTCTCAACTGTGCTGCTTTTTCTGTTCTAGAGTTTGATTTTCTTTTTTGACAAAATACAAAATGACAACATGTATTTTGCACTAAAAAAAAGATGCTGTATCAGGGAGCAGCGACTGAACAAACAAAGGTGTAGGTATGTGGAGAGACGTCTCAGACCACCTGAAGAGACAGCACTGAAGAGAGCTTAAGAACTGGCAGCTCGTTCCTATGAACAGCTCCTGCTTTGTCAGTCAGAATCAAGCGTTCATCTGTACATTTGCCAAATCACCTAGGACCTGATTCAGAGACCTGATCCCACTGGCTTCGAAACGGGCTCAGGATCAGGCCAGGAAGCTGGTGTATCTCAGTCTGAGCAGACTATGCTTTTTGACTACCACTGTGACTCTTGCTAGAAAGCTCCTTGTACAGAGCACAATGATGGCCAAGTAATAACTCTTATTAAATAACTGATGGAAGAAAAAATTATGGATAATTTTTTTGGATGAATATTCATCTCAGCATCTGAAAAGAGAGAATTTCTGAGCGTAAACTGTCACGTAAATAAGCTTAAGTTACTTGATTCTCTTTTACTGGATGGTGCAGAAGCAGGACATGATTCAGATGTCTTTCACCCTCTGTCAGCACAGGTTGAGTTTTACCTGCTGAGAATAATGTGGATAATACACTGGTAAAGCTGTGGAATAACAGGAGTAGAAGTGCTCTTACTTATCCTGCAGTATATTTTCTCCCAGCATCCCCAGCCCTGTCAGCGGTCCCCCTTCACTCTGAAAATATGCGTGTTCTCTTTGAGGTGAAGGAGTTAATTAAAACCAGCTCTCGTGGTGGAGAAAAGGAATGCCAGTCTCTGCAGCGTGCCATCCTGCTGGCATCAGAAACACTGGCAGTGCAGCGCTGTGCCTGTGTGCCCACTCAGTATGAGCAGCACTCCCCACTCCCCACCGCTGCTCCTCGCTGTGTCCAGGGTCCTGCTGCTGGAAACCAGCCCTTCCCGCGGCGGGAGCATTGGGGTTCTCTCTGCTGAGCCAGCTCTTGCCCATCTGCACCAGTCATTGCACGGGCTGGGGCTGGGGCATGTCGCTGGAGGAGGGTACAGGACGAGTGTGATCAGGTCTGTTGTCCATGGGGAGCCTGGCTCCATCCCCGATCTCTGCAGCATATCCCTAATTCTGATGGGGGGTGGGGTCTGACATATGGAAAATAAGAAGGGGCAGCATCTCCTAGTGTCACTTGCTTGTGCCTTTTGATTTTTTTTTTTCCTTTCTGCTAAGCCTGTAACATATCCCTGCCCTTTACTTGTGAGATCAGACTTGCCCAGCACCTCACTACCAGCAGAGCATTTCCCTGCAGAGAGAATAAGGAGGGAGCCTGAGCGAGCCTGACCCTCTGCAGAGGCACAAGGAGGTCCTGCTTGGTGTTATCTCATGAAGTCCTGTCCCTCGATTCAGGTCACCTCCTGGGGAAGGGAGATTTTCACGTTTGAGCCAGTATAGAAGGTCTTTCAATTGCTGTAAAACAGTTTGTCACCAGAAGTCCAGGAGGATTCAACCCATCCCGTCCCTGCAGCACGAGATATAAACCAGAGTTTGTTCCACTTGTTGGGCACGTAGAGACCAGAATTCCTGAGTGTGAATCATGCTGGAGTGCTTTGGATAGCTGCTGCTTCTGGGAGTAAATGATACCAAGCCACTAAATTCTTTCAAATATCTATTCAGTGTGACATCAGTGCTGGCACTAGGATGTCTGGGTGGTGTTTCTCCCACTGCTGTCTGCTTTTTCACTCTGCTCTTCGCAGTCCAAAAGCCACTAGTGTTGCTGCTGATTGGAATAAAACAAAATGCAGAGTCCAGTCAGAGATTTAAGATCATTGGGGGGGAGGGGAGAAAGAAAACAAAAACCTGGAATAAATTTCACTGCTCATGGGAGATGAGACCCAGAGCCCTCTCCAGAGCAGGTGCTATGTGAGTACGGGTTTCTCCCAGTCTTGCTGCTGGGCCAAGCCTTCCTCCTCATACTCCACTGGGATTTCAATCTGTGCTCTGTCTTGGATGGAGAGAGAAATTAAAAAGGCTGGTGACTTCGTAAGGTGGAAAAGTGTTGATTAATGAGAAAGTTTAAAACTACCAAACCCTTCTGAAGAGACCCATAGTGAATGCCAAGGTAATGTTTCCATAAAATGTGACATGCCAGGATGACTCCTAGCCAAAAAATCAGTGACAATAGCTTCCATTCCTCTAGGGAAGGAGTCAGATTACTTTGTCTCCTCATCTAGAAGCATTTGGTTTATAGACATCTGTCTACTTAATCTGTTCTCATTGCTGTAGTAGCACCAACAGCCACAGTGTTTGATATCTGTTTCTTGACACCATGCCTTGAAATGGTAATTTGTTCTTCAGGCCTCATAAAAGGCAGGACCTGGATGCTTTCCTCACCCCCATGTCCTGGGGCCAGCCTGTCCTGCTGGCAGTAGAGAGGACTTTAACCCCCATACTTGTAGCCCAGTGCTGCTCGTGGATGGCTGAGCCCAGTGCAGCAGCCCAGCTCTGCGGGAAGGTTGTTCTCAAAGTGCTTACAGGGATTTGACTGACCAGTGACAGTTTTGAAGGTTATTGTTCATGTAAGTGCATCTGCCCAAGGGAACAGAAAACAACCCTCTTTTTCCATGGGCCATGGTGAAAAAACTTGGAGTTATTTTATAGGTTGTAAAATTAGAGGCTGATCTATGGAATTTTTTAAATTGCTGCAGTATGCTTCTCTGACTCTGGATGAGCTTCCACGTCTTAAGCATGTGGTAAATCTATTTGCTAACCTTTTGAGGCAATCTTGTGCAGCTAAATACTTTGGCTTAATGAGAAGAGCAAGGGGCTGAGAATTAGGGAGACAAGGGAATGTGTGTGAAACTGCAAAAAAAGGAGCACTCTTTTGAAGATGTACCCAGCATTTTTGCTCGAACTGCAGGGCTGAGGAAGAGGGAGGACAAGGGATGAGCTGGGTGAATAATTGGACAAACAGCACTCCATGTTTTCACAGCGCTTTGAGGGTGAATGAAAATCTTCAGGGAAATGTGTTTTGCACCCAGCACGACTATGAGACAAAGCACATATTTCTTTTGTGCCTGTGTGAGCAGAATAGGCACTGTCAGTCCTGCCAGCTGTTAACGTGCCATTATCTAAGTAGCTTCATATACAACATCATTATCTAATAATTAATTTTAAAGGGCTTATTTTAAAGCTTTCCCACCCAGACACACCTGCTGTTTTTCTATAGTGGCTTCTTTAATTTCTGATTTATTGAATGCCATGGGGATTGTCACAGAAAACACTACTGGTTGAGAGTAAAAAAAGAAAAAAATTGTTCCCTCTGTGCTGTCTTCTGCTTTCTCTGTCTATATCTCTGCCAAAATGGGAAGCATTCATTTCATACCCAAGTGAGCTGCGGCTCTCTTGGATGTACCAGAGTACTGCAAGATGTGGGCAAGGTCTCGAGACAGCAGGAATGCACAATCCTACGGGGACGAGTCCAAAGCCTGCTAAGGTCAGTGGGATGCCCTTCACCATCTGCAAAGGCCTTTGCACTGGTCCCATATTTATTATGCTTCAAATAATAGTGATTTGCTGTAGGACCCTGGTGCGTTGAGCTGCAGAGTTATATCAAGCTCTTTTATTGTGGCTTGGTCCAGCAAGGTACAATTTCCTGTAGGATAACCACATACTGTATGATGCCAATTATACTGGTTTTCTGTTGCTGTCAGGTACTGACTAATAGTATTCAGGCTCCGCTAGTTACAGAGGGTGCACGCTGTTCCTGCAATACGGGTCTTCAGAACTGGCCACATTTTCTGTAACTCCTGTGCTATCTACAAAATTATGAATCAAATCGAAGGATCAGACATGTTGATGCTATGACTCCTGTGTGGTGCAGGTCTACCTAATGACCTAATGATGACTTCTCTCTGGAGCTCTGTGTGGAGAAGTCCCCCTTTTAGGTCATTAGTCCTCTACTGAGAGGCAAATCCCTCCCAGGACGGAGAAGAGGCATGGGGTGCACTGACAACATAGGCTGTTAGGAGGGCATGGACATTGAGGTCACCTGCTTGAGGCTGGGATGGGGTCTCGCCCTGATGCCTCTGGCTGTTGATGGACTGAACATCTGGGCAGTCTTTACATACATTTGTACATTCCCTTAATTATAGGTGTAGCAAAGTGCTTGCGAGTGATGCTTTCCCCACCTTTTGCTGGCAGAGCCAGGCCCTTGTTCCCTGCTTGTTCTGTTAAGCTGGGTTTGACAGTTGTAATGGTGCTTCGGATATTGCTGCTGTTGAGGTTTTTCCAATGTAATGGATGCAGAGAACATAGAAATTCACTGTAGCCCAATATAGGTTTCTGTTACAGGAATGATAAAGGACAAATTGTTCCTCCCTGTGGGGGTTTTAGGTGCTGTTATTACAAGGCTCTTGTATTCCCCTGGCTTTGCTAAGCTGGTTTGGCACCTTGCAGCAGGAGATGCTTAGAGGCTGTGGAGGTCATGCTAAGCAGATGTGGTATAGATCTCTGTGAAAGTCTTGGAAAATTCCTGGGATGAAAATTAGTGCAAGTGGCTCTTGATTGTCTCACTGCAATCCATTACCCAAAGCATATGCTTGCTCTTTCCAGGAAGACAGCTCTGTTATCTTTGCCACTGATCCACCAGGAAAGTTAACAAAGCTGCCTCAGAGCTGGTTAGGAGGAATGTAGCACTTTTGCTCATGTGCACAGCTATCTGTCTGCACTGAACACCACACTTCTCTGCCTCTGTCGTGCACGAAAGGACTTGGTTCTCTCCCAAACACTTTCACGCTGGCATGACCACATGTGTGTACCCACTGATAGGCATCCACTCTCCTATGTGGCTGTTCTGCTGTCTATAGACAATTTTTAGTTCCTCCATTGGTAGGCAGTGTGAGTCCCTTCCACCGTCTGCCACGCAAGCTCTGCACAGTCCCGAACGAGAACTACACATTCACAAGAAGTACATAAATAAATAAAATGGAGACAGAGAAACCTCCACAAGAGTGCTGCCTTGGATGGTGCCAGAACAGTCCTGTTCTGCATCCCCTGCCAAGCTTCAGTCTAAAGAAACATCTGCCATTTAACTCAGCTTGGGTATATTTTTCTTTCATTTAAAAGAGCGCCCTTGTAAACATCACTTCAGCTTGGGAGAGACATGCCAAGGATAACTCAGCGCTGTCCTGCCTCTGTGAGCGGCAGCATGCTGAGCAGTGTTCACATTTCAGCTTGCCTCCCAGGAGGGCCGGCTTTTCCTTAAGCTCACCCAGGTCCTGTAGCGAGGAGGTGCTAAATCTCTTGGTGCTGAAGCTGTCTTGCACCTTGCCAAGATGACTTCAGCTCAGCATGGCCTTGGGCAGAGCTCTCGAGTCTCCCTGCTTGTACCCCAACATGACCTACTCTCTTTCCTAACGAGCTTGGCAGATCCTATCTCTCTTGAAAATTACTTCACTCAGAAATAAAGAAAACATGTAACTGTGTATTTATGCTAAAGAGAAGATCCAAGAAGTATATAGCGTACTGCTTGTGCATTGATCTCAAAGGACTTCAGTGAGGAAAGCAAATATCGTGAGCTTTTCTTTATTGACAGGGACGTGGTGGTACTTGTTCAAGGTCCAGATCTGGGATAGGAGCTCATCTTCCTGCAGGAGGTGCAGAGGGGACACCCTGACACACTGTCCCTCCTGTTTGAAGCTAAGCAGTTTGAGATATGTATTGTTCTGGAGGAATTTGCTAACCTCCAGGAGACAGCTATCCATAGCCCGTCTCCATCCCTGTCTGGCAGACTGTTACCCATAGCTGCAAAAGTCCTCTCCTCCATGCACACTAGCCCATCTCGCTGTTTCACAGCTGTGCGGAGAGGTTTGCTCTGGTCTGATGTTCCCAGCTCCTTCCCCAGACCGCTTCTGCAGTTTGCTGAACTACAGCTGGGACTAACACATACAGATGCTTGCAGATTTGTGCAGAGAAGTGCCATGAAAGGCAGTTTCTCAACCTTTCAAAGCTAATTTTTAGGTGTAGCTTGTAGGTTCGGACTGGCTACGGGCAGCTGCCGTGGGTGTTAGTGTAGCGCTGGGTGGTGCTGGTGGAAACTTCAGGCTCCCGAAGCTGCAAATTCAGCTTGCCTCTTTAAGGAGAAACAACTGAATTTAATGAATATTGGTGTTATCTGACATTAGCCTGCTTTCCTTGGCCAAGTTATGCAAAGTGATAGCTAATCCATTTGGGCAGCATTTTTATGTGTCAGTGATGGATTTACCTGACCAGTCAGAGGAGTTCTGAATATGCCAGTGCAGCTCTTCCACATAAGCACATATCCAGAGATATCCATTCCTTTCACAGCAGAGCAGAAAGGTTGCTTTATTATTCATTGGGGGGAGGAAAAAAAAAAGGATATTTACTGCAATGGCTCTGGAGGCAGCCGTATGACCTGTCTTGGGCAGGGCAGAGCCGCCCTGCAGAGCTGCTAGCGAGCAGCGTGCGCAGAGCGAGGTCTCTCCTACTGCAGAGACATCTCCTGCCGCTTCCTCGCTCAGGAGCACGGACTATGTGTGCTATCTATATATGGACACCTGACACCATGGCACCAGCTTTGTACAGGATTAAAGCCTCTCTGTAGTAAATACCCTTGCTTTTAACATTAGCAGCTGAAATGTGTTGTTTGTATCACAGTTGCTTTTGAAGTCATTGGTCACCTTTGTCACCCTGCTGTACTGAACATCTACACAGGCTTTGCAAGAGGTACTCAGTGTCCTGGGGAATTTATATCCTAAATAGGCAAGAGGGACAAGGTTGGGGGAAAGAAAGGGCAAGTTAGTGATGAGAATCTTAAACACAGAAAAATTGACTGGCCTGGTGGGTTCACATGAAAGTCTGTGTTGGAGCCAGTTTAACTAAAATTTCTTCAATTTTACCAAGTGTCTTCAGCACATCCTCATTTCCCCCCTCTGTTCTATGGGGATGTACTGATTTCCTGGTGTGGGGAGGGTACAGGAACTGCCACCTGTCCCTGGGAATGGTATTTTGTTGTTCAGGTATGGGGATATAGGCTGGGCTTTTGCTTTTTACCACAAAGTTTTCTTCCTCCAAGAAAATTGTCTAAAGCATATATTTGTGATCCTTCAAACATCCAAAATAATCCTCAAGTACTCCAAACCCAGGTATCAAAGCCTATGGGCTTCTCTTCTCAGTCAAAGATTTTAATAGTCTAGTGTTCCTGCAGAATGAGAGAAAGATAACTTTTTGGGTCTTTGGTGGCCGAGTACCATTCTTCATGCATTACAGTTAAACTTTTTCCTTTAACCTGGACAGAGAGCCTTACCTTGGGTGGCAGCTGCATGGATGGGATGGGGCTTTGGAGCCCTCTCCCAGCTGAACACAGGCATGCCCCTTACCTCCCAGCCCAACCTCTCTGGGCAAGGGCAACCGTAAGAGCAACTACAATGGGGTCTACATGAACGTTGAGAGTCTAAAATCCCATGGCTGGTCCTGCTGCATGGTGCTTTGGTGCTTATTGTTTTCTCATAGAGGTTATTTAGGTTTTAGCTTCATCCACTGATCAGGGATAGCATAAATGAAAGCTCCTCTCTTCCTGTGGTGAAGTGCGGCAGCATTAGGTGTTTGCTTCAGGGTATGTTTTGTTGCCGGTTGGCCCAAAAGCAGATCTTTTCAGATGCAGGTTTCAAATCAAGGAAGAAAGCACATCAAGCCCCAGCAGCTTACAAAGATGTTTTCTTCTTTAATTAGCTAAATTAAATTGTAATCAACCCACCAGCTAGCACTGATTAATGAGGGTTTGCTAAATGGGAAACTGCACTTACTATTTTTGGTCCATCAAAAAAAGCCAGCAACACGATGATGTTTTAATGAAGCCAGATGGCCAAAGCTGCTGTACTGAAATCCAGCCATGAAGCAGAAGGCTGGAACAACACAGGAAGGTTCAGCACAGGCTGCCCTTGAAGAGAGGAAATGTAGCTCTGATGCTCCAAGGACTGGACAGCTTTGGAAATTCCACCTTATGTTATATTGTTTTGTACTGTTTATAGTGTGACTTGGGGTAGACCTCGCATTTAAATACCGCAAGTCCTAGCAAATGGGTTACTTTATTATTCACAATTATTGTATTATTTAATTATTGTATTATTTAATTATTGTATTCTATTATTCACATCATTTGCTGTCTTCACTGTTATTACTGAGCATAACTCAAATTCATGTTTAGTGGAGTCAAAGGATCAAAAATATTTTGGGGGTTTTTTGTTTGTTTTTGATTTTTTTAGCGTACATTGGTACAAGTGCATTGACTCCAGTGAAAATCAACCTATTGCATTGTTTAGAGACTTGGCCCTGTACGTTTTCCTTGGTAAGCACAGTTTGCATGAAATAAGAGTTTCATAGCCTCATCTCAATTGAAAATAGGATAGGCAGACTTTGTACAAACTTAAACATGCCTGAGCTCTCTGTAATATATCTCCGTGTCAGTTCTGGGCTCCCTCTGTGGTTTGGCACATGATTTTCATAGTCAGACTTTCTTTTCCATGGGCTACCTTCACATTTCAGCCAATGTCAGGTGGGACCCACCTGGTTTCCACTCCTGCTTTACTCCTCTCCATGTTTTGCTATATGTTGCCAAACTATCTGAATATTTTGGCATTACACAAGGCAAGGATGAAATCCCTGAAATTCTCTCTCTCCCTTGGCTTCACTGGAGTTGCTTCTCTCATCTGAAGTCATGTCTAGCATCTCCAAAGTGGACTCTCTGGAGTGCTCCCCTGATGCACCTCTGACCCCTCCGGAGAGGTTATCCTGCGAGGGCAGCTGGGTCAGCAGCTGCTGGAGCTGGTGGGGCTCGTGGCACGCCATGCCTTGCTGCCATGGCCTGGTTCTCCTTGGTACGGAGCTCTTTCTAGTCCCTGTTGTGGACACAGAACAGAAATTTGCCTCCCAAGATACCACAATGACTCACCAACTCAATAGATATTTTTGATGCAACAATTCTGTTTGTAAAATGCTTGCAGTTGATGAATGAATTATGTTACACTCTCCTTTGAGCAGTAAACCATAAACTAAACAAGTAACCAGCAGGAGGCTGCCTGGGTGCATTTCCCTTAGTGTTTGGAATAAACACAAACACAGGAAAAGCCGGAGCATACCATCGCTGCCTACATGGGCTCAGATCTGTACATCAGATATGATACTTGAAAGCAATCAAGATTTCTTGCGAAAGAAAACCTTGGAAGGAGTGTTGCTAAATTGGTTCCCAAAGCATGTGGGTATCTGCTGCTACTGTGCTACGGATGAAATGTCCCTCCTGGGTTTTTTTTAGTTATTCCCCCCCCCCCCCCTTGGAGGCTTAGTGATTACAAGTTATAAATCTTGGTCAGAATATTTGATCCTCACGTCCATAGGGTTCAAAGAACTACCTTACTGATGCTCATACTTCACTACTGGCATTTGCCTTTCTTTTCCATGAGGATCAATTTACTTTGAGGATCTGTCTGTTGATGGATGCGCCACTTGCGCTGCCTTTGGCATGTCTGAAGAAACAGGTCTTGAGTGTTTTGTGGCTGGAACTGCAGTTGGTACTGATGAATTAACTCTGTTCTGGGAGTTACAGGATGTCTGTGTGAAATGGGCGATGCCTGAATCGGCCAGGATGGTAGCTACAGTGAGAGCTGCTGTGACAAATCCTGTCTTGTCTGGTCCTGTGTCAGTGGATGTTTTACTCTATCATTGAGGCAGGTTCTTTCACTGATTTTTTTTTTAATATATTTTCTGTTACTGTGTTATTTTATCATCTTCCTAGACAGCCTTAAACTAATAACAGCAGCTACTTGACTTGTAATTAAATCTAATGACAGTTAAAATTATGCATGCTTGAGTGTTTTGGTCTTTGAAATAAAATTTATGATACTTGCACTTTCTCTTGTGGCAAAAACATGAGCTCTCCTCACAGACAGATGGCTTTCCAGGTCATAAACATTTGGGAAGACAGGATTTAGCAGCAAGCCTTCAGTGCTTCAGAAAACTCTGACTTTTTTGAGTGGTGGATTCCTTGATCTCAAACTACGTTGATGGGGTGTTTGTTCCTGGGAAAGCAGAATAAAGGTGAGTTAACTTTCTCTTAAAATGTTTACAGCACCCACTGCATTTGGCCAACTGATGGAGTTTGGCCTTAAAGCTGCCTGGGGAGACTTGTGGGAGTCACACGCGTGTTTTGGATTTCTGTGCTTTGCCCTGTAGCATTCAGACCTGTAGCGTTTTCGGTTGATAGCTGCTTGATACTTCACTTGGTACACTAAGTGAAGTGAAGTAGCTTTGGTCATAGGATATGACAGTCTGATGTGGTGATAAACTGAGGAGAATCTCTCAATTTTAGACCAGAAATGGCTGGACTGGGTTGAACCTGTTTTGTTCTTGGTGCCTTTCTGCACAACTGGCATTTGCTTGTTGCATTGCTGCTGAGCATGAAGCTGGTGACTTCTTATAGCCCCAAGGTCTCTTTCCAGAGTAATAAATGTTAGTGAAGAGTCCAAGGTCTCTTTCCAGAGTAATAAATGTTAGTGAAGAGTCCATCACCGGGTATGTAAAACTAAGATTATTTTTCATCGTATGTGCTTCTTTGTTAAGAATCAGCAATGGATTTATCTGGTGCCTGGCACTCGCTCAATGATGTGACATTATTTTTCTGCAACGTTTGCAGTTAGCTTTCAGTTTTACTACACTGAAAAACTGGGAGTCAGCAACAAATTGCATGCTTTTGCTCTGCCTCTCCTTTTCCAGCCCACTTTCCAATATTCCTCTATATTCTTGAAGCATAATTTGTTCTCTGCTCTTACACCATCTCCTTGCTTATCTTGATTCCACCACATTTCTGATGCATCTAAATCAGTATCCTTAACTGCAAATCTGGTGTACCAGGGTGTAAGCAGGACATATAGTTGAGATATTGAATTTGGAGATGCAAAAGTGATCAGAATCATTTAGAACTGATACTTTTTTCCAGAATATGAGAGCTCATGCAATACATAGAGGGCATAGGTTCCCATGCAGAGCTGGCCCAGGACCAGCTGCGCATAGGACAATATTCAGCGTGCCTGGGTGTCACTTTAAAGCAAAGCTAGCCAAATGCGACTGATAATTTTCTTCCAAAGGATTCTCCAGTCTTACACTGGAGACAGCTGGTGTTTGATCTGGGGAAGGAATAATAGCTGAGTGAGGGTCTTGGGATTTGATCATGCATTTTGAGAAGAAGGAGGAGGGGAAAAAAAAAGAAAAGCCAGTCTAAGCATGTGTTGCTGTAGCAGCTCCTATGGGCACTGCATGGGGGGAGGCTCAGGCATGGCTGGGGCAGACGGGTTTAGTCGAGGCATCCCGGTGTGGCAGTCATGGCAGATGCAAGTGGGACAGCATTGGCAAGAGGAATGTTTTTTTTTTCTCGCAGCTCTGCCGAGGTGCAAATTTGCTCTCCAAGATCTGCTCAAACTTTGGCCTCGCCTTTTAATGCCCTCAAGCAAACACTGAAATGAGAGGTTCCCTAGCAAGCACCCCAGCAAAATGAAAGATCACCTGCTGATCTGGAAATCCCACCTCTCACAGCGTGACCATGAACTAGTGACCTAGAGCGAAAGAGCTAACCCAGCCAGTTGTTGCCCATCTTGCAGCTGTGAGTGAAACAAAACTGTGAATGTCGATTTATTGCCCAGATCCCCTTCTGGGAGCATGTGCCAAGGTTTTTCTGTCTGGTTAGAGGTATGCTGAAGAACTGCTGGCCTGGTTATCTCCCAGAGAGCAAGGTGGGACATGCTTTTAAGGGTGGCCCAAAGCAGCCTCATCTTCTGCCCTTGCAATCACGGGGTTGCAGGAGCAAGGAGGGGACTCAGACCGGGTGCGGATTGTCGATAAGCTTAAATCAGGCTCCACCAGTGGGTGAGGAGGAAGGTTTGTGCTGATGATGCTGTGACTCTGCGAGAGGGAGTTGGGCAGAGGGTGGGCGCCGCACCAACCCCCACCGTGGGTGCTTGCCCTGTCCAGGCAGGTTTTGGACAGACGGATGCGCAGCGCGGTGAGCAGCTGCTCTCTGCTACCTGAACTGCAGGACTTTTTGTAAGTGTCCTGTGGTTTGAACAAAATGGACAGAGGATTTTTTAAATTAAGTCTAAGCAAACTGATGAATAAAACTTCATCGTAAAGTGAGAAATTGTGTTGTTTTGCCTCCTATAGACTGAAATGAGACAATTCAGTACTTGGAAAAAGAAAAAAAAAAAAAAAGGATTCTTTAATTTCTGGGTGGATTTGCAAATGGTATGGGTAAGCACAAACGTCATCCTTTTCTGGCAAAGACAGTGTCCAGCTGAAAACATTGCCTGGCCCCAGCTGTAGTCTGTTGCCTTTTTCAGCCACCAGAGTGGGTACCCAGCCTTTCCTAGCTGGTAGGAGCATCACAGGGGCCGGCATTGCTGTCCCAGCCCTTTTTGGACACCCTGCCATGGTGTATTTACAGCTACACTTTCTTTGAATCTTGAGGCATTACTAAATGCTCCCTGGCTTAAATTAGCAAAAAAATGGGAGTTTTGACTTCTACCTGGAGTTCTGCTGGTGAAATCCAGCCTGTGGGGCACTGAATGCCCTGGAGATGGGGGATTTAAGACTTCAGGATGATGGAAGAGCTTCTGGTCTCGCCACACAGAGACGAAAGAGCTAGCAGACAGGGTGCAGGTGTAGGGCCATGCTGTGAGGTATGCAAGCATATGGCCACATGTACCCACACATCCCTTTCACAGTGATTTCAAATTTTGTTTATGCAAAAATCAGCTCTTGGATCTTTGACTGATGATAGCTTTTTGCAAAGAGGAATAAATAGGGTGCAATAATTATTTTATAGCTATCGTTACCCAAGCAATTAATCTATGTCTTGGAGGTGGCAGTTCCTTCTTTGGACCTCACTGACAGCTCTGGCTCCCCCATTTATATTCAGCAGGGTCTCATAGTTGAGTTGCTGTTTGGATTCTGGCAGCGGACAGCTGTCTAATGTTTGGTATCTGAGTGTGGCTGCTGCCTCGTGAAGTTAGTTGGGGATGCAGAGCTGGGGTCCATGCTGCTTGTGAACTGCTCAGAGCCTTGGTTTTGCCTCTAGACTTGGAATAATATTCCCTTATCGTTCCCTGTGCTGAGAGGTGATGGATACGAGTGTTTGAAGCGGCAAAAAAACCCCCAGCCTGGGGTGGAAATTGAAAGGCTTGAATGAAACATCTCCTCATTCAAAGATGACCCAGTATTGATCGAAAAGTCGCTTGCAATCATTCCCTGATTTGTAGGTGTCTTCTTTTATCTTGGCTTTGTTGTGCTTTTTTGACAAACACACTTGCAAGCCCCAGCTGAGAGCACAGCACAAGCTTCAAATGGGAAATGAGACCATGCAGCCCGGGGCTGAGGCTGTGTGTCCTCCTGAGGAGGCAGGGAACCCCTGCACCCTGCGTCGAGCCCAGCTCACCTCCCAGGGCACGACAGGACCACAGCTTCCACGTTGCTGATGCTTCTTCCAGGGCGCTTATGGCACCTACAGAGGCAGGCAGGCTTTTTGCAAATATTTCCAGTGAGACATGTTAGTTGTGGCAGGCTTGGAGAAGTTTGGAGCAATGCCACTGGGGACAAACGGGTTAGACTGATTAACTCTGGAGACAGATCTGCTCCCACGTCTTTTGGTAACTCTTCTGCACTGTCCTCACTGGTGTGTAAAGCCTGGATGACTTGAGAGTTGCAAACTGCCACCTCCTTTTGACTATCTGATTTTAGAAAAGATGGATTGTGCTTTCTAAAGGCTCAACCCATGGTAGCTTTCCTTCACAACGATGGGAAGTGCTTGTGCTGAGCTTGTCTTGAGCTTGTCTGGCTATTTCTGAGCAAAGAGAAGTTAAAATTGCAATTTCCAAAGAGAGAGGCCAAATTTTACATTCTGACCCATGATAAACACCTGGTTATGTAAGCAGGAAATGGGTTCATGAATAAAGCAAGCCTCTTCACCTCTCATGCATGGGCTTCCTCTTCCTTAAGAAAGGGTGGATGATGCTTTCCTGTCTCTAATGGGCTTTGATTAGTGTGGCCCAGCCTGAGGAGGGTGTGCAAACTAACAAGTACTGTTAACGTAGGCAATAGCCAAATATAATGGTATCTCTGCCCCTTTGAAATCAGAAAGGGTCTAATCCTGAGGTAGGACTTGCTGGTAAGTCTGCTACACTGCAAGCAGGGTGCAGGTAAGGCACCCTGACCTGCAGGACCACTGCGGATGGGGAGCGTGGAGGCGGTTGGGAACACGAAGTGAGGGTCCTTCCTTTTTCTGCAAGAGTTCAACGTTAAAACGGCATGCATGAGAGTCCTCTTTCATGACCTGTGCATGAAAGAGGCAATTGCTGTTCCAAGCATATCACCTGGGGAGGCTGGAAGCAGAGCTTTTACCTTGCCCGTGAGCAATGACCACTTAAATGCCTTGGAGATGAATAGATGGTTAAAACCTAGATTCAGTTTCTCTATAAGCAAATGGAGTTCACTGCCAAATGGCATATCACACTGCAGTTCTGAATTTACTCCTAAGCATTAATTTGCTTCTCATTCTGTAACTTGGTTAGAGTTGTGTTGGTATTGCATCGTTGTATCCTCTCTAATGAGGCAATGCGGCTAATGCAAGCAGAGGACTCCTGTATGGCTGTTGGCAGTATCCCAGAAAAGTTACTTTAGACTAATTGGAGAAGTGCCAGACATCATGGAGGATATATTTATACTAATGATCCTTTATTATCAGTGAAAGCCAGGACAGGCAGAGTGTTCTTGTTGTAGGCAGGACTACATTCACTCTTTGTAGCAGTAAAGAAAAATCTCCTGTGAACAGAACAAGTGATCTCACTAATGGAGAACTTGCACTTTTATAATTGAGGGTATTAGGGACTTCAGGTAGCATAGCTTTGCCCATTGGAGATCACATCTCCTCACCCCCTCTCCTCTCCCTCTGCCCTTTCCTCCTGGACTTGCTGATATAAATCTGGTCCCTTAGGCTGGATGTTGCAGTTTATTGATGGATGCCCTGAGAATAACAACATCAGAGGTTCCCAGTTCCTCCTTGGAGGAGGGCAGATACACTGTCCAGGACAGATGATGCTCCCCGACATCGGTGCTCATGTGTTTGGGGTCAGTGCATTAGGGGATGCTAAGTGTTCCCTGACTGTGGCACTGTCATGGGAAGCCTGCCTTGCTAACATGAACCATGGTGTAACTCCGCTACAGAAACCTGTGTGAATGGAGAATCAAGCCCAGTGCATAGACATGAGTGTAGAATAAATGTGAATATGACCAAAACCAGGACAAACACTCCTGGGATATGCCTCATTCATCCAGTCCTACCCCAAATTCAAACTGGATTGCATGTCACAAACATCAGCTGCTTTGTCTTTATTTCATTGTTTTCGGTCCTCATACAACTACAAATTTAGCATTACTGCTAAAGAAAAGAAAGAGCAAACTACAGCCATTCACAAGATAACATAACTTTAAACTCTGTGAGACAGCTGATACTATTAAAAAACATGGCCTTATTATAGGCTTTCATTATTGATGGCTACTTGAGGAGACATACACTGTAAAATATAAAGATAAAAAGTGAAAGGCTATTTAGATGGATGTTCAGCTGAATGTTGCTAGCATCAAATCAGTGGCACTGAAGAAAATGAGAACAGACATACGGCACAGCCTCTGGACTAAACGTGTGCACATTATGGATCTGCTAAGGCTCTGCCTTTACAATGTACACTTTAAATCAAAGCAACATTGAAGTCAATATTGATTGTTCTTGGAGATATATTTTACCTTCAGGCACTGCTGTTTCCCAAAGGAGCGTGAGCAAGAATGTATGTCTCTGTGCAGTGCTGACTGCTTGTGGACAGGGATCTCCCTGAAATCCTCTGAAACCGATTCCTCCTTTGGAAGTACCCACTGCTGCTGCTAAGAGACCGCTGCCTGTTCTTCAGGTACTCCCTGTAGTTTTTGGTGAGCAGGGTGTAGAGGAAGGGGTTGATACAACTGTTGCTGTAGGTCAGACAGGTTGTCAGATAATTAATGTTCTTCATCACCTTGGGAGATAAAGGGAAGGATTCATAATACTGGAAGAGGAGCTGCCATATCCAGAAGGGCAAGAAGCAAGCCCAGAACACCAGCACAATTGTGAAGATTAAATAGAGAACCTTTTGATTTGGCAGCCGCTTGGTCTGCTTGAAGGATGCTGTTTGCGACACCCAGTAAATCTTAGCTAATCGGATGTAAAGGTAGCCAATGATTACTCCTGGGCCCACGATGCTGGTACCAAAAAGGATGGTGAGGTAGACTTTGTAGGACAGCTTGCTCCAGGTGGGCAGGCAGATGCTTTTGTTGTCCCTTTGCACCAGCTGGATCATGATGAGCATTGGAAGAGTGAGCAGCAGTGACACCAGCCAGATAACAACAGCAATGGCCTTTCGATAACTCTTGGACCTCTTCACTGTGTCTAGGGGCTTCAGCACAGCAAAGTAGCGCTCCGTGCTCATGACCGTGAGGGTGAAGATGCTGGCATGCATAGTGAGGAAGTCCAAACTGAACAGGATGCGACAGCCAATGTCCCCAAAGTACCATTTCTGAATGAAGTAGGTCCCAACGATGAAGGGGATGGTGAGAAGGTAGAGCAGGTCTGCCAGTGCAAGGTTGATGATGTAAATATACATGGAAGCAGATGATCGCAAGTAATGGCACATCACTAGCAAGGTGTAGACATTGCCTGTCACCCCAATCACGCACATGAGGGAGAGGATTGTCCCGATGGTGCAGATGGCAATCATGTCCTCCATGGAACCAGCGGCTGACATGCCATCCCCGGTGGTGTTGGCAGAGGCGTTGGGTCTGATTCTGAACAGGCTGCCCTCGCTTGTGTCTGTCACCATGTAGGGGGTTGCAGAAAAGTGGCTCTCTAGCTCGTCGGTTAGGGACATCCTCCTGGTCTTTTAATGCCAGCGGCTTTTTTCATGCCACAGGGTTCTGAAGGTCTGTTCTTTCTGCTCTGAGAAATGCGGCTGCTGGGAGATGATGCACCATTTCTTAGCGGGGTCTCATCCAAGGAAGATCTGCGTTCTCCACTAGAGGAAAGACATCAGAATCAACATATTAGAAATCTGTCAGAGCAACACAAATTATCATTTAGAAGTTACCTGTCCCTGAGTGTGTATCTGCACTGTCTGCATGTACCAAAGGTCTTCTGCACTGAGGCCACTCACGTGTAAGGTTCATGCTAGTATTACAAGTGCACAGCTTTGAGAAATTACATGTCTAGTATAGCCGTGGAAAAGACACAAAAGAGATTGTGTGGATAATTGGCACCGCTTGCTGCAATCCTTAAAGTTAGTTTGGGCTTGGGGGAAAAAAGTGCGCTTCCTAAATTCCTAACGGCAATTTACAGACCTAGCAGCATGATTGCTTAAACCTCTTTGCTAAGCTCTTAACTCTGAAGGAATAAAAGACCCCAAAAAATGGAAAACAAACTTTGGATTTACCATTTGCAGTCAAATTGTGATACACTCAAAGTCCTGTCCAGCATTTTTGCAGTGTTTTTACAGAGCAACTTCCCTTGAATGAGAAGCTCCTGCTATGTCCTGACCTGCAGTTTCAAATTGTATTGCAGTGACGGAAAAAACAGAGCAAGGTGTCTATAGAGCAAGGTGTAGGTTTCGCTGTGGGTTTTATATGTCTGTACACAGGTTTCTTCCTGCTCTCTGTCAAGTGTGATCCTGCAGATTTTCATGTGTCCGTGCATAGGAATGTTTCAGACCGACCTGTCTGTGAACCTGTCTAAACAGCCTTATGCAGTGAGGTGTGAGATTGCTCTGCGGCGTGTTAGGCAGGTAGGCAGCCTTTGTACATGGGAGCTTTTGGTTAGCTCAAGCTCAACGCTATACAAATCATGACTGCATTGCTTTGAATTTATACTGGCTCTGGGTGTAGGCAAAGGGAGATCAAGCCTATCTGAGAGCAGCAGTGAAAAAGTAGCTAAAATGTCTAAATTTTAAGGCATACCAAAAGCCTGTGCCAACCTAAAGGTCGCTGCACACAGAAGTGTGTTTGCACTACATATTTTATGGAGCTCACATTGTCTCTCCGTTTGGAAAGTGCTGTGAGAAGGGGTGCTGGACTGCCTTATCCTTGCAGGGCTCAGCAAGCACTGACTTTCCTCTGCCTCGTTTCACTGAGCAAGTTGGGTTTGTTTTATCCTGGGAATTTGCTAAGTTTTGCAGCTTTTCCCAGTGAGTTCAGTGTCCCTTTGCCTCCACGCCAGCTCTGACTCTTTTGCCTCTTTCCTCTGACTATCTCCTTGGCAGCAGGATTACAGCACCAGGCCCTCCTCAACTGCGCTTGTGTCAAAGACCCTGACAGTGACCTCTGTAGCACTTGAGGATGGACAATGTTTATCCTCTTCATGATTCGCCTTCTCTTCTTCCTATTACTACCTGCTGCAGGTGATGGGTGCCACGGAGATGTCATGCAAAAACTCTGTATAAAAGAGGGCAATCCAGTACAGAGGGAGATTTTTCCTTACTTAACAATTAGGATAGATGTGCAAAAAAAAAAAAAGAGAAAAAACACAATACGCAGAGCCCATCTCCCACCCATATCCCTTGGGTACAGACGTTTGAGGGGGAGAAATGAAGCGTGATTCTGCAGCGGTCAGTGTTCCTTCAGGACGTTGCTCCTCTCGGCTGGTCTCCAGCAGCTTCACCAGTATCTCAGCTTTCTTGGACCTTGCAAACCAAGTCTGCCTCTTCCCTTCCTTGTCGTGCTGTGCGGTCCCCTCCTGCTTGGCTTTGGTCATGTGCAACCAGCCTGTTCATGCACGAACTTGCTCCCTCATCGTCCACTTTATCCATGTTCATGTACGGGCTGTGCTGGCAGCAAAAGCATCATGCATGAAGAAGACATGGATGCTCAGGGAGCTCTGTCGGCTCCTCTGCCACACGATTGCCGGCACATTTCTTGGAAATGAATGGCTCTGCATGGGCTGTTCCAGCTAAGCCTGGAGCTGCTCACACACGCAGCTATCAAGCTCCGTTGGATTTGTGATAGCCCATTTTCAGGAGCATGTTTCCATGGCCCAAGTGCAGCTGCAGTCTTCTTGCAGCTGCCTCACTTTGTGTTCGGGCACTTGTAGCAGATCTGCGCCGTGCCTGTGCACGGCTGTGCGGTTCCCTGGTGTGACAGCTCCTGCCGGAGAGAACTCAGCACACCGCGTCCCCCCGCTCTGCTCCTCTTCCACTGAACCTGCAGTTAGCTTCATTCATAAAATTACTACAGCACTAATTCAATTCAGACGCTTTCCCTGTCTCCAGACAAAGCCTACAGCTAGGCAAGTCCTCACTCCCGGAGGAGGAAGATTGAGCAAACTGGGGAAACCTTGCATCATTTTAAAGCCACTGTCATTGCTGCACACGTCCATAAATGCACACACTTACGCACATGCACACACACAGTAGAGAGCTTGTTATTCCAAGCAGCCATTCAAGCATCTTACAGTCTAAGCAATTTTCTCAGCCAATCCTGCCTTTCCCCCTACATTATCATCACACAGGAGTACCATGCACATTCCAGCAGCTACAAACAGAAATGAATTCCTCCTGCTCAAACCTTGCTTTTAAATCCAGCAGATGAAGTTTCCTACAAGAAATAAAATAAAAATGAATATAGTAGTATCAAAGCTGAAACTTAAAAAAGGAAAAAAGAGGGAAAAAAAGAGAATCCTCCTTCATGGGCAGACAGCAAAGAGATCCCTGTGCTCTGTCGCATCTGGAAAGGCAGCAGCAGGAAGGGAGCGTGCTACCTAGCCAAGTATGTTTGAAATCTGTGCGCTCTTAATACTCTCATTCTCCTCCCTTCACTCATGCCTGCTATTTCTGTTACTCAGTGACGTTAGGCATAGCGTGGTTTTGACTGCAGCCAGTGAAGAGCCTTTTTAAAGCAGCAGCATTTTGACAGCCATGGCTTGTTTAGCCGGCTCCCCCCCGCCTGGCCATGAGCCAGCTGTGGATGCGGGATGTCAAGGCTGTTTTCATCCCGGGACCGGTGATACGAGAAGCCATCCCGCCCCTCCTTACATCGCACTGAAGAGTGCAAATGCCTGACCTTGCCTAAGCAAAACCGTTGTGTCAGAGGAGAGCGGTTGGGCCAGGGAGGGTTAAATTCCTGTGGGGGAGTCAGCTGCCCAGGCAGGCGGCAGAGCTCCTCGATTCAGAGATCAATTCCAAAGTGAAGCCGAAGTTTATTTGGGTTGGAAAGTGTATTAACAGATGAATCTGTGCGGTGGTATCACGCACCACAGCATCTGAGATATTTCAGTCTGGCGGCAACAAAATGATACCCAGGTTGTTAGGGGTTCAGCTGGTTGCCTTTCCCTGGCAATGCTCAAGGAGGGTAAAGAGATCATCCAGGAGTCTAGAAAAAACGTGGTGTGAGGAAGAGACTGGTGCTGAGAAATGCCAAAGCTAAACCCAGGATTATTTTGATAGCAGCTGAATATTGTGTTGGTTGCTTGCACACGATGGGGATGCTCTTCTTCCCAGTTCCCTGCTTTAGTTCTGTGGACTGCAAGGGAGCGGCTTCTGATTTATGCCGATGGGAAGTGAGGAGCACCCATCTCTCCCAGGGTGTCTTCTGCTGGACATGGGTGTTTGGGAGATGCCTGCCAGGCCCATTGCTTGCTTCACCAGTTTGCACTGGGGCAACCACTGCAATTAGGTGATGCTTCCCAGCGTGGGGCTCTGGGGAGGCAGCAGCACCTTGGCACGCCAGCACCTTGGCACGCCAGCACCTTGGCACGCCAGCCATCCCCGGCTCATCCATCCTGCATCGCTGCTACTAACTGAGAGCTGTTTCCTCCTCCAGCTCCTTCCCTGGATACTTGTTGCATCCTTTCTTCTTTGTTCTCAACCTTTTACACTGTGCTATCTGGGTGCTTTCAGATGGATCTTGTGTCTAAGGTTGTGTCTTCCTGCAATGCGAGCCGAATTTTGCTTGAGCTACATGGGGTGACTGGTAGCACCTGGGAGGATTGGTGAGCACCAGTTGTGGCTGTCCCCATAACACGGCAGTGGGTGTGCAAAGCAAGGCCTCTCTGAGATGAGTGCTTTCGAGTGTGGTGAGGACTTGGGTTAGGAGCAGATTTTCATGTGGAGGCTTAATTTTGCAATGAAAATAGATGTTATGTTAGCAGCTCTAACAAGGGCTGGCTAAGCTCTAAAACTCCAACACAAGCACCCTCAAATACACATAGTTTGCTCTAAAGATTCGCTTTAAATCTGCATTTTGTGGCTGGCCCCTAGACATCTGTGGGAAAGTGTGGGCTGGAAGCTGTTTCTCACGCGGCTCTCCGGGTGAGATGGAGCTGCCCATCGATTGTGTGACTCCAGTGAGCAGCAGCGGTCCCTTGGTGAGCACTGATGGCAAAGCTGTTGGCAAAGAGCTTTATTTGTAGGTGGCCCACTGGGAGCAAGAAGGTCATTCATATGGCAGTCTCCTCTCTGCATACAGAGCAGGGACAACCCGCTGGTGTCCTTGAAACCCTTTGCGTGGGGGGGTGCATGTAACTCAAAGGGCACATTGGCACAAGCCCTGTGCAAATGCAGCGATGCTGACTGGGGAGGTGGGTGTCTCTGCTGGGCATGGCTTGGCCATGCTACTTCAATCTTCAGTGTTTGGTAGGTGTGTGCAGGTGTCTTTCCAGGCACCTATGCTGGAACTGTCATGCTCCTGTCACTCCTCTGTCACTGAGGTGTCAGTTGGGTTGGTATTGACCCATGCCAGGGAAAGGAAAGCAGAATGGGATGGAGGAAGGTTTCTGGACCAGTTTCCTGGACCTGTTGGTCCCAACCTCGTGCTTCCTTTTTTGGTGTTTAAACCTCTTGAAAAACGTTGCACCAGTGTGTGTGTTCATCAGGAAATCTCAGAGCCCATGGGGCTGCCATTCGGCAAAGCTGGACTCCCATATGGTCTGTGTCATGCTGGAGTCGTCAGAGGAGGTGTGTGGAGGGGCATTCGAGAGCAGCGTGGACAGTGTCAGGTTCAGAGCCCTGGCTCAGAGGGTTGTTTGTGGTTGTAGTTTTGCTGCTTCTGTTTCCCTTATTTTCCTCATCAGTACAAGAGAGATCATTGAGCTCACTCATCTCCTGGTACCCTGAGTTTCAGGGTGTTTCACATTTGTCAGATGCTATTAGAGCTATGGACAGGACTTCCAGCCTGCATGATTTGTAACAGGACTAGGAACTGTACAGTCAATAATGGATGAAGGTAGGAGCCCTCTCAGATATGAAACAGGTCTGTTCAATCATTCGAACAACATCCACTGCTACAGGGCTCGGGTTCTGCATAGGGGCCTTTGAAGTGACTGCAAAGGTAATAACCATTATTATTCTATTAAACACAGGTCAAAAATGACTTCTTCTCCCCTTTGATATAAGGATTTATGCCAGTGCTATGTGAATTTGATTGTGTTTGTTTACTGGTTCAAACTCAACTGAACTAGTCAAATCTCTCATGTCTCTCGAGCTGGGCTGTGCACCCCACCAGCAGTCTGCTGCCTTCCCCAGTCTGTGCAGAGCCCCTTTAGCATGTTCCACTTCTGCTCAGGCAGTTTTGAGATGAGGTTTGCTAGCAGCTATGGGCTCCCTTCTGGTTTGAGCTAGAAGTATAAATTTGTCTATGTATCACATTTTAAAAATGTAATAAAGTATTGCTCCCTTTGTGTAGGGAAGAACCTGTACAAATGCAGCTAAAATTGATAAAAGAATCTCATGAATGTGTCTGCATTCTTGGCCTGGGTCAGGTCTGGAAACATGTGCAAGCTCAGGGTAAGACGTGATTCCCATTCGCCTGACTTGGTTTACTCATCTCCATGCATGATCCCCTTTAATACCCAGAAGTACTCATGATATAGCATATATCTTGTCTGCACTGCAAATGTTATCATGGTCACACAGAAATTCAAATTAGCTTATGAGAAGCCTAAAGGAGACCAAGCATTTGCAACATCATGCCGAGCCCAGGTTCTCCTGGAGTCACGCTGCCAGCCAGGAGCCCACGCAAATGGCAGCAGCTCCTGAGGAAGCCCATTGGTGTGGTGGTTGTGCTGTGAAGGACATAGCAGTCCCTAAGTCACTTCTCGTTGCTAGGAAAGTTGCATTTAAATCCCTCTGTTCCAGCACTCATTGTCTCGGACACATGCTAATGTGATATCCAAGCCCCCAGCTGGTCCCCAACTGCTTTTTTCACTCTTCCTGCTATCTGTCCCCAGCAGTGGACGACCCACCCAAGCTCAGCCAACACATTTGTAGACTTCAGTGAGCTTTCTTGGCATTTTGGTCTCCTTTCTTCCTGTTTGGTTTTTTTTTTTTTTTTTTTGCAATATGAAACTTCGGTTGTCCTTTCTGAGTCGCATGGGCTTTGCTCTTGGCTGCTTTGTGTGAAAGTGAGACTCCGGGGGCTGAAATCACCAGTTTGTTTTCCCTCAGCCAGGATTCCTTACACAGGTACTCGGTTTATAGCTGCTCTGCATATGGAGGGTCATCCCTCGCTGAGTTCTCTACCAACCCAGGAGGATTTGTGTGTTGCTATCAGCTTTTCCCCTGCACATGGATAAGTTGCATGGACAGTCTGAGGACTGGTGCTGAAAGGGGACTGAGGTGCTGTCCTAGGTTGTTAGCTACCAAATGTGGTGTTTCAGGCCCAAATGGTGTTACTGTCCAGGGCAGGGGAAGTAACCCAGATGTTCTCTGCTGGTGCTCTGGAGTTTGGGTGGGAAAGGGCAGAGGGATCAAGCTCTGGCTCCTTGGGATTTGCAGGTACAACCTGTGCTAGCTCCAGCCTTGGAGCATTGTGAAAGCTGGTCCCGAAGGGATGGAAGGAGCAGAAGGGGCCAGAGCTTCTCCCAGCTTTCCTCTTGGGACTGCTTTTGTGTATCTAATGAACTGTTGCTCCTCTGTCTCCTGAATTTCAGCTTGCTGTTACAGGGACCTCTTCAAGATCACACAGATCACCTCTGTTCTTACATAACAGTTATAATTTTTGGACTCCTATGAGGTCCAAAGCTTTGCTGTATGGTGTTGGGAGACCAAAATCCACTGCTGCCCTAGACTGATGTGGTCAGGGTCTGGTCTCCTCAATGTGGATTTTCCCTTTGAGGTTCAGGTCCCAGTGTTCCCAGGAAGGTGCGTGTAATGGGGATTCATTTCACACCCCTCAGGGATGAGGTGAACTGAAGCGGGCGGGGTCACTTTGTGAGGTGACAGTGGGGCAGGGCTGCAGGGTGCAGCAAGGCTGAGCTGCCTCAATGCTCCTCGAGGCCCCGCGCAGCTGGGAGGATGGAGGGGCCATGGCTGGCTCCTGGGGAGGGGTATGCAATCAGCTCAGGAGCGTTTTCCCTGGTTGCTCTCCTCTGCTCCGATTGCACCACCCCACTAAGGAGACTCTGGGCTGCTCTTAGGACAGATATACTTTACAGGCAAACCATATTAGGAGGAGATGTTATTCCATCTCCACAGCTGATCTGGCTCCAGCCCTGAGCTCTGGATGGCAGACGGGAAGGCATTCATTGTCCTGTGTGACATGTGCGAGTGGGATCATTTGGCCAGCCCTCGACACTCACAGACTGGTCTGAGTGTCCATGAGGCGTCCTGGTGCCTGCCTTGGGGCTGGCAGTGCTCCTGCAGCTGTGCCAGGGACCCGAGGCACTGGACAATCAGATTTAACATCTGGTGTTTGACATGTGGATGGGGATGATTTCTCCACACTGAAGGATTCATCTGTTTGGGGCTAGCACAGACACCGCTGGTCCCTTGGGGGGAATGGAGCTGGGGACACTCAGGATCAGGGGAGCTTCCGAGGGAGGAAGCATCACTGCCTCCTGCATGGATCCTCCTGCTCAATGCCTTTTCCTGTGCACGGAGGTGCAGGGTGTTCTCCAGGAGGAGGTCTGATGCACGTACAACCTGCAGAGCATCCAGATCCTGCCTCCTGTCCCAGTCCTCTGGTAGGATGGCAGCACACCACTGACTGAGCATCCCGTGCACCCACCAGGTGGGCAGAATTCGTCCCTTGTGTAACCTGCAAGACACATTGCAGAGCTGTTAAATAGAGATGACAGTGATTCTGTGTCATAGACAGATCCCACCATGCTCTGCAAAGGTGGGAGGAGAGCCTCAGCTACCAGGTATGATGCAGACCACCTTGATGGTGAGTAACAAGGGGGAGTTACAGCCTCCTTAATTCTTTCTCTTCCTGCCCTCTGGAAAATCCATGTCTGCATCCTAAATAACTCTGCAATTCAAAAACTGGTCATTATGTCTCTGCCTTCATTCATCTGTCCATCCTGCTGTGTGGTTTCCCTAATGGGATGTGATGAGCTGGCCATCTCATGGAGGTTTATCCTCCCTCTTGCTCCAGGGTTGCTGGCATTAAGTGACTGAGAACTCTGTTAAACTTTCTTGAGCATTGTGATGGGCTAGGCTGAGGCTGGATTCGACACAGATTGTCAGTGCTTATCCCAGATTCAGCTTTCTTTGCAAACAGCTTAGATCACCCTCAGGTTATGGTCCGGGAAGCCCTGGCCAGGTGAGTCTGTTGCTGGAGCTGTGGTTGTACAGCAGCTATGACTGTGCAGCTCCTGCTGCTGGCAGGCAGAAGCTGGTGATCTTTCTATACCTGGGACTAGATGGCCTTGTGTGTCCATCAGACAAAATGAAGTGGTTTAGCTTAGTTGTTATTTCCCAAATGCAGGGATATTCATTGGAAAATGAGCATGCCAGTGTATCCTGGCTGGTGTGTATGCATTTCATTGCTGTCTATTGTACCAGCAGACTCCCCTTAGCATGTGTGGGCTGGTTAGTCTGTTAAGAGGCTGGCCTGGATCCTGTTTGGTTGGTGATTTTGGTAAGTTAGTGGAGATCCTTACTACACAGCAGCTGGATGTCTGAATGAGGCTGGAAGATGGGACAGCAGTGCACTGCAGCGTGTACAGCTGAGTTGTGCTCAGGTACAGCCCTCTGTGTCACTTCAGTCTGAAATAAGTGTGGAAAACAACATTAACACACTACTACAGGTGCTTTTTCTACCGTAGAAGTCAAGGCGTTCAGTGTTATCACATCAAACTGGGTCTTGACTGAAGAGCACATCTGTACATAAAAGTTTCTGCCAAGAGGGAGGCAGAGCAGCAGCTATACTTCTTGGTTGTTTGCATGTAAAAGAAGTTTCTAATGTGCTTATTTATGAGGGGTATCTAATGCCAAAGGGCCTTGGTTCAAATGCAAACAAGAACTTAAAAAATTGATTTACAATATATTTAGGCTTTACAAGTCTGCTTTGCCAAATCCATTTACCCCTCAGTGTATTTACACTTGCAAGCCACAATAGTAACAATAATTAGACCCAACCCAGGTACTGTGATTTTCATCAGAGTACCAGTGATGTCTTACTGGAGCGTGGGTTTTCAGAGGCTTTCCCCCTAACTGCTTACATTTACACGGAAACTTTATAACTCATTTTTTCTGCTTTTTTTTTTCCCTGCCCAAGCTCTTGGGTCTTCTGCCACCATTAGAAATTCTTACGTAACTGCTGGTGTCCTGGATCTGAGATGTCTGGAAAAGACAAAGCATCTAGAACCTGCCAAGGAGCAGTTTTCCTCACCTGTCTTCTACTGCTGCATCAAGAGTTTTTCTTTGGGGTATGGAGAACTGGGGAGGACAGAGATAAGGATGCTGGAAACCTTTGCTAATGGCCATATATTTTATACAAGTATAGAAAGTCATGATTAGCTGTGAGTGGTTTTATATCTCACAGTAGTGATTAATAGGTCTGCTTACAGATTTCTCTCAGTCAAACACGAGGCTGGCCAGGTGCTGTTGTCTACGGTGGGAGAGTGGGTCCTGCCTGTGCTAAATCATAAGCTTGTCTTAGCCTCAGTTGTTTTTTGGAGAGGTTTTAGCAGTGCTAAAGGTATTTCGGCAATGCTTATAGCTGAGTGGTGCTAATTCAAACAAGATGGTGACTTTGCTGGCAGCCTTTTGCATTATATGGTGTAACCAATGTGTCACTTGCACAGCTGCCTCATTTAAACTTCTAAATCAAGCCATTCTGCCAGATCCTCCATGACTCCATGAAGACAGTTGTGTGTTCCCCCGAGTTTGCACAGCCCCATTTACATTTATATTAGAAAGGTCTGAGATGTGCTATTTGAGCTTCTTTATCCTTCGACCTCCCCACCTCCTTCTCAATTCCTGGAAGAGCTGCAGCAGTTTTGATTACAGCAGGAAGGCAGGCAGGCTGTGGTAGGCAGAAGAGGTCATCGCTTCCCTCTTACAAGTGCCTTTCGGGAGAACCTCTTCAGCACAGAATAGGATTTGGCCTGGGTAGTATTTCACATTTGAGCAGGGACCTGTTCCCCTCAGACAGCGGTTGCTCCCCTTCTTTCATTTCACTTCTCCCAGGGCGCTGTGCTCCTCTGCCTGCTGTCCCTTCCCACCATTGCTTGCTCCTGTGTTTTATAAACCCTACCCAAGAAGGATGCGGCCATTGGCATTTTATGCTGAAGAGAGATTCTCCTGGAAACAGCTCTAATGTAGAAAAATGGGCTTAATTCCCCAGTCAAAAGCAGTAGGAAGACTGAGCAGGTGCCTGGTTTCACAGCTGAAGAGTGTGTTTTATTGTTTCAAAATACTTTTCTCTGGCTTGATTTGGCCCCAAGTAACACTTTGCTTAACAGAGTCTTTCTAGTAGCCGAGTGCTGCACCTCTCAGTGGGAAAGGACCGCACACAGCAAACGGTCGGGACTGAGGATGGGCTTGGGATTGCTGAGTGCTGCATCCCAGCACTGGTCCTGAGCGAGAGGGGGTGGGCTGCGAGGGACTGTGCAGCCCACACTGGGAATGTAAACTACCCATTTGCAGCCTGAGCAATGCCTTTTTGCCCCTGCCAGACTGACTGGGCCGGTGTAACTTGATTTATTATGTGTTTTTATCATTGTGGTGGCTGAGGCTGCTGGCCGCACGAAGGGAACTGCTTTTCTGCCCCGGCTGTGCCTACCTCTGCCTCCCTGCCTGCCCTTGCCTGCGCTGAGCCGCTCTGCCTGCGCCCTCCGACACGATTAGATCATTTTCCTCTTGTTCCTGGAGTACTTGGTACTCTTCAAAACTACTCTTATGTCGCCTAAACTCCGCATGTGGACGCAGCATCTTTCGAGGACTGGCCTCACTGCAAATATTTTATTTCATCTCCACTGCTTTCCCAGCAGTAGCTGGGCCCAGCTGGGCCCTATCACAGAAAAACTTGTGGCAGCAGCTGCAAAAAAAATCACCACAAAGCTGCCGTATAAAAGTCACCATGAAGCTGCAGCATAAAATGCCTTAGTGGCTTCAGAACATTTTTATTGTACCATTGCTGCACATTTGGAGGTCTTGTAAAATCTTTATATTTGAAACAGACTGTCCCAGTGGGCTGGGGAACTGCCTTTGAAGTGTGCTGTGCCCTTTTGATGCTGCGTGTGGCTGAAGAGTGGGGCTTTTTTCTCAGGTTTTGGGAGTGGTGTCAAAGTCACAGCCGTTTTGTTGGAGAGTCAAAGGCAGCGGCATCCCGTGCGCATCCCTTGCTTTCCAGAGTATAAATGCCAAACTATATAAACACCTGCATCAGTGGAAAAAACCCCAAACATAAAAAAACCCACTCGGTGCTGAAATCAGTAGTAGGTTGAAGAGCTCTCCTTCTGTGTCTCCAGACCCTGAGCACATCACCTCTCAATTCCCATCAGGGTGATGTGGGATGTCGTTTTGGCCACAAGACTGAGCTGCTGTCGCTGGGGGTGGCTATTGCAGCTGTACCTGAGCTGCCTCCTGTTTCATCCTCCCGTTTTGGATCCCGCCTCACTCTGTAGCATCACAGGGTTGTACAAATGAAGAGATTTGCAGAGAAACAAAGTGCTTCATTTCACATGCTTACATATCATAGCTGTGCTTAAAGCCATTCTTATTTCACTGTGACGGCTGCTCCGTGTGTGAATGGGGAGAGAGCACCTCCGATGTGTATGCTCGGAGCTGCAGATGTTTCCCATGCATCTTCTGGGCTCAGCGTGCCACAGGCTGCTCTGTGGTGCCTGCCTGGGTACCTGGCAGCGGGGAGCAGATCCGTGCCTTTCCCATCCCCGCTACCCAGATCCCCACAATTTCTTGTTAACCCACAACCCATCTCTTGCTGGGTTGCCAGCACTGTCTGCATGTCCTTAGAAAACCGTTTTGAATAAAATGGTTCTCCAGGCTAGAACACTGAAGGTCAGAAATATAGACAGGCTCGTGGGGCTGGGGCTGGCAACGTCCTTTTAAGCAGTGACCACTTCGCAAGTCATCTGTGTACAACACACCAGAGAGACTGGGCACCTGCTGCATGGGTTGCACAGCCCATCCTTGTTGTGAGCCTTTAAACATCTCAAGTATTAATTGCAAGCAAAACATTCAAGGATCTTAGTGACTTTAAAATCGCTATTGCCAGCCTGCATTAGTAGCGCATGACTCACTGCAATTAGGTATCCCACAACTTTTTGCAAAGAGGCTCTCGGTGACCTGTACTGACCCTGTCTGAGTCCCAGTCCCCTTGGGACATTACCCAAGTGTTGATCCAGGACTCTGCTACTGCAACATCTGGCCGTGCCTTCTTGCAGCATAGCAAGAGCTCTTTATTTTCAGTTGTGCACAGAAAACAATGGGAGCTGACAGCATTTCACTTGGTCAGACGGGAGAGGCGTCTTTTTGCCTTTGCTACCTGTGCCAGGTGGCAGCTCCTGCCAGCACTATCAAGCATTTCCCTTTCAAACTCATTTACCTTTCACTGCTAGCCCTTCTCACGAGCTGCTCCTCGCAGCTGGCTCAGCCATGCCGGTACCTCTGCAGCACCACGGCCATGCCTGGGGCGCACAGTGCAGGGACCCACTTGACTGCTTTAATTGCCTCAAATTAATTACATTGCAAAGGGCCATCATGGACTTTGTAAGGTGTAGAGGAGCATTTGCTGCTGGAGCCCTGTTATGCATGCAGACCTAGTCTAAGATATTATTGGGATCAAGAAGCAAACAACTTTAATTTTTCAGTCAGACTTCATCTTTACTCTCTAGAATCACTTTGCATCATCAGCAAACTTTGTCATTTTCCTCTTTTCTTTTTTTTTGGGGCTCATTTATGAAGGCAGTGGATGGTTGGGAACCACAGGTGACTCTGCCCACTGTGAGAAAATGACCATTTACTCCCACACTTTGTTTCCTATCTTTTAACCAATTATTTATTTGTATGATGACCTTTGCTTTTGTCTCATGGATGATGAGTTGCTGAAGGACCTTGCTGAGTGCTTTCTGATAATCCAAGCAAACTGCAGTAATTATATTTCCCCTTTCTACAGCCTCACGGGCTCCTTCCGAGAGCTCCAACCTGTTCCTGAGGCAGAGCTGCTCTTTTGAAAACCCATGCTGCCTTTTCCCCAGTGTGCTTATTCATGTGCCTGTTCACTCTTTTCTTTATTCCCGTTTCTCCTAATTCATCATGCTTACTGCTCTGTAGTCCCCCAGTTCGTCACTGAAACCTTTTTGGGAAACTGGCATCATATTAACCACTTTGTAGTCATCTGCTATGAAGAGAGCTTTAAGCAAGAAGCTACATGCCACAGTTAATGATGAAGCTATTTCATCCCTGGGCTTCTTTATATCTTTTGGGTGAATACAGTTCTAAATCTGGCATCCTTGAAATAAGTTCATATAGGAGGGGAGATCGTAGTGTGGTGTATTTATTTTACTTCATTGATTGTCTGGCCTTTAACTCCCTGCATAAAAAGAAATCCGTGTTTTAAGACATGCGGTGCATTACACTGACTTAAGAATACTTGGGCTGGGAATGTCGCTTTTAAAAATTCATTTGAAAATATCAAGACTGAAGGGATAAAGGACCTGTTAAATGTACCAAAGAGCATTCTTCGTTACCTGCAACTGTTAATACATAACCCCCAGTGTATCTGCAGGGCTTTAGAAAGAAAAGGAACAATGAACAGGAATAAACTTCCTACTGTACAGAACATATTCTTTCCTGTTAGGACTGGTTGTGCCTAGGCTCTCACTGTTCCAGGCTGCCTGCTTTGCAGCTCTTTGTTTGCTTTCGGTGATCATAAATCTTGTAATGAATCTGAGTGTTTCTGTATCTTTACGCATTCTTCTTAGCAGCATTTTCACTAAATTTTGCACACATGAGTCTGGAAAATAAATCCCCGCAGGGGCTGTTAATGCAAATTGCCTGTGCTTAAGCTCAGTGAGTGGCTAATGCCTGTCAGCTGTGAGGTGAGGTGGGCTGCTTGTATCTGTTTCCGCTGTAATGGGCAGTTGAACAATGGAGGAGTGGCACCAGTTTTAGTTGGGTGAAGCCAGCTTTGTGGATGGCTGTGGCTTGAGGAACTGATGAAACCTTGTAGGTCTAAGAGGTCTGAGAGGCAGCAGGAGTTGTAAGAGCAGCATAAGCACGCAAAAGCTGTAAGTTTTGTTATTCTTGATGAAAGGTCTTGTGTTTCATGTTTGTACCCAATGGCAGTTGGGCAAGGGGGTAGCAGAAGTAACAGAGGAGCCTTAAACTAAAACTGGGACCAGTGCTTGAACTACTTTCAGGGTCGAGGCAGTAATGTTGTAAAATCTGATCTCCTATTCCATCTCTGCAGGCGGAGATGCAGGTATGTGACTAGCAGCTGCAATGTAAGGAATGCGTGAGGGATCTGTACGTTCCTCCCCACCTTCCTTGTGTCCTGGAGAGGGTTAGGTGCCAAATCTGTTTCCACTACTGCTTCCTGCCTTGCACTTTGCTTAAGTTTGAAACTGTAATGGTTAAAACCTTTGGCTGTCTCGAAGTATTCATTTGCCTTCTTGTAAGGGGAATTGCTTTCCTTTCCTTCCCCACCCCTCTTGGCGATTACCCGTCTTTCACACATATATCTTCTGACTGAATAGTTGCCCTTGCTGGGATGGCTGGTGGTTGGAAAGAAAACAATTGCATTGCTTTCTCCTCATGTGAAAGCAAGGGAGAGGGGCCTGCCATACCTACCTGGCAGCTGCTTTTCCATGAGTTGGGATGTCCTTAAAGAAGCTGGTTTTCTCTGTCCTCATTGTGTGTATGTACTCCTGGGCTATTTGGTGATGAAGGGGCAGGGAGGCAGTTCTAGCGTGTAAGCTGGGAAGGTAGGAGGGCAATGGGAGTGGAGAGGAATGAAGTGAAATGGCCTCAGCTCCTTCTGAACCCTCAGAAGCAGAGCCTGAGCAGTGGCAAAGGAAGGGTCTTCATGTTTGCTCAGACCTCAGAGCACCCAGTGTCCCCCCAGGGTGGCAGTCCTGCCCCTTCTTTCTTGTTTAGCAGCATCCAGTGGGGTGGGAGGCAGGTGTCTGCTGCCAGCTCCTTCAGCATGTCCCTGTTCTGGGAAATCCTTTCTTTTTTTGTCTCTCTGCAGGGAAGCCTCCTGTTTCCTCTCAGGGCCCCAGTTTTGCACACAGCAGCAACCTGTGGGTTTTTTTTTTTGTTTCCTGCCCCCCCCCCCCCCCTTGTGCAGTCCCTACCTGTTTCCAGGTGATTACACTGTGGCATGTGCAGTCTTCTGAATGCTAAAGCATGTCAGCTCTTTCCCTTTTGAGTCACCCTTCTGCCCTGGATTTTCTGCATTTGTAATTTCTGCTCATGACTCTTTTCTCATTTTCTTCTTCCTAAGGTAAGATAGAGTTGACCTTGTAGCTTGTGTCTTTATACATCTCATGTAAAAATGCAACCCTCCATCTCTTGCTGACATGGCTCAGGCCGTGATAAAGCAGATGAAAATGTAGGTGACTTTGGTTTTGTCAGGGGTGCCTGACAATTGAGATTTAAAGCTGGTGTGGTGTTAATACACCTGGTCTGACAGCAAACCAGCTGAGATGCTGTGTCTCTGCTGACTTGGCTTCCTCCATGGCTGGGAGGTGCCAAGATGCCTGTGACTTTTGCTGAGGATGGCTGTATCGTTTTCCTCTTTACAACAATCTCTAAGTGAGCAGTGTTTAAGTTAGTGGTGCTCCCTCTTCTTTGCTGCAGGTCCATGATACCAAATGCTAGAGCTCACTCAGCTGCAGTTTATTACTAAGTAGAATGGGTGAAAGAGCTTGGTGAAAAAACATGCCCTCCTGAACTAGAGCTGATACTCTCCCCT
This sequence comes from Phaethon aethereus, assembly GCF_964289735.1. Classification (NCBI taxonomy): domain Eukaryota; kingdom Metazoa; phylum Chordata; class Aves; order Phaethontiformes; family Phaethontidae; genus Phaethon; species Phaethon aethereus. The sequence goes on from NC_138594.1 coordinate 5,018,952, forward strand.
CCTTCCCAGTCTGATGAGGCTGGAACAGAGACATGCGTAGACTTGCCTCTTCCCTGTAAGAGTGTCCTATGTGAATAGTTTTGCCAAAGCCGAAGGAACAAGTAAGCTTGCAAAAACCTTGCTGTTGGAGCATTTCCCAAGAGCTGCACTGGCTGTTCCCTGGAGCTGTAACTCACAGCTGAAAAACACAGAGCTTTTCCATCAGGATAATTTTTCAAGACTTCAGAATATTTTTTTTTTTTTTTTAAAGGGCGGGGGTGGGGTGGGGTGGAGGAGTTTTCTCCCATTCTAACCAGAACTCCTAGCTGTCTCTCTCAAAATTGGTAGCTTTTTGTCCAAAAATATCCCAGCTCTCACTGGCCAGCATTTCCTGACACAACTTCTTGTCAAGACATCTGACAAGTTTTGCTGTGAATTCTGCTGGCGTGTGCCAGCATCTGGGAGACAGCATTGCTCAAACACTTCTATCTGCATCACTCGTTCCTCTCTCTGCCAGATCCCACCTCACCTGTTTACCTCTGCCCCTTGCATTGTACTAGACTTCATCTCCCTCTGTCACTGCTCCATTCTTCCCTGTCTGCATCCACACTCCCTTTGTTCCAGGTGAGCAAATACCAAATGTACTGGTGTGGGTGGGAGTCTAGTAACTGGACAGCACAGATGGCTTCTGATCCTCAGTGGCCTCTCCTGTGTGTGCATCGTTTCTTTACTTTTTATGGGCTGCTTTGAGACTTGATCTCACCAAGAACTGTTCTTCCTAACCCTGTGCCTTTGTCTGCAACATTTTCAACAGTAGCAAAAGTCTGGTGCCTTGTCAGATGGCAGGTAGGACCCAGTGGCTTGTAGGAGAGCATGGTAACAGATGAGAGCGCAGAGGAATGATGAAGTGAGGAACAAGAGGGGAAGGAAAAAAATCTGGTGGACTCTTCTTTGAGTTGCCTGAGTTCAGAAAGTAGCTCAAACGTCTGCTGGCTTCTCTAAAGGTTACTAAAGCCCACTCAGACCTTGGTGAAACCTTGAAATGGTGCTGCACACGTAACTGGGTATAAGCTGGGTAGACACAGGTTTAGTCTGTGCAGACATTGGAGACTGGTGTTAGGGTTACATGCATACATACACCCGCCTTTTGCTTCTTGCTTGAGGGTCAAGGGGAAGAGAAAAGACACTTGTCTGAACCAGTTAGATCAGATAATGTGTCTGTCTTGGGCTGTTCCTGATGGTGGGTGGAAGAGAAACTTCATGTTGTTTCTTACAGAAGCGTTTGTCAGATGCACCCCAGCCCATTGGTGTGGCACCATTTTGTGTTGAGCAGCAGGAGGGAGCTGTGAGAAAATTGGTGTGTCTGGCTCTGTGCAGCATCGCGGTGATCTTGTGGGGCCACAGACCATTGAGGAGGGAGAAGTCTGGGGGCTTTATGTAAAGAAATGGGAAGGAAACCATAGGAGGGAGGAGACTGAAAGGAAAGGAGCCCCTGGGAGTCCTTGCCCAAGGTGAGGAGCTGTTGGATTTGTTGTGCATATGGCTTGTGTGGTGTGATGAAACAGCTTTGGAGCAGGGTGGCCATCTCCCTGAACTGCCCTAGGGCTGCTCGGCAGCCTGTGCTGCTGTGATGGGCAGGCTTCTCATGGCGGGGGGGGCGGGAACCAAGCTCAACAATGTGCTACTTTGGCAATAACAGGTTGTGCATCATAAATTAGGAGATGGCCTACCCCTTTGACCCGCAGTCCAGTCTTGCTTGGCTCTGATGCTTTCTTTTATCAGCACGAGCTCCCGGCTGCGGGAAGCGTAATCTGCCCCAATCCTCCTGCCGCCTCTCCTTCGTCTGTGTTGTGGACTGGGCTGTGCTGTGCTGACATCTCGCGTAACCTTCTTGTGTGGCTCAGGTTAATAAGCCCAAATTTCAGCTGTGTGTCCATGAAATAACAGAATAACCACAGGCTAGTTCTTTGCAGACAGCTCTGTTGCATTATTTATAGGTATGAAGTAACATACTGTCCATGAGTGGAACATATGGGCACTTGGCTGTCAGCACATGGTACGGCTTCACTTCTGTTCATCTTGCAGCAGCTTGTATGCAGGTGTCTCTCTTTTTTCCTCTCCTCTTTCCAGAAAAGTTGGATTTAAACAAAAAAATGCCAAAAGATAATGAGCCAAAAATGTAGCTAGTAAGACCTTGACTTCAGAAAGACAAGGATTTGTCCCGCTGGTATTGACTTACCAACTCACAGCTACCATACTGTTGATGTTACCTCTTAGTGTGAAATCCTTCCCGTAGTTACACTTAAATCCCTTAGGCAGAGCAGTTGCCACCTGTGTCATACTTGTTTTCTTGCCATACTCCCTACCTACAGATAAGGTAAAGGTGACACAACTGCCCTGTTCAAATGTTGCTTCCCAGCCCTGACATTCACAGCCCCCCGCCTCCAGTTAATCATCAATTCATATACCATCTCCAAAATATCAACTTTCCCCAAAGCCTCTTAATAACATAGGTGAGAAATGTCAGTGTAAAGAGGCTTTTTTAATTGAAAAATGTGGTTCCACCTATCTTTTTCATGATAAAGATTCATTGAGACAAGAACTTTTTAAAGCTTTTCTTCTTATTGCTTCATCTGAAGCAAAAGGGTGTTTGTATTTAGCAAAAGAATGTATTTCTACTGAAAAGAAACTTTCACTTTCAAACTTCCTCATCCAGGACTCTTTAATGCCCCATTTTCCAGTTCATGAGAGATCTCAGCAGTCCAGCTCCCCATTCTACTTTGGGGTAGAAAGTAATTTCAAATGTCTTAACTTTTATGAGGAAAATTATCACTTAGCCCCAAAAAGGAATTAAAACCAGGAAGAAAATATCACAGTTACCTACTTTCTCTTCTGCTCAGTTTTAACTGATGAGCATGTGTAAGCATTTCCCTACTCTGAAGAAAATCAGTATCTACAAGAAAATTCACGTTCTTCCTTTTAACCTGTGCAGTGTAGTGATGCTTTAAGTTCACTCAGCACCAGCTTCTGCCTCATGCTTCCTGCCGTGAATTGTATTGGTGAGTCTAGTGGTTTTCTGAGCATTAGCTCTAATCAGGAGAATGCTCCCATAAAGATAAAATGGCTTGTTTAATAGCCTGAACTGTATTTTTATGTGTGTAGAGCCAATTACAAATGCTATCCAGTATTGCTTTCCTCTTTTCCCTGTGCCTGGAGCCTGACTGATTGGTTGTACTTGAAATGCTGGATCTACGAGCTGCCTGTTGAGGTGCTGGGAGGTGAAATGTCTGGGACTGCACATGTTTGGGAGAAGATCAACGTATAGGGCAGCTTTTCTGTCTGGAACCTCATCAGATGGTAGTGTGGAGACCCCACTGCTCCATAACCTCATGTCCTGACTGTAATGTCTGAGTTGCACTTCACAGAAACTGGTTTAATGGAGGTTGTGGCTGCGGGTATCATCTTTTGATGGAGCGAGAGAATGGAGTGGTGAGCTCCGGAACTGGAGGGATGTGGGTGGGATGCCTTTCCCATGGTTCCCCCCACGCTCGTACCTGTCAGCACTGGGAGCAGCAGGGCTGTGGTCAGACCTTCTGAGGAGGAAATCATAATTCAGGACTGCTCGTGACCAAACAGAGCCACCTCTGTGCAAGGAGCACAACTTTTCTGCACCAACTTGTGTTTTGCGGACTGGGTTGTGTACCTCAGTCCTGCTGGACAAAGCCCCTGAGCGCCTGATCTCTGCGTGCTCTCTGGAAGCAGCCTGGCAGGGTGGGCTGGGGAGGGCGGCAGCTAATGCATTTGAGGCTGTCCCAGCTGGCTTTACTGGAGGACAGTGTGGTGGGGTTAAAATAGCTGTAGCCTGTGGTCAGAGCCTTTCTACAGCAGCAGCGCCAGCAATCCAGTCCCAGGTCCCGAATTCAGATCTGCAGGAATGCTCCCTTTTCCCACTTGAAACTCTCTCTTTCCTCATTCCCATAGACAATTTTCAGTCTGTGCGGCATTCAGTGCCCCAGGGTGTCACATGTCCCGGAAAAGCAGAAAGCTGTGAGGGCCTCACTTCTGGGAACAGCTCCCTGAATCCAGGTGCTCATGCCCAAGTCCGAGTGTCTGGCCTGCTCCGTGTATCTGTTGGGATGATTTCTGTGATGGCAGTTGAACAGACTCTCCACCCGCTCCTCTGCATTGGGCTGTGCTATGGCCAGCTGCTTTTTCTCTCTGAAGCACAGATGAGGCTGTGATCGAGCAAGGTTTTGGCTGGCTCCTATAAGGGAAGAATTTTTTTCCTCCTGTATTTCTATTTTTAGGTCGCTAACACCTGTTGGACACTGTTGTTGCTCAGAGCAGCAATTTATGAAGAACTGTTGTCTTGATTGAAGTTTTAATCTCCCAGGGTTGCCCAGCTCACCTCCCCAGGTTGCCTCAGCTCCTGTCCCTGGCTCTGCTTTGTGTTAATGTTTTGAAAACTACAGGTGCACCAGGCAGCAACCACTTCTATCCCCTTCTGGTAGCCAGCTCTGTGCCTGTGCTCATGCTTTGAGGTTGAAGCAGTTTGTATTTTCCTTCTGAAGGTGTTGGCGCTCCTTGCCTGGGGGCTGGAGGAGGCAGGAGATTTGAGGGGCTGCAATGGTGCAAGCCAGCCTGACGGCTCCCTCGAGAGCAGCCCTGGGATCTTCTCGAGGGCTGTTTTTGGGTGTCGGTGCAGATGATGGTATGGGAGGACTAAATGGTGTGCGTAGTCTTTGCCTCACAGCAAACAGTTCAGAAATCAAATTCTGTGATCTCTCTTAATAGCCTTTCAAAATAGGAGTCAATATTCAATTGCATCAGTTCTGACGGCAGCACCTCATGGCATTTCTCAACTTTGTCTTCTCCAGAAAGGCTGTGTTAGATCGCAAGGGCACCAGTCTCTCCTTGTGTGTTCCTTACAGACATGTTGGCTTTGGTACCAGCTGTTGGGATTTGAGTTTGTTGCTCTAATGGGGATGGCCAGGGAAGGGGAAGAAGAGGATGTTTTTTTTTCCTTGATTTAATTCCCCCACCCCCGGGGTTTCTTGTGCAGTTGGCCTGGCAGAGCAAGCAGTAGCTGGAGAGAGGTTCAGCATCGTGCAGGGCTGTCTCAGGAGCCTGACATAGGTGAGGGTGCTTGGACTCCCTGCTTTCCAATTTCATAGTTCATCTAGGTGCACAGATGGGAGAGGAGGATTACTGCAAAACCAGCCCTCTCTTCTCCTGACTGCAGAATCGGGATGGGAAATGGAAGTCTCTGAAACCTGAACTGTCTCTCACTGAAGCCTTCTCGGGGTGAAGAACCTAGAGGTATTCCCTGTTCTGCCTCTTCTGGGGAGAGCCCTTGAAGAGGGGATATCTCTCTTCTCTTGAGAAGATAAAGATTTTGAATATTATGCTGGGGGTTTAGCTGCAGCCTGCAGCTGAGTCTTAAATCTTTTTGGGAATAAGAGCTGACTTTATTTAGAGTGAGAATCTGGAATTTGAGCAGGTGCAGGAAGGGTGAAGCATGGCCATCTCCTCAGAGGGGATTAGGGAAGCTTTGCTGGGTTTATTCTGCCTAGCAGAGTGGAGACTAGGAGGAGGGCTGGGAGCTGCCCATGCATGTCACAGAGAGGTACAGGCGAGGTAAGGAAAAAGCTGCTTAAACTGACCGTGTTAGTTCATAAATGAGTGAGTAGGTGACAGTTCGGGGGTCCCTGGCGCATTCCTGCCGGCCAGAGCAGCTGCTCAGAGGAGGTTGTAGGGACGAAGCCTGAGCTGGTCTCAGGACTGAGGTTGATGTATGTACAAAGGCGGTTGTGTGGCGTGGTGTTTGCACTGTAGTAGTTCCCCTAAAATCCTGCCTAGGGGAGATGGTCTTGATCTCCCCTGAGTGCGTGGGCTTTATCTTGGCCAGAGGCTCCACAGCCTGGCCTCTGCCAGGCCCTTGTAGGTGTGCGTTGTCCCGGCTGGCGGGCAGCCTCCGTGGGTCAGTGCTGGGCTTAACCCCAGCAGGGGTTTGCTCAGGGGCTGTGAAATCCTTCTCTCCGCAGTCAGAAGCTGTGCTATAATGCTTCAGTCCATGAGTAACTTTCAGAGAAGATACTGGCTCTTCATATTGCAGATCAGGTGTGTGTTTTAGATCAGTGACTAATTCTTGCTCTGAAGAACCACATGGCTGCAAATGAGAGCAGCTCCATGGGTGCCGGGTGGTTCGTAGCCTGTCCTCTAGCACACCGTGCATCACTCCCCAGCCCTGCACTTAACCATCTGAAGGTGCTGGTCATACCCAGAGCTCTCCCTGCACTGGCTGTAACTTCCATGGCGAAAGGAGTGTTCTCAGCCATTCTCCTATCTCCAAAACAGAGCTTGGAAAGCTCTCCCTGTCTGGAGCTCATATCTGGCTCTGTGAATCTTGGCATGTTTGACTGAGTAATTCCCTGGGCTGGGAAACCTTAATGCAACAAGGTGGAGTGTTTGGTTTTTTATTTGTTTTTAAGGCTGTTCTGTGTTATCAGCACATGCCCAGCAGTGGTACTTGCTTGGGCAGCTATGATTTTTCGCATTGCTTCTAGTGTAAACCTGCCAGGCATCTCAGCACTTCCATTAGCTGCTTCCTCTGAAGTATGAGAGGCACCAGCTGTGAGGCATCCTATGGCTTTCGGGGAAGATGGGAGCCTCACCTGCCAGTTTTCCAGGATGACTTCTGATTTCCACCCTGCCTGCTGGATAGAGCAAAATGATGGAGCTGCTTCTTGCTGGCATGAGATGCACAGATTAATGCTGCTCCTTGATCACCATCCAAGGGCTGCAGGGAGGGATTTAATAGCCCTTTAGGCTTGCTAACGCAGGCGGCTGATCCTCCCAGTCTCTTTTCTGACTGTCTTGGGTCAAGGCAGGTCTCGTCCCATGGGTCCCACATGATTGCAGCTGAGGCACAGGACAGAAGCTGATGAGGATGGTGTGTTTGAACAACCACGCCTCTGCCACCACTGGCATGGAGCTGACAAGGGCAAGAACCAGTGGCACCTGCTGACATGGTGCTGGAGATGTGGGTGTCTGCTCTGCTCTCCAACAACCCTGACACACCTGTGGGAAACTTCAGAGCAAGCCAGGAAAGGGGAGATAAAGCTCTTGGCAGAAGGAAAAGTTGGTTGGGTTTTTTTGGGGGGTAGGGGTGAGAGTGTTTAAACAAATATACATATTGATACTTTCCCACAGCTTGTTCAACCCTTGTTCTCATCTCTCTTGTGTTTCCTTGTGTCTATTGTATTGTGCTAGCTTGCTAAATGGTTCCTGTGTGTAAAAAGAAAAAATAATTCACACTGCCCAAACAAACAAAAACCACCAAAAATCCACACAGCACTAAAGGCGCATTGTTTTTCCTATTCTGTTATTAAACACAACCTTGATATTTTACTTCAAAGGGCAGAAGCAGAGGAGAACAGGCAGAAGGGCTTACTAGAAGTCTCAGTTTGCTACAGCAAATGGTTTAAAGCGCAATGAAAAAATCATCCTTTATCTCAGTGGACCTTTTGGTCAGGCCTGTGGCTCAATCAAATTCTTTATTCATCTCTGCCACCTCTTCCAAGGTCAGGATTTACACTGATTTACTTTTTTCCCCCCTCCTCCCCCTTAGTAGGTCTGTCTCTGTCTTAAAAAGTCTTGCCAGCATGTTATAGCCAGTTTCACTTTGGAAGATGGGGAATTTGAAGCAGCAGACTGAAGCACCAAGATACTGATTTCCCCATTGATATGTAACTGTGTGTTGGTTGTCGGCAGCCTGAAGAAATGTAACCCAGGCTGCTTCTCCTAACGCCTGCGAGCGTCAGGATGTAAAGATGCCCTGGTGCCAGGCTCGGACTATCACCCAGCCTTGCACCCACAGGCAGCAGCGGTTCATCACAGGGAGAAGCTGTGGTACCTCTTCTTATTCAGCTGGGCAAATGTGCGTGTGGAAGAAAGCAAAAGACCCCAGGGGGCTGTTTTTTAAAGTTGCCCTCAGGAGGTTGTGGGCCAGGGCTCTGTGACTTTGACTAGCAAAGGATTACAAGGAGGGTTTGAAAATACCCTCCTCGTTTTTGGAGGACTGACTTTATTTTTATGTTTTTGTAATGCTTTGCAACGGCTGCTGCCCGCCAGGCTTGGTAGTACCTCTGGCAATGGAAATGCATGTGTGGCTGTGGTAGGAGCAAGGCCCCGCGGGAGATGGCCGCAGGGACTGAGCAGGTTTTAATGCTGGGGGGTGCAAGGGCTGTAGGGGAAGAGCAAGGCTGTCCCTGCCTCCTGCACACCCAGCTGCCGGGGGACGTGCTGTGCTTGCAGGCAGGGGATTTGTGTGTCATGGTTCATATTGGATCTTATCTGCCTGCTCAAAGCAGCTGGCATCTGAAGCTGACGTGCTTAATCTCTCAAAGTTTCTATGTGAATACAGATTGAATCGCAGGTAAGCAACTCGTCCTCTTGAGTAACTTGAAGTTACCTCAACAGTGACTCTGGGTGCCACAACAACGTTGTTAGTCCTGGTCTGAAATGCGTTCTGAGGTATCCCTAAATAGGCAGAGATGAAGATGACTGATTTGATTAATGCCTCTGCCAATTTTGGTTCAGTCCAGCCAGCAGCCCTACTTTGGCTGACCTCAGTTTCAGTGCTTTTGTTATGAATGGCTCTCTGTTACTGTAACCTTGCCTCTCTTGCAGTCTCTTCTATTAAATAATCCAGCATCTGGGAGGGGAGAAAAAAGTTGTAAAGTTGAATCTTTCTTTTTTAATATAGGAAACACTTGTTCACAAGGGTCTGTTTTTTGGTGTTTTTTTTTTTTCCTCTCTTGCAATGGAGGGCAACTTGTGTGGCCCTGTGCAGCGGTGAAATAAAGCCTCAAGTTCAATGTTTCCCATGTTACATTGCCAATGTTTCTATCTGCTAAAATGGGTTTGACTTGACTGATGAAAATTTCTTAACTTCTGTTTGCAGAGTGAGCTGACAATAGCAAGGGAATAATCAGTAATCAAATCCTCTGGGATTAGTTCCACATTCAGGGCGTGTGCACTCTTTTTCTTACTATTATTACTTGTTATGAAGATTTCTTACTGTGTCTGCAGAGAGAGCAAGAGGCTGGTGTTGTGGATGAGGCACTGATTTGAGACTCAGGAGGCCTGTGTTCAGCTCCCAGCTCCGTTAATCCTTTTGTGCATGGCCCTGCACAAGCCATATTGGAAGGGATTCAGCTCCTTCAAATTACCTATGTGATTGCTACAGGTCTAGTTGGAGCCAGTCCTTCAGGCTTCATCTGTGAGCTGATGCAGGGATAGAGCAGAGCTTAACACCTAGCTGGGGAACCAGCAAGTGATATGTTTTTAAAAAAACCCTGAAGTCAGACATATGTGACTCAGAGGCAGCCAAATATACCATGGGTGATGATGGGACTTGCATCTCCCAGGGAAAAGGATTGTCCTGGCTCTCGGGTGGGGATTCGTGCCTCAACTCTGACATAGCTCTTCCCATATCTACAGCCCCCCAAAAGCTCTGTTCCTGACTCTTTGACACATATGGCTGATGATTTCTATGTGGGGAGCATTGCTTGAGGGATGGCAGCCTTGTTCTGACAGCTAGACTGGAGCAGAGTCACTTGGGAACAGAGCGGGTGCTGTAAAGGGGTTTAAGTTGCAAACCTCAATAAGAAAGTTGCAGCAATAAATAAAATCCAGTGATGATTAAGGTGGTGACCTTCCCAGCAAGAAGAAATCCAGTCTGCTCCGTGAGTAATCTTCACAGGTTTGCGTTTCCCTTTCCCAGGAAAGGTGAGTGCTACCTAGATTTCTCTTCTTCCTCATTCCTGGCATAAGTCCTTGGCTGCTGACTGGGGGTATGTAGGAGCCTTTTGGGTAGAGAAGACTTGTGGTCTTCCCCCAGCTGAGGAGGAATCCTCACAGAAGCACTGCTTGTCCCAAGAAGGAAGGAGGCACAGACTGGGATGCCCTCTCTGCAGCTGTCCCTGTGATGAAAGGACAAGACCTTTCAGCCAAAGGCTGCAGCAAGCCAAATGGGCTGTGAAGCTTCCTGAGAGCTGCCAAAGGGAAAGAAAAAAATGTCCAGATTGTATGAAGAGGCTGTCTGAGGTTCTTCCTGTATCTGCCAGTTCCTGGAGAAAGCAACTGGGTCTCTGCCAGGGTTTGAGTCATCTCCCCATCTCAGCTGTGGTGGCATCCCCAGTGGGCTGCACTCTGCTCTTGGGTGACTCCTCCATGAGTTGGATAGACCTGGAGTCTTCTGCCAGCAGGAGTCTTGGGACTCTTAACCGTATCTGCTATGTGGACCCAAGATGGTCAGGGCCAAGAAGGGAAAGGCATTCTCTGTGATGTGGAGACAGCAGTGGTGATAGGAACTGGAAACTGGGTGTCTCCTGATCTTAGAAACTAAGACAGCTATGAATAAATCTCTCTTCTCCTTGCTCTCCGCAGAACAACTAGATTTTTCCCCTGCATGGGGCTGTTCCTCAAACCTAACACCTTGTTTTCCTTTGATTTCTCTGGTACTGCAAGAGCACTCATCTCGGAGGGATGTCTTTATGGAGGCGTATTTGGCCATATTTGGCCACACTCCTTGTGCAGCAGCTATCAGATGAGTGTGTTTGCTCCTGCTGCTGTGTTAATGATTAACTGGGCTGTGGGGACAGGTCTCGCATCACTGGTAACTCAACATCCCACAGAATCATGGCATTAGTATTCATGAGTAAATTAACATGTAAGTAGGAGTGTGTGCACCAGCCAGGAGAAAGCCATTCAATAGCGATCTTGTAAAACAAGTGGTCACAAGCAGAGTGGTGTGAGCATCACTTTCAAATTCTGGGAACTACTTAAGAGTTTCTATATGCCTGAAAGAAAAGTCTGCTGGGGATTAAAAATACAAAAATATTTGCAAGGCTTTTGGGTCTTGTACTGTAAAGTACAACAATCCTTATCTGTGATCATAATGATTATAGGAGTGAGTCAATTTGTTAAGATAGTTTTAATGTAAAACTAAATAACAGTTAACACGGAGGACACTATACTTAGCTGGAGAAGGTAAAGATGCTTATGCTCAATATATGCCAACTGAAACTGTTGAAATATTTGAGGGCCACTCAAGATTTAGGGTGCTTGAAATGTTCCTCCTCCATTACAAGTATTTCTGAGAAGGTGTGTGCAGTTCTGTGTGTGTTTGTATGTAAAATCCTTTGATGGTTTCATGCCCATGATGACTCATGTTTGAGTAGTCAACCTGGGCAGCTGCTTAAGTTTTGAGTAGAGATCAAATGCATTCTTGCCTTTTATAGAAACCCTGGTGGTCAGGTGAACTAGGGTGATCAGCAAGGAAGTACTCAATCTTGAGAGCATGAGATGTGTTATACCTTTGGATTCATGGCTCTGTCCTCTGAACAGGTCATCCCATTTTTCCTGATCTCTTGAATGTCCTTCCTATTTGTTGTAATCTCTCTTAAAGCACGTGTTTTGTATTCCTGTCCTCACAGGAATGTTGCATTGTGCCATTTGTGCTTTTGATAAGTTGCTACCCAGTTATTCATCTCTTTTTTTTTTTTTTTTTCCATAGCCTCTGAATTCTGGATGAAACAAATCTTTCAAACGTTTTGTGGTTAAGACAAAGAGTTGGTCTCCACAGATTCACCTGTTTCTTCCAAAACCTCAGCTTTGGTCCAGAGGAAACATGCTGCTAATAAAAAATTGCCTATCACAAACCAGACATGGGCAGTGCAGTTGTCAGCTGCAGTCGCCTCCTTGTCTGCTGGGATTTTGACTTGTCTGACTTTGGGACAGCTGTCACCTGTATTTAGGTCCTTTGCGTTGTTTATGTCCCTGCTGGTGTATTGACTGAGCTGGCCTGTAACTCTTCTCATCGTTACAGCCATTAAGGCTTAAGGACTGGTTTGAGCTCGGACATGGCACAAAAAGGGCCCTGTAAGGGCCAAAACGGGGGAAGAGTGCTGGAAGAAATCTTTCCCCCTGTGGTTGGACATGGTTGAACTAAAACCAAGCAGAAATAGGAACAGGTTGTGGGAAATGAGCATTATTACTCTGCCTGCATTGCCTGCGTTTTCTGTTGTCATGACTCTTTGCTTATGTTTACTTGCTAAGGAAAAAAGGTTTTTTGGTTTTGTTTTGGGTTTGCCTTTTTTTAAGTGATCTGATGAAGAACAGTTTTAAAAATCCTTCTTCGAGGTAGTAATTAACTTGTTTCTTGCAGAAGACTTGCAGATTAATGTTTACAAAGTCATAATGCAACGCAGTGATTTCGATTTCTTGTGGTGATTTTTTTTTTTCCTTTTTTGTGTGATTCAATACAGACATGGTGATGCTACACTACAAAGAACTACAAACACAAGTGCTTCCTTGGCATCTCGGGATGATGGTGGGGTTAATGTTTCATCTCTTGTCTGTGCTTCTTCCAGCATCACCACCTTTGCTCCCTGGCCATTGTGTCATCATTTTTTGTGGTATTGGGACTGGACAGTAATCAGACCTATGGTTTCTGGGGTGAGGTGGGGAACAGCTTTCCGTGCTTCCAGAGCAAGGAAATGAAGGAAGCTAATTTTGTTTGGTGGTGGGAGGAGGGATAGCATAGCAAGGCAAATAATGTTCTGAATCGAGCCCCTTTGCTGAAGGGCATATAACCTGTGTGAGAAAAAAACCCTATAATTAAATTGCTAAATCAAATTGAGCATAACTGCAGTGCTAGTTTCTAGGCTGATTTCCCCTGCCTTCCTCTGTCTGCTGGTGAAGCCTGTATGACTCCCTTCCCTTCTGCACCATTTACAACATGTGCATCTTGTTTTTACCCTGTTGCTGTGGAAGAATTTGGGACTGTAATGGGGTGGCTGAGGAGCAAGTTGGGGTCAGGCTTGCCCTTCTGCACCAGGCACTGTGGGTCCGCTTGCCACTGAGCTTGTCCATTAGCCAAATGTCAGTAGCGGCTTTGGGTCTCAGAGCAGCGTTGTTCTGGTCTCCCCTGATGGGTCTTGGCAAGGTCCCTCCTTGTAATATTGACCTTGTCCTGCTTGGTGTAGAAGAACAGCGTGTTCTTTCTCCCGTGTTTGTGTGCTGTGCCCAGCAGAGCAGCTCTTTGCAGACACGAAGGCTGCTGCCTTGGTCAACTCGTCAGGAATTCGCTATGACTTTGAAGTGCTGCATTTGGGCATCAGCAGCGTGGATTTCTCCGTTCCATCCTGGCTCAAAGCAGTCACGGCTGGTGCCTCTGTACAGGGCCCATGGTCTGCTGTGGTGACAGTTACCGTAAAACTTCTCTGCTTGCAAGCAAGCACTGGTTGGAAGGTGTTTGCGTTAGCCTGCCTTGGGGGATTTAGGGGAAGGCAAAGTCAATCTGCCAAACTCCAGTGTCCCATGGGATGAGTTTTCCTTCTGGCATATTAAATAGGGACAGTGTTATGACAGTGGCTTTCTTTATTCCATATACTTTGAAAAATAAATGCTTGTAGCAGGAAACATCTCCCTGCCCTGTGCCCTCCCACACTTAGCCATTCTTCAGAGATGGTGACACAGCCTTTTTTTTTATCTGCCTGCGTGGTTGTCAAAGTCCTCTTGAAACAGGGAAAGAAGCAGCACTTTATTTCATGTGGAACGATCTCTCCATTGCTTGTCATCTTTTCTCACCTTTAATTTACCTCCATAAATCAAGAATATTATTTTGCACTTGTTTGAGGTCAGACTGCATAATTTGATAATAATGTTATGCTCAAAACTACCTGAAATTGGAAAAGTTTCTACAAAAGAACTGTAGTATTTTGGGGCAACTAGCCTGAGGCTACATTCTCCCCAAAACCCTCAGCAAAAGAAGTCCAGCATCGGGAGTACTTGTATAATAGGATACATCTACATTAGTAATGTAAAACAAAACACCACTGACAATGTCTGCTTCTGTGGTGTTCTTCTCTGAAAGGTCTCCAGGCTTCTATAACAAAGTTTAAATTTATTTGGTAACAGATAAGAATTTTAAATCTGATTCTGTCACAACTTCTTTTAGTGACCTAGGGCAAAAAAAGTTATTTCAGTTCATCTGACGGCAGCCTCTGTGCAGCCAGCAGGCATCTGGGCTGGGTGAGAAGTTCTCTTGAGCTGCCCTGTAGGGAGGACATCTCCCCAGGGAGGGGAGGAAGCAGAAGGCTCTTGAGGGTGACAGCCTTTGTGCTGAGTTGACAAATGATATGGAGATGTGTTTAGTGCATTGAAGTTGTACTGCTTCTCCAGAAGCCAAATAGTGTACTATGGTCTTGAGTGTAGTCTTCAGGGACCTCATTTAACAGCTGTTTAACACGTGCTATCCTTATAATGAGGTGGGTAGTTACAATTGTCAACAACCACTTTATCCCATGTTTTGCTGATGAAAGGGAGCAGAGGCTGCAATAAATGCTGGGGGAGACTGAGGAAACTGAGAAGAGACTGAGAAGTCAAGAAACCTCTCTGAAGCCCCCAGCCAGGATCCTTGCAGTCAAGCCTGGCTTTGTTGCGAGCTGGAGATGTTCACTGTGAGCTTCGCTGGAAAGGCTCTGTGGTCCCAACTGCCAGCAATGCTACCGCAGAAATGAGTGGCATCTTTTCTGGCTGAGCCAGACAGCTATTTTATTGTGGCAAACATTAGTTCTATGTTACATCCCTGCTCTCAGTGTAGATTTTCTACCCGTGACTGCCAAAACATCAGTCTTTGAGGGGAACAGGGGAAGTGAGGAAAATGGCTCAAGTTTTAAAAACCAAAGCAGCAAATACAGAATCCCATTCAGACTGGCTCAGGAAGTGTTTACTTTTAAAGCTAGTGGGAAAACCTTTAGAAAGCATAATGCATAATAGAAAACAAATGCACAGACAAAAAATGCTTTCTCCCCAGTGATAATCTAACCACCAAAAAGGGAATTCTCCAGTTCAAAGTGTGATTCCTCAGACTGGGAAGGTGCAGATAAAATCGAAGCTGTTTAGAACAGTGCAGCTCATGTTTCCTCTAACGGCTGCTTCTAATTTCATCTCCTGTTTTCCCTGGAAAGCAAGTAGAGTCTTGTTTCTTTTGGACATAATAGACTTGGGGGATGCCAAAACATTTTTAATTTCAGTTTTCTATGGTGTTTAAATGTGTAAGCAGTGCTGTTGCTGAGTGGAATAGGCTTCACTATTGCAGTTGGTGACCAATGCATGGGGGGGAGGATGCCCTTTGGCAGCATTTTTGGCTCTGCTATTGACTTGCTACCTGTGGTGGACTTGTGCTTTGGGAAGAAATCGAGAGTAAGCTGTGGAGCTGGAGGAAGACCCAGGGTATTGAGCACTGGAGCAATGTGGACCAAGACTCAAGCTGTCACAGGCTGTTGTTTCACAAATGTTGGTGTGCTCCTCATTGCGTGTGGGCTCATGGGTGTATTCCTTCTGAACCATAATAAGTGATACTCTACTGAGCCAAAAGCCTGCCGGTTTAAAGATAACCCCTCAAAACTCTGCATTTAGGACCATGGTGTTTGGAAGTGGTTCTGGGGTTTCCTGTATGGTCAAAGTTGCAGTCTCTCTCACCCACCTGGTCTGTCTTAGTGGCGTTTCCGTAGGTCACTAGAAGGGGACAAGGGGAATAAAGCACAAGGCAAACTCTGTACCCGAAGGAGCTGGGAGGCTTCTTTGACCTGTCCTTTGCAGGAGGGAGGATGTTGGAGACAGAAGTGAGGCCCGTGAGCCAGATGCCCACATTGCCCTTGCTGGAGGGCAGAACCCTTGGGGAAGCAGGGTGCTGGTGGTGCTCAGCAGAGGTGGAAACTCCTCCCTGAAGCCTGTTGATTTGGAAGTATGCTACTATTTTAAAATTGCTGCTTCCTGTGGAAATACTAATCCTGCTTCCTGAGCTGCCAAAGGAGTGATTGTGTTACTGTGAACCTCTGCTGTAGCCAGTGGAGTGATAAAATGATCTAGTTCCTCCCTTGGCCTTCTTGTACACACTGCACAATGAGCAAAGCGGAGCAAGAGTGGCTGTAGCTGACTGTGTGCTCTGTGACCACTGTTAGCTCCTTATGCTGATGCTAGATACATGTTAGATGAGGCGCTTTAAATAAACATCAGCGGTGCTGCAAGAAGCCTGACAAATCTGTGCTGCTGAGGTTTTGCTGTATTGACACTGGGATAAAAATGAAAGCTAAACACACAAAAAAGGGTTGTATCTGGAATTCCTGAAGAGCTTTTTTGCAGCCTGGTTAGCTGGAGCTTTGTGGAAATTGGATTGTGCAGCAGAAAGCCGTGAGACGAAGTATTGTGGTTTTAGGATCACGTTGCAGAAAGTCTTTAAGCAGATGAAGCTGCTTTGATGGTGCCTTACTGGGGTAGAGATGTTCTCCAGTATCCAGCAGAGCTTGCAACCCTTATCCCCTCTTCATGCGGGTTACTGCAATGCTACCTATGAACACTGATCCAGCAGGTACACAACAACTTCCTTAGCACCTTTCTATCTCCAAAGCAGCGCAGTTTTGGGGGGATGCCGCAATGCATTGCATAGCTAGGACTTTGGTATGCCCAGCTGGGACTGAAATGGATATAGTCTCTGGACTGAGCATCTGCTTTGGAGTTAAATGGTAATTTTGCCTGGCTTCAGTCATACGTGTAATACTTGTCATCATTTATAGCTTGGCAATACATGTGTTATAGTATCATGTAGGGTCCCTGGCTGTGACCAGGATCCCACTAGGCAAGTCCTGTAGTGAGACCAAATGAGAGATAATCCTTCATTTGAGGCCACGTGGGACTTGCTGTGATTGAGACTTACTGAGCAGAGCTTTTTGAGAGAGTGAGTCACTTGGGAAAGGCTTCTGGGGAAGAAAATCAAACAAGATAGACAAAATGCCAAATTCCTGGAAGAGGATGTGAGTATGATGGCATCTCATCTAAAGACATTTGTGAAATGTCATCTGTTTGGTGTGCTTCTGGAGCAAAAAACTAGTCCTTTGGAAAACTTATCAAAAAGAATGTCAGAATGAGTTACTGGCCTTTTTTTTAAATGAAGTTGTCTCGCCCTGCTGTATATACAGGCATGAAAGCACGGCTAGGCTTAAACATCAAACATTGTAGCTGGTTCCTGAGAAACATGAAGATTTGTGAAACCATTAGAATCTTGGAAACCACAGACCATTTAGTGAGTAGTTCATAAACTCAAACTGTGAAGCGAAACTCCATTTTTTTTTTCTTTTTCTTTTTAGTGAGACAACCTATGTTTGTAAGAATGAGAAATTCTGTCCCTTCCAAAATTCACGGCTTTTAAAAAAATCTTTATTTTCATAAACTGTGGATGTTTTTCATAACGGGTATGAATATTTCACCTTGACGCCTCAGCACGCTGTTGGTGGGCACTTGCCCTGCATGCCCTCTGGTTTACCCACCTGCAGACATCTCCTCTCTGGGTGTTACGCACTCAAAGCAAGGGGAACAACATTGCTATTAAAGGAGCTCTCAGGATTTTAACATCTCTAATGTGCTGTAGCACTTGATACACTGCACAGGTTTTTAATTACCTCATGGTGATTAGCGGTCCAGAAAATCCCATCAAACCAATTAAATACTGTAGGCCTGACTGAAGGCTCCAGTGGTTGCTTCAGTGCAAAGCCCCATTAGTCCCTGCAGGCTGAGGATTTGCCCTGACCTGGGCAGCCCCCACCAAGGGGAGGAGAAGCCTTCAGGTTTTTGCACCATGCTCCTCACTTGGATGAGGAAGAAAGGCAAATTACTACAGGTGTCAGGTCTTACGGATGGTTTAGTTGTTTTACTGGTTTCAGTTGTTGAAAGCATTTGCATTACATTTGGCCATAGTAAAGCTTCAGCTAAAGGCAAGCTGTTGGGCTAGTGGGGGACAAGTAGTGTGGAAAGGAGAATCTGCTGATTTTCGCAGCCACCCCAGCACACTCATCTTTTGTCACTGTTCTCCCCGGGAGATGGTTAGTAAGAAGAAAGCTCCTCTGGTCCAGTTCATATGACTGCAAGCACAGGGAAAACAAAGGTTTGGGGTTTCAGCAGAGCCTTGTTTAAGAACATCCACCAGTGCTTGTATGGGAAGTGGCACCTTGTGTTGTGTGTAATGATTCATCTCATCTGGGTTGAATGGATGTTCCAAAAATTAAGTGCTGAGTTATCTGAACTCTTGCAGCTAGGTTGAAAGAGCAGTCACAGTTGACAAGGTGTTAAACAGGCACTTCCTCCCCCTCTTTATTTTGCAGGCACCCTGTAACTGATCTATCTACTTCATTATTCTTCAACTCAAACAGTAGTTGCTTTTATGGCTTTAGTAAAGCTGCTATTAGTAGCAGTAATAATGTTTTCTCCTCTAAGTGCTCCCACATCTCTGGGTCAAGGCCCTAAAATGTGTGTGCCGTGGCTTTTCTGACCCCTGAATTATTGCAGGTGCTTTTAATGCTCTTATGCAGAGGTACCATGAGTTACACCATCCAACTTCCTCCAGAGTAAATCTGGCCTTGTGCAATGGAGCAGCAGCTGACAATGCAGTTGAGTCATTACTAATAAGTATCCGAACTCATTAAATCTGCCTGTCTTCCTAAAAAAGTTCTTGTTTCCTGCCTGTAGTAAGGTTTTTCAGAAAAGAGCCTGACAGTGGAGCTTGGCTGTTACCTTCCTATGTGAGTGCTGTGGGTGCCTCACTAATCTTGTGATCAACCGGAATGAACTCAGCACTTCCAAAAAGTGTTACTTTAACTCAGTGTAGGATCACTTGCTTTTTAGGCATCTTGTTTTGAAGGATCTGAGCTTTGCTTTCTAGGTGGGTCCCTTGGGGAGCTTGTTCAGTTTGGGGTCACAAAGATGGGGAATCAGCTGGGCAAAGAAAATGCTGTTTGTTTCCCTTCCGGGCTTCTTAGAACAACTTCTAACCTTGTGACTTCTGTTAATAGTAATTTTTGTTCTCAGAAGAGAGGTGGTGGAACAATCTTGACTGAGGAGACTCACTCCAAAGTCTTGATCCTCTAGGGACATTAAAGCAAAACAAACCACGAGGGCAGAGCTTTGCTCCGATGGTTTTTGTAAGCCAGGAAGTTCAGAAGAGATAGCTCTTAAAAACATACCTGGTCTCTTCCATTTGATTTGCTTTGGGTTTTTTGGTTTTGTTTTTGTGGGTTTTTTTCCCTCTACCTGACTGAGAGGAACCTACATGGGTACCACATTCCTCTGCATGTACTCGCAGTATGCATTGGGGATTGACTGTATCCAGAATTGACGGGCGTCCCCAAACAGTGCTGGAGGACCTTGGCAGTGGTGTGTCCCACTCTGGGTTTGGTACCTGCTGGCCATGTTACTCCCATGTGCTGCTGCTGGTCTGTGCCCTCCTTGGTGTCAGCAGGAAGCTCTGCACAAGCTGCTGATGCCGATGCACCCCGACAAGCCCTGTGTAAGGAGTTGCTTTGATGCAATCAAGTGACTTTTCAGGGTTATGTCTGTGGAAATAAAAAGGGATTTGGGGGTTGGTTCAGTGCCGTGCAGATGGGCATGACTGTTGGAATCCTCTCCAAGCACAGAGGCAGGAGCACTACATGCTGCTTCATTCTAGAGATCAAACTGGCCTGAACCAGAATATCCAGAGACTGGTTGGTATTTAGTGCTCCCAAGTTTCTAGTGCCCCTGTGTTGTAGCCTCAGAGCACACTGTCCTCGGTGTATTCACCTGCTCAGAACTGTGTCCACAGGAATGGACCCAGAGAGAAGCATTCCCAGGTAAAATGAGAAATATCAGGAAGTTTAACTGCTGGTTTAAGAAGTTCCTCCCCTGAGCCTCCTGGACATGTTACTTGCCTGATCAGAGCAGGGACCTGGAGCTTGGGGGGTTCTTGTAAACACACTGACTTTAAAAATACCTCGAGGTGACCGTGGCAGTGTGAGGGAACCATGGGTGTGCTTCCCGCTGTGGTGGTCTTGGGGTGAGGGAATAGCAGACTTTTGACCTGATGACTGGCCTTTGCAGACCTGTTACCCCTCCATTTCTGATGTAGTCTCCAGAACAAACCTGCACATTCCCAGTAAGGTGGACAAGAGCTGTGAGGTTACGTCCTTGGTTGGGATTTCTGCAGCACTCGTCTGTGAGCCTTCATGGGCAGCGAGCTGGCGCTTGGGCAGCAGCTGACCTGGGGCTCTGTCTGCGGTCATTCCTCAACGTTTTCTACGCTCGCTTCCGCTTCCAGTGCCATAGCGGACCTTGAAGAGTGAGGGGAATGTGATCAGCACGAAGGGGAGCTGGGGGCTGTGCTGCACGGTGCTGCCTGAGGAGCCCTGGCTGAGGGCGAGCATAGTGGAGCAGTTGCCGAGCCCCCTTCGGCGGGTGTTTGGGGGACCCCTTTGCTCCCTTCTTGCTAGCTCGGGGGTCCCTGGCAGGCCCCCAGCCCTGGGGCCTCATTCTGTCCCCAGTGCCGCTCTCCTGCGAAGCAGGATGGCCATCAAGTGGCTGATTCTGGGACTGGCACAGGAGCGTTTTTATCCCAAACCGCTCCAGGAGAGGATGCGAAATCCCAGTCCTATTCTGCAAAGAGAGGCAGAAGCGTCAGGCCAGCTAAGGACTATTTCTATTTCTTTCACTGGGTCAAATGCAAATTAATTGCTGAGTGTTAGTCTGGTTTTTCTCTCCTGTGCTTGCCCTGGAAAGCTGCTGCTTCTGGGTGTAAAGCAATGGGAGCACAATCCCTGCGCAGCTATTGCCTGGATTGCCTAGATCAGTTTTGCTGGAGTTGAGCTGCTATGGACTTCAGTCAGCTCAAATAATCGATTAATGTCTGCATATACATATAAAAAAATAATTCTGGGGGTATTTTTTTGATTCCCATTAGCTCCTTTGAATGCCCTGTCCTGTGACCCTGTGTTAGGATGTGTGGCTTGATGTCCTGTGTGGGGCCAGCCCCAGCAAGCAGAGGGGCATCCAGGGCCCAGTGACAACCAGGAGGAGGCTGGAGGACAGAACAGGATCCCTGCTCTGCACAGGAGGTTGGCTGATGTGGGCACCGCTAAAGCAACTGCAGGCTGAGGTCACAGCAGTGACCTGAGCAGTGAATCTTGTGGATCTCCTGTGTTTGCCTGCAAAAGGGTTTTTAATTTTGATGAAGTTTTTGATAAAGTTGAGCCTTGCCCACCATCCCCTGCCACAAGAGGTGAATGACTGTGTACAGCTTTTATGCTGAATGCGTTTATTCTCCTGGATATTTTCACTAGAACGATTAGTGCATTTAATACTTTTGTTATTTTCTTCTCCTTACTGTCTTTTCAGGCCAACCACAAGTGGAACAGGAATGAAGCTTAAGGAAGAGCTTAGGGCCCTTCCTATGGCAATCATGCCTCCAGCAGCAGCCCATAAGCATGTCTGCCAGTAGATTTGGAGGCGATGCTGGCTTGCTGCCTCAGGGAACAGATGTGCTTTATGTACACTGTTTATACGTGACAGGAGCAACACCGAGCACCTACAAGCCTTGTTTTCATCCTGAAGCCAAGCTTCCTCTCCTCCAGAGGAAGGCTCTTTTATGCCACAGGTTGGGAGGATGGAAGGCACAAAGTTGCTGGGCAAGTTGCTGGCTGGAGTTGGATTGCATGGACCCAGGGATGCTGCGGCTCGGCCTCCTGCGGGCTGCTGTGCTGCACCCAGCTGGGAGCAGGAGAACGTAACCACCTGGGCTCTCTGAAAGAGGTCAGCGACCGCTTCACGGGAATGCAAGGCTGGGGGGGAATGCCTCAAACCAGCACTTGGAGGAAGGAAACCCACTTGTACCACTAATTGGGGAACACATTGCTCTCCGTGCTCTCCCTGCTAAGGAGTAAGGGTACAAGTAGAGCGATGTTTCTGCTCTGTGTGCAGTACAGCTGTTCTCAGAGCGTAAAGCGGGCACAGCTGCATCGCAGGGACAGTGGTGAAGCTGTGAGATGGAAGATGAGCAAAGCTTTCAGGTGGTTTTGTAACAGAAACCTGTCTTTGAAGAGAGGCTTGGTATTAGTCTGGTAAATACTTCAAATCAGTGCATGCATCTGTGTTTTCATTTTCTGGAAATGTGGCACAGCATCCAGGTTGCAGGAGTGCAAAGATAAGGTTCTGTTGCGCTGTGCATGATTCAGGGTAGAAAAAGCCTTAACAGATAACTTTTGTGATTTCTTTAGTGTTGACACTTTAAATATATTGTCTGCTGAATATTTGGCCTACCTCTCTGTGGAAAAGTCTGGGTTCCACAGGGACTATTGTTTCTGGCTCTGCTAGGATTGGTTCCTCATTTAAGGTTCAGAGGATGTTGTTCTTTCCTACCACTTTTGTTTTGTTTTAAATAAGCTGTAGTGATTTCAGGGTTACTAAATATAGAAACAAAAGACTGACCAAAGTTGTTTCTAATTTGCACAGTTCTGAATATAATGTGATCCTGTGCCAGGACTGGGACTGCTACTGCAACGCAGAGGCTAGGTAGGAGCTTTCTCCCAGACGCCTGTATGCAAGCACCATTTCACCAAAATCTTTTTTCACATTTTGGACCCTTTTGAAAAAAGGATAAATCAGTCCCTTGCAAGCATATTTGTGGAAAAGGAATAAAAAGCATCTTGTCTTCCAGGTGTTTTCATCTATAAATGGTCTTACACCTTACCCAGCCCTGCTTCAAAGCCTTTCTACCATAGAAACTGCAGAAAAAGTCAGTAGCTACAAGAGTGCCTGGATTGGTGTAAACACAAGCTTAAGACGAGTGAGAATGATTTTCTGCCCTTGTCTGGGAGTGGAAGGTGGAAAGAGCTTCTAGAGAGCTGAGGAAGAAGTAAGGGCAGCTCTACCTGGGAATAAACTTCTGAGTAGCTGGTTTGGATGTGGCGTGTTGATGTGGCTGCTATGTATGTTTTCCAGGAAAAAACGTTTCCAAGGAAAATGTAAGTCCATTATCTGGATGTTGGAGAACCAGCCTGGCATAACCCCTCGAGCTTTTCAGCAAGATGATCTGAAGTTCTCTGGCAGCAATACCAGTGCTGCTGGAATAAATGGTTTGTGGCTTGGGAGATGCTGCCTGACTTTGGGAAGGAGCTGGATGTGGCTGGCATGGGCTGGAGCAGCACTGACACCTTGGGATGTGGAAAAAATGGAGTGGGAGGGTTTGGAAGTGAGTTGCTAGCAGTGGCTGAAGTCCAAAGCCACACCTTTGCTCCTGCTCTGCCTGAATCAGGTGTTTGGACCTGGTGCAGATGCATGCTATGATTCGTAGCAATACGCTGGGCTCTGGGCTGTCCTTACAAGAACTAGAAATGCTCCCATCTGGAGGGGCTTGGTCAGCATCTCTGATGACTTATAGGGGAGAGTTTTTATGTCCCCTTTCAGCTAACTGGTTTCCCAGCTTTTGAAGTGTTGCTGCATCTTTTTATGTTAAAAAAAACTTCTGTCATGATAAAAGCATCGTGAAAGGCCTTTGCTCACCGGGAAGGAAGACACAAGCTTCCTTTTTCCAAAACAATCAATTTGCAGGCTTTTTCTGTGAATGTCAGGCATTGTACAGACACCGTAGACTCTTGTGGAAAGTTAATGTTGGGTTTTATGAATTATGTTACTCTGCAGGAAATGGATGCTGACCTATCTAATTTTGTTCTAGCTAAAAAAAAAAAGTCATCCAAGGAAACAGTAACAGCTAAATGTAATCCCTGTTTCTGTCTTTGCTAGATGGTATTGTCTGCTCTGCCTTTCCGTTTCCTTCATTCACCTGTTCTTATCTGATCATCTGGGCAAATCTGACCTGTGTGCTACACCTGGTGAGCATCTCACTCCTGTGGTCTGGCTGAGGATGAGGGTACCCAAATGCTGCAGAGAGCCACAGCCATCTGCGAAGTCTGCTGGACCCTCCTGAAAGGCATATCAGCTCCGCACTAGTGTTAATGACACCTTTTGGTGCTAATTGGTTCTCAGAAAAAGCATTGCCTCCTGGCAGGGTGGGAAACGCTGAGCCATAGGCTGCAACGTTTGAGCTCTGAAGGCATGATAAGACTGCAGATGGTTCTAGTTGATACAAAATTTGTAATGTGAATTTATTTTCTTGCCAGCCCCTGGGCAGATACATGTCCTGACCCCCTGCAAAAGGGTGTGTGACTAAGTGACCTGTGTAAGATGGCAGACTACCCAGGCATGGATTTGCAGGGCAATTTGCAGGGCACCCTGCTTGTGCAGCTTCTCCCCGGTTCGTGCCAGCTGCAACCGCAGGGCCGTGCCCCTTGCCAGCAGACACGTGCCTGCCAATGGCCTGCATGGAGCTATGTGCTGAGTTTGCTCCATTTGAAATTTTTTTTTTATGAGAAGAGAGACCAGATTTTAATCTCAAAAAAACCCCCACAAATGGATCCTTATCACTTTGCTCTCCAGCTTTTTCCAGGCTTACAGGAAAACGGCTACTAGTGAGCAGTACAAAAAAAAAAAAATCCTGCAAGTGGCAGCACGCTGTTCTCAAATGAACACCCATGTACCTGGCTGCTAGGAGAGCTGTGCCGGTGTGTTTGATGAACCATGTAGATCTAGGAGTAGTCACTCCAGCCCCCTTTTTTACCCTACCTGTCTACTACATATCTTGATGTGAGTTAGCAGCCCCTCTCACCATGTAATGTTTTTCTTCATAATAAACCAAACTTGTAGTCTAGACTTTTCAACTATTAGCTGTCACGAGAGCATGAGATGATGAATCTAATCATAAGCTCTTTGAGATAAAGGTTCAAACACGTGGCATGTGTTTATGATGAACACTTTCATCCTGGGACAGTGGGTCAGAGTTTAATGCTCCAGGAGAATACAGTATATTTAGAAAATGCTACTTGCAAGAAATACAGATGTGGAATAGACCTGTTACTTTAACTATTATACAGCAGTGGCATTTGTGGCTGCATGTTGCTCTGACTGCTGATGTGAGTTCCTTTATGTCAGACTCAGCTTTGCCAAAAATTTAGGGAGATAGAAAGTTGATAAAAATCACTGTGTTACTTAACAGGCCAGAAAATTGTTATAGGAAATAACGGCTCTGTAAATGTGAAAGCTTTGCCTCTGAAGAAGCTTCAGGAAGACGTTCCCCTGTGGTGGTGGCAATTTGATGTGACCTTCTGGGTGGTGTTACTGATGCCTGAGTGCACACTGCACGTCCCTCACCTCCAGCAAGTGGGACCCACAGCTTTGTCCTCCTGTCACCTACCTGGGTACAGGGTGACTTGCCTGGGCTTTGAAGCAGTTTTTAAAATACAAAGATGTGGAAAGGCCAGTTTGAATCACAGTGGTCTTAAATGACCCTGGGACAGTGGATCGTGCTGAGGGAGAAGTAGCAGAGTGGTAGAGCCTGTGCCTCACTGACCCACATAGCTTGCAGGGGTCTTGTGGTTCAGCTGGAGCAGAGAGGTGGTTTGTAACGTAAAATACTGGAGCTTGGGTGGAAACCCCCATCACCCGTGCAGCAGGACTGCGTGCAGCTCCCAGCAGCATCCCCCTGAGTGCATGGGGAGGGGTGCCAGCCATCAATCCTTCTTCCTAGAGGGGAATTTGTGACAGATGTGACACAATGCTGTGATCCTCTGTTGCCCATCATTGAGGTAGAGGCAGGTAAAGATCCATAATGCTTTCCAAAGCATCTATCATGTCTCTTGTCTGCCTGATGTGCTGAGATCTGTTGGTGCAGTGCTCTCTCCAGGGCTTCTTGGAGCCACCCCATCTCCACTACCCTCATGCTGTGGTCCACGCTGGGGCTGGGGCTCCCTCCTGTGCGGCAGCAAGACATGGGCTCACGCCAGGCCAGGGTCCCACCAGGGCTCTGGCACACGTAGGGAGTTGAGCTCCTGAAATTCTCCAGCCCTGCTGTAATTGCTGGAGGTTTGGGGCAGAGATGCTCAGATTTGGGATTGCTTTTAGATGATGACTCTTCAGATTTAAAAAGCTTTGGTGCATATGCCGTTAGGGTTGTTAATGAGCTTTTTTCTTGGAACAAAAGCTCATGCTCTCTGCTCCTCCTTCCAAAATATTTGGTATAATGGTCATAAACATAACAAATGTTAAAGTAATAAACAACAATTGTGCAATAACTTGAAGTAGAAAGTTTTGAAAGATGTAAGTTTTCTGCACTAGGATAGGTAATTTTGGATTATTTTGGACTCTCTGAGAATAACATCCGCTGTACAGCTGATATCTCCAGAAGCCAAAGCAATAGAGGAAGGAAATGGAAGTTTAGGTAATTGTTTGAAATGGCTGGAGATGGAGTTGTAGTAAGGGGAATACCCTAAAGATGTGAGAGAGAAATCTGAAACTCATCTCAGCTTTGAGCAACATGTGGCTTTTCCCTCAGCTGTCCTGGGTACTTCATTTTGCCCAACCAACCTCTTCCCTTCATTCCTTTTCTTATCTACAGGCTTGAACTGTGGGAGACCACAGAGAGCAGCTCCAGCCCTGCAGCTTTGGCCCCAGTTTCTCCTCCTGGAGCTGTGGCAGAGGGAGGGTCAATGCCTTGCTCCTGGCTTTCCATGGGAAATGAGCATGACTCCTTGAAATAATAGAGCAGAGGCAGCTGTGTGTTGGAGATTCAGTAAGCCGCATTCTCCCATGTAATTTTGGAGACCTTACCATGGCAAAAATGTTTTCTCCCTATTTTATCATATGAAAATGTTTGTTTTCTCTCATTTGTTAATTTAAAATGAACTGAAACAATAAGTTGTGATGACGCTGAGGTTATCTCGTTATCTGCTCTGTTAAATGAAGTCAGACACAGGATGAAGTCAGCCAGCAGACTGCTCTCCAGAGCTCCTTGTCAGCTCGCATCTTGGTTGAAGCAGAGCACTCTGCTATTGCAGCTGCTTGCTTTATTATAGGATTTCCATTTTGTTGCTAGAACCAAAACTCAGTCAGCTCTCTCTGGAGGGGAAGGAGCTCTCCAGGATGAATTTACTTGCCTGGAAACTGGCATTGCTTGTTCCTTTTGTAGTTGGAGATTTTTGGGCTGTATTTTTTTTTTTTCTTCCCCAACCCTACAGTAATGATGGAAATCTTTCAGAAAAAGAATACAATGATATTTATTTGTTACAATGTCCAGGCAATACGGACACTTATTGTCTTTTATGCCTGTGGCAGGTCTAGACCTGGTTGGCCCCAAATATAATGAGTTTGCCAGCTCCTGCAAAGGTTGTCCTCTGAGAAGCGATGCCAGCAGGACCATGAGAAGGAAGGTCCCTAACTGAGTGTTGCAACATAGGTGTGGATAGCCGTATTCACCCATAACCCACCTGGGAGCCAGGCTGGTGGCTGAGACTGGGTGATTTTCAACTCAGGGGCTTTAATTCTTTGTAACGGAAAGTGCTCCAGTTTGTGGTCCTCATCTCTAGATTTGTTCTCAGCAACTGTAAAGGGATTATTTCATGATCACCGGAAGGCAATGCTTGGTGCCACTATACATCCCACCAGGTCTTCATGAGTTCATTTATCTTTGCAAGGGACAGGAGATCACAGACAGGTGAGAAAAAGCAATATTTATTCTTGGGTGGAGTATAGGAGTATTAAGCATAGAGAGGATGATGAAATTATTTCCAGGATCTTTCCTTTATTGGAAGCTTCCATGGAAAAACAGGTTTTATCTGGGTAATACCTCCAGCAGATCAGAGTTGTGTGTGTGGAAGGGATGGTCCAAAGAAGCCCTCTGGAGAGCTGAGCATGGTCTGGCATAAAAGGGCATACTTTTTTGGGGAATGAATCTAAAAGAAATGTGGGGTTTGGGATCCTGGCTCAGCTGCTGACCGAATGTTTGTTGCCAGTGTTTTGCTGTTGTTTTGTGGTGTGAATGTCAATGAGTTCTGGATTTGAACCCACTTTGCGTTGGACTAAATGAACTCTGCATGTAGTTTGGATGTTTCACAAGTGTTTAGTTAAGTTTACTAAATAGTATAATTTGTATGTGTGTTTATGTATGGCAAATCCAAATACAGTGCCTCCTTGCTAACCCCATTCCCTCCCACCCCTAATCCTTCAAAACCTCAGGGCTGTTTGGATTCAGTGCCTGCCGCTTCAGCCACTTCATCCATTTTTTCCCTCCATACTCTTCTGATCAGAAAAAGGAACCAAGTTAAAACTCCACTTATACCTCTGTTTACTTTGGAGACAAAGAACATCTTGACTTGGTACCTGGTGAGACCAGACCAGCGCTGCTGACTTGGGCTGGATCCCGACATCCCACCTGTAAGAGCAAGCACCTATCTGCAAGTGCCTCGGCAGCCAGCATACCTCTGGGATGTATCTTCTTAGCAGGAGGTAGGTAGAGACTCCCTGAGCTGGAGTTCACATCGAAGGCGTAGTGTTTAAGAGCCTCCGTTGCTGCACCTTTCTTCCATAGATCTAATCCCAAATGAAGTAATAGTTTTTGTGCTGGCGCTTTGTGCTGTGGCAAAGGGCTCTTCTTTTGATCACTTTAAGCATGCAGCACAATGATGGCTTTTGGGAACCCAGGTTCCTTGCCCTGCAGCAACATGGGAGGTGAAGATCCTTATTTTGTTTCTTAGGGTCATTCACAGCTTCACAGAGATCTTTGCTGCTTTTCGGAACCCTTTTTCCTGCAGCCCATGTTTCATCTGTTGCCCGTGTTTGAATCTTTTCAAGTTCTATTTTATCCTTTTGGAGCATGAGCTAATATGCACACTGATGTGGATACACTGTGGGATTTATTATTTTTGTTCTGTATTTCCTTCCTAATAATCCCAGATGTTCTGTTTCACTTTATAACTGCAGGTAGCACTGAGCTACACTTTTGGTATATGTACCATAATCCTTATGCCTCTGTCTTGAAGGGTTGGCAGTTGATGGGGAGCTGACTGCTGTGATGGTCAGATACTGAGTCGATTGCCAACGCTTCCTGCCTTCAGTTCCCTTAAGGCAAAAATCCTCTCCTGCTTGTGCCTTCATATATGTGCAGATGCACATGGATAATGGATCTATTGCTGTATTAGTAGAGGAAAAAAGCAGTAAAGAGTGTTGTATGTCTATTTCTAAAGCAGGAAGGAAGATTTGAAAGGCTTCAATTTGTCCTCCAATTTAATTTGTATGCTTACCTGCTTGGTAAGAAGTCTTGGGGGCTAAAGAAGCTGTGACTTCAGGCTTGTACTGCCTGAAGTCATGTTTCTGAAACTCAAGATCTCTTCTGTGTTGCACAACTGACAAGACTTCAGCTAAAAATGTTAGCAAGAATGACAGCAATGAGGAAAACACATGGTGCATCAATAAATGAGTGTCCTGAGTGACTGCCCTGTAGCGTGCCGGCGTCTGACTATGCCTTATGGAAGAAAAACATCTCTACAGAGGGAAAGGTTCACAAGGGTAAAAGTCACTGTCAGAGGAACTGGTGTGAGTACTCAGAGCGCCACAATTATGGCAGAGAGAGTTGGAAAGAAAAATCTGTGCCCTTAGCAAGAGTCAGACTTTGGTATGAAAATGTCAACAGAGAACAGAGATTTGTTTGGATAAAGAGGTCAAAGTCATCTTTGTGTTGGGCAGGCAAGAGAAGCTATGCTCAAACGAGGAAGCCTTTGGTTGCAAACCAAAAAATCCCTAAATATACTGCATTATGTGGCTGTTGATTTTACACAGGAGTTCTGTTATAAGCCGTGAAACTGCTGGGACATTGCATTGTGCTTCCCACCACCCAGGGCATGGACTTGTGAAGAGCTAAAGCTCAGACCTCTTGTGCATCTTGGACACAGAGTCAGGCAGTGGTTCCTCTTGGGTGCAGCCCTGCTGCTTCTGCTCCATGATCCTTTTTGCTTTGTGCTGATGGGCTCTGGACAGTGGCACCCTGAGCAGGGCAGGCTCCTGCAGGGCAAAGGGGTCCCGTGGGAGCCCCACTGCCTAGCATCAGCCTGGATTCTGCATCTTCCTCCTCCTATTTGGATACCAGAAAGACATCCCCCAGCAAGCAATGGCTTAAGTGTCCCTTGCTGAGAAAATAGAAACTGTAGGATGGGTACCTTGGGGTGCACTAGCTAAAAGGTTTTGCCTGTAGCTAGGCCCTGAATGAAGGATGGGGTGGTTTACCTGGTGTTTACTCTGGGGTGGGACAAAGTTAATCGTACTGTAAAATAGATGTTTTCCCGCAGGTTTTTACACTTTAGCTCAGCCTGAAGTAGTTTGTGCTCTCAAGTGTATTATGCTCAGACAGATTATGTCAATAAAAATCTTGTTTAAACATTTCCTCTTAATGCTTAGAAAAACTCAACAATCCCTTTGCCTGAATTTTATCATCTTTCCAAATGAAACACATCCTTTATGCTCCTGCATGTAGTGCTCCAACCAGATTCAAAAACACAATCAAAAAAGTCATGGGGAATTGAAACCTCATTTTACTGAATTGAATACATTCGGTTTTAATTGCAGAGAGAATGGCTTTTTCCACGTTGTATATGAAATCAAACTTCGGATATTTGTTTGCTTTTACTGTGGGAAAGTTGGACTCGGAGGTGATTCGCCTTTGTGGCAGATGTGTATTGACTGGCTCATGCATGCACTAGTGTTTGGGAACCTGGGCTAAAACCAGAATGTCAAAATGCCTTTTTTAGAATTCCTTCCCCTACAATTAATCAAGGCAGAAGGATATATTTTGAGAAGGAAATTTCTGTTGGGATTTTTACTGCCTCTTTGATTCAAGAGTCTCTTAATAGTTGGCATAATTCAGCTGCTATTGGCCAGGACATGTGCCCTGCTCACTGCTTGCTCCCTTATAAACAATGTCCTTATCTTTTCAGCAATATGAAAATGAACCAGAGTAGCTTTCCTGTCATCTGTGCTAAAATGTTGTTCAAATGTAAATGTAAAGATTGATTTTTTTTTTTTTTTTTTTTTTTTTTTGTGTAAGAAGCATAAACAAATATTACTAAATGTCACGTTACAAAGCTGATGGCATGAGGCATCCTCATCCCGTTGTTTTGAAACAAGATAGGAGAAGCAGAATCCTTAAATCTTACAAACTTCTGTTTAGGTGATGTTTCCAATAATTTTACTGACAAGCTTATGATTAAATAGGCAATGAATTCTCTTTGGGTAGAAGACATCATTGTGGAAGCTCTTTGAGGTCCATCTGGACAGTGGCATGTTTGGACCCTATGGCATGTAGTAGCTGGGAACCCATTTCCCTTCAGATGTTCTCCAGTAGACATGGTCCAAGAGGTGGAGGTGGCCACCTAGTTACCTGTCTGGCATTTGTGGGTACAGTCCTGTGTCTGTCAGCAGCATTTGAATAAGCAGTTGTGCCATTTCAGGTTGGGGAATGGCTTGCTGGTGGCAGGTCTGCAAGCTTTGGGTGTTGTAAGAGATCCCAAACTGAATGTGACCGCAATAAATTGAGCGGTTACTCCAGGCAGTGGGACCTCAGGTGGAGCAGTGTCCTATTTCATGAGCTCTGTTTGAGGCGGATCTCCATGCTCCCCTTCATCTACGTCAGTCATAGCCTTGCTGCACTTGTGGGGCTTGCTGGCAGGGGGATTGGTGGCTGAGCATAGGTTGTCTGTTAACACTTTGTAGAATAGTATCTCAATACTTAGCTGTTTGGGGAACTGTCTTCTACATTAGATAAATAGTGTGGTGTTTTCTAGAGATGAGAAAAGATTATACCACCCAAGGCTGAAGGTTATCTAGAAAGGAGGAAATTCACAAAGCAAATAAATCTGGGGTCATGCTTAATTTGAGAAGATGGAAGAACGTGTCCCCTTCCTTTCCAGTGTGGCCTCCAATGGCCAGAAGCTGTTGTTGGAATGATGGCTGGTTTTGGAATGGTGTTCTTGGGGGAATTTGTGGTTCATGAACCACATCTTGAACCATGTTGGGCCTCTTTTCCACTGCATCTCTCCATGCAAAGATGTCCTTGTGGTGCAACCCTAGTAATGAAGGGGAGTTTGTTTCTTTGATGAGGAGTTGAAAAATGTGGAGGAAAAAATGAGACCTGGCAACCTCATAGGCAGTTAAGCTGAAAAACAGCTCTAGAGACAGCTCTTTGCTTGGGATGGAGCTGTAGGAGAGGTCCTCCTTGTTGGCACAGTTGCCCCACTTTTGAAATATGGGCAATCTTTTGCTGAGATTCTTATCTCAGCCTGACGGCACTGAGATCTGCTCTGATGCTTCAGAAACAGTGTTGACATCTATGTAGCCCTTGCAAGATCCTTTTGCACCATGTGCTGAAATTGCTTCATGGCTGGAAGGGAGACTGCCACACCAGCTTGGTCCAGGTGGGAAAATGGGGTGAGCACAACCCAGAGCACACCACAGATGGAAACACAGTGCTGCAAAGGGAATTTCTTCTTAGGGTTTCTGCCTTGCCTGAAGTAGCAGACCAATGAGTCTTGCTGCAGACAGTGTCTGTGGGGGAACTGTATTGGAGAGGACATGCAAGTCCCTTGCAGTGTCAGGGGTGTTCCCCACCTGACTCCCCATCTGCAACAGTCATCAAGGGGCTTGGGTTGCACTGAGATTGACAGCTTCCATCTCCTCAGTGTGCAGTAAATATAGTAAAGTCACAGGCTGGTGATTAAACATCCCTGTTAAAGAGAAGGAAAAGGGTTGAATCTCCAGATTCCTGGTACCAGTGCAATCTGTATAGTAGGGGAGCAGAAAACTGGTGCAATGGTGTCAAAAGGTCAGATGTCTATATCGTGAAACCTATGTATATTTATTCTCTGGAACATAGATATGAAAAAGGAAGCATTAACTGGTTCTTCATTGTCACTGCTGCCAACAAGAAATATCTCAGGGAAGTGGGAGAGTTCCTTGGATCACTGGACTCCAGTGTGAGATGGGAGGTTAAGGAAGTAGCACAAAATCCCCTGTCTTTCGTGTCAGGGTTGAAATAACTTCCTCTGAGAGTGAAATCCACATCACAAATAGACCCTATTGTTACAAATGGCCAAATTAAGAGCAGTGATGTCAGATGTGAAGTACAAGTCATACAAAGAAGAGTTCTAGAGGATGCAGTGTGTCCTCAGGTGGTTTTTGCTAGCAGTGATTGAGGAAGAGGTGTTTTGTCCAGGGACCTCTGGAGAGATATCTCAGGGTAGAACAAGACACCAGGTGGCAACAGCCCTTCTCAAACCCTATTTGCCCCCCACCAAAGTGACTGTACTGCAATGGGCAAGTCTTAATCACTGGTCAGAGTTGGTGGATCCAGAAGTCATGACTTATTCATGGGAGGGCCTTTTGTTCCTGTATTTTGCCATGCACGTTTCACTGTTAATTTCTTTCCCCTCTACGCTGACCTATCTGTGTGTACTCTTTTTTTGGTTTTGCCTAGGAGGGTAGATGGTAGCATGTGAGCAGTCTGTTCCAGCCTTACGAGATCTTGCAGACTTCTTTGCTGTCTGTGATGCCAGGGATTGCCTTCTATTGCCCTTGCTTAATTTTGAAGACTTGAATTCCCACTGGCAGGTTTGGTTGGTGCTGCTGAGCTTGGCTTTTTTGCTAGTTGCGCAGCAGGGCACCTACAAGAAAGTAGGTGTCTATAACCTCTCAATTCTTGTGCTGAATAGTGTTGTGAGAAATCATTTAACTTCTTATTTTCATACTGACCTACTCAGTTTGTGGCTTTAGCTTGTGAGCTGTTGCCCAAGCTGTTCTGAGAGGTCAGTAGTGCTGGACTGTGACTGAAACTCAAGGACAACAGGCATAAAACTCTGTATGTGGTCTTGGGATGGTTTCCCTGATTTTGATCTTTGAGGAGTGCTCCCTACCCTTAGGGAGCAATCTTCTCCTCAGTGTAATTTGTACCAGATATACCTGGGAAAGGTTTTGTCTGCAGTGTTTGTTGCCTTTTGGATGTTGTTATTCTCTGGGCAATACCTAGATTTAAACTCCTTAGAAGGCGTATGAGCTGTTCTAAGATACTAAGGAATGTGTCAGATAACTGTCTTTTAAATGCTCAGTTGCTTTCTTCACTTTAGAGCAGTAACGCAACTGTGTTAGTGTAAGTAGGCTTGTTTTGCAATGCCATCATTTTAGTTTTGCCACAGAAATGTCCAAAGCTGTGGAATCTGCATTCTATAGATGTAGACATAAATGAGAACAAGTTGCTTGGTTTGTAGAAAAAAGTGGCTGAGCAGGCTATGAAGTACTTGTCAACCATGTGGACCTAAAGTAAGTTGTGGCACTTAGTATCTATCTTGGGAGCAACTTTCTCGGGCTCCCCTCAGAAGCCAGGAGGTGTTTGTGCTTTTACAGAGGGTAAACTGGAATACGGGGAGGGTAGGTTGCTCCAGATCGTATTGTGTGACCACCTAGGAGCTGGGATGTGCTGTTTGGTGGTCTTGGCATTTAAGCTTGCAGGCTTCTCATGTAGTGTATATTTGCTTCTGGAGGTATGTTCATCTTTTGAGTCTACAAATTTTGCAGGCCACCAACCCCTCACTGTCCAATAAATGTTCCCAAGGGAATTTATAGCTGGTTATTTCCACCCTCTGTTCTGGCTGAAGAGAACAAAACCAGAACATGTAGCCAGGGTTGGTGTAGCCAAGCCTGGTGTGGAGCAGAGCTGCTGCTGCTGCAGTTCATCCTCCTAGACGTGCTCTTTGTCTACTGGAAAACAGATGGGGAAAACTTGACAGATTTTGCTCTGCTTGAGCATTTCCTCTCACAAAAGAGAAATCCCATCCTGCTGCTCCAGGCAGCACTGTATTTGCTTGGTCTTTGGCAGGGCAGGCTGATGTGCAAACAAGCAGTGATTCCCGCCCCCCCCCCCCCCCCCCCCCGGCAGAAGGTGAATGAACCCTCTGTACTGAAGTTGAAAGGATTGCACCACTGTTTTCTCAGACCTGTGAAGGTATTGGTGAGATCCAGTCTCCTATGGATAACAGATAAAGTGGGTTAAAAAACCAAAAAATTAAGTTGGGGTATTAGTCATCAGGAGCTGCCTTCTCCTGTGGTCTTCATCCTGTCTGATACTGCATAAGCCTCTCTTTTGGGGATCTGAAAGAATTTGCTCATTCCTTAATGAGAATCCCTTTCTCCCATAGACTGCTCATGACTTGTGCTGGAAGTGTTTTCAGTTATGGTCCAAAATGCATGAGTCCAGCTTTCCCAGAGAACAAAAAATCATCTCTCAGCTGCTTTTGTATGCCGTCACCATGCTAGCAGTTCCTATGAGCTAGTGTAGCTCATGGCAGCAACATGCTTGTATTTAGATCCCTGCTTGCATTAGTTAGCTGGGATTCAACTTTATTTTGGCTGTACGTATCGCATCCAGTTGTGGGGCAGCTGTAAAGCAAAGAGAACAGCACATGTACTTAATGAAACCTCATCTATACAGTTCCTAATACAATAAATAGATGAAGGAGGAGGAACTGGTGGCAAATATTCTGCAGTGGTGACTTTTCAAAGAAGTGCTCAAATAAGACTACTGAGCAGTCATAGGTTACAAGAGAAAAACAGAGATTAAATTTTCTTCTTGGCAAGTGAAGAAAGAGCAGGCTCATGGAAGCCACATGTTCCTGAGCAGGCGCAAGACTGGGCATAGAAATTATCTCCTTGAATTGAGTGGGCAAGGGCGCAGCCTCCGGGTTCCTGAGGGGGTGAGTCTGGATGGCCAAGGCACTCTCAGCTTCTCTGGCAATACCTGATGGTGGTCCTGGGCACGAGGGGAGAGCTCACCTTCCCTGCACCCAGACACTGTGGCAACAACCAGCCTGTAGATCTCTGCTGCATCCATTGACTGGAAAATCAATTTGAGTGTTAGCTAAAGTGCTCATGTTGCAACAGAAAGCAAAATATTGAGAAGAAAAATGACCCGACCAGGGGGAGAGGGAGAGAAAATTCAGCATGTTTTTTCTGGAGTACTCCTTGTCCCAGTAAGCTGGAGCTGCCATGGGTTGAGCTGTAACGCTGCTGTGGCACATAGTTCTCTGTTACCGGCAGTCTGATGTGATCCTGCTGCCTGGCGGCGTTGTCACGAGAAAGGCATGTTATCGGTTCCATCTCCAGCCTTGGACTGTGGGTTTTTGTGATTTCCATTTCGAAGGCAAGGTGCTGCGGTTGGTGTGTACATGTTTAGCAATGTGCCTGTAGCTGCTGGCCAGGCGGGCGGGCTGTCGGTCTGTTTGCAAGTCCGTCTGAATGCTCTGCGAAGAAACAGGATGGCTTCTTTGGACTCCAGTGCATAAATCCTGATAGACTTGCTGGCTGTGGGGCAATTCTGCAAGAAGTTGGTACTTATCTGAAAGGGCATTAAGTCCCCTGTAAATATACCTATGTTTTAGGACAAGATGGTCAGGGAAATACCAAATTTCTTTAAAATTATTTTCAAGTTGTGTCTCCCCATTTACACGCTGCTTGGAGGATATAGTTTTAAAAGTCTTGAGATTATTAGCATAGATGCAGGACAAGGTGTATCATTTTTGTTAATGATTAAGTCAGAGGTCTGGCAGTAAAAGCATTTAATAGCTCCTCAGTTGAAAGATTGATTTTCTATTTTACAGCCCACTGTATATCTCAATAAGCCACTGGGGTTTTTAAGATGTTAAACTAAGACCTTCTTGCAGGAGGAGGGAAATAATCCATTAAAACTTACAATTCATGTCACCGGTAAGGTACATACGAGGATCGTATACCAAGATGTTGCCTTATGAAACCTTAGGCAAAGGTTAGACATTTGTCTTTCAGTCGGAAACCCCGGGTACCGCATCTGCCACGCAGTGGGAATCCCGAGCGGAGGGAGGCTGTGCGCTCCGTGTATCAATGGGATGCTGCTGGCTGCCCTAAATCGTTTGTAATTTTTCAGCATCCGCTTGCAGAAGGTGCAGTTTCCTCTGCCTGCTTTCTGGGTCATGCTCCACTTATTTTTGGTGTCTCAGTGAAGCAATCTTTTGACC
This sequence comes from Phaethon aethereus, assembly GCF_964289735.1. Classification (NCBI taxonomy): domain Eukaryota; kingdom Metazoa; phylum Chordata; class Aves; order Phaethontiformes; family Phaethontidae; genus Phaethon; species Phaethon aethereus. Next base: position 5,055,773 of record NC_138594.1, read on the forward strand.
TGAAGAGGGGGGAAAAAAGGAAAGTAAGTAGAAAACACTGAGCCAAAGCATCTAGGAATTTTGGAAAGAATTAGCCTGGACAGCTAAGAATAGGGCTGGGGGAGGGGGGAAGTAGATGTAATGAGTGTATTTGAGAGAGATGTGAATTCAGCTTTGTGCCTGTGGTTATTACATAGGGTCTCAACCAGGGTCAGCATGCCTGCCAGAAAAAGATGGGGGAATTGGGATTTTTTTTTTTTTTTCTTTTTAAAGGAAACGCCTTTAAATTAATGCCCTGAGCCTGGAACATGAGAGTGTAATGGTAGACAAATGACCCAGTGTTGGAGTATTTGTGTAATGAACTGTGACTGTAAGAGCAAACCAAATCATCCATAGCTGCACCTAAGGGGCAGCTGTGTGATTAAACTGGAGGCTGATCACTTATGTATAACGTCTGCTAAATAAAACCCTGAAACTGTGTCTCCCTAGGCTCGTCGTCCACCTCTTCAACTACAAGGGCTCAGTGTGCTGCAGTGCTCAGGAAAGACCAAGCCCATAAAGCCTTCCAGGAACACAGCTTTATTCTTGGAGCGCCATTTGCAAATGCAATCATCTTGTCTGGACCTTTTGGTCTGTGAGTCATGTGAATGATAAACTGGGACAAAGTACAAACAAACACTGGCTTGACTGAAAGGGTGGACTGAGAGGAGACATTGTTCTTCCAAGGTGTAGCCAAAGCTTGTAGCAGTGTGGAGTTGGGGCTGCTGCTCGTGACCGGCTGCAGGTCACACCGCATAGGGTGGCTGTACACTGCATGGTGATGGTGAGGGACCAGAGAAGGTCATTGCATATGCCAAAAGGAATGGCCAAGTCAAGGAAAAGAACTTACAGCTCTAGCTATAGCTATCTAGGCTTATAGGGAAGGGGGAAAGGAGTGGGGTCAGTTGCTCTCCAGGTCACTTTGCTGTTGTAACCTTGTCCTGCACTTGCTGATAGTTTGATTTACGTCCTTGCCACTCTAAAAAAAAACAGAAAGGAGCAGATTTTATCTTCATCTATACCCTGTGCTTACAGGCCCTGAAGCTTTCTCCCCGTTCCCATGATGCCAGCAGCAGCAGAGTTAGCCATAGAATTGTTCATTTTATTGACATGCCAAACTGTAAGTTGTCACCATTATGCAAGAAGTAATAAAGATTTGGGTTTTTTTCTAAAACAAACAAAACCCCAAAACAAAAAAAAACCACCCACACCCCAAAGCCAAAAAAACCCCACAATCACCTGAATTTGCTAGTGAAACTGGAGCCTTTTCCCATCTGAGAACAGGCAGATCTCAAAACTGTCCTCAGCAATGGGTTTTTCCCCAGCTCCAGAGAAAAGGAGAAAGGCTGGTAAGGAAAGAAATTACCACCTGCAGTGAGATGCAGCAAATGAGGAGGAAAGGCATTGTGCTGGAGTGTTGAGGATGCTTTGGCACATGTGCTAGCCCTCAAAACTTGCTCCCTCAGGGAGGGATCCAAGCAGTAGCAGCTGAATTACTGATCTAGTCCTAGCAGGAAGGGACACAATCAGTCTTTGAAATATGGGAAGCGCTGCCTTCAAAGCTGGTAAAAAATGGAGCAGTGCAGTGGTGTGGCTTTCATCCGCTTCCTGGCGGTTAGAGGATCTCCATGAAAGCAAAAAGAGCAGCTCCTTTGGAGGAAAAAAAAAAAATAGGAGGGTGGAAGATGCACTAACTTCTGCTCATTTCCTAAATGCCTGGAGTCATTAAGGAAAGGCTAGGAGGTAGGATGTGACTGTAGATGTTCAAGCTCCCTCTTTTACATACACGTCGGTGGACCAGGCATCTTTCCTGGTTACGCCAAACACAGGTGTGTTGGAGCAGTGGTGGCTGCCTGGGGGGAAAGCTGAGATCTTCTCTTGTGTTCGTGCCAGGACTCAAAATGGTAAATGTGGAAAGCGGGCTGATGTGGCACCCAGAAACCATGAAGAGGTTGATATGATTGCTGATGAGGTCATGTTGGCCATACGGCAGGAACGTAGAACTCGTAATTCACCCTAAAGGAAGGGAGACACAAGGAGGGAGCCCATCCGTTAACACCTTTTTGTTTCAAAGTGAATGAGCTGTTTTGTATCAGAATCCAAAAGCAAACTGATTCATGGATCATGGATGGTCAGGGGATGGTATCTTACTAAGTTGGACACAGCCTCCCGCTTCAGGCCGTTTCTGTCTTTGCAGGGTGGAGGACCATGGTGTGCCCGCGCCGCTGAGCACTGCCTTCAAAAACCTTGAAATCTCTCTTTCTGAAAGTAACAGTTCATGCTTGTAACCACTGTGGGCAGCTTTGCCCTATGAGAAGGGCTTTTTGGTGGAGTTTTATGAGCGAGGCTTAATATTAAAAAATCTTTTTAAAAAATGTTGCCTTTATTCAGCTTTTCAATTTGTATTTCACCATAATTACAGATCTGTGCTCCAAAAGGGCAAGCCTGAAACTTCTGCAATCACCAAATACTATCCTTAATGTTATAACCAGGAAGATGAGACTGGAGTAGTCGTGTCGTCAACTGCTTCTTTCCATCTGTTTTCTCTTTTCAGTCTGTGAAAAGCTGGGCTTTTTGCTGTATCTAAAAACTTGTACTGAAGGAAAAGTAACTTGTGTGTTTTGACTCATGGTCTCAGACATCTGATTTTTCAGGAGAAAAGAGATTTCCTTATGTCCTGTTTAGCAGTGAAGAAAAAAAAAATACCACAGTGTGTTTTTCAGAGAGAAATCAAAGTAAATGTGGACAAAATCCTGGATTTTAATTGCAGTTTCTTTTTTATAGTCTTTGGTCTTTATTATTAAAGGGGAAATTGTAATAGCTAGCTTTGGTATTAAGCAATAATAATTCTGTTATTTAGGTTTCTTTTCACAGAAAGCTTTGGGTCCCATTTTAGTTTATTAATTGGCTGTGGCCAAACTGCTTTGTCTATAGTTTTGTTGGCTGCGAGTGCGTCTGCAAAGCCGGAAAAGTTTTGGATCTCTGCTCCCTTCTATTCTGATCTCTGGGATACTGTTGTGTATTAATCATGCTGTAGCTGTGTCCCGGATAAAAAACAAAGCAGACCCCTTGGACACTCAGGATGCATGGATGCTTGGAAAAAGCTGGTGTTTCTCCTGAAAAGCTGACAAAAAACTAGGTTAAAGGTTGACAATGGCAGATATGTTCCTGTTTGGTACCCTTGGAGGGCTTAGTGCTGTTTTAGGAAATGATCTGCCTTTTAGAGGGAGCTCTGCTGCAGGTGTTGCAGAGGCTTTTGGACATTGCCATGAACACTGGAGTTGCTACCGTTTATTTCTTGCAAAAGAAGAGCTTGTTTGCACCCCATCCAGGAATTTCCCAAATGCTGATATTGGCCAGTACAAACAAGACTGAGCTACAGAAAAGAGCTGCTTTATTCAGACTTGTTGTCTCCCCAGATATGGTAAGATTATTGCAGTTTTTATGCAGGCTTCAAAATAACTCTCCCATCGCTTTTCTTAAACAAAAAAAATGGCAATAGAAGCTGCCTGATACTAAGGAAGGCCAAAAAGGTGAATGCATCATTCTGCATTCGAATACTAGTGAGAGTACGATTCAGATCTATAAAAAATGTGCGAAGAATGGGAACGTTTTCCAGGCTGCTGCTGGTCCCTGCAGTTTCTCTAAGGCTCTTGGTGAAAGAGACCTCGTGCAGACAGGCGAGGGTGATCTGGCAGCATCTCTGCATGGCTGCACATGTGCCGGGCATGACACAAGCTCCCGGCAGCAGTGGGTGCTCAGCATGCCGCGACATGGCACGTACCTGGCAAGCAAATCCTGGCTTGGTCCGTGCTGCCTTGTGATGTTGAAGATGACCTTAATCTGCACCTTCTGGCAGCTTTCTGATAGTTGGTAATTTTGTCGAAGGAAGTTTGATAGTATCAAGAGGAAGCCCTGCTGACTCATCTAGCACCCTGTGGTCTTCTGGAGTGGGAGACATCACACCATTTCCATGCTTGTTCACAGCATCTTGCATCAAAAGTAGCAAAGCTGGTGAAATGCTTGTGTCCCGGCAGCGGGGTCCTGCTCTGCTGGTATGCATCTTCCCTTTGTGGCCCACCAGCCCTGGCTAGCCTCGGAACTAATGAGTCTGAGGATTTATGTGGCATCCAGAGCCGTAACTGGCATGAGGGCATCCCTGTGCTGTGCTACCCCATGCAGCTCTTAGAGTAGCTCCTCTAGTAGAGGAGGATCACCCCTATGGTTGCAGCGTGCATCTCTCTTGCTGACCATGGCCTTGAAGTCAAAGAAGTAAAGGATCAAAATTATGGCTACCATCTATCTATCTGTGGGGTTAAGAAGGTAATCTCTCCTCATTCTTGCCCTTGGTCTATCTTCTGCTTCAAGGGCCCCTGAGGCCTAATAAGGACCCCGATGGTGGTGACATCAGTAAAACAGAATACATCTGTCTGTCCTTGATCAGGTGTCTGTAAGTTGGTTGGGTTTGAGGCCAAAATTGTGTGAGGAACTTGAAATGCTGCCTTAGAAATCGGCGCATATGCAGGGGTAGGCTGATGGTCAGCTGTTAGAGGTACTGGGGAGGTTTTACAAATGGTTTAGCAGATACACAGCATAGTGTTTGTGACCTTATTTCCAGAAGGTCGCTTGCCACATAACACAAGACAAGAAGGTTCTACGGCCCAGAAAGAAAAATAAACTCCTAAATCATATTTCTGGATGAGTAAGAGAAGGGGAAATTCCTCACTGAAGACATAAATTAATATTTTTTTCTATTTATCAGGTACTTAATTTATAGTGAAAGGATGCAGTGCAAGCTTGCTCTATACAAATTAAAATAAACTTCTCAAAACAGTTTGTGGATATGGAAGTTCTTTGCCTGTTCCTGGAACTTTTAGTGTAGACAGGTACGTTCCCCCCAGATTTCTGTTCTATGCTTGTAGGAATTGTGTATCACTCACGGGGAACACTGAAAACGAAAAACCACATGAAAACAGGGCCAGGGGAACTCGAGAGTGTGGCCCTTAGGAAGAGGCTAATCTGAAACACCTCTTGTGTGGCTGGATATTACCAAATTTAGTACTTGGAAACCAACTTTTTCTGTGAAAAATTAATCAAGGCAAAAGAAAAAGTAAAACTTTGAATCAGATTCTCAGAGTATTGCTATCTTTTGCAGTGACAGCTTGCACTGGAACTTGAACACAGCTGCTCTTTAAACAGGCTGGATTTCAGTGAAGAGTTTGGTCCCGTTAGCAATTCCTCAAACTGTTCAATCCTCCAGAGGTGCAAAAAACCCCAATGTGCATCTTTGCTGCTATGTTCCTTGGCTACGCCGTGTTCCCTTGTGCTATTTGTGTCGTGTTAAAACACATTAAAACAGCGCTGGCCAACTATTTTTCCTCTGTCCCACATGGTAAAGATGAGGAGTTTAGGAAAACAGTAATTTTATTTCTAAAGAAAAAAATCAATTCCTGTGAGTTAAAGTGTTCACCCTGAGTGCTTCGCAGCTGAGCATGCTGAGGGATTGCTCTTGCTCGGAGCAGCCAAAGGCTTGAGAAGGCTCCGAAGTGCTCTTCACCCAGCGCTGGCACACACACGTATGTTCCAGTTTCCATAAAGTCATCGTCTGGGATAGGCAGCAGAGTGCAAAAGTGCACGCGGCTGAAAACTTGTTCTTGAAACATATGGGGGTTTGGCTCAAAAGTAGGGAGCTGTAGTGTATTTCTCTTTCCCTTGTTCTGGCAATTCTTTGAGACCTGGAAACGGGATCAACAGATGATACACCAGAGAAAGAGGGTAGCTATGGATTCGCGGGGGTGCAAAAGGGCCGTTGTCTCCTAATGGAGATGCTGTGTGCTGTGGCACATGGGACAGGCTGGGTGTGGTGAGAGCAGCCGCTCAAGCTCATGTTACTGTCAATTCTGCACGCTCCTAGGTAGAAGTGTGGAGTCAGCAAGGTGTGTTACAGCATGTTTTCTCCCTTATCTGCATGTCAGAGTACATCTGGTGCCATCAAGGTAAACATCATGCACAGGACTGCTTTCAGTTTCTTGTTAACTGGTTGACTTGAAGGCTGCCCTGGCCTTCCAGGTCGTTGCAGGTGGCAGGGAAGGTGCCAGGTCTGAGGGGTCAGCTTGGGGTGAGCTGAGCAGCTCAGCCCTGCCAGCAGCAGCGCTGGGTGCTTAGAGGTGGCTGCTGCCGGGGGTCTTAAGTGAGCTCTCACCGCACCCCGTAATACGTGCACATGTAATCCCACCCACGGGAAACTCCGGAGCCTTTCCCATAGAGACGTGTTCCGGCTGTGGATTGAGCAGAGAGCAAGGAGGGGATGGCGCTGCCTCTGCCGGCCATGCCGGGAGCACTAGGATGTAGAGCAGAGCAGCCATCGCCTCGCAGCGAGCCTTGCTCCCGCCGCGCTCTGACTACGGGTCTCGCTTTCTCGGAAATTATTTGGACAGGAAGTGTTTCTGAGTAAGTGCAGAAACGAAAGCCTTTTTCTGCATTGCAGACTTAGAACAAAGAAGTGATGTTTTGATTGTGCATTATGAAAATGGAAAATGTTAAAAACATTTCCTCTTTTTGTCCAGGTCTGTTTATATGGGACAAAGAGACAAGAATGACTCTCCCTGAACGTACTTCTCAGTAGTGGCTTGCAGAAGGGTGTTTTCCCATCTCCTGACGATTCCCTGGTTTTGAGATGAGGCTCCCCACTTTTTTTTAAATCTGCTGACAGATGCTGTTTACCCTTCAGTACTCATGCAGCTCTTTCCTCTCAGCCACTTACAGAGGCCCAGCAGTAGGTTTTGGCTATCGGTTCCCAAACCAGCTCTGTGGGGTGGTTGTTCTCCTGCGCTGTCAGTTCTGCCATGTACCCTGAACATCACACCACTTCTTTGACTTTCCATGTGTTTTTGAATCAAAAACTGATTTGTCACAGGCAGAATCCCAGCTTCCAGCTCAAGTTATATGGCAGCAGGTGGATATTTTGTGTGCACCAAAAGCTCTTCGGTACTGGCTGTGCATCCTATGGTATATAATTTCTTCAGTTCAACACCTTTATAGCCCTGCAGATCTTGGCTCCCCACTTTAATTTCTAGTAGCCCTATCTAGCTCTGCCATGCAGGGCAGGGTGGATGGCATCCTTCCTAAAGACTGCCACAGCAGCTGGTTTTGAGCTGCTTATGCGTGAGTAGCACTGCTACCCAGGAGGCAGAGACTCCGACTGCTGGACAAGGAAATCTTTAACATGTGGGAACCAGGCTGCAAAACTGGTGTTGCATGGTTTTCTCAGAGCGCAACGTGTTTTAGGAGGAGCATGGAGGGCCTTGTCCTTGAGGAAATGAAAGAAGATCTCCAATAGAGGCTATGCAGCTGGGCTGGGACTGGCTTATTATATCAATATTGATTTTTGTAACAACTCTCTGATTGCTCTTTGTCACTCGTCGTTTCTAGAGAGCTGCTGGCTTAACCTACAGCTTTTTTCCTATGCTGAATATGATATGAGCTGCTCAGAAGGAACGGAAAGTCTTTGTTCTTTTTTCTAGTGGTGTTTTCTGACTACTTCAATACAGTCATGGGTGTGGGAACCAAATACTGATGTGAGAAAAATTTCTTTCTGAGTGGGCAGTCATGCCCAATGTTATTTCTTGTGCCACTGCAAGACCTTAAGTTCTGCCTGGAAAATTAACTCTTTCAGAATGGTTAATTATGTTTTTTCGTGCTCTCTCTCATTCTGTATTTGTTTGAATCAGTCAGGAAGCTGCCGGTGCAGAAGGATGCACAAACTTGGGACTCTCAACAAAGCTGACGGAAGGCATAGCACCTCTCATTCCTTGCTGTCATTCACATTTGCTTCTCATCTCTAATTTGTGGAGTATTGGTTACTTTGTTGATTTATTCTCACACTTATATTAAAAAAATCTCGGTTTATGATTAGCTAGTTCTCAAAATACTTATTTTAATGTTGTTATAGGTAAAGCTTCTTGTGTCTTTATGTTGCATTGGAGTACTTTGTTTTGCTGATTGGGATTGCATGATTTAAAGATGCTGGATGGACAGTCTTCATGAACGAGTATATCATCCTTGTACCTCCTTTTCTGCTGTCTGTGATACAGTTCCTCAGAAGACTGAATGTAAATGTGAACAGAAGACTGTTTGAAACCTACAAGGTAGAGCAACTGTATCCCTTCCTGGAGTTAACTGTGGAGGGCATCACTGTCGTATTCTCCTTATTTTTCTTCGGAAAGAGTTTAGCAGCAGAGGCTATACTGGAGTCAGTATAGGGGTTATACTGGAGTCAGTGTCTTTCCACTTTTCCAATACACAGCAAATCTTACTTACTGGTCTGTTCACAGCTTTTGAATAAGTCTATTGTATGTTCAGTGATATGTTTAGCCATCCACCTCTGAGCAATTTGAATACTGAAATCCTCCTTTTTTCCCCTCAAAAAAATCCCAACTATGACCTCACACTTTTCTCCCATCTTTAAAATGCCTGACAAATGAAGAACATGTTTTGCCAAGTACTCTGGCACGTAGTATAAAGCATCACAAATGGGCTTGGTGTAAATGCTTGTCATGTCAGAAATTGAAAGGCTTTATGGAAAAACTCAATCAAGCCTGTGCAGATACAAAATATGAGAGGTCAGGTAGATGCATCCTGACAAAGAAAATCTATGAAAATGAGTCAGATGAGAGGCAGTCTGGGCAATTGTCAGGACAAGGCAACTTGTCCTGAAATTTGGGAGCACGTAGGCGAAATGGAACGTGGAAAGGAAATCTTGCAGCTGCCGTGATAATGCTGCTTTGAGGATGTTCTTGCTTAGCATCTATGCTGAGCCTCAGTCAGCTGGGACCTTCCTTTGCTTTTCCCTGAGCCTGGTTACTGGAAGATGTGCTCCCAGCTGCAGCCTCCAAGGAGACAGTGTGGAGGCAGAGAACATTCCATCTCCTCACCCTCATCTTCACTGGAAATAGGGTACTCCCTGCTGAGTGTACAGATGTCTTCTAGCATTGCAAAAAAAATAAAAACCCACACCAACAAAACCAACCATAAATAGGCAGATAGGCAACAAATGGATGTGGCTAGCTTCAGATAGTGGGTTTTTTTCTTTTAGTATGTGTGAATTTGGCGGTCTGGACTATTTGCAAATGGCGCAAACATTTGTTTTTAACATAAGCTTGCTGTGAAGTTCCTGGTAAACAGACTATGACGAGAGCCAGGGTGGCAGACTGTAATGAAAGAATTGCAGTCCCGGGACCTGCTGAGGGAGTGGCTGCATCACCTTGTGTTTCATTCCTGGAAACCAATGCATGCACCTCTTGACTTGCTGGTGTAAATATTTCCCTTCTCCTCCCGAGATCTAGAAGCCTTGTATGCACGCCGGAGATGATTCTTTGAGGCCAGCGTGGGCCTGAAGGAAGGGTACAAGATGAGGGAAATAATGAAGGCACTGTCCACTGTCTAAAGAAGCCTCCCACCAGCCCTGTTAGTCCCTGCAGAGAAGATAAGCTGAAGCATGGCAGACCACAGAGTGTGTGAAGTACTGCAGAACAGGTCCTTGAAGCTTTCATTCCATGGTCAGAGGTAATAGCCAGTCCAGGTATCCGCAGGGTATTCAGCCTCCTGAAGTGGAAGATGGGGATGGAGAGCACAGTATCCCGCCCATAATCTAGGAGGAAGCAGTTAATGACCTGTTAAGCCACCTGGACACCCACAAGTCTATGGGGCCTGATGGTATCCACCCGAGAGTACTGAGAGAGCTGGCGAAGGAGCTTGCCAAGCCACCCTCCATCATTTATCATCAGTCCTGGTTAACAGGGGAGGTCCCAGAAGACTGGAGGCTTGCCAGTGTGACACCCATCTACAAGAAAGGCCAGAAGGAGGATCCTGGGAACTACAGGCCTGTCAGCCTCACCTCCGTACCGGGGAAGATCATGGAGCGGTTTGTCTTGAGGGTGCTCACAGGGCATGTGCAGGACAACCAAAGGATCAGGCCCAGCCAGCATGGGTTCATGAAAGGCAGGTCCTGCTTGACCAACCTGATCTCCTTCTATGACCATGTGACCCACCTAGTGGGTGAGGGAATGGCTGTGGATGTTGTCTACCTGGACTTTAGTAAAGCCTTTGACAGCGTCTCCCACAGCATTCTCCTGGAGAAACTGGTGGCTCGTGGCTTGGACGGGTTTACTCTTCGCTGGGTGAGGAACTGGCTGGATGGCCGAAGCCAGAGAGTTGTGGTGAATGGTGTTAAATCTGGCTGGCGGCCGGTCGCAAGCAGTGTTCCCCAGGGCTCGGTTCTGGGACCAGTCTTGTTCAATATCTTTACTGATGATCTGGATGAGGGGATCAAGTGCTCCCTCAATAAGTTTGCAGATGACACCAAGTTGGGTGGGAGAGTTGATCTGCTGGAGGGTAGGAGGGCTCTGCAGAGGGATCTGGACAGGTTGGATCGATGGGCTGAGGTCAACTGTATGAGGTTTAACGAGGCCAAGTGCAGAGTCCTGCACTTCGGCCACAACAACCCCATGCAACGCTACAGGCTTGGGGAACAGTGGCTGGAGAGCTGCCCGGCAGAAAAGGACCTGGGGGTGCTGGTTGACAGCCAGCTGAACATGAGCCAGCAGTGTGCCCAGGTGGCCAAGAAGGCCAACAGTGTCTTGGCCTGTATCAGGAATAGTGTGGCCAGCAGGAGTAGGGAAGTGATTGTGCCCCTGTACTCGGCACTGGTGAGGCCGCACCTCGAATCCTGTGTTCAGTTTTGGGCCCCTCACTACAAGAAGGATGTTGAGGTGCTGGAGCGTGTCCAGAGAAGGGCAACGGAGCTGGGGAGGGGTCTGGAGCACAAGTCTTATGGGGAGCGGCTGAGGGAACTGGGGTTGTTTAGTCTGGAGAAGAGGAGGCTGAGGGGAGACCTTATCGCTCTCTGCAGCTACCTGAAAGGGGGTCGTGGCAACAAGGGTGTTGGTCTCTTCTCGCAAGTAACCAGCATTAGGAAGAGAGGAAATGGCCTCAAGTTGTGCCAGGTGAGGTTTAGATTGGATATTAGGAAAAATTTCTTCACCGAGAGAGTGGTCAGGCATTGGCACAGGCTGCCCAGGGAGGTGGTGGAGTCGCCATCTCTGGAAGCGTTTAAAAAACGTGTGGATGTGGTGCTTTGGGACATGGCTTAGGGGACACGGTGGCGCTGGATTAATGGTTGGACTTGATGATCTTGAAGGTCCTTTCCAACCTGTGGAAAGTGATTCTGTGATTTTCTCTATTAAAGAGCAAATGTAGAAGTGGCCAACTGAAAAATGAATACCTGTAGCATTAATCTCAAAGTGCTTTGCCAATACCTGAGTTGCAAAGAGTCTGGGAATTAGAGGTTTCTTTGATTTATTGAGGGCTGTACAGCCTGCCTTCCCTCTGGTCCTGACTGCTCCTGCCAGGTTGATGTGATGGGCACAAATTCAGTCCAGCGGCAGCAGTGCTGCTGAAGCATGTCTGTTTTGGCAGGTATCTTTCACCACTGATCCCTGCCAGGCAATAAGCTGAGCTCAGCTCAGCGCTGCAGGCTCTCCTGCACTGGGACCCCTTGCATGGCTAGTTAGTAGCAGACCCAGGAGCAGATCTCAAATCCAGTCCTGTTGGATTACAACACAGCACTGTTGTAATACATAGAGAGACAGGTACCCATAGGCAGGTTGCTGGGGGGGTTATCTGGGGGTGTGTGATTTTTTTCCTATGCTTTGCAGCTGCGGAGCCCCATGCAGCAGCGTGGACTTACCGTGTTTGTGTTGCTCAGTGACGCTGCTGCCCTGTGCTCCATAAGAAGTGAAAGTGAAAATCCAGTTGCTTTTTAAAGAAGAGAGAAGCTGGTGGTGTGCCTTTTTCTCTGGGATCCAGGTGGCTTCTGTGTCTCCTCTGCAGGGCTCTGGAAAAAGAGCTGAATGAACTGGGAGTGGGAAAGGCTGCTCGGGCACATGGACAAGGGAAGGGAAGAGGCACAAAGGCTTCCTTGGATGAAAACAACTTTTGAGGTGCTCACCCTGTCTTCTTCTTTAAGGGGTCCTGTCTTACAGCCAGTCTTTTCTCTTACAAATTGTTGCTGTTTCCTCTTTTTAAGTAGGCATTTAGAAACGGGCACTAAAAAGTCTGTGGCAGAAGATAAAGGATTAATGTTTTGCATTTTCTCTGTAAGGAAAAAGTTATATTACTTGTGTGCATGACCTTGCTAAATGAATAATACTGCTTTTTACAGCGCTGGCTGCCAACTTCCATGCAGCTCTGCAGTGCTTTTACATTGATTAGTGAAAGTGAATGCAAAAAACCCAACAGCTTCATTAAGTCGTGCACTTTTATGTAAGTGGGAGTGACTACTGAAGTGATAGACTAAGTTTATTAGAGCATTTTCATCTTCATGTAATTCCCAAATAATTGTTCCCACAGCCAATTAACCTTTTTTTTTTCTCCTAGTTCCTTAGCATGTTTTGCTTATATCTCCTTTTCCAAAATTGCCATCCTGTCATGTTTGCAAATAAAGGATAATTTGCCAGGAGGGTTACAGTAGAAATCTTTGCAACATTCCTCCTTTTCAGGGAGCAGCTGGCACCCTGGCTGGAGCTGATTGTGCCTTGTTTTCCATGTGGCTACTGCCCCGCTCCCAGCAGGGACCTGTGGGGACCTTGGTGGCTCTGGATTCAGAACTAAACAAAACAGAGACCCAAACCAGAAAGCATCAGTCAGAAAGGATATTGATTTTAAAATAAAAGAAATTAAACCCATGAAACAGTTCATTATACTTACCTTAATGTGCTGCAAGCAGAATACAAAATGTTAGTAGTGTTTTCTAATAGTTACAGTGGAATTTTTTTTTAAGAGCAGTCGCTGGGAAGCCGTGTACTTCAGTCTCAGGATTTTTGCAGAGATTTCTCAGCTCAAGCACAGTGTCCTGCTGACTGCTTTCTGCACTGCCTTATCGGAACTGTGGAAACAAACTGCACTCATAGGCTCGCTCTTGAAACAGCTGTTTTATCTCTTCTTGGGACTTTTTTTTTTTAATTGCAAAAGCTCATTGAGAGCGGTATTCAGCAGATCAACAAAGTGAAACTAGTACTGAAAGTAATAAAAAGATTATATCATATGTAAATTCTGCACCTTTTCCAGGAAAGAACTTGAAGTGGAAACTAAAATCGGTAGGATCTTCTGAAGTTCTTTGTTTTTTACAATTTTGTTGCTTCCTTACTTCCTTCAATAGTATTATTTTCTGCAAGCTGTTTGAAGCTTAAGTCCTTTTCTTGGGATACTTAGGGTACTAGATAAATATTTTCTGATCTAAACCACGGGGCAGCAGCCCTGCTCTGCTGTCTCCTATGGCCGGGGCTTCGTTGGACCTCCCATGCCACCACCATGGGGGTCCCCACTGAAGCGGCAGCCTCGGCTGAGCTGTGCCGGTGGCAGAGGTGGGTGAGTCTGAGGGTGCACACTGGAAAGGCAGTGAGCAGGTTTAACTTGCGCTGGAGTAGGAAAATGCAGGCATCTAACCAGAATATTCCAGCTTGTTAGTTTTTAACTTTGAGAGAGGACTTTTTCTCTGGTGGAAATGATGCTACTGTGTTAACGGCTGACTTTCTTTTATTGGAGTTGTTTATTGTGTTTTGTTTGCTATGAAGTTATGGGAGAAGGAAAAGCAGGAGAGTTTCACATAGTGATTTTACTCAAATAGATCCTTTCAAAAACAAACCCAAAAGACTTCGTAAGGGCTCTACAACTTTCTGTTTCTGGTTTAATCCACTCCCTCTTGCCAGTGATCTCAGGTTGGCTTGTTTGTGGGGTCAGATCTGACCTGGGGAAAAACTCATCAGCTGGGGATGAATGATTGGTGTTTGTTGAAGGAGTTCCAGATCCTCCTGGTTGTTACTTTACTCACCTTCTGCTTGCAGCTGATCCGCTTTTAGGGTCTGGCTTTGTTACCGCGGTGTGGACAGCTTCTGCAGCTGAGAAAAGCAAAGGTTTGTATTGCCTTGAAAAGAAAGGCAAGCAGGCAAAAAACGTGATGAAAAATATTTTCTATCCAAAGAGCATGGTTCATTTTAGATTTGAGTGGTTTGTTGTTAAAGTAAGTTTAAAACTAATGGTAGGAGGTGGCTAAGACAGCTAAAGACTCTCAGAAACCTGACAAAAAAGAGTATTGTAAGACAGACCAGGGGGCAGAGATTTGGTGGAAAATGTTCTGGCTTTTGAAAATGAAGAGAAGAGGGGGAGTAGGAAGGAATGAGAGGACAGCAAGGGAGATGTCCTCTGAGCAGAATGAGAGGAGCGGCAAGGATGAGGCAAGAAGACCTCAAAGGAGAAGACAGAATGAATGAGGACAGGAGATAGAGACCTCAGGCTGAAAACTAATGGGGAAAAAAACACTTATTGTCCTTAACCTCTGGGCAAATAACTCTGCCAGATGTGCTGCAGCTGGTCTGTGAGGACTGCATCAGGCTGGTGAATGTGCTCCAAGGAGGACAAGGAGGCATAATAGTCTGGAGGTATTTAAAAGATGTTTATATGTGAGGCTTAGGGACATGGTTTAGTGGTGGACTTGGCAGCATTAGGTTAACGGTTGGACTCGATGACCTTAAGGGTCTTTTCCAGACTAAATGATTCCATGATTCTAAGGTTGATGACAGTCCCTTGGCACTCTGCTCACCCGCAGGGGACAGGCGGACAGGCTTTGTCAACTGGTGCTTTGCAAAGCAGAAAAGAGGATAGAGTGAATAATGTGTGAAAGGGTACTGACTGAGCTGGTTTTGAAAAAACCCCACCCAAAATCAAAAAGGTAGGAACCCTTTTTGGATGTATGGAAAGAGGATGAGAAAAGATGCTGTGCACATTTGATGCTTTGAGCGTTGTTAATAATTGGTAGGGCAAGAAGAAAACCTTGCAAGGTTGCACAGGTAAGCAGGAGCACTGTGCATAAATGGAAGAGTTGGTCCCTCGTGTGGTGTGAAGTGGAAGAATCACACTTTGTGGGTGCGTGTGGAGCAGCGCTAGGACCTTGGCTGGGTCCAGCATCTCCTGGGCTTGGGCCCTGGGTGTCCAGAGCTTGGGGCACTGCGGAGGGGCCCCACATTTTACTCCTCAGGAAATTTTGCAGATGGTCTCAAAGATTGCCTCTTGGCCTATCAGTGTCTGGAAAGGGCTCGTTTTGCAGGTTGTGTTCCTGGCTCATCTGTTTCTGGGAATTGGGGTGGGACTCTCAGCAGCTCTAGACTAGCACAGATCATGATAGATAACCAGTTATTAACTTCTGCTGAAGAATTAATGCAAAATTAGGAATGCATTAATGCCTAGTGAATTTGGAAACTTCCTGAAGGTACTTCTCAGGTAGTGACATATCAAAAAAAGTTGTTTTAATGAAAGCTTCTAATTAAAAGCTCCCAGGGGCAAAGCGGTTTGTGTTTTCCAGAGCTAGGCTAGTGAGAAAAGTTAGGTGAATTTACCAGTTTTGGGGGTTTTTTTCTCCTTTGGAAAGTGAAACCTGTGTTTTACTAAAACATATTTCACAAATTCATGAGAGTCTCATTGAAATTATTGAGGATGAATGTCTGACTAAATCCAAGACATTTCTTGAAACGATGTACTAAGTTTTTGTTTGTTCATTTAATTTGAACAG
Organism: Phaethon aethereus; assembly: GCF_964289735.1. NCBI lineage: Eukaryota > Metazoa > Chordata > Aves > Phaethontiformes > Phaethontidae > Phaethon > Phaethon aethereus. The sequence continues at coordinate 5,071,413 of NC_138594.1, forward strand.
GCATTTCCCATCAGGTCATCTAATCAAGAAAAAAATTCAATTTGACAAGAAATATTTCATCTTAGGTCAAGCAGAACATTCATTCAGCACAAAACATCTTCCTGGTCTGATTTTGTGTGTGTTTTGGAAGCAATAGCAAGTCAAGACATTATTTGTTGCATGTACTACTGAGCGATGTGTGCAGGGCTACTGCCTGCAGGAGCCTGGAGGGACCTGGACATGGAGCCTCCTGCCCAGCAGGCTCAGGAGGAATTTCCCTTTCCCTGCGGAAAGACTATGTGTCTTCTACTGTCGTGATTGACCCAGAGATGGAAAGGGGTATGAGTCTGGCATTTGCAGAAGTCATCTCAGAGTGCAGTAGCAGCTGAGCAGCACGAGCATTTCTTTGCCTCTATTCCAGCTATCTTGGCTAGAAGAAGCTTTACGCACTTGGCCTGGAAGTTGTTTTCTTTTTGATTGGAGAAAGGTAATAAGAAAGGTAATGGATGCTAAACACTATATTTAATGTCCAAACAGGGAGATGACTGAGGGAGGAGCCTGGTGAGCCTGCCCTGGGATCATGGAGGGTCTAGCAGAGCACCCAACACTGTTGGAGCTGAGCACCCAGGGCAGCCTGATGGACTCTCCCCACTTCATGCGGTTATGTTTCCTGCTTCTGACCATTGCGGCTCCCTGTCCAAGTGAGTCTCCTTGTTTGATCTCATTGCTTTTCACTGCATGGTATTAGCTGAAAGCTTTTGGTCATTAGAAAGCTCAGTTGTGTCCAGTTAAAACTCAGACCACAAAACCACCAAGGTGAGAAAAGAAATTAAGAAGGTAAAGGTTGATTCATTTGACCTGTCACAATCACATAACTTGGGAAGGGTAACTTTTTGGATCTGTCTGAAGTCTGATGTGGTGAGTCCTCTCTCAGAGGACTGGCTCTTTACCAGGGCAATCTGAGTAAGTAAAACCCCTTTGTCAGCTCTCGGCACCCAGCCCCAGCATACTCCAGCACTTCAGCCAGGCTGCTGGTGCGTTTTGGCTTGACTGTAGAACTGTTGCCTGCAGGAATACTGAACTGGATCAATGGCAGTGACCTGGAACACTGCATCCAGCTGTATATAGCCTGGCAGCTCAGCTGTGAACTTCATTTGTCCTGGGTGTCTGCTGGAGATACACCTGATAGGATTATGCCAAGGAGTTTTGGAAGGAAAGAAAATAAGAATGGATGATTCATCTGAGCCTGTCTGGGCAGAGGACCTCTTAGCTCAATAAGAGAAAAGTCTTTCAACTCACTTCCCAAGGTGCCAGCTTCCTAGTTAAAAACCCCGTGGCAGCAGTGGGGGAATTATGTCATATTTCTACCCCAAAAATTATTTTGGAGGCTGGGCTCAGTACCATATAAATATTGCCCATTAGCAGACAATGTCTCCTAAGCTAAGCTATGACTGGGCTTGTCCACCAAAACTCATCCCATTCTCTAACACTAAAAGTCTGGGGAGAAAACTTGTAGAAAATAATTTTTCTTTGTTTTCTCATTTAGATGTTGCCATGCCCAGTGACAACCCTGCTGAGGGGACACAAGACTCTTCCTCTGGTCAAACAAATGTGACCGTCTACCACTGTAAAGACTGTGCGAGCAATGTATGCAAATTATCCAATTATGAAGACTTTGTAAAAATTGGTGAAACACAAAAGAAGACATTTTCAAATGAAATAATTCAGTTAGTGACCAGAGAAACACACATCATTATGTGCTTTCATCAAGAAAATGCTTTTCCTGAAGGAATTTATGCCATTGTTTGGGAGAAAGATAGGGGAGTAGGAGACTCATGTGGCGTCCTGAATTCTGGAGGTATGGTCTACTGGGAGCTTGGCTATCAATGTATGGAAAACATATTTCTCGTTATGAAACTGAACGGTTATATATTTGGTTAGACAGTGAGGTTAATGAGTAAACTGACTTGTCAAAATTAGTTTCTTTTGTGAAAAAAGTCATTAACTCATTCACAAAAATAAATTAAATTCTCTCAGGTCAAACATTGCTTAAAACTACACTAGTAGAGTGTCAGATAAATTCTTGTTACCCTTATTTATAAAGACACTTGTTTGGTTGGGGTTTTTTTGGCAACAGCAATTCTTATGTTCAAAATCCTTGCCAGTCTGCAGTGTATGAATCCCATCTACTTCAGTCGGTACACACTGAAATCCAGGTCTAGCCTAAAGAGCCTTTCTGTGTTGCTTTTCTGTACAATTCAGTAAATACCCAAGAGCATCCTTCCAGCTTTCTCGTCAAACTGTCGAATGCCTGTCTCTACATGTAGCAAGTGGCTCCAAGAGGGCAAAACTTCATGGTGGATCAGATTGCACAGGTCTAATTTAGCTGAACTCCATCCAAGTCAATTATACTTCCCCAGTTAACATCCAGTTGAATACATATTTGGCTTTACCCTGCTGGCTGTAAGTGATTCTCTGAAAGCTGCTCTCAGAAAGCTGCTTTCATCACCTCTTGTTAGACTTTACAGCATCCTTTCTAATCTGATTGCTGACAGAAGAAAACAAGAAAAAATTCTCATCCTACATATGCTTTTGCTCAGCCTAAGATTTCGTTGTGTATTTAATTTCTGAACCACTGTAAATCATTTCTCTCCAGAAGAGAAATACCATCTACATGCTGTTACCACTGTGTAAAGCTTGGATGACGCTAAAACATCCATAGTGAAAACTGGAAATCGCTGTGGACATAGGTGCCTATATCCCTTGAGAGGGTAACAGGTGGATGTGCGGAGTGTGTGATGTGTAGCTGGAAAGGAGTTTTCAAGATAACGGCCTTTACATTTCCCACCTCTTAGAGGAATAAGTTATGTGATAGCACAGTGGCATGCAGGGTAGGCAGGAGGTGTGCTCCGGGGTCTCTGAGATTTATACAGCTGGATTTATACAGCTGCTAGTTTTGCTTGTTCCTCCTCTTTGGTTCCTGTGGGTAAAGGAAAAGTGCAGAATTTTGTTGTATTAATTATTTGAGTAGAATTTAAATGCAAAAAGGTAATGATAAGCTTTTTACAAATGTTTTGGTGTTCTTAATTACATGTGAAAACTTTTTTGCCGCCTTCAAATGTGAAGATTTCTATTATTGGTTCATAGAACAGTTCATCAACTTTAGTGAGAAGAAAATCTAAATGACAACTGGTTGATTTGAACAGTTGGTGAATTAAATACGATTGCAGCAACATCCAATTTTTTGTGGTACATGAAGGGTCCACTTTTTTAACCTATTAACCTCTTTAACCTTTTTAACCCTTGATTGAAGGTCTCATAAATTATCTATATTTATAATTAAAACTTCTTTTATCTTTCAGCTTCCTCAGAAAACATGAGGGGTAACATCATTAAAATTTGCTGTGAAGCAGAGACAGACCCCTCACTGCCCAGCCGTTCCCTGAAGTGCTACACTGAAATGTCAGATAAGAAAACCAGAAAATCAGCAGCCGACATCACTGATGAGGGAAATCTAGGTTAATCTCCTCATGTGTCTGTTTGCCCTTTGCTGTGAAAGAGTTTTGCCCAGACACCTTGATGTGAACAGAGTTTTACATGGGCGGGGGGGCTGTGCTGTACGTTCATACCTTGGACGCACACATGCAGTAGCCATCCAAACTCAGAGACTTTCCCCTAGCCCATGTAAGTGCCCAGTCCTGGGAATATATATCCATAGGTATAGCTTTCTGTAACTGTAGCTATATAGCTATAGGGATGCTGTGGGAAGGTGGTATGTGATGGGCGTGCACCAAGTTTCCAAGAATTACACTTACCAGTAAATGATAAATGAGACTTTACCTCCAGACTAAGATGACATTTGTCACATGCTGTTATTTTTATATCCAAATTTCTCTCACTGTAGAAATCCCTGCCATCTTCCTTAGGTTATGGCCAAACAGGATGTCTTTACTTGAGACAAGTAAACACTACTTATCCTTTTCGGGGGAGAGCCCTTGGTAGTGGTATGGCTCTTCGCTTTTGCTGTGGTGTTTGGGGTTTTTCTTTGGTAATTTTTGAATGTGTGCTGGATAATTCTATTATTTCCTTTTCCAAATTACACAAGTATTAAAATAACCTTTCTAGGTATTTATATGTTTAAATTCCTGTGCATTGAGATCTTCAAAAAATAGTCATAATGGATTTCCTTAGTGGCCTTTGAACTCATCGTTAAGGATGTATTACCTAGCTGAATGTCTTGTCCTTACCAGGTCCTTGTTTCTGAAATGCACACTATGCAGACACCATCCAGAGTGATGCTGTTCTGAAAAATATTCTTCCAGCTTTTATTTTCTACTCATTGCATGTCTTGTCTTAGCAGAAACACTGGCTAAAAATAGGAAGGTCACTAAAAGACTTCACAGAACTATTGACCTTCTTCCACTTTCAGGATACGAGGTCTCACACCTCTTGTTTTTGGTTATTTCAGATGAGATGGATATGCAAAGGTTGTGCAGTGTCAAGGATTAGCTTCAAATGTTGAGTAATTTTCTTTGGTTACAGGTATCTTCCTTAAGATATCCTAGGGCAGAGGCTATTTGTTCTCTCATTCATCAGTCCATCTCTCATTATCAGCTTTTGTGGGGTACACTGTAGAAGCATCAGGCCCAGTTCTTCCTATCTGGTGCTTATGAGGCAGACTCATTTCTTTGTACCCCCTTTTGATTCACCTGGATTCCTTATTTTCTTCTACTCTTTAGGTAATTCTCAATTGACAATCGGTGAAGAGAGCAGCATTGGCATGATCGCCCCAGTACTGATTCTTGGGGCTTTTGCAGCAGCACTTGCAATATATTGTGTTCAACGGAACCGTAACGGTCAAGGTACAGTCTGACAAAATGCTGTGTTTCCTATGGATAACATGCCTTACAGGCTGCGCTGGTAGTGGAAAAAGCATACGTGTGTTTTTTTCTGGATCTCATTTCCGTAACATTGTTTACGAGGTTACTAAATGATATTCACTGTGAAGGAGAGGCTGGGCTAAGAGCTGGTACTGCGTTTGGTGCCATGGCATAGTCCCCAATCAGTTGGTTTTATTATGAAAAATAAGCACAGAATAAATTTCCTCACTGCTACAGTAATACAGCCAAGCAATTGCACTGCTCAGCTCTACCTCACTGGGATCCAGTTCCTGGGGTCTCAGCCTGCGACATTGCTGTGCAGCTTCCCCTGCAGAGACATGTCCCAGCCCAGGACACTGCTGAACATCCAGGTGTGGGCTGACAGGTCCTTTAGCTGAATGGTTCCCACTCACAGCTCTGCCCACTGAAGAGCCAATTTTAATTTAAGAAAGAATATTTTCCTAAATGCATCCAAGGGGGAAGTTTGTTTTGCAAACTAGTATGCATGGAAAGGGCTGGAATAGGCTCTGTGGAGTAAATAGGGAGTCATGTGAATAAAATCTTCTGGAAATACTTGCCTTCCTCCGTATAGTCCTTAGCTCTTCCCTCCTCCCTCACAAAACAGACGCTGCAGTATTCTTAAAGTGAGATAATATTAAACCACCTCTTAATTCAGAAATAGTGGTGCTACAAGAGTATAGAACTTGGTATGAAGCTGTGCCGTCATATGGCAATGTGTCACACCTGCCATACGTGGTGGGGATTTGTGGAGAAAATATAAGGCCTGTGCATCTGTTTGAGATGGATACCAGTGAGCTGCTGAGGAATTTCAGATAAACATAAATTGGGGAAAAGACAACTGCAAATCTGTTGGTTTTATTTATTCTAAGTAAATCCTTGCTAATGCTGGTACTTTTTTCTGTTGTTTTCCTAGAACCTGTCATAGTGCTCCATCAGATTTTTAATCGTAAGATTTGACTTTTGGGGGATTAATTATGGTAAATGATAAAATCACATTACTACAATGACAGGAGGGTCTTCAGTGAAGGACTGATGGGTTTACTAGGTCCATGTTCAGTGGATGCCCATTTCCGCCCTACATCAATTCTGAGTTGATAGATTTTAGGCCCTACATGACTTTGCAGTGGTTCCAGTACTCATGTGCTAATCATTTACACACTTTTCTACAAACACCCCTTGACCTTGACATACAGCTTCCCCCCCTATATCCTGTTGCCAACTTGGCTCCAGGGTATGTGGGACTGTGTGTAATGCCAGAAGCTGAGACATCTCCTCTCAGTTACTGAAGTAGTCCATCCTTTAGGAACAAATGTTGGTTGTTTCCTTCTAAGAGTCTAAGAATTAAATTTCTAAGTCTGAATTTGCTTAAGGTTGACTTGCTTGTTAGAAGCTAGTTAAAGCCTAAGATTTTTATCCCGTGCTCCCTTTCTAGTGAACGGAGAAAAATAGCTGTCTTGAGAAGATGATTCATCTCACCTTAAAATGGTTTTAAGATGAAACAGATGAATTACCTTGTGAAGATGCCTGTTTCTCTCTGGTAACTCTGAAGGAAGCCAATGGGAACAAGCTGAGATATTTGGACATATACAGTTAGATAAAATGCAAGGCTATGGCGGTGGGCGGGGAAGAGTTGCACAAGTGCTTGCAAAACCCAGTAAAGATAACACAACACTAGTCTCACTGCAGTTGTTACATTAAGACGTATCTATTAATATCTATATTAATAGATATATTGGTGTGATAGGTAAAAAATATACCACCAGTGGCTCCCCTGAGGTCCTGCCCTGGATGTAACGCTCGGTGATGTTTCAGGCCTGTCCTAGAGCCCCTCTCAGGCAAAGGCTGATGGCCCACCACAACCAGGGCAGGGTTTCAGCAGATATGCCATGAACTCGCTGGGCAATGAAGCTGCAATCCTTTCACCTTTCAGAGCAAGACATGGTCCAGTCGCACATGGGACAAGATAGTTGCCCTGAGGACTTCACGCTCCAGATTTCCGAGCCTAAATACAGGCAACTGGATTATAATTCTCACTGAAATCAACCTGTGCTTTTCGTGTCCTCACAGATGTTTTTCCTTCAATTCTGCAGGTGTTAGAAAACCCAGATGGGTTCCTGACATATAAAACCTTGTACCTATTTGAAAAACATCTACAAATGAAAAACCAGGCCTCTATGCCAGCAGCATGCTCCTCGGTAATGACGTACAGCGTTCATCTGAAGAAACAGATGCTCATTTTATATTGAGACCTTGTGGTAGTTTTCACAAATGTACCTTCACCAAATCCATGTGTTCACTGAGGACTGATTGCCACAGTCCTCCAGCTCCAGGCCTTCGCGAGCAACATGAGAAGCTCCCTGGATCTGCCATCCTCTCCTGGTGCTTCGCTGAGGACGGCAGTCATCGCAAGATGTGTGGCTGGCTCAGCAGCACAGGTGTAAACCAGCTGAATTCTCTCAATGATTTTCATGACTGAAACAATCAATTCGTCTGAAATTCTTCAGAGAACTGTATCTGCTCAGGAAGGATGTGTTGAGCCCCAGGGCAGATACTCTCTGCACATCTTCCATTTCATAGCATGATAGCATGCTCATAGACCTTTATTTTTTTTAACTGCCAGGTGGTCTCTAGATCCAAAAAAGCATTTTCTACAGGTGGCTGGTTTGTTGAATTAGAGGGGTTTGGCCTTTTGAACAGACGTTTGAGTTTGCAGCCACCTGCAGGTTGAGGACATGTCTGCGTGCTCGTTCCTGCGCAAGGGTGGATGGAAGGGCTATATCCAGCTTCCGCAGCAATGGCATTGGGTCATGGAGGCCATAGCCTCTTCCCAGGCTGAACAGAAGTATGATGTCAATCTCCTTGACAAATTAGGCCATAATACTGGCAATTTTAGTGTAGGACACTTTCAACAGTAACTCCAGTGGAAAGGAAAGCATGTGGATGTACCTGCTCTGTTTCCTTATCAAAAAAGACTACAATATTTCTGCATCTCAAGACAGGTTTGGGTATACTGCATGCAGACAGTATGTGATGAATGCTGCACTTCAGGGACTCCCATTTTGTAGCTCACAGGTGGTGTGTCATCTTCAAATGATTTATCATTCATGCTTGATTTGAATGAATCCTTAAAAGTTCGCATTAGACCTCATTTAGTGTCAGGCTTTTGAGCAAAAATCATCAGCAGCACAATTGGAAAAGCAGATCCATGAAACAGTATGAATACTTGCTGAATCATTTTTATGTGATTTAATTACCCATAGACCTGCAGCTGAAACTTCCAGCAGGAAATCTCAAAGGATGTAGGACGTCGTGTGACTCTTGAAATTTGCTACAATCAAATCTAAAGGGAAAAGTTCATAATGAAAGACATCAAAAAATGTTATTTCACATTTTAGAAGTACAAAAAAGCCTCTGTGCTTAAATTTGGCTCTTTTTTGGCACAGGAGACTAGTGCTGTTATGGGTTGTTTTTTTTTTATTTTTCCTTCACCAGTGGAGGCTTTACACTCATGCTGATCTAAGAGACCCTTTTAATTCAACTCTCAGCTTATTCTTTGGATTTTGTCTTTTCAGTTTTAATGTGGTGGAACGCAGTCAAAACTTCACGAAGAGATGGCAATCCCCAGCTATCGAAAAGCTTTTGGGTATTTACCGAGTGTGTTATTTTGACTGATCCAGTTGTGAACTCTGTTATATTATGATGAATGTTATAACATGTTTATTCAATAAGCCAAAGCTGTTACCTGTAAAGAGTCCAGACTGTGCAAGGATTTAGAGATAGAAGGAAAAAGACTTTTCCTCTTTATAGTGTACCTTAGCACAATTGCCGTTCCTGGGTTTGCCCAGAACAAGACTGCTGTAAGCATTCAACAGAGTGGTGCTGTGTCTAAAAGGAGTGAGGAAGAGGTTGGTTAGGGATAAAAGCCATCTTTTTTTTCAGGAAATAACATATCTGCTGCTACAGCCTGGGAAAGCAGTGCTCAAAATCAAGTATGGGCCTTTCACTTGCTGACCCCCAAAGCAGTGTGGCTTTCGGTTCCGTTTCCCTCTGCTGTAAGTCATTGCTGTGGGTGCCTTTGAGGAAGTGCCGAGTGCTCCAGCTTATGCAATCAAGCTGTATACTGTGCTTCTGGAGATTTCCAGTGATGTACACGTTATTTTCCTATACCTAGAAAAATACTCTCTTAAAATTGAAGGCCACAGCAGTTCTTTTGTAGGGTCTTTTCATGAGAAAAACAAATGTTTCCACGTATATGTGTGTGAAAAAATCTATGTGTGCATGTGTGTATATATGGTGTTCAAATCGATGGCTGACACTGGGTGGTTTTGGTGTAGACTGCGATTTTGAGTTCTTTGGAAAAGAGGTGAAATGATATTTGAGAACTCGCATTGTATTAACTTGAGGGATTCAGGTTTAATGACGTGCACGTTTAATTTCTACTCTTTAACACCAGTTGGGGCCAGACACCTGGACATGTTTTGAGCAGAAGGGTTATATGGGTACCTCTGCCCTGTGACAGTTCTCAGCCCTGTGACAGTTCTCAGAACTCATCTTTATGGTTCACTCAAGCACCCTTTCCCTTACATCTCCTTTCTGCTGATGGTTATGCAGATTGTGATATTCAGAGGCCTTACTACCAACTGTTTCACTTTGCCCCTCCTGACTTGTGTTGTGCTGGTACGCACATCTCAGGAAAAAGTGTAGCAAATAGCTTTGCAGTTCTGCAGTGTTTGTTCTAAGCAACTGCGTGTTGATTTGCAATATATAAACATAGGCAAATATTTGTTTACGGAATTAAAAAAAGACTAAAGATACTAAGTGGCCTGACTTACTAAATGCCATAATTTGATAGCTGTAATTTCATTTTAATTGTGTGGTTTTAAATTTTGCATTATTATACTCATCACAATAAAACACCAGCTTAAAAATTGACTATTCATTGGTAACCCTGTGTTGATCGTATTGTTATTTGGTTTGTTAATCTCCTTTACAAAGCATCACCATCACATGAATCCCAAACTCATAATCCAGTATTATTGTATGATTCACTTAAATATTGCAAAAGCAAAGACAGGGAGTAAGAGAAGACTCCTGGCATCTGCTTTTTTATCCAGTGGTGAGCCTTTGTAGGGCTAATTGAAAGCTCATTTCACAACCTGCCTGAGCTCTGTTTTCTTTACAATAATTGATGAAATTTCTACGCTTTCAAGCATTCAAGAAACTCTTTGGGAACACCCCCTTTCCCTGTGTGTTGACACACAGAACAGTGCCTGCAAGAAGTGCTTTTCATCATGTCGGGGAGGGAGCAGGAGCTACAGGTGAGCTGTAGCCGCTATTCCCTTCTGTTGGTGGCTAGCAGCTCCTGCGTGCTGCAGACGCGTTACCAAATGTGGAGCCAGGAGGGATGTGAGAGGGACATACCATGCTCTTGCTTGGAAATTACGCACGTTGTCATTGCCAAGATGCAGACCAAACCTGCAGTTTTGTGAGCAGGGTTTGCATAATAATTTACAGTTTACCTGAAGTAATGAAGCATCTCTCATCTACTTGCTCCTTACAAAGCCAAGACTTATGCGTGTGCAGCCACCAAGTAGGCAGCCTGCTGAGTCCGTGGGAACGCTGACAGACTGAACCGATCGTACCAAGCACCCCCATTTGCAGTAAGGCCACGGCAGGGAGATAACTGCATGCCTTTGGCACTGTAAAGAACAACTTTGAGCCTACCTTTTCCCAGCTGACTGTAAAGGGAAGGTAGGTGCTCACTATAGAGGCTTTTTCTAATCCTGCCCTCAGGGTTGGGGGTGGTTCAGCAGTAGGAAACCATGGGCGTTCTAGGTGTGAAGTCAAAACCAAGATGCACCTCTCAGAGAAATCTCTCTTCCCCCTTTGTGTCACATTTGTTGTGGTACTAAGGCAAAAGAAGCAGGTTGCTAACTTCTTTCAGTAGACGGCTGAGGTAGCTGGAAGAAAACAGGCCAACTTGTGGCATAACAGCCCTTTCTTCAGGTCTTTAACTCGTCAGTCAGATAGTAGAGAACAACTAAAAAGACCTTTGAAAATGCTGTGGATGTCCCGTCTCCCAGCTGCATCTTTCTTTCTTCTGCTTCTTCCGTGCTTCCCTGGACAGAACGGTATGTATAATGTAGACGCTCTTACGTTTCATAAGTCTCAGTATTTTCTTTCCTTTTTTTTTCTTTTTTTTTCCCTTTCCCCTTACTCTATTGTCTCAAACAGGTTCCTGGCAAATTCATCATTAGAAAAACCAGGTGGAACTTTGAAAAACATTCTCTGAAATTATAGAATGAGTTTTTAGAAAAGAAGATGAAAAATTATTGTGATCAGAACTTTTGTACGTAGAAATTACTCTCTGTAGAAAGAGTGGAAGTTGCTTTCCTAGTATTTCAACATAAACTGTAACTGTATTGTTAGGGTGGACGGGGGGAGCCCACTACTGGATAGAAATTAATATTGATATTTACTAAGGACATAGTTATTGAAGGCGTAATAAAACCTTGCGAGAAATATTCATTACTGAATATTGTAGCTATTAAGAGTACAAGCTGGAGGCACACTTGGGGAAAACAGTGTGAATCTCTGAGGAGAACAGGCTGAGGAAAATGATGTCTCCAAACAGTCAGCCCTTTTTTCCCCCATGACCATTGACAATAACTGGAAAGGATGGTGACTTGAGAAAAAAATATCATCCATAAATCAGCGTGTCTGAAAGGATGATGCAGTGAAACTGGTGAGAATATTTGAGTGCCTTTGCCATTCTTTAGTTTAGTGGTTGTTGAGGAGTCAATACTGATATAATATAATATAATTTAACTCTTGAACTTCTACCCTGATCTTTTGGAGAAAACAATTGATGCACTGAAGCTGCTTGCCATTAGCTGCCTGGGTTCTTAGATCGTGTTAAGTGTGGGTCAGCTTAGAAATACTGATTTTAGGCTGATGGAGATGAATTTCCCAGGCTTTCCTTACCCGCCAGTAAAGGCTGAGTGCTCGGCCTTTACTCCAGCCTTCTCCATCACCTCTGCTGCTTTGGAAGGTAATTGCTGACAACTCCTGGGTTGCCTTAATTTCTTCTCTAAGTGATGTAGAAGGAATGTCCTTGTGTCTGGTCAGATTGGATCGACCTGCTGTATCTAAATTTCCATGATCTGCTTTTTCTGTGTTTGTTCCCTTATTAAAATAAATTGTTTTAAGTATGTAGGGATCCTTAATTTGCTTGTCAACAGTGAATAATTCTACCCTTTCTATACAACGTTTGTCCTAGGTATGCAATGCTCTATATTTAATTTTTCTTCCCTTGCTTTTAATGTAATTTCTTTTAGGCATTTCCCTCTGTTCCTCGCTATTCATTGCCTAAGTACTTATTGTTCAATGTCTTTTGATATTGAGGTCATTAGAGAGCTCTGAGAGTCTCATATATTTTTACACCTTTATTTCGTAGTATAAGCTAGAGTTAAACCTTCTGCAGCTCTCTTCCCAAGAGGCTGCATTATCCAGTTTCCTGAGGTTGCTAAAAGCTCCTTTCTAAAAAAAAAAAAACCCAAAAACCCCACCAAACCTCATTTCTTCCATTCTTTGCCATTTTTTGATACCTTTTGAATTCCAGATTTAGACGCTCAACCAGCTCCAGTTATTGGGCTGTGTTCAGTGAAGCTTGTATTTTGAGAACTGATGGGATCATACTGGGAATCTACAGAGCAGTCTAAGTTTTTTGCATGAGTGACAGAAGCCACTTTTTTGCCCAGGCCTTTTAAACTTTGGGGAGACACTGACTTGCACAGGTCAATGGACATGAAAGGCACTATAGGTTTCAGGCCAGCCAAAAGATGATATATACAGGATTGCGAGACTAAGGCCCAGTCTTACGGAGCGGTTCTGTTGATGGAGTAGTTATTTTTGAAAGCTACTTTGATATTAAGAGATCAAAAAGAACTCTGATATTATAATTTCAATTGCATTTCTTATTTTTAGGTGGAGAAAATGAACAGTCAACAGACATTATCAGTGTTTGGGAAGGAGACTCCATCAGCATAACCTGCTCCATGAAAGGTTCAGAAAATGAAGTGGGAATGTACTTGGAAACTAGCATACAGCCGGCCAATGTGATATATGTGTCCAAGCACAATACTTCATATATCCTTCCTGCTTTGGCTAATCGCATCAGGTATTCAAAGGAAGGAAGGAATCTCAGGATAACTCTGCACAATGTACAGGAATCTGATTCCAATATCTACCTATGCACTAAGTATATTAAAAAAAAAGGCCATCACAAAAAGCTGAATGGGAAAACAACCATAGTAGTGGTGAAAGGTATTGCAATTCCCCCTTTTATGTCATGAATTAATAAATACAGCAATATTTTTTTAAATCAAAGATTGGAAGAAAGCATAATGGGAGAAAGAGTCTGACAGAACTTTAGCCATGTCTGCTCAGGTAACGTACTGATTTGAAGGAAAGTGTGGGTCTGTTCCCTGAAAAGATGAAGAAAACATACTAGACAGAACAGTACCGAGCAAACCGCTAGAACGACCATTCATGACTAATTTAATCCTAGCTGCAGATTTTCACATGAGTCATAGGTTGCTGCAGCAGTTTGGAAACAGTGAGGACCCATAGCTCTTTCCATAACAGTCAGTCAAATCTTTATGAATAATTAGCAAAGCAATGAGCCTTTTTTTGGTAGCAGTTTTTGCAAATCTCTTGTTTTTACTATTTCATCTTAAATGACAAATTGATAAAAACTGGTGCTAGGCAGGGTTTGCCGGTTGGGCATCACAGAGTAAAGGGATGTGGGTGTTTTCGTAACAAACAGTTCACGAATGGGCACAAGGGCCCCTTTTGGCACTCTCTCTTAGTTAGAGGAAGTATTTTTCTGTCTTTTATTTTCTTTTTTTTTCCCATTAGAAGAGGGTTGAGTCCACAATATTCTTTGGCATCTTGTTCCTCTACCTACCCTTCTGATTAGTCCATCTAACCTGAAACGTCTTTACCCAAAATTACAGGATTTTCTTCCTTTCCTGTCCCCAAGGCATCAAAACCTAATTGATTGCTGGGTCAGTAGTAGTAATTTATATCTATGAAGACTTACCATGTCCTTCCTTAGCCTACTTTTTTCAAATGTCTTGACTGTATTTTCTCATATGAATTCGATCTTGTTGATTATGTACTGGTTTTCCAAATTATTTTATTAAATTACCTTTTTGATTCTGATCCTCTTCTCTAAAATGCTTGCAGCCTTCCCAGAATTATCTTTTGTACAGATGTGATAAATTCTGTCTTCATTCCCTCATCCATGTTAATGATAATGTCAAAAGGAAGAGGGTCTGTCCTCAGAGGAACTCGGTGAAATGTCTTCCCAGCTGGACAGCAAGCTCTTAATAACTACTTTTTTAAGATGATTTTCAACATTGGTGGCACCCACATTGTATGATTTTATACAGACCAATAGTCCCCAGATCTTTCTACGACTTAATCTCACTTGAGAAAGCAGGCAACGATCCATGTCTCGAGGGCAAACTGATGAAGCTGTATTCTCTCAGAAGAGTTCAGTATGTGTGTTTTCTAGGTAGGTAGACACACTTTACAACCAGGTAAACCTGTTCAGTCAATTCTACTTTCAGATCCTGGGGCAGGAAAACATGCCAGGGTGTACTGACATACATCTTTCTTCTCAAGGCACGCATAAAGATAGCCTTTAAAAAACCCAATTTTACCTAAATTTCTGTGGTCTGGTTTTTCTGTCTTTGACCTCTGTGTTTGCTCCCTAGTGAAAATGCATTGTGTTAAATATGTGGTAGCCATTAATCTCTCGTGTTTTTAGCAAAAAACAGTGGAGTTGTTGAACAGTCACCACTCTATGTCAACCCTCAGCAAGGCCAGTCTATCAGCATTACCTGTGCACTGAAAAGCTCCCGTGAAGATGAAGGGATCTTCTTGCTCAAGACTCACATGCAACCTGAAAGAGTGTTGTACGTTTCAAGTCAGAATGCTTCAACTATTTTTCCTGCTTTTGCTAATCGCTTGGAGTATTCAAAGCAAGAAAAGAAAATAGTGGTAACTCTACACAACCTACAGAAAAACGACAGTGATATATATGTATGTGCTGGGGTGCTGAAAAATTCCTCTTTCCTCTCGGTGAATAGCAGTGGCACCATGATGCTGATTAGAGGTACTGTCCTTTTGCTCGTTTAATTGTAAATATCTGTAGGCATGTTGTAATACAAAAGGTGGACTAAAAACTGGCAGAACTTCAGTCAGAACAGGTAGAGCACTAATCCATGGCTAGACTTCTTCCAGTACTTGGGAAAGTTTGGAGAGAGTGCTGGGACTCCTCTGCACCTTGTTGTACTAGGACGCAGACATAGGCACTATGTTTCTACCTGCCTTGTACCACCAGAGGGGAATTAGAGAAGAGAGAACTTGCTATAATCCCGCATCTTAAAAAAAAAAAACAGGTCAAAATCAGACAACAAACACTTTAGTGTGTCTGTGAATAATCTGTCAGTTTTAGGAAATTCATCAGCATTTTTAGCATCGGTTCTTTGACCTTAATGTGACATAAATATCTTTTAGAAACCATTCCCTATAGCAGTCTTCGTGTTTAAAGATAGGTCACAGCAGGGAACACAGAACAAGTCCTCAGGCATTTACTTAAAGTACCACAGATAATAGCAGACATGATCTCACACACCCTTATTATACACTGAGTATACTGGGAGCATATGTGCCAAGGACAGGAGTTTTGGGGCTTTTTCTGTGGGATGGTGTTGCAATCATTTGCTAAGATGAAGACAAAACCAGCAATATAGTGCTTGATTTTGATCTTACTGGTGCAACTTAACCCTGTGCGTTGGGCTTTGATGAGGTCTTTGGGAAATTAAAATAAGGTTTATATAGGCCCTAAGAGTCGCAAAGGATCTACCTCAGTCTGCGAAAAAGACCGTGGTCTCGTTCTGTGCCAGTAGCCATAACTGGTGCAACAACCCAGTAATGTGAGTTGGGGAAAATGGCAGCTGTACATCAAAGCAGCAGGGTGATTACCAGATATTATGTTATTCAGATACGAATTAATGGAGGTTTTAAAGAACTGTAACCCTTTCCACTAGCACTATTCTGCTCAGCGCATATACTCCAGAGCACAGCAGCCTCCTACTTCTCTCTGTACTGCTTGCAGCCTGACAAACCTAGCTGCTACGCAGTTCCTGATTGCTCCTGCCCGAGCCCTCAGTTTTGCTGTAATACGGTAGCAAAGCATCTTCTGTTTCCGTTATGAGCGCGTGGCCCTACTCTGATGAGTGGTATGGAAGGTACTGCCTTTGTAGAGTGCTCCTCGCTGACTCTTCACGTGCCGCCTGCGGTCGTCACCAGCCTCTAGAGGAGCACAGGGAATGCCAGGGAGAATGCTAATACACAGCATGATCCGATCTCTTGCTGGCCAGTAAATAATGTTTTTATAACAAAAACAGAATTCTACCTCTTCATATTAATAATAATAATATAATTTCACATGCAGAACTGGAGCAGACAGCCTGCAGTCAGAGTTCCTGGGGCATCTATGGTCTTACCGTCGTGGCAGCGCTACTGTTTTCTGTGCTGGTGTGCTGCACCTTGTATCACATTGATGTAAGTTTGCTGTTACCACACCAAAGTAAAACTGAGTCTGGGTTGAGTGAATAGGTGCCTTTGATATTATTTGTAAATAGTGACTGAGTCAAGCAAGCATTTGATACGCCTAAGGAATCATGGCTTTCTATTGTCTCCTCTTCGCCCTTGTTTAATGTCTCCCAGCTGCCAATTCTTGGTGGTAAAGACTGTGTCTGCTTATGTTTCGGTAACTCTTAGCAAATGAGATGTTGTTTGCCTTTTGATAACAAACCTCAGGTAAGCCTTGCAGTCGACACCACAGCCATACATTGTATGTATTTCCCTGAACAGAGCACCTCGCTATTCTGTTTCGCTGCTTTTTTTTTTTTTTCCCTTTTTTTTTTCCTTTTTTTTTTTTTCCCCCAATTGGGAATGGACCTGTATATAGCAATCTTGTAATAGATGTAAGAGAATGTTTGGAGGGGGACAAAAGGACAACAGGAAGTCATAAAATAGCCTAAGGTCTGAAAGCAGCTGTAGGAGAACAATTTTGCCCTGTCCTAGAAAAAAAAAGTGACCAAGAAAATTTTCCTTTCTTGGGTTTGTTTACTGCATATATATTTTACTATATATTCTGCAGAAAGTGCCCAGAAATTATCTGTGTCTGATAGATCCTTCTGCTCCATAAAGTTTACTCAAAATTAACCGAGTATGATTCACAGGCCAGGCTCCTATCTCATCCCTCCGCATATGGCTTCAGTACTGCTAAAAACCAGTAATATGACATCATTCTGGCAAAGCCAAGTGGCCCTGTGGAAACTAGTGTCTTGTGTTGTCAGTAAAAACTAAGGATAAGCATTATTTATGTTGGGGCTGCAGTTACACCCAGCTCTTCAAGGAACTTTTAGTGAAATTGTATCAGGCTGACTACAGAAAGTTAAGTAAAAAGGTTAAATATATTAAATATGAGGACAATTTCTACCTAATCTTCTAAGACCCCGTTGGGTTATGAGAGAAATTTTAAAAGTACATTTCCACTTCAAACAGATGGACTCCTAAGATGTAAATTCACTTCCTCCTTGGTCAGGGCTTTTTCAAGCTCTGTTCTGAATGGCAGTTTACTTTGTTTTGCAGATGAAGAAATATTTCCAGAAAAGAAAATCAAATGCAGTCTACGAAGATATGTCTTACAGTTCTCGACGTAACACCTTGATCAGAACCAACACTTACTCCATCGGCAATTAAGCTTCTGCCAGCTGGGACCGTGCATGGAACGACCATTCCTTTACAGGTCTCTCTGAGAGCTGCCTTAGCAACCGGTGCCGAAGCTGAACGGGTAATGCTATCGCCTACTTTCTTCAGTGGAAAGAAGAACCTGCCTCATTTCCAAAGCTGTTTCTGCTTTTTTCATCACTTCTAATTTTTTAATTATTTTTTGTAATGTGTAGAAAATGTAGAGAAATGCAGGTACCCTGCACGTGTGTTTGGAGTTTAGTGTGGAAAGCAGTTATTTTTGGACTATACATTTAGCTAGATGCAACATATGAGCTCATTTCTTTGATTGATGAATCACCCTTTGAGGGAAGGTGGGATAGATGGAGAATTCTGGTTCTAAGCTTTGGTAAGTGCTCAGGAAGACCGTAACAGACCTATCTAATAATATGCAATGGATCCACCTATGCATGGACTACAGTTCTCTTACGAATCCTCATGGGTCTGCCCAAGAGCTCAGGTGGTTAAAACTACTCAAGATCACAGCAAAGAGATCTATGCTGAAAAAACTTCAGCAGCATTGTGGCAGAGTGCGTTACAAGTGAAGTGCTGGATATGTGTGGGCTTACCTATTCAAAGATCATAACGGTCCCACAAAAATGCAAAGTCTAGATTTTAAAATACCACCTTTGTCAGAGATACTGGCATGGTTGGTGTGGGTCTTGATGTGGCTGATACTCAAAATGACTAGATTTGGGGCACGGTGGCTTTGTGGAACAGCAGAAGTATTTGTGACGTGCTGGTGTCGTCTCAAACTCCAGGTGTCTTAGGCCTACACAGCAGAATGCATTTCTCCAGGTCAATGACTCTACACTGAGCATTAGTTCATTAGGTGAACTACGCTGGGGTAAAGCCGATACCTGCATTCCAGGGCAGGGGTGAGCCTGATCCAAAATCACTCTTAACAAGGGAATTTATCAAAAACTCGCATCAGAAAGTAAAAAGTAAATTTGATTTAGTAACGGCTTAGAACATGTTGCTACAATGAGCTTAACTCTCCTCTAGCTGAGGAAGGGCTACAGCTTCCTCCAGGGGTGTTTTGGTTTTGCAGAGCTGTGTCCGCTGCGGAAAGTCAACAATCTTGCGTGCCCAGAGAAATATCAAATCGCCCTGTTACGAGGCAGGAATTGATAGGGTTGGCTTGTGGTTTCTGGGGACAGGCTGAGACTAGAATTTTCCTTTATTGATGCTTTGTTTATTTTTTTGAGAGATTAGGGCCGGTTTGCCGTTGATGAGAGTGCGTAGCCGGAGCGGGGCCAGGCACAGGGGCTCCTGCCTCTCTGGAGGTGGGCTCTGCTGAGCTCTCAGCTTGCCGAGCCGAGCCACCCTTCAAGTGTCACTCACGAAATGCTGTGCACCAGACTCGAGGGAGAAATCGGCTCCCTGGGGTGCCTGGCGGAGGGATGGGTTTCCCTTGTAAGCAGCAGGGCGTCCGCTGGTTGCAGGCCCTACGTAGCTGTACCCGAATGAAATTAAGTTTGAGTTCAGACTGGGGCTTTGTACAGTTGCTCAGTATTTTTATATGTGTATTAAAGACTATTTCACCTATCTTGCAAATGAATGCTAGTTACTGAATGGACTGTTTCTTTTAGTGCTTGGTTTTTTTAATTTTACAGTGATTCAAAGGCTTCTTGCAAAATGCAGTATAACTTGCTCCTAACAGTACCTCAACAGACAACAATAACGATTTTCCACTTTATTTACATCATCTACATGTGGGGGTTTTTTTCATTTTAAAACTAATCACTGAATAAAATACCAAAGAACGCTTCAGATGATGTATATTCGTGCAGTCCTTTCATAGTGGCTAAGGTAAAATACCTGAAGAGCTAAAAATGTCGAATGGAGATGGGTAAGAAACCGATGGGACTGGGGAATCTTGGCCTGCCCTTCCAACGGCAGCTTGTACCCTGTCATGACAACCGAGGGCCGTGGGGTTTGCTAAATCTGGAGCAGGAGATGGTGCCTCACCACTATTGACCCTGTTTAATGTCCCCATGGGCACAGCCCCAGCAGGGTCCCACGTCCCTGCACCGGGGTCCCACACGCCCTCTCTCCATGCCCTGGGCAAGCGCAGCCCGCATCCCCTCGCCGCTTGCAGCAGGCCCTATTGCCATGGGTACCCACGGGTGGGCAGGCCACAGGCTGGGTGCCCTGGGAGCACTGCTGGCCCCTCTGCCCCCTTCGCTGTGCTGGGCTTCCCCCCAGGAGATCCCCGGGGCGGGGGACAATGCCGTCTGCGTTGGGGTGGGGCGGAAGGCCCCGACTCAGAAGGGACTGGACCAGAGCAGACCCTGAGGAGCGATGGGGGCTCTGCAGCCCCTTGTTGGGAGAGGCACCTCAGCACCCCCTCCCGCGTGCCCCAAAGCTGCTCCCAGAGGCCTGTCGGGGTCCTCCTCGGGGAGGAGCAGCTTTCGGCACGGGGGTGCCCTCCCAGCAGAGCCTGCGTGGTGCGGGACGGCCGGGGGCTGCGCTGACCCGCTGCAGGCGGGGCTGACGGGCGCGGCCCGCTGCCTCGTTGTCACCTCCGCGTCCCCTGCTGCTGGGGCGGGCCCCGGTGCGGCGCGCGGGTCCCTGCCCGGCCGAGGCAGCGCTGCCCCGTCAGCGAGCGCAGCAGCAGCGGCGCGGCCGAGCAGCCTTTACGCCGTTTCTGCCTTTGTCCCTGGACGCGCCCCGGTCAGGGGCAGATGCAGAGCCGGGGAAGGTGATCTAACGCAATAGATACCCATGTAGGAACTGAAGTGCTATAGTCAATCACTTTTTGCCATAACTTCACTTTTGAAAAAAGGTGCGGGCTTAGTAGAAAAGGGCGATACTCCCAGAGACGCAACGCATGGAGGTTCGAGATGAGCAAACTGGCATTTGACAACAGCTTTCTGTAGCAAAATCACTGTGTAAACATGACCACAATTGTGAAAAACACAAGCTGTGAAAGGAAACAGTAGTGGAGGTGGGTTTTTTTGGCTTGCTGTAAATAATAGAAAAAAAAAAGTAACACCTAGCCGAGGACAACAACATATAGTGAGACATTTCATGAGTTGTACCTGTGTGGAGGAGTAGAGAATCAACCCCAAAATTAACCCAAGCAGTGGTGAGTGAACTGCTGGAAGAGGACTGCTAGGGAAATTAGCTCAACAGTGTCAGAGGAAGGGGACGAATATTTGGCTGTCCAAGAGGGTCAGGGAGGTCCTAAGATGCACCATGGTCTCAGAGCTTCCCTCAAAGGCGAGTAAACTGAATTTTTCATCTCCAGAGTTGAAGACAGAATTGCTCTGGGCTTATCCTGTTGCCTTTACTGTTTTCCTGTCTCCTCTCCCTGCACTGAGCAGGGAAAGGATTTTCACGGAGAGGGTGGAAGCACAGTGTAAGGCTCTGAGACTGGGCCAGGACCCGCAGCAGTGAGAACGGTATCAGGGTATTAGCGAGATCCCCCTGCCCCACGTCAAGGGCTGAATGACAGAAACTGCAGCTGGGAGCAAAGCAGCCGTGGGTGGGGGAGCGGAACTGCAGCTCTAGTATCAGAGTTTACCGAACAGGGATGGAGAAAGCTGAGACAGCTGAGCAAGGACAGTATGTCAGAAGCAGAGAAAACATGACGAGCAAGGTACAAGCCATGTCAGAAGTGACTCAGGGTGCTAGGTCCATGTGGAATGGCCTGGGCTGAGCTCTCGGGAAGGAGAAGGCTCATCAGAAATAATTTTTGGTTATTTGCAAAACTGGAGAGACCCGCTAGCACATGTAGATTGCTGCTGATGGAGCCCCTAGTCTCAGTAAAATTTAACTGAGGAAAGCATTTTCACCCTTTACGAAGGCACATCTGAAAAGTACATGCTTGAACTCAGATGCCAAGGAGGTTGACAAGCCGAGTTGAGCCATAAAACATTTTCCAGGAGGACTGTATACGAGCTGGTGTTAGGTTTTCCTCTTGTTGTGGCTTGTGATATATTGTAGGACACTGGATTATTTCCAGTGACTATCCTGCAAACAACTGTTGATACGCTTGTAGCAGTTTTAAATGCTGCATGGACGTATTTCTAAAGCCTACGTTGGTAGAGTTGCCTGGAGTTAGTTCCTTCCACCCATCTGTCACTGGTTGCTGCTTGTGATCATTCTTCCATCCCATAACGCACATAGGAGACTTTCTGTTAGCATTTGGAGGATATGACCAAAATATGTCCAGCGTTGCTGGTTCTGGTCAAGACAAGCTACTGACTGGTGATTTCTCAAGATTCCTGTGTTAGTGAAAAAAATATTTCCATTCACGGTATACAATCTTTTGTAAGCACTTGCCTTCAAGGCAGTTATTTTCTTTTTGAATGTTTTCTAACACTCAGCTTGCAATGATGTATTAGCAGCCAGCTTACAGTCAAGTTGAAACCGTGCAGTTTTTTCTGGTAGTTCATATATTTGGTTTTCACATGCTTTAGTGCTCTGAAGTGCTGAAAATGCCTTCTAATTTTACGAGTATTTGTGTTGTCATGCATGGTTTTTAACACTATTTCAAATGCTTCAGTAATGACTGGACACTGGCTATGTGCAGCATGCAAGAAATCTTCCAAATTCCACTTGAAATCTCAACAGGTTTTAACTTACTTTTTGGTAAATCACTGATAGTACATTACTGATCTTAAGTCTATTGTATAGCCAGAGTACCCTACCTTGTCTAAAATGGCTTCATATTAAAGGATCACAATTTTTTCATTCAAAAAAGTGCAATCAAGCAACTAGCCTAGATATTGATCAGAGTGAATAAAACATTTTTTCCCAACATTAAGATTTTACAGTGTTGTCATCATCTATCTTTAATAGTTGGACTAGATGGTCTTTTCCAATCTGAATGATTCTATGATTCTGTAATTCTGTCTTGTACAAGTAGATTATCTGTCCAGCCTGAAGATGGGAAGGGACTCCGCTATGTAGGAATAAACCGCTGGTAGGGATGAATGAAGTCTCTGGGTGGTGCTAATTCCTTCCAGTGCAACTGCTTCACAAGAACAATTATCTTGCTTTTGGGTGGTATTTGACCGCAACAACTGGCTGGCATATTTCTGAAACTCTCCCCAGAGAACATGTCCGTGTCCTCAGAGAAGATATCCACCTCAGGTATTAGAAATGGTGTGCTATACTCTTGTGCTTCTGACTATAATGAGAATAATATCTAAACATTGCAGATGCCAAGTGGCAGAGGCTTTCTCACTCTTTCTGTGAATGAGTAGCAGTAATTAGTAACTCTCTGGTAACGCGGAAAGTTCATTTCTCTCAGCAGTTCATGCCACCCTGGGACAATTGGTCCTTCTCCTCTTAACACAGTGGAAAACAACATGTTTGTTTCTTCAAGGAATCTGTCTGAGCTCTGGGGTCCAGGAGCCACTATTGCATCCACAAATCTGTTAAGACATGGAGGGCTAAATTATGCCGCCCTTTCTCATGCAAGTTGTAAAATCTTACTCTGGGGCTACTTGTGCAAGTAAAGCTTTATCCACGGGAGTAATCATTTCATCCTCAGATGGCAGAATTTATTACTCTGCTCTGATACGACAGAAAAAAGAGAACTTTGTTTGTTGGGGTGCTCTTTCTCTACACATATCACCTTACAACTCTTAGACAAGCTTTCTGAGAAACCACAGAGGCCAGTTTACTGCTCATGGTTTGCACCTGCATTATATTATCTTTGATCAGAGACTTAATTGACAGCAAGCTTGCGGGTAAATGACATTTAAGGTATATAGCTATGTTCTCATTCTGTTTTTAAGGGCAGATGGTGAGATGACATTTTGCCCAAATATCAGTGATTTCTGGGAAAGAGATTTAGATAAGAAACACTTTGTAACATCCCTGTGGATTTCTCTGCTACTCTCATTCTCATACACTATAACACACAGAATCAAAGAATCATTAAGGTTGGAAAAGACCTTTAATATCATCAAGTCCAACCATCAACCCAACGTCACCATGTCCCCTAAACCATGTCCCTAAGTGCCACGTCTACACGTTTTTTGAACACATCCAGTGATGGTGACTCCACCACCTCCCTGGGCAGCCTGTGCCAATGTCTGACCACTCTCTCGGCAAAGAAATTTTTCCTAATATCCAATCTAAACCTCCCCTGGTACAACTTGAGGCCATCTCCTCTTGTTCTATCACTGGTTACTTGGGAGGAGAGACCAACCCCCACCTCACCACAACCCCCTTTCAGGTAGTTGTAGAGAGCGATGAGGGCTCCCCTCAGCCTCCTCTTCTCCAGACTAAACAACCCCAGTTCCCTCAGCCGCTCCCCATAAGACTTGTGCTCCAGACCCCTCCCCAGCTTCGTTGCCCTTCTCTGGACACACTCCAGCACCTCAACATCCTTCTTGTAGTGAGGGGCCCAAAACTGAACACAGGATTCGAGGTGCGGCCTCACCAGTGCCGAGTACAGGGGCACGATCCCTGCCCTGCTCCTGCTGGCCACACCATTGCTGATACAGGCCAGGATGCTGTTGGTCTTCTTGGCCACCTGGGCACACTGCTGGCTCATGTTCAGCCGGCTGTCAACCAGCACCCCCAGGTCCTTTTCCGCCGGGCTGCTCTCCAGCCACTCCTCCCCAAGCCTGTAGCGTTGCATGGGGTTGTTGTGGCCGAAGTGCAGGACTCTGCACTTGGCCTTATTAAATCTCATGACCTCTGCCCATCGATCCAGCCTGTCCAGATCCC
Source organism: Phaethon aethereus (assembly GCF_964289735.1). NCBI lineage: Eukaryota > Metazoa > Chordata > Aves > Phaethontiformes > Phaethontidae > Phaethon > Phaethon aethereus. Next base: position 5,095,856 of record NC_138594.1, read on the forward strand.
TCTGCAGAGCCCTCCTACCCTCCAGCAGATCAACTCTCCCACCCAGCTTGGTGTCATCTGCAAACTTACTGAGGGAGCACTCAATCCCCTCATTCAGATCGTCTATAAAGACATTGAACAAGACCGGCCCCAGAACCGAGCCCTGGGGAACACTGCTTGCCGCCAGCCGGATTTAACGCCATTCACCACAACTCTCTGGGCTCGGCCATCCAGCCAGTTCTCTGCCCAGTGAAGGGTAAACCCGTCTAAGCCACGAGCCGCCAGTTTCTCCAGGAGATGCTGTGGGAGATGCTGTCAAAGGCTTTACTAAAGTCCAGGTGGACAACATCCACAGCCTTTCCCTCATCCACTAGGCGGGTCACCTGGTCATACAAGCTTTTGTAGAGAGTCTCATGAAAGTGGTGGCAGTCAGTGACTAAACTCTAACAGCTTTTGGACTCAAGACTCTTTCTTTCAAAAGAGAAAACCAGTTCAAGGTTTCTAAAAAGCCATTAACAAGAAACTGTGCATGTATGTGTGTACACACCGAGGGGGAAGAAAGTACAGTTCTTAATGACTGTCAAGGCTAAAATTAAAAACAGGCCTTCCTCAGAGTATGGTATGCTCCTCCCTTGCAGCGGCTGTTTTGGAAATATAATTGTTGCATGCAGAAATAGATAATTATATTTCTGTCTTAGCCAAAACAGGAAATAGAGGAGAGTTTCTAGGAGAGTTTCAGCTCACAAACTCAAATGAACTGTCCGAACTGAGGCTTTGCAACTTAGACTTTTTCAGAACTAGGTGAACCAGGAGGGATCCATCCCTCAGAAAGGATGTCCGTTGTCCTCCTCGTCCTTTTGTTGGTAAATCTCACCATTATAATCATGGCAAGTTAGCAAATGGTTTTAATGCACTTGTCTGGAGGCAGAGATGGGCTGTTCTTTCAATGCTGGTTATTCAATCTCAAGATCTAACACTTCGACCTTAGGGCACCACTTTGGTGGAAGAAAAAGAGAGGCAGAAATAATCATCATAAAAATAATCACATTCATTATTAACATGCTTTCTTCAGCTAGCTTCTCTTAGGCTGCTCTCATGCCTCAAGCAAAAAATTGTGGTCTTTGTGGTAAAGATACAGAAGTCTGGCTGCTGCAGGGATGGTTGAAGTGTTATGTTTCTATCTGCCACTCAGCACTGCTACAGAGTGGGCTGCTCAGCGGTCTGGCTTATCACCACCCTGAGAGATGAACTCGTGATAATGTTCTGGCAGAAAATTGTGGTTCCCGTGTGCTAGGAAGGGCTGTCGCGCTGCTTCTGCAGAGCAGAAAAACTCAGGTGCATAAGCTCACCCAACACAGCCTCGCTAGTCCTTCTCTGGACCGTCATCAGCAAGTGACCTGGCCTGCGGTCCCTCACTGTCACTCTCCCACGTTATGCTCTGTATTGTACCTGGCTGTGGCCATGAGGTTAGTCAGTGGAAACAGTTCCTTGCTGGCCCAAGATCAGCCTGCATCGACGATGTTCTCCTTGTGGTTTGCTAACAAGCATATGTCACGCACAAGGCATGTTGGGTTTTGGTGTGTTTTTTTTTTTATTTTAGCAGAGCTATTTTAGTGATTGAAAACTGATTGCTGGATGGGAAAAATCATGTTCCTTCATATACAGCTATCTGCCTGCTATGTTCAAAGACGTTCAACAATTATGTTTGAAGGGTTATAGGGAAAGTAAGGACATTCATTGCAGTACTGGGCTCTTTCAAATATGAGCCCAAGACTCAACAGATCAATAATTTGAGATGGAAAATGTTATCCAATACTCAGTTCATTTAAAAGCTGTGGAATTACTTTTCCGCAGCTACACTTGTGCATTGATCTGCTGCGCTGTCTGCCTGCCAGCCCTGGACGTCTTTTGATACCAGACTGTATCAGCCACTCTGAGCTGTGACGTGACACTCGCGATCTGCTGTTGAATTCTGACAGCTGTTAGGTGGCCCAGCTCGTTGATCATCCCAAGGTTCATGCTAATATGCTCATATGGAAAAGAGTCTTGGAATGCTCTTCGTCCCAAGTCATCATCTATGCACCAACCTGCAGATTATTTGTATCTGCTTGGATAACATATTGTCAGTTCTGAAAGGTCCTTTGCGGGCTGAAAGATCCTGTGCCGGTTGAAGTAACTTTTTCACAGTAAATTTTACCTGTGCTCAGCTGTACGTATATTCCTCTTTAAGCGACTCTAATTTCCTTGCATTACACAGCTGGGTATAGAGGTCATTTCAGAGCAGCAGGAGGCAGAAAACTAAAATTCCCCACTTAAGCTTCCATGCAGTTTAAATGGACAGGTAATGAGGTGCAGCTGAGGCTTCCTTAGGTGCACAGGGATTCACCATATAAAAGAGGAGCAGAAGGAGAGAGGCTTGGTTTGGCTGAGCTAATAGTCAGGGCTGTTAGGTAAGTGCTGCATTATTCTTGTTGGGTGTAAAGCTGCATTATAAAAATTGTACAAACACGTCCTCTAGTCCTGTCCTATGTTTCCTTTGGTTTTTGTATGTCCTTACTAGCAGTCACAAGTCCTACAACTCCAGGTTAGAAATACTGATAGAAAACAGCTGACTTTTGCCTCCTTGAGGCAGGCTGTGGTGGTTATGGGGCAGAACCTGCTCAGATGGGTGCGTGAAGCACCATTGCTGTATTCCAGCAGATACTTGGTCTCAGAAAAACAACCCAGCTCTGTGTGCAAACCTACTGTGTTAAATGTGTAAAACATGAGCTCGTGTGGGAAGGTGTATAATGAATTTTTGAAGCTGAATTAATTGTGATAATTGTCAGTTCAAAGACATCCTGGAAAGAGCAGGAGATGTTCATAGCTGCGGTCCCCTGTGAGTGAAGGTGTTTTCCTGCTCTGAGGAAGATGTAGTGCTGTTTGGAAGGAGGTCCTGTACTTTCCCTTTGTCTCCAGCAACGCCAGCAGCCAGCATGGCTCTGAGTGTGCATTGCACTTTCTGGAAGAGGTCTCAACCAAGCTAGCAAGCAAATGCCGTGACCTTTTGCAACTCTGTTATGTCTTACTTGTGGTCTTAGATGCAGCAACTTGCATCTTGCGTATCAGCTGTCATCCACTCCCTGATACAGCACTTTCTTTCTCTGTGACTCTCCTTTGTCTAACTGGTGTCTAAACCAGCCCCTAAGATAATTTTACCCTCCTCAACTAAGTTGCAAGCCTGTGATCAAAAAGGCAGGCGCATCCAGTGCCTGAGCAACTAGACACCGCGCTGCGAATTCTTCCATAATGTTTGTGTTGGCAGTGTATTTCCTCAGCAGCAAGTTTAGTTTGTAAGAGCTGGAAGCTGTATTTTTATTCTTTGGTCTTTTCCTCCCCACTTTTGTGTGTTACTCGCTTCCTTTGCAACAAAACAGGACATGCCTTCAAGAACCACAAGTATTACCTCTGAGGTGCTAATTTACTACATCAAAGTGCAGTTAAAGCTACCTTTGACACCATCAAAAAGCTTGGCCAGTTGAGACGAAAGGAGAGGGGTTGTTACTATGAGGTTCTTTGCAGCCGGAGGAGAAGGAAATACCAGAGGCTATTAGAAGGAAATCTTTACTTAATACTCTGTGGTCTCAAATGGTTTTCCTTTTTGCCTTTTTCCATATCTGTGAAAGCATGTTTAAAGTCTTTAAACGGTGGTTATTTTAGTAGGAGTTGGCACCAATACTTAACAGGAAAACACTTGATCACTTATTGGTGCTTAATGGTGTAATAGTATAAAGGTTTTCATTAATCTCTGTTCCTATGCTTGGCTTGAGAGACAACTTGCCCACCCCTCTGGGCATCCCCCTAATGAGGGAGGGAACCTTCTGGCTTGGTTAAAATATGTCCTTTTAAGAGAATGGAAAAAAGACATAGGATGTTACTAAAGCATGGGAAGAGGCATCTTGAAGGATGCTAAAGCAGAAGTAATGGCCTAGGGCCCGCAAAGAAGATTGGAGCTGATAGAAGTGAAGGGCTAGAACGGATTCTGAGGTCATCTGGTCCATGCCTCCACCACAAAAAATAATTAGCCGTATCTAGGTCTAGACCATCCCAGGAATTAAGTGCTTGCCCAACCTGTTCCTGAAGACTCCTGCTGGTGGCATAATTCATAAAGTCTGTGCTAGAGCTTAATTTCCTTGTAACTTGTCTGACCTGATATTGAGTTGTGCTCAAAATACAGCACGTAACGGGGAGTGTCAGGCAAACAAAACTGCTGTGTTCTGTGAGTCATATCAGTGGTGGGGTTTGTTCCAGAACAGGGGACCTTGCTGCCTGAGGAGAGACTCATGATAAATCTTGTGTAGCAACACAAGAGTTATTATGAGAGAGGCATTATTGATGTTTGACATTGATATTTGTGCTTAATAAGAAACCCGAATTCCTAAAGCAGGTTAAGGCAGAGCAGGTAAATGCGTCATGTGGAGGGGCGTGATATGCAAACAGGGTCAAGGGACAGGCTGGTTCCCCTACCAGTGAGCCGTGCGGAGTGAAGGAGGACCTGCTCCCCGGCTGGGCAATGAAAACAGAACCTGACAGTTGTGCTCTTGCATGTCAATGGCCGTGTCGAAATCTCTAGAGCTTTCTGCCTGTGCACACAGACACATGTGGGTGTGAGGGAGTTCTCTCCACCCTCCATACTGAGCCTATTCCTATCAAATATTCATCAGAGGGAGATTTTCATCTGTACATTTTGCATTATTCAGGCTTAGAAGTATTTCGGTGACTTTCATGTTGCCTACAGGATTTAGATACCAGGGATAAACCAGAAGCCTCTTTAATTTTCTACATTTAGGATTTCTGCTTCATTAAAATTCTTTTGAAGATTAGTCTTAATGATAGATCTTTAATGTGGAGTCTTCCTCCCAGGAAAAATAAGCTCGCAACTGAAAACAGATGAACCCACTCCAGAGAAATCTCTGCATCATCTGACCATCAGCTGTGGGTAGATGATGCAGGTAGCTATTTCTTTTCAATATTTGCCTTACCCCAAAGGGCCTGCATTTAAGCCCAGGGTGTAATAGCTTGCTTCTGCATACTCCACCAGGACAAAAATATGAGAGTATTCGCCTTTGAGTAATTCTTTCTGAGACACTGGAACAAAACAGACAATATTGAGCCAGTTTGAACTGTGTTTTAAACTATTAGTATTCAGTACTTGTTTTTACATAGAACATTTTGGCTTGATATGTTACGGGGCTAGATTTTTCAGAGACTGGGATGCACCTGACTTGCTGCTTAAAGAGACTAAGGATGTTTCCCAGCCTCTAAAAGGCAGGTGTGCTATTCGCTGCCATAAAACTTAAATTTAGGGGCAGACAAGAGGTGGCCCCAAATTTATTGAGAACATGATGATACTATTACATTTGTCACTTTATGAAGGGGCGTACAGAGTTCCTGAAGAGGTTCACTCACCTATCATGCTTGATTACTCACTAGCAAACAAACCAGGATGTCTGACGTGAAGAGAAACGGTTACAGCATCCATATAGACAAGCAGCTCAGACTGTTTGTTACCGCTCCTGTGCTCCAACGAGAGGCACCGATGTGGTCAGAAGAGAATCGCTGAAAGCGAGTGATGTATAGACCTATGCATGGCTTCCTACTGCATTTGGTAGAGTCGGGCTGCGTTATATTGGGGTTGCCAGTGCTTGTTACCTAAAATACCAAATGAGAGAAACGGCCTGGGCAGGCTGGAGCCAGGGGACACAGACAGGCTTTGGCTGCGACTGGGGATGGTGCTTGACATCTTCAGATGTTTTTTGCAAACTTTCACTATTTCTGGCTTCTATGGGAAAAAGAACCTGAAGTGCCTAATTCTCTGATAGGAAATAGATGGATAATTAAATGACGATATTTTCAAAGATCACTTGCTCTGAGGAATCCCACCTGGGAAAGGCAGGCAGGCTCGCTTTGCAGACTGCTCTGAGGAGCTCTTGGGTTGTTTCCTTAGTTCTTAGCAAAAGATTTTCTAACTTCATCTGCTTATTTTGGAACCTGCTGCAATGGCAACCCACTGGTTTTGCATTAGCAAATCTTACTTCAGTTTAGCAAATGCATTAAGAAGATCTGAGCTAATAAAGTGCTTTTAACATTGGGAAGTTAGAGCAGGTTGACTGTTTTGATCTGATGAAAATGAAAACTATTAGAGTAATGCTTATTTTAAACAACAAGCGAAAGACAGCAGCTTAGTAGACTAAACTACAGATCTTCAAATCTTGCAGACAAGTACCACAGAGTCAAAGAACTGTTGAGCTTCAGCAGCTGTCATTAAACCTCTCCTCATAATGTGTCCACCCTATGTGTATACTTGTTTGGGAGCTGATGTTGTGGATATGTGTGTATATGCAGGAAGAGTGTGTCCAGATTCCTCCTTTTCCTTTTTTACAACAGTTTGTGGTAGCTTTTCTGGTACTAGGATCTCGGCAAGGAAGAAGAGTTCTCATACTTGGAGGAAAACAAACAAACCTTGGGCATGCTGTAGAGGCCTTCAACTTTGAGCAACGCTTCAAGCTGCTGCACTGAGGGCTGAAACTAACCTTAAGACAGCTGATGTGGTGATGTCCAAAAGTTGCCAAAGCTCCCTCATGCAAAAGAGCTCCTGCCATGGAAGCTCCTGGCTTTTGTGTCTCGGATCAGTGCCAACTGGAGGTGGGGAACAGCACATGGCTGCCTCCGCTGTGGGCCAATTAGCGACTAAAAATTGCTTGACCTAGCACGTTTTGCCAATCTTTCAAAAAATGGGTGAGAAACCACAGAGTTCAGAAAACCCCAAGATTAAACAAGTGATATAAAAATACTTTAGGCAGGCCTTGTCTTCTGACCTTCAGTTTCCAATGGAGAAGTGTACATCTGGAGATGTACACTTAGTCTGGAGAAGAGGAGGCTGAGGGGAGACCTTATCGCTCTCTACAGCTACCTGAAAGGGGGTTGTGGCAACGAAGGTGTTGGCCTCTTCTCCCAAGTAACCAGTGATAGGACAAGAGGAAATGGCCTCAAGTTGCGCCAGGGGAGGTTTAGATTGGATATTAGGAAAAATTTCTTCACCGAGAGAGTGGTCAGGCATTGGAACAGGCTGCCCAGGGAGGTGGTGGAGTTGGCATCTCTGGAAGTGTTTAAAAAACATGTGGATGTGGCGCTTCAGGACATGGTTTAGGGGACATGGTGGCGCTGGATTAATGGTTGGACTTGATGATCTTGAAGGTCCTTTCCAACCCTGATGATTCTGTGATCTGGGCCTGCGTTTAGAGCCCGCAGCAGTAGGGCGCTCGCAGCAAAAGATCCTGAGGAGCTGCACATGTACTACAGAAGAAAACACAGTATGCCCTGCTACACTCGGTTCCTCTCCCTGGACTGTAACAGATGAACAATCAGTTCAGCTGTAGATGCCCACACTGCAGATAACAGTTCGGATCCCAGCCCACGCAGCGGAGCCTCTTCCCAAAGTGGTGGCAGTGGAGCTGGAAGCATCCCAGCAGCGCTGGCGGGGGGGAGAGGGGTGAAAGCAAGGAAGCAGCTTCCAGTGGTTTCACTCCTGTTAGGGCTTTCATGAAGGGACTTCAGTATGCTTTACACTGAGATTGGGAGAGGCTGTTGTTAATTAAATAATTAGCTGTTTAAAATGTATTTATTAGGGTTTAACAGCCAGGCCACAGATATGCATCAATTAGAGCCACAACATCTGCAATAAATGTTTTTCACCCCATAATCAAATATGGCTTAATTAGGCAATGCTGGGAGAACAGTCATAATAAATAGAGTGGGTAAGACTTGCCTTTATAATTGAGATTTAATCAGTGAATTCTTGTATGTTCATTGAATAATTGATTATTCTACACATTTATCAAGGATTAAAAACTCAGTGGTAGATATGCAAATTCCCTTGTATTAAATACATCTGAAATTCTCAAATACCATTTAATGCATATTAACATTCTGATTAAATCTAAATGGCATACACATTGCAGATCTCACTTCTGCAGTAGGCTATTTCATTGCTATTTATCCCTTTTTTTCCAAGCTAAACTCCTTGTGTGCTTGTTGCTTTGCAAGTAGTTGTAGGAAATGGACAGAAATAGGCCAAAGGGAAGTAAAATGGAGATGGTATCTTGTGCATTCCTGGAATGAACAAGCTATCCTGGATGTGTCAGCAGGAAATATTTTTACACTGGCTGCTAATGAGCAGACTAAACCAAATTAAGCAGCCAAACGTATCAGAAGATGCGGTAACTCTCCCTGAAGAGTTACTATCACACTTAGCGCTACGTGTGACAGAACGAGCATGTAGAAACGTCTGTGGACAAAAGGAAGCTAAAAAAAACCAAACCAAAAAATAAAACTCACATGCAGGACCTTAATGGTGGTGTGAGATGCGGATGGGCAGTGCCAGCGTTACCTGAGAACCAGCACAAGGTGTGTCCCACCGGCTGCTCGCAGTTCTTGCTGGAGAGACACCACCCGCTGCGAAGCCCATGAGAAGCAGCCCCGGGGGTGCTGGGGGGACACTTTCTCAAAGGAAAACAGCTTCGCCTTACCCATGTCATGCTTGCAGGCGTTTTTTTTGCGAAGGGTTTCAGGAGGGAGTAAGAACGTGAAGGAGCATGAAATTGTGGTTAGTGATGACAGCTCACGTCTGAAGTGAGAGCTGAGTGGCAGGTTAAGGTTGCAGTTAAAAGTGAAAGCACAATTTCAATGAAGGATAGGTCACAGGACGGCACCTTGGCAAATCCCCTCGGCGTTCGTATCCTGTGCAGCTCATACCGTGTCACACGCAGCGCTGGGAGCACAAAGCGTCTCAGCTTCTGGGAAGCAAAGCACAGAAATGTCACCGGTGGGACACACACCAAGCTAATAGTTTGGTAAAAGTTTAACTGTTAGTAGCAGAGCACGGGTAACAACAGAGCTACTAGTATTTAATTCCTCTGCACTGCTCCTTTCCCGCATTCGTGCTGGGCAGCCTGATGGCAGGAGCAAGTGTCAGCCACGAAGAGCTCTCGGTGCTAGGCTAGTCTGCAAGGTTAACTTCCATGTCATTTGACTTCTGGTTTTGTGGAATCAGTGCTTTTCACCTTTTACAACTTGTAGACTCCTAAATATTTTTCAAGTGGGGCTGAGACTCTTGATCATTGAATTTAAACCAGGGCCAGCAGTGTGCATTCCTTTGCATCTTTTGCAGATGCTCTGGAGGGCAGGTCCTTTACCTCTCCCCTCCAAGCCCTTTGTCCACAGCCTGAACACCACTCCTCTAAATTTAAGAGTAATGAGCCAAACGGCCACCGTGCAACTTTTGCCACGGTGGATGGCTTGCTTTATTTTCCACTTTGGGTAGCATTTCTTGCTAGCTTCAATTTGGACACAAGAGGGTGATATTTCCTCAGGAATTTGTTTACCAGTGAGTTGTGGGGTGACCAGGCTTCTAGGGGAATGTGCCCTGGAGAGAAAATAACCATGTTTTGTTTTCTTCTAACGTGGTAGGGTTAGCCTTGCTCCTGCTTGAAACTGTGGTCCAGTGCTGGAGAGTGTTTGGAGCTGGGTGGACACTGGGACACGCTGCCTCTGAGCTACGGCTCGCCCCGAGCAGACCTTCTGCCTGGGAAACGGCAGAACTGTTTAATCTGACCAAGAGCAATTATTTCAGGGTTTCCTCACATGACCAAGACCCTTGTGAAGGCCCCTTCCCTTATGTGTTTTCAGAGGTGTCAGCTGTTGCCATGTCTCGGTTGGGTCCTAGTCATTTCTACAGCATATGCAGCTTTCACTCATGGAGCACAAATACCTCAATTCCCATTGCTGACGGCACCACCTTTAAATGCTCAACGAGCACAAAGCGAAAGAAGCTGCCTCTGCCCCAGGCAGGGATTATGATTCCTGATGGTGTATGGAGCAGTGTTGAGAGAGGAGCTATCTTCAGGACAAGCACATCCTGTTTCTGCACATCAGACCTTGCTTTCCCCAAGCCTATCTCACCTGCAGTGTGCAAGTTCAGGGGTATAAATCTTAGGGGTCAGTAATGGCTCTGCTTCTGAATTCCAGCCCATTCGTATCTCCAACTTGGAGAGAGGACACAGGTCAGTCTAAACAGCCCCTGAATCACCACTTCTTGGGAAGTGACTTATGCTCAGCTTTGGAGGTGTGAAATCCTATCTGCTGCCATGAAGAATCCAGGAAGCAAATGCCAAACGCTGCTGCTCCAATACCACCCTGGTCTGCTCTCAAGCCTTGGTGCACATCTACGCTGTGCTGGGTCACTGCAGGTGACTATTCAAGACTGTTGATCTGCTTTGATCTAACAGGCTTAGCCCCATGCTTATATTGGAGACACCAGTTGGCCCAGGAGCAGAGTAAGAGTCTTTTGGAAAGAATTGTCAGGTGGTGTTACGGACAAGCTTTGTCTCCCTTGTAGGTGAACAAATTAAAAGGGTTGGATTCCTTAGGAGAAGGTGTCTGACATCAGCAACAGCCATTTGCCTCCAATCATGTACCCCAACCCGATCTTCCTTATAAACTAAAGGCAGTGAAGGAGCCTGAGCTGGAAATGTATTTTTGCTGTGTGCCTTTGTTGCCATTTTGAGGACTCTATGGTGACTCTACCATGTCTCGGACTCTATGTCATAAAGCACCCATGACTGTGCCCTGTTCAGGGCCCTCCTTTAGGAAGACAGCAAATACGACTTCCAAGGGCCCTTGGTGTGCCCACAGCATTGGTCTTCTCCATGAACAAGGTTAATGTTAACTCTGACCCTACTCTGTACAGTACAGACAGACACAGATTTGGGACTGTCTCCCTGATGAGTTGCTGTTGAGCTCCTCTGACTCGCAGCACTGTCCTGGACCAGGCGGTCTCTCAACCTCTGGCAGCAGCAGCATGATGAGTCAAATGTCCAGAACTCCAGGCTTTTATGGAGAGTGCTGGACGCCTCACTTGGATATGTAATCTCTGCGCTTGGAACCTGCATGAGACAATGCAAAGCAAATTACCGCAGACTAAATATATGGTCAGGATGTGTTGGAAGTTGGCAGTGTAGCTGGCTGGGGTAGCCAGGGAGGGAGGAGAGCAATGGTCAGCTTTCTCTCCATGTTGAACTGGATAGTGCTTGGGGTCCTTTAAAAGACCAACATGGGTTTGGAAGGGAAGAGCTGGAGGAGATTCAGCTACAGAAAGCTGCATGAAGGCTGAAGGGTGCAATATCCTTGGGAACTGTGAGAAGTGATCAGCAGCCAGCTTTGAGAAAGGATGAATTTGGGACCAGATAATCTTTCACAGCAGTTCAGAACAGGGCTTTGGCACCCCCCTGAGAATCAGGAGATGGACTACTACTGTGATCCGTTCTATGATCCACAGCTCCTTTTTGATCCTTTGTATGAGCTATACTACATGCTGGCAGCAGTTTCTCTGCGGCACCGTTTGTATCCTTCTTGAAAGAACACGACCAAAATAAAGATCAGTTATTTTGCCTGTTTTACTGTAACTAATTGCTAATGTTGTTACAGTGGAAAGAATGCTATAAAACTGAATTAGAGCTTTGTGTTTTAATTGACTTATTTTTATATTTCACCTGGTTTGCTCAGTGAAATTAGAATGGACTTTGCTTACTTTTTCTGCTCAGCGTCACTTTCTGGCCCTTTGCCCAGACCAGAAGAGCCCCAAGCTCTCCAGTACTGAATGCTGATCAGAAGTGGGGCCAAACTCTGCTACAAAGCACTCTGCTTTGAATAAGGAGACAGTTATAATGACAGCTGTGACCTTTACTTTTACTCTCCTACTAACTGGAAAATCCAACCTGATGGTGCTTGAAAAATCTTTTTTTTTTTCTTGTCATTGGGCAGTGCTTGTTATTTTGAGTCATGATAGAAAGGGAAATTAAGAATTCTTGTTAGTGTTCTGAAGGCAAATACCCACCTGACCATCTTGGTTCTGCAACATTTGAGAAGAGGAGCATGACCTGTTGGATGGGGTCTAAAGGTTGAAATGGCCTCTTTGGCTGAGCATCCTGCCTGTGGGCAGCACATCACCAAAACAGCTCTTCCCTGAGTCACACTGATTGTACCAATCTTTCTCCTGCTAAGTGGAGAGAGGGTGCTTCAGCTCAAAGCTTATTCATGAAAGAAACCTGCGTTTGATCACCTTTGTCCTCGCTCTGCAGGTAGAGCGATAAGTCAATAGATCTTATTTTAGGCCTTCAAAGGTAACATGCAGCTTCTGCAGTGCTGCTCAGGCTGCCTAAAAAATTCCCCATAAATATCACTTTGCTTGCAAGGCATTCATCCATCCTGGGAAAAGGCATAGGGGACTCCCCACCCACTCAAATCCAGACCAGCCGTAGGCACAGCAACTCCTCTGAGAAGCACTTTATAGAAAGAGGGGAGTAGGCAGGTCAACTGCCCTTTCCCTGGTGCAGCAAGGGCATGAAAACAGATGTGTATGCTCAACAGACAAACCTTAGTGATGGGCTTGAAATCGCATGGGCCAGCTGCTGTGAATCACTTCCAATGTCACTAGAGCTGTGCACATTTCCATCACCTGAGGCTCAAGTTCTGTGTTTATTTGAAAAGTTCCCCAAGGTGACCCAGCTCTTGGCTGACCAAGGTTTGTTTCTCAGGAGACTATGCTATCCCAAGATCAGTAGGCACATATGCTTCCTTCTGCTGGAGTTTGAGGGCACTGTCGCCTTGCATGCCGCCAGCTTTTCCGAAGCCTTCCCTGCACCTTGGCGGAGCTGCAGAGGGGACGTGGGGCGCAGAGGAACTTGTCTGCTGGTTAGCTGCTAATGAGAGGGGGTCTGTGCTGTGCTGGGTGGCACACGGCTCAGCAAGCAGGCAACCTGGAGTGGGCTGGGTGAAGGGCGCTGTAGGTGAGCTGGTAATAGCAGAGAGATGGCAATGTTCTGTATGTTATGGCTTTCATTAGGCTATCAGTCAGTTTATCTATAGCTCTATGTATCTGCTTGCTGGAACATATTGAGTAACTAGTTATAAATTATAGTCTTTGCTGCTGTTGGCATTTCTGGTGTTGAAATCTTATGCTAGTGCTATTATTTTGCACATGTTGATGCATGTTTGCATATAGAGAGTTTGGTCTCCCTCATACACGTAAGTTAAGCTTCCAAAGGAGGGACACCTGTGTGTAAATATACACTGTGCTTAAAATGAATGTGTTTTTACAAGGTTATTTCCTTTTCATAAGTGAGCAGGACCATACTTGCAGCCACAAATAATTTTGCACCTTACTTTCTTGTTTGCAGTTTCCCCATGTAGGACAGAAACAGATAGATACCAGGTATTCTCTCCCTAAATGATGAAGGGAGCAACAAGGAAGCTTCAAAACCATTAAAAAATATAATGCTCTGTCCCTATGATTTACAAAATTTAATTCTGCCTAATGAGAAAGGGCTCAGCCATGGGACTGATGACCCAGAGGACAATTCAGAGCTGGAAAAAGCGTAAGAGCTCCCGGGATAAAAGACATGACATAATGTGCAATCTGCAGCTTCCAGAAGTTCTTAACTGGCTGTATAAACCTGCTGAGTAACAAGAGCCTCCCTTGCCCTTGGTGGTACAGTACCTGGACATAGTAGCATAAAGCAATTCCAGCTTCAGCCAACAATTTGGGGTATATAATAGGTCATTTACTGATTTCTTTGCTGTTTCAGCTGAGAGTGATGGATCAAATCAGGAAAACTATGAGGGCAGGAGGAAGGGGATTAAGATCTTAGACTCGCCAACTCCCCCTGGGTTTTGTTCCCGTGGGTAAGTGCTGATGAGCATTCCCCATTTTGTTTCTTCACTGATTAAGCTAAGAAACCAAACCAAAGGACACAGGAGAAAAGAGTTAAAGGATTAGGAGATGGTCTTTGAACTGCCATGTGGCAAGGTAATGAGGCATGAATTATTAAAATTATTTCAATTATAACTGGCAGCCACATGCACCGCTTTTGCATTGGCTTTCTTCCTCTCTGTAAGAAGACAGGTTTGCAAGTGCTCATGGTTTCTTGGAAGACATATGCTCTTCCCGAAATGTTAGTTGTATAAACAGTGTAATTTGTCATTGGCCAAGCTGCTTTTGTGGTTAGGTAAGTTGAAGTGTCAATGAAATGGGCATGGCTCGGCAGCAAGACAAATTTGCTCCTTGAAAACCTGTAGGAACGGCTTACTACCAGGTTGCTGAAAGGACATGGGTATTAGTGTCCTCTAATGAATCAGAACGGTGAGCTATGAGGCACTGGTCATATGCTGCTAATAATAATAATTATAAAAATGCTTTGGCTTTAATGGAAGAAGCAATATGTTTATACCATGTATTCCTTTGCTTGTGCATAGCTTGAAAGTAGTGGCTTGAGAATTACTCTGTTCAGAGATTTAGAGGCAGTGATCAGACTGATTTATGCTCAACCTCTGTAAAGACAGGCACCACACTGTTAGCTGACTTTCCCATATTTCTTCATGATCTAAATGCCTATAGAAATGGAAATATTATCAGGCATAGCTCCATCTGGTGACTGCTAAAAATTTTGCACGAAAGCCTGTGTTTTGGGTCAGGATGAACAACCTTAGGTCTGTCTCCTTGGGAAAACTCATGTGGCCACAAAGACCAACCGGCACAAGTAAGACTTGCAGTGTTTGCTACAGCAGGGGGCTGTAGATATGTCCTGGTGAGATCAGAATTTGATGAACGCTTCAGAAAGAGTTATTTACCTCAACAGGTTTGGGTTCTTTTTTGCTACTCGTGAATTGCCTGAAGTGGAGGGGAAGGAGAACTGAACCCACTGGGGCTGAGATCAGCGAGTAAATATTGAAATGGGAGGTACCCTGAAGCTGCATCTCTGAGCAGTTTAGTTAAACTGTTCCTTTCTACTACTTTTCTCCACACCAAGACAGTGTTTTTTCTCAGAATCAGATCTACTCCCTTCAGGAAGGTGACGGCTAAAGGCCATTGCCAGGTGAATGCACCTCTAGTACTTTTCTGTACTTTTTATCTTAATAGGGAAAGAGAAGCGAAGGCAAAAAAGTAACGTTTGTAGCTGACTTTGATAGGCACAGAGTGACCTCCTGGGAAGAGGAGCCGCGTGCCGCACTGGCCGCGGAGTCACGCAGATCAGAGCCGTCACCCGGCTGGGGACGGCGACCGCAGGGACTGCATGAGTGCGCCCGGCCCTGGGGGAGCGTCTGACCTACGGGCCTGCCACGAGAGGGCAAGACGGTAACAAAAACCTGAGTGAAAATTAATCTGTCAGGCAGGGAAATAATCGCACACAAGCGGCCGCTGTGCCAGACTGCGGAGCCCGGGAGGCGAGCGGGGCCGCGGGCCAGGCGGGGAGCTCGCCGGGCGCGCGATGAATGAGAAGCCTCCGCCGAGTCTGGCTGGTGCCGCTGCTCACGGTCGCGGCAGGCCGCGCTCGGCCCGCTCCCCTCGGGAAGATGAGTTATTAAAATGTAACAGCAGCAGGAAGGCTTTTGCACTAGGCCTCATTATACCACATCCCTTTTACAGTTCCTGGTTCTTCCTCCTCCTTGGAGCAGAGCTGTTTTCCTTCGGCCACGGGTGAGAGGAGGGTTTGTTCGTGCCGTGACCCTGCCAGCAGGTGACCATTTCTCCAGCTACTCCGCAGAGTTTCCCTTCGCAGCCTGGGTGGAAATGGAGGCCAGATCCCCCCTGGGGTTTCTGGATGACAACCGACTTTTTCCAATTCGTTCAGCGCAGCCTTGTCTCGGGAGCAGCGGCGAGGCGCGGGGGGATGAGGAGGGAGAAAGCATTCCTTGCTGCTACATTCACATAGTTCCTGGCACCAGCCAGCTCAGCAAGCTCCTCCTGAAACCGCTCCAGACTCTGAAATCATTTCTATTAGGAAACCATTCATGCTCCAACTAGAGCCCTAGCTGACTCTTTAAAGCCCCAGAAAACGCTAAAACACCGACAGTGGTCAGGAGCCTCTGGTGCTGCCTGGCTTGTTTTGGCAGGGCCGAGGATCCGGGCTGCAGCGAGACCAGAGCCCTGCCTTGTTCTCGGGCAGTAGTTTCCCAATGCAGCTTTGCACAGAGTTTGACTCCAGCTCTATTTTCTCAGTTGCCTTTAATGCTATCCTTGTCCCTTTCCCCGAAAGAACGAAGGCAGCACGGCTCTATGTACTCACTTTATCGCTGGTGCTGCCATTACAGGACCTGCCTGCAAAGTGCGGGCGTCAGCGCTAAAAAACTGCCAGTTTGTAAAGCTTATGATATTTTCAAGAGATGTGTAAGGTGAACATATGTGTTCAGGCTTTGAGGTGCTTCCCCAGCAGCAAGACTGGGACCGTCCCTTGTGGGGACTCAGAGGATCCGGGCAGGACAAGCCTCTTGCTAGCTATGGTTCGGGGACGCGTTCCCTCCACCCTCCTTCCAAAGCCTGTTTTTAAGTCCCTCTTCGCAGTGAGTACGTTAGCCCAATCGCGCTGTTAACTGCTGAACTGCAGCAGGCTTGTTTCAGTGTTTAAATTGCCTCTTTGCTCGTCTCTCTCCAAGCGATGATTCATTTTGATCGATCAGCTTTGAGCTGGGCGCGAAGGCAGCCCTGGCTGCTTCGTTACTGGCACTGCTAAGCTTTGGATGAAGCTGACTTTTACCTTTTAAAGCCACTGCCTGTTGCAGCTCCCCTGCCTGTTAGATTTACTCCTTTTGCTGTCAATGGGAAAATCCCCTGGGCCTTTCTGGAGCTTTCCAAAGGTATTTGTACCCAACCAATTTGGAAATCTTGGACTTCTAGGCTTAGGGCTTGCTCAGATATGAGTTGATTGGAAATGAGTGTACTGATTTTGAGAGGGTGGTCTGTCCACTGCCCTAAGTCAGGGATTGTGACTTAGGTATGTGCAGGTATTTTACTTTGCAAATGGCAAAATCATCCTTTTAAATTCTGGAGTAAATGATATAGATGGAAGATAAAGAACGATGAGAAACAAAGCTGTGGCAGTGTAAGAGAAAAAAACAGTGGAATTATGTCCTTAGCAAGCAAGGCAGAGACATAAGTGATAGATAATACTGGGTGACAGTATATCACAGATAAACCTGCATCATTTTCCAGGAATACTGAGAGTTCTATGTATAATATAACTCTCGATCTGGGTAAAACCAGATGCTTTCTGTAGGCCTTTTGTGTCTGTTTCCCCACCTGTAAAGTTGCATAATAGTAATTTCCTCCCAGAAGGGCTGCCAGTGCTGGCTAGAAGCTCCACTGTGTTATAGCATTAAGGAAACGGTGGCTATTATTAATCACTCCTCATATTTTTTCAACTTTCTGCATAAATAAATTTTGTTTGTTTTGGTTTTTAAAACTCGGAATTGATGGCTGGACCAAATTATAGCTGGAAGCTGAGAGGTATAAGAAAAGACGTCCAAAATGCTGCTCAGCTTGCTCCGTATAGGACAGAACTGCTGAGGCTGCATCACTTGCGGCTCTTGAGCCCGGTGCCAGCATACAGAGTTCCCTCCTTACAGCTTTTCCATTTCACATGCCAAGTATCCAGCTCTTCAGTCTGTTATAAATCTTCCCTAATTCTGTAATTGCTTTGGTAGTGATTATAGGCAGACTCTTGTTGATCCTTCTGTGGTTTTCCTTTATCCACGTTTTCTGTGGGCTCTTTTATTGTTGTTGATTCTTTTTTCCAGTTCCTTGCTCCCCTTTTCCAATTCTAGCAGGCCCCATGGCTCCAGTCCAGTCTCTTCCCTCCAAGCAACAGGCAGAGCCCCCTCTGCATCTGGGTCTGCCTTTCCATTAAAATCTGTCGGGGGAAGGGACACCTTGTGCCTCTTAGACGCTTGCAAATATGGGAAGCAAACATGTAAGTTCATGCATTTCAGAATATGCATTGACTAACACTTGCAGGACTGGGAGTTGCATTCAGGGATGGATTTAGAAATCATGGCAGGCAGACAGTTAAGCATAGCTGTAAGCATGATCGCACTGTTCCCTAAGTACCCATGGACGTCTCTACAGATAAGCAGTTAAAACAGCAGCAGAACAATCGTGCCTGGCTGTTTGCTTGGCACGTGCTCAAGTCTGCAGCCAGATAGGTTGCTACTGCTGAGGAGGTGTCGGAATAGGCGGTGTGCGGTCCCTCTCCTCTGCAGCAGTTGAGTCACACACTTTTTGTGCTTCCCCGCGTCAGCAGGACCAGTAAGCCTGGCTTTTTGGAGCTCCGACACTCTGCCTCCATTCTACTGTTCCCCCCTCCCGAGGGATGTATGTTCACTTCTCTAAATTGCGCTTATGAAAATGTACCCGATAACCTGGCTTGACCAAGGGCAGGCACTGGGGTAAGCCCCTGGGTTACATGTGATGCTTGGATAAGAAGTGATATTCTCACTTGGTGGCAAGATCTGTTCTGTACCGCTTTGGAAGGACATGACTGACGCAAAGCTATGGTTGTTGCTTCATTCCTGTAGTTTCAACTAAAGCTCATAAAAGCAGGGTTGTATATTTGTGAAAAATGGATTAAGCTTTGAGGGGTTTGAGAGTTTGACTTTGACCTGTTTTTGTTTTTCAAACTTCCAGCTAGTTCAGAAGTGCTCAGCTGGCATTTCTGAAAGCGGTCCAGGGATTTTACAGCGATTCTTAAGGCGGGGGGATTCATGCGGGTCAGCTCATGAAGCACCTTGAATAGTTTTAATTTCAGAGACTGGAGCTATTCAAAATGGAAAACACGACCTTTCATTCAGATTTCCCTTACATTCAGGGATTTTCCTTCTATTGAATAGGCATTGACTTTTATTTTCTGTTAATGCACTCTTCAGCTTTAATTTCAGGTTGAAGTATTCCCTTCCCTAACCATGGGAAAGACTGTTCTACAAAATGGCCATCTGATGTACCTTGTGGTTGAGCAGATGATATCTTGCTTGGTAATGAAATTCAGTCTTGAGTAATTGGACATTCTTCCTGGTTCCTCATAATTAAGGCAAGAGAAAAGAACAAAACCTGCTGATTTGATATGAGTAATTGCTTCATTAAGTTATTTGCTTCCTCGCCATAACCATCAGCCCAAAGAAGAGAACAGCGTGACCATCAGACCATATATGATGATACTGTAATGCTGTGGGTCTTTGGTGCTTCATTGTCAGATGAAATCACAGGGAAAGGAGATAGGAAACACACTGCTAAATTATTTACTTCTTAACCCTATGCACTTAAGGCCACAGAGAGAGTTTGGCTGTTGCTAGCTGTGCTGTGTCCTAACCAAGTGAATCAGTCCTTGGAAAAAGCAGAGGGATCATGTATGAGGCTTTAGATCAACACAGCTGCCTTGCCTCATGTATCTGAGCATTGTGAGTTGATGCTGAGAGGCTGAACATCTGTGTTCTCCTGTGGAGCAGGGAAGGGGAGAGCTGTGTTAAATCCTAGCCACTGGCAAGAAGAAAGTAGCTCAGAGCTGGAGTATGGCGAATCTTAGCTGTGGTCCTTGGTGATGGCTTATGTCACTGCTGTTCTTTGCATTTAGTCTTCCTGGGTTTGGCAAGCAGGTTCACACGTGCATTTGGGTACACAGGGACTCATTGGTGAACACAGTCCCCAGTGACACTGGGGACAGGTAAATGGGCCTTCTTCACTTGTTCAGTTACACGGACTTAACTGAGACCTCAGCCATAATTTTAAGTAGGAGGTTCTCCATCCCTGTGGAGCCAAGCTCCTCTTGTGCTCATCCAACAACCCCATCTCCATGATTCAGTGATTTTGTTGCTCATGAATAACGAGGCACCCCAAATGCACTTAAACCTACCTCTTATTGCAAGCTTGCGAGCCAGGCTGCCAAATGGAAGCAGCAGCAGGATTTATACGTGCCTCCTGACAAAGTGAGGGCTTGGAGGCTCCCTGGCTGTGAATTCTGCTGAATTGTCCCCAAGAGCTGAGGGAAGCAGTACGAGGTCACTGCTGATCAGTCCTCCAGACCCCTGCGTGCTGTGCTCTGCAAAGCCTGTATTATCCAGGAACGCGATCAGAAACTTTGATCATCAGACTGATTTCTATCTCCCTCTCCAGGATCTGGGCAGGTATGCTTTTTATATGAGACTGACTCCACCGAGCTCAGGGCTGACAGGCCCAATATTTCTGCAGCTGTAAAGTTAAGCAGTAACAAGTTAGACAGCCTGAGTTTTAATCCCAGTTCTGGCAACCCTTTTTCAGAGCCATTAAAAATAAAAACCTGTGTTTTAATTTCTTTTTTTTAACTAAATGAGGATAATGATGAACTTAAGTAAGCAGGGCATTTTAAGGATTAACTAACTGTGGCACAACCAGTGCATTGTGTGAGCAAGCACTCCATTAGGGTGGCAGGGGAAGAGGTGCCATAATGTTTTAATTTCCTCAAGAAGGTGACAGAAAGGAGGTGAGATCCTGCCAGTGCTGCAAATGTCCAGTGCTGATGGACTGGCTCTTGTCCTTTCTCACAAGCATCTTGCTGTCCTGGGCACCAACAACAGGGACTGTACACCGCAAAAAACGCAGAGCAGGGGCTGAACGTGCCTGGAGCTGAGCTGCGGTGGCCGGCTTGGGGGCACCGGGTGGGTGCCGTGGGCTGATGGAACCACCTGGCCCTTTTCTGCTGCCTTCGTGCACCCGAGCTGTCGGCCTTGCCAAAGAACGCAGGGCGAGTGGCTCGTGCAGCGGCACCGAAGGCCACCCTTCGTGCCCTCCAGGGCAACTGCAGGCTCTGGGCACTGAGGGTAGCCCTTTCTTGGCCAAAAGCCACAAGGTCACATCTTCTTTGTGGTCTCCTTCCCCTCCTGCTTCCTTTCCCTTGAACCCAGGGGCTCTCTGAGCTGAGTCTTGCAGAGCTTTTGCGGCGATCTCTGCCCCCGCACACCTCCTGCCTGGCTGGGCTGCTCCTCCCCGCGCCGGGCAGGATGGGCGCCCGGTGCAGAGTGGGGGGGAGCACTTTGCGTCCTCTCTCCAGCTTCGCCGTGACACAAGAGCGGCTGGTCAGGAAAAAGGAGCTTGGAGGATCATATGTAAAACAAACAGAGCTGAGGAGGGAGGTGTGGGTGGTTTATAATCCCGACACCTGAGTTTCTACCTCTAAATCAGTCAGAGCTATTGCTCCCCTAAGAGGAGGCTCAGGCCTGCTCTGCTGCTCACTGGCAGGTCTTTGCAGCATAAATCCCTGCTTAACCTTGTTGTTGGTCATCTGGGGAGCTCTGCTTTCTGCTGTAACAGCAACCTTTGCCTACCAGGCAATGACTTTGAGCCCCAGGGCAGCACTGAGTAACGCACAGCCTCCCCACACCTCTTCTTGGGAAAACTCAACCTTCTTCCCCTTCTGTAAGATGAGAAACTTGGTCTAAGAGGTTGAATGAGTCAGCTGGAGAGATGCAATTGCACAGCTCGGCATACCCTAATGTCTACCTTTGTGCTGGTCCATAAGAGTGCAGGGTTTTTCCTCCCTGGAGGCTCATCCTTTCCGTATTTCTATACTTTCCTCCTCGCTGCAGTATGAATGAATTGTTGCTGATGCCTCTCCCCATCTCTCCCTCACCTTGACCCTTTCCTAGGCCTCTGGCTCCCTGCCCCAGCACGCTGTACGTAGCTGGCGGAGCTCATCTCTTGTGCTCCTCTGATCTCTCTATTATGTTTAGTTTGGGAGATCGCATATCGTGGTGCAGGACCCCCACATGCTGGGGAGCGTGCTTGCCTGGAGGATGCTGCTGGGGGAGAGACGGCGCATACCACTTGCAGAAAATGCCTTTCGTGCCTGCCATGGAACTGCAACACATGTTTTGCAGACCGAGCCATGAAGAACCAGCTGCTGAGGCCATCACAGCTGGGTCAGGCTAAGCAGCTGCTGCAGGAGGTGCAGCATCTGCAGCCTCGGTGGGTGCAGGTGCCACGGGGCTCAGAGGAGCCTGCCCACGCTCAGCCCTCGAAAAAGGTCACGGCTGTGTGCGTGGAGTTGGGCATCCCGAGATGGAGACAGGGTCGAGACAGCCTCTCTGAAAAGAGACCAGCTCTGCACCTCTGCCAGCACCACGCTGGCACGGGAGTGCCGGGGTGGGATGCGCTCAAGCAGAGGGGATGTCCAGGGGTGGGGCAGGATGGGTGCATATGCCGGGTCGGGTCCAAGCTGTTTTGGCAGGGCTGGATGCACGAGGCTCATGCGGTGCCTGCCTGTGCTGCACCCGGGCCGAGCCAGCAGTCTGAATCCCTCACTTTCAGAAACAATAAATTCCCTCACTAATCTTGGGGGGGGCGGGGGGGGAAGCTATAAATGACTTACCTATTTGAAGCCTGTGGGCTCTGCATTGTATTAAACATTAACCTGCCCTTCTGAGCCAAGCGACTGATTCTCTTGGTAATTCTGAGGCCAGGCAGCCAAAGAAAAGGATTCTTTGTCAGACAGTATTTCAGAAAAAAAAAAATCCCTTCAGCCATTTTCTGTCTCATCGTGTTTGGTTGGCCCTGCGGTAGAAAGCCTGCGCCACAATTTGCTGTTTGTATTTGTGCAGTCAAGCTGATCGGATGGCTGTACCCCAGCCACGGCTCCGAAAACGCTGCTCACCGGCAGCCCCGCAAAGGCACACACAATCACGCGCACGTGCGGAACCATACCCTTAATGGCACACATGTGCACACGTAACAACACACTTAATTAGGCACACATGCACATATATACCCATATGCAAGAAGAACAGAAAGTTGTCTTTTGATCTTCTGTAAGATGTGTCCCTGTGACTGTTGCGTATTAAAAGCAGTTGTGCCCACCGGGGAGACGCAGGCGAGAGCAGAGCGTAGGGGGGATTAGTGTTCGGGAGCGGGTTCTGCTCCTGACTTTGCCCTTACTGCGTATATGAGGTGGGGCAAGTCATGGTGCTATTGTTTCTCCTCTATAAATTGTGACTAATGATTTCAAAAGCACCTGTGGAAAGAGTAATATATTGTTACTACGGGCTTACATGCATGTTTACTTAAGCAACGAAGCTTTGGTGGTTCAGAAGTTTTCTTGATGACGGAGTTTTTTGCTAACGCCTCTCTGCCGGAGACCGCAGCGGAGCAGTAACGCGGCGCAGCCATGCAACAGCTACAAACCCGGGAGCATGTGAGCGCTCCTGAGCTATTTCAGTGCGAAGTCTGGCTGCTTAGCGCGGCATCCCCCCGTGATTTCAGCTAGCTCTTCAAATTTTGCGCTAACTGCCTGAGAGAGGCTCGGACAATCCTTTTTAAAGTATCATTTATAGAGGTGATAATCTACAGTTGAGAAATGGTAACAAATACCGATGGGACCATATCCTCTTAATCCAGTTTATCTGCTCCCTTCCTCCGTCCTTGTGCAATGCCAGGGTTAGGGCTGGGGGCAGAACAGTTTTTCTCCTGCTGTGGAAAAGTCTAAAACCAAACAGAAAGCCCTTGCCACAGAAATCGTGCCTTTGAGCTGATGGAATTGCCTCATGCGGACGGGACTTGTGCTCCGCACCTTCGCGCGGGTGAGTCACCCAAGCAGGCTGTGGAAATCTTTCCAGCGATCGGCCTCGTCCTTCCTCCACCAGCTCAGGCTCCTGCACTTCCGTGTGCCTTTAGTCATAGCGAGCCTTAATTTGCTCTCTCTTCCCGTCTGCGTTAATAATGCCCCCAGCTTACTGCATTTGTGTAACTGTCCGATGCGTGTTTCGCAAGGTAGCGATCAGCAGCACGTCTGCTCTCCTGGTAGATCCACGTGCTGAGGCACAGAAGGAGTAGCAAAATGGAGCCTCCTCTTCCTCAGAGACACCAGACCCCAGTGGTTTAGGAAGCTGGTTGTGGGGTACGTGGTGCTCTGCAGCCCCCCGAGCAGCGAGTAGCCGCTCCCACGTAGCTTGTAAGCCTGCACAAGCATTTTGCTCAACTTACGACCTTGAATGAGTCCTTTACTTGTGTGTTTGAAGAGGAAAGAGGTGTTTACAGCGCGGGGTGCTGACGGTACCGTAACGCACTTTGAACTCGAAACGGCCTGACTTGAGAGCGGGGCTGCCCTGAGCCGCCCAGGCAGCGGCAAAGCCGTGGGGTGCGCCGGGCCGGAGGCGTGAAATCCCTTCCCTTCCCTTTGCTGCCCTGGCTAAATACACTGGGGTTTCCAGGGCTGGCAGCTGGCAGGGACAAGCCCTGGGGACTGTTTGTTTTCCGGGGGGATAAGGTGCAGCTGCCGGGGAGGCTGAGCCCTGCTCTACCCCGCCGGCGCCAGCAGAGTTGGAACAGCCCGTAACTGCGTGTGAGATTAGGAAAGGTGTGTGCTAATTAATGGGAGCGTTGGGCTGCCCCTGGGCTGCAGCCGCGCGTGTGGATGCGGTGGCGAAGCGCGCGTCCCCTCCCCGTCCCTGCCCGTGCCAACAAAAGGGTCGCGCCCACGGCTCGGCACCCCAGGGACCGCTCGCCCTGACGCCGCGCCCAGCCGGCCTCGCTCCCGCTCCTATGTCACAGCTCGAAGCGGCGGCATGAAGAAATCCTCGTATTCAGGTGAGCAAGCTGCCTCTCTCTCCTCTCGGCTCTCTCCCTTTGTAGCTGTACTGGGAAAAGAAAAAGGTTAAAGAAGAAAAACCTCAAAAGTACGACTTGCACAAGACCACCTCCCTCCAAGCAGCTCTGTAGCGGAGCGAGCGGCTGTTTCACTGCATGTAAACAAACCCTGTTGATCAGCGGGAAAGGCTTAAAAAGCAAAACAAACCCAGGGAGGCAGCTTGTTGCAGGCAAAGCTGGGTGGCGGTGGCATGGAGCTTGTTACTCAGAAGGCACCTGTGCCAGCACGGGGTGAGCTCCAGCGCCGAGCGGCGGCTTGCAATCAGAACAGGATGGTGGCACTGTGTGTGCCACCGCCTGCCTTTGGGGCTGGAGGGCTTTCCAAGTCGGGGCTGGAAGACCCGGGACCCTCAAATGCCGTGGGACTCTCCTGTCCCTGCTCCCCATCGCAGCTCTCCCGGTCGTGCCCTGCAGGGTCTGTGAGGTCTGTGCCCTCTGCTCTCACCGGCTCCCTCCTCCTCAGCTAACCTGCGAGCAAGCAACTATGGCTGATAGAATTTCTTCGAGCCTTCTCTGAAATCCTGCCAGTGGTCCCGAGAAGTGCCTGGTGCATGGCAGAGCACGATAGACACCTCTCCTGCGACAGGTCCATTGCTCACCTCACAAAGCTCAGGTGGCCCAGCAGGCAGCTCCTCCAGGTGCAGGACTTTGCTCTGCAGCTGATTCCTGCTCGCCTCCAGCTACCAGCCCCTGACCCCGCGCTCTGTAAGCCCGGGTCTGCCCTGGGTCTGCCCTGGCTTTGCCCTGGCCCCCGTGGGGACGTGGTGTCATCGTGTTGGCCTCCTCCTGACGTCCTGAGTCATGGGTCTGGCCACGCCGCAGGGGCGGTTGGGGCAGCTGCCGTGCCGCGCGTCGCTCCGGCCACGTCACGGCCAACTGGACTCTGCCTGAGCTCACTCACAAGCCACAGGAACTGGGGTTTTGTCTGCACTCGGAAAATTTCCTGTGTGATGCTGCTGCCTGTTTATTGTTAGAACTAGTAACGTTTCTCTCTTGCATAGTTCTGTTCTCTCATTAGTGGTGCTAAGTGGACTGCCAGGAAGGTTTTATTAGGGCTTGTATGCTGGGAACCTGAGAAAACCTGAACATGATTATTAGCACGTTGTAATGGATTAAAGTGGGTATTAACGGTTGCGCACTGTGCTTAGAGAAACCGGCTATCTTACAGGCCTCCTGAGGTGCTGACAGTGGCTAAAGCAGACCTGGAGACAGGAACGGTGTACGAACAGATCTGGAGAGAACTGTTGGTCGTAAGAAAAAGCTGTCAGTGTTGCGTGACCTGATGTTATGACTTCTTGCAGATGAGGCCATTAGTGGTCCTTAATTGCTGTGCTTGCTTTGGGTTGATTGTGCTGGAGTGAAGCGGCAGCACTGCAAAGCCCCTGATGTGATCGACGGGTCTCTGGTCAGCGTCCAGACCCACCTTGGCTTGGTGTTGCAACGGAGGTCAGTTGACAGCTGGTCAGCACCTTTAATTCGAAAGGGACTGCAGCTGTATTTTGGAAACAAGCTGTTTGCCTTGAGATCCCCCTTGGTACGGGGCAGCGATTTAAAGAAAATGAACGAAAGAATTCCACCAGCCAGGGTACACTGCACCGAAGCAACAGGGTAACGGCACTGCGACCGCCACTAGTCTTGACGAAGCGCAGGCAGCTCTTCTGAGCGGTTCCTGTTTGCGCGGCGCAAAGGCTCCGCTTTCGGTGTCGCAGCTCCTGGCCGCGCCGTGCTGGGGCCTTGCCTCTCGCTGATTCATCGGGCAGCAAGGCGCTCGATGAATCACCCGCTGCGCCGGGGCGGCCGCCTTCGCAGAGCTGCCACGTCTGTGCGGCAGAGCCGGCCCTCCTTGTCCTATAAATCTGGCGATTTTACAAATCGGGGAAGAGCGACGGTGACTTGCTGTGGGGGATTTCGCTGGGAATCCAGATAACTTTTCCAAGACATGAGTAAGATGTACTGCAGAGCCTCTGAGCTTTCTACAGCCAGAGAAACTGGTGAGGTGACAAAGTGACTTCTCAGCTGCAGAGGCTGTGCTTCCCAAGCACGTTGCTGACAACCCCTGACAGGCTGGAAACGCAACGCCTGGCTGAGAATCTCCCAAAAGTGATGACAAAAGGAAACAATAAGCATCTTCTAAATGGTTTTTGAGGTTAGGGAGCATCCCTTGCTGGCCTTGTTTGCACCTCTTCAGTGTATTCTGGATCTGTTCTGTGGACCCCGGGTCCTGCTGAACCCAGCTGGAGGATCTCACTTGACTTCATGGGGCTGAAGCTCCAGCTCCATCCTCCTCTGAACGGTGCTGTAGTGCTCTCCTGTTAACAGGCTGCTCCCCGCCCCAGGCAAGATTTACCTTTTCTAAAGGACTTCAGGGGAAATCATTACCCATCTGCTGTGGCTTTTGAGCACATGCCACGTAGGTGTTCTTGGGAAGAAGAGTTTGCTTTTGGGTGCTCCACCTCTTACCAGCAGAGAGAGGCTCAGACCTTTGTGCTGTAGCCGCGAGCGAGTGTGGCTTGGGCCAGGAGTGCTTTTTTCCTGGAACTTCCTGGCACCAGTAGGAGGAGAGGAGAGGGTGAAAAGGGGATTTTACACGGCCAGTTAAAAATGAGCAATAACCGCTATTGAAGCCAGTTCTTGCATGTTTGCTTTAGGGTTGTCTGTTATTCCAGATGCTTAAGGCAAGGAGAGTTTTTTCTGAGATGTTTTACTTGTCCTGGAATACTATTTTTTTAAAGATTTTTTGATTCTCATTTTCCATTACTCCAGCACAATTGCCAAAGAAGCAATAGACGGGATGCGTGATGAATGACACGATGATTTATAGGTATTTTAAAGGATGGTGCAAATTGTTTTGGCCGAGGACTGTTTGCAGTTTCAGGTTTATGTAAGATGTTGGTTCGCACTGAAATAAGGGTTGTCCTAATTACAGCACCTCCAGAATTATTCATAGTGGTTTTGCCTGACCCACCCTTACCTAAACTGTGGACTCTTAATTTATTGCTTAGGCATGTAGGAGAAATAAATCTTCATATAAGCTAAGCCTATAGGAACAAATGCAGGAGTAACAGAACTGTGATCTGACCCTCACATTAGGATTTGGGAACCATTTTTTTGCCATATCATGACTTGCAAAATGACTCCCTGTAAGACATGGGTAGTAGAATATAATGTATAATAGTAGAATGTTGGCATTATCTGGACTGGGAGGCTTTGGGGAAAGAGCTCTGTCCTCTGATGGGTTGGATTGTGGTGTCCCGGGATCCCCTCCTGCCCCAGACCTGTCATGTTGCCTTGGTGCCGACACTGCACGGCCTCGCGCAGATGCTGAGCACCCGCGGCTCTAGTCCCAGGCAGCAGCAGTTATGGGTGGGAGGGGGCAGGTCGGGTTTGTACGCTGCCAAAGGGCTCTGTGTTTGCGCTCTGGTACGTGCAGCCCGTGGAGAAAAGCAAATGAGCTCTCACCGGCGGGGAACAAGAGCTACCCTGTGCAGCTGTGACAGCGCAGGGACCCGCGCCGCAGCGAGCCCTCAGCCGGCAGGAACTGCAGTTGTTCGTCCCAGCGCAAGAAGCGGTGGGTAGACTTGGCCCCCCCAAATAAGCATCAAGGGCTGTGACAAGATGAGTGCTGGGAGCGGCCTCGGTGGTGCATCGGCTGCGGCCGGGCTGTGGAGGTGGGCTGGAAAGACTGAGGCTGAATCTTTTTCAGGCTGATACTGGTGAGAGAGGCCCAGTGCTTTTCCCTGACTGGCTCTTAACCTCACTGTGGGGCGGGGATGACCTGGTGTTTGCAGAGCCCCATTGTTCTCTCCTGAACTGGACCTGTCTCCTGTCAGCTAAGTGGCATTGCGTTCGTCTAAGCCGTGGAAAAATGAACAGAGTTGTTCAGATTGATATTTTTTTTTTTTTTTTTTAATTATTTAGTTCACTGGCCAAATGGCAGTATCAAGGACAAAATACTGCTTGGATCCAACAAAAACATTCACTTTAATTTTAGATTGTGATTTTGAACAGAAATTCTAAATAGTTTGTTTTGAAATACATAAAAATAAAACCATTTTTTTCAGCTCAGACTCACAGCTAGCTCTTACTCCCCAAAACTTGCATTGCTAGGCCAACAAGCTATCATTAAAAAAATAAATTATTGTACTGAGGATTTGCAGTTAACCACAAGAAGCTGGATCATCAGTCTGTGGCTGTTCGAACCTATTGCTCAAAATCTGAATTCAGCGCAAGCAATGCCTCCACCGGCTCAGATGAATGAGCTGTCCCGTTGCCCCATTTCCACCAGTTACCTCTGTGAATCAGCCCTGGCTGTGCCTGATGCGCCGAAGCACGTTCGTGGCGTCTCTGTTGCAAGTGTTTAGCCGCCGTGGATCGAGAGCCAAGCACTTAGCAGTTTTGTAGTAACGATCTGGTTAATGAAGAGGCAGAGCAGCCACTGGCACGGCTGTGTAGTGCTTGTGCAAATAGGTGGTGTAGCAAGGGAACACATCGATCTTCAGGAAGGCTTCTGCAGAACAGCAAGAGCAGAAAAACATCTGCTGTACCCAGAAGATCTGCGGGTTCTGTTTCATGCCGTGTTCTTGCTGCTTGGTGGGTCAGAGCTAGCGCTGGAGCCGCGGGTGGCGGAGCAGCTCCCTGGAGACCCCAGCGTGCTAGTTATTGGGCTGATGTTCATGTCTCTCTGCTTTTAGTAGAGGCAAAAGTTTCGGCGCTGGGCTGTTGTGTTATTTACAGTCGGCTCCTGTCTCTCACCTTGCTCAGAGGATGCCATTTCGGCTCCTGCTGCCACCCATCCCTGCCTTTTCCCTCTTCCAGGTCTCTGCGCTCGAGCGGAGCAGGGAAGCCCGGCCTGGGCTTCTTTCCTTTCCCATCTGTGGCAGAGCAGAGCTGAAGCATTTGTAAAGTCAGTGCGAGTGGGGGGCTGTGAAGGGGAAGGAAAAGGGTTAGGAGAGAGTTTTGGAGCCCAGGAGTAGAGGGAAGAGGAGGAATGGTGGTGCTGGCAGAGCCCTCGTGGGGTGGACTGCCCCATGAACACTGGTCCCTTGCCTGAGGCTGTGGAAGTTTTGTACGACGTGGTTTTGTGTTGGCGTTGTGATACCTTGTGTTATTGAAGTAGCAGGAAGGAAAATAACAAGGACTACAAAAGGACTTGTTTCTTGATTATCCAAGAATAGCAGGAGGCTCATGTACAGACAAAGGGCTTTGCGTCTTACTTGCAGGATGCTGAAAGCTCCGCAGGCTGGCTTGGCCAGCTGTATGGACGATCTGCATCATCCACATCCACATGAGAGCTGGTTGGTACCAAATGTCCATGGCTCCTGCCCTCGCTTTAAACCCCCAAGGGAAAAAGAGAACAGACGGTGCCATTCCTGCAGGGCACACACTTGCTCCGGGTCTCAGACAATGGCAACTCTGACTAGTTTATGCCTTACACTTTCCAAACACTGAGCAGCAGCCACGGTGCCCCCTCACGTTCACACATTCTGCCTGGTGGGTTTTCCTCCCCAGCCCCCTTTGTTTATCTTTTTACCATACCATCTACCACATCACACTGTTCCCTGCTCCGTCCCTGCCTGAGCCACCTCCCCATTGCTGCACGCACAGCTGGACGTGGCCTTTGCCGTTCCCACTGGCTGCTGCCGCTGGTTTGTGGTTTGAGCTATGGCAATGTTTAGGGATGCCCAGAGGGAATGGGTACCGTTGCTCTGAGCGCTCCAGGGATGCAGGGTAAAAATATGCATGTCCTTTCCTCCTCACACCTCTGAATTTCTTGATGACTTGTGTGTGATGGCTGGCAGAGGCAAAGGCCGTGTGAGTGGGGCAGTGTCACAGACTCCACTCCCGGGCCAATGCCGTGGCTGAGAGGCAGCATTGTCCAGGCTTGCACTGTGTGGTTAACAGCTAAAAACCTTCAACAATTGTTTTGATTACTTTTAAAATGAAAAAGGTATGCTTTAGAGAATTAGATTTCTAATGTGCCTGTCCTCTCTTGTGGCCCATAATTTTCCTAGAACGCTACGAATTTGGAGACTCTGATGGTTGAAAGCACCCTGATCTTTGAAAGCACCCTGATCTTTGGACAGATTGTTCTCAGCTGCCTTCAGGGCCTCACAGCCTGTTTCTGTGGCTGGGTTGTTGATGGTTGCTGGCATCAGTCCTGGCAAGCTTACCTCTGCGCTTCCTTGCTGCAAAAAATGAAGTGGGTCAGTGGGATGCCAAATCAGAAGTATGGTGGTTGTATTTTACTCGCGCACTGACAGAATATATCGCCATAAACATCAATGCAATCTGCCATCACATGTTTCTGATGGCTCGTGGTGATTGATATAATCTTGTCGCGAAAAAAATTCTCCTATAGCAGCGCCATGCTGTGCCGAGGCGGCAGGATCAGCGTGACGGGTTTGGGTGCTCAACTGTTGCCAGACTTGGCTGGCGTGTGCAGGCAGTGGTAGAGCTTTGCTTCAGGTAGCAAAACATCCCAACATCTGTTAGGAAATAGTTTGGAGAAGCAAGGGAATCCAGCCTGTGCAGAAAGCCAAATAAGAAACCGCAACAGGCAGGCATATGCAGAAAATAACAAAAAGCCGTGTGGGGCCCATCAGGGTGATTGACTTCCCCAAAACACCGATCATCTCCCCGTGCCCACCTGCGTGAGCAAGGAGGAGCGGTGCCATGTGGAGCAGGGAGGTGTTGCTGCAGAGAATAACCCCCTGCCCGCTCACTGCTTGCGGGGAGATCCCTCCCAAAAGCAGCGCTGCTGGGTACCAGAGAGAGAGTGAGGCTTTTTGCATGAGGCTAACCTGCCCTCTCGTAGACAAGAGGTGGTATGGGTTTTGCCATGTGAGGTGGGACCTAAATCCGGGTCAAAGTCTGTAGAAGAGGAGAGGACTTTGCATCGCGGTGACTGGTGAAGATTTAGCCTGTCAGACACACGTGCGAAGCCTCTGCTCGCTTTTGGTAAGCTCCCTGGTGGCACAGAGCAGAGGGTGGCATCCACCACTCCCTGGGGGTGACGCTGACTGCCCGTGCCAGCGTGTGTAGCGGCAAACGCCAGGAGTTTCCCTTCCTGCCCGCTCCCGGTGCCTCAGGAAGCACAGCCGTGCTCGCGCAGCCCTCGCTCCCTGTGGAAGCCACACGCCGCGAGTGGCGGCGCGGTGGGAGAGACGGCGCGGTCGCTGGTGAGTCAGCCCGTTCCCACACTGGTCTGCGATGACTTACAGCGACAAGCACGGCTGAAGCACCCTTTAAAGCGTGCACTTTTAAGAGAGGGGGTCACTGCTGCTTGGGAAGCTGCTTCCCTCTGCGTAACTCATTGTTCAGGTGATAGCGGAGGCTTGCAAAGGCCTTTCTTGCAGCCGCTGTGGGTCGGGGCACTCGGTTCATCACCACAGAAGCCCGAAAGGGAATCCCGGCTGCGTGCGTGTAAGGCAGCTTCCACCATCGTGTGCGCGACGCAGCCTTCGCAGGGCTCGGTGGGGTTCAGGTGTCTCTAGAGCAGAGGCCAGCATCAGCGTGGCATGGCACCAGGAGCCTGGGGAAGGAAAAGTTTTGTCCAGTGAGGCTGCATTTGTGAAAGCAGCCAGCTATGCCGGGCTTATGAAATTCTTGCTCAGGCTTTAACCCTGGGCATTGCACTACAGTGGCCTGAAGCGTGATATACGTTACCTCCATAACCTGAACTTTTAATTTCAATGAGGGCAGGTTTGAATCTGATGCCCAGAGCATGTAACTGTCCTCTCCATTTCCCCCAAACAGTGTACTGCCTTCAAGGCTCCCAGGTCGAGCAGATGGAAGTTAAACTGGAGGGACGATTACAAGCTGGAACTAGTAGCAAAAGGGTTTGGTTTTTTTCTTTTTCTTTTTTTTTTTTTTTCCTTTGGCCATGCCAGATGAGTATTATTTACAGGAAACATTTTGTGGAGCTCTGAGATTTGTTTAGAGAAGAGTGCAGGGGGAGGAGACAGCTAAAGGCATAATGGAAATTAAAAAGGTCATGATAACGCTCAAGAAAGTCCATAATTTCCTGGTGTGGGAGTATGGCTATTCCGGGGACTGAGGGAATAACAGAGCTCAGGCTCCAGTCCCAGGGGGGAGAGGGATGATATGCAGAGAAACCAGCTCCCTTTGGGAAGAGCTCAGCGCCCAGCAGCTCTCCCCAGGGGCTTGCTGGGCTGAACCCAAAGCAGCTGCTGGGGACACAGAGGGTCCCTGACCTGGTCTGGAGTCACGTCCCTTTGCAGGCTGAGGCAGTGATGCCAGGGAAACGCTGAGGTCATGTACTTGGGGAGCGAGTTGGAGTCCTGATCCTCAAGAGCAGCCCTTGGGTGCAAGTTTGCTTTGGTTTTGATGTTATCGAGGGAACTGGGGATTGCCTATAGCTTTGTATCATGGACAGAATAAACAAAGGAAACGAGGACAAGATGCCCTCAGCCATTACTGCTGAGAGATGTTGTTGAATGACTCAGTGGCTGAGTTGTAAGTGCCTGAACACGTACAAATAAAAATTGCTGAGAACAATAACAAATCACGGTGCGTTACAAGTCAGGACAAAGGACTTGCACGTGATAGACTATGGGAGGTGGCAGGGGTTCGTTCGAGTGAGCTTAAGGTTGATGAAAAGCTGCGAGTTAACGAGGCTGGGGGGTTGTTTTCCTGCAGGAAAGGTACCGCTCTGGGCTGCAGAAGAGCAAGTGTCACCCACCGACCTGGCTGGTGGGGAGCTCCCAGCTTGCCCAGGTCTGTGACCGGGGGTGTCGGCCACTGGCACTCGACACATGCTTCGCTCTCCTAATACTCAGTTTCCATCTTTCTTCCAAGATGACTTTCAATTCATTTTTAAACTTAAAAGCAAAATAAAAAAATATGTTTTAATCAGTAGGAATGAGGATGAAATGTAATTCATTGCCCACATAGAATTTAATTTGAAGCACTGGAAGTTGATGATGTTGCCAGTCCAATCCTGAAATGCTGTAATCCTCCTCATCCTCTGGTTCGCTCTGGGGAAGGTTTCTGACCTTGCTGTGATTTTCAGTGTTCCAGTGATAAAAGGAGCCACGTGTGCTCTACTGCTTTTATCTCAGGTCAATTGCTAGAAGCACCTTAAAATCAGACCTTTGTTATGTGCTCTTGCAGCCCTGTCTGCTGCATGAAGTGTTTTTTTCCTCTTTGGTGTCCTGCTTTTACATGTTTAAGAGGGTGTGTTTTATCAAATTGGGCATAATACTGAGAAATGGGAGTTTGAGTTGTGCCCAAACCCACCACATCCTACCCTTGGATTTCAAATGTCCCATTTTTAGGTTTGGGTTTTTTTTTTTTAGTAGATAGGTTATGACTTTCCGAGCTGTTGAGTATTTACTGAACAGTTCAGACTTACGCAGCCTGAAGGACTAACATTACTGTAGCTAATTGCCCTTCGATGTTAATTGTCATTCAACTACATCCGCATCTGTAAACGCTTTCCCAAATTGCTATACTGACAAGTGAGATGCTTCAGTTGGCGAGTCCCACATCTGAGCCCAGAAAGGCTGTCGGTGCTGCGGGTTGTCAGGGGATGTCATGGCTTGGGTGGTCTCTCCCGTCCTGCTTGGCAGCTGCAGCGCAAGGCTGTGATTTATTTCCCGAAGTGGGTTTTTGTCAGATAAACTTCACAACAGTGATGTGAAATGATCTGACAGCTGATTCCTGCAGTTGATGTTGGGAGTGATGAGTTAATCTTGGGAAGGATGAGCTCAGCCCTTGTGAGTTTGATCCATCTGTGGACGTTTCAGACCTGCCTCCGGCAGAGCTGCTCTGCTCCGTGTCCTCCTTCACAGACCAGCCGTTGTCTAGGAAATCAGCATCAGGCATCGATGTTTTAAAATACATGTCAGATTTTTCAGACAGTGTGTGTGGTGGGGAGAGGGGAGGAGGATGTTTGTGGTTGCGGGGTGTTTTTGTGTGCTTGGCTTTGCTAAGTTTTTCAAGATCATAGCGGGAAAAGTAAGAGCGCTGTGCTTGAACCATGGTGGAGATGGAATAGTAAAAAGTTGTTTCATAATATGGGTCTGGATTAATGTTCAGATCTTACTGAGACTTTTATGTCCTTTGGGCTGTGAATAGAAGTATGGGAGCCTCTGGGAATGGATATAAGCCAGAAAAGCCTCCCATGCCAATATACTGGGTGCTTATTATTGCAGGCATCTGCATTAAACCCTTTTATGGACCGCTCCTGTTCCTTGGCGGACAGTTTGTGGGCTGCTGTTGGCCAAGTTTGTAACACAGAAGGGTTACTGGCTCCACACGCTGGGAAGCAAGGAGCTGGAAGATCGGTCCAGGGCATAGTCACACAGCCCCTGGCACACCAGGAGCAAAACCTGGGTAAAAACAAACGGTGTCCTCATTCCTAGCCCCGTGGAGAGATCCGTGTCCAAAGCCTCTCCACCTGACGGACAGACTGCTACTGAGAGGCGTAGCCGGGCTGAGAAGTGTTCCCGCGGGTCAGGCGCGCAGCATGGGTCAGTGGATGGGAAAACAGAAGCTGTGCTGGCAGAGCATGTACACCGGTGGAGCTGGATGGGTGAAGACCAGTGCAGGAGCGAGGGCCGGGCCTGGAAGGGCAGGAGAGGAGGGTGCAGACCCCGCGCACGGCACAGCCTGCAGTGCTGCCCGGCTCGGGGAGGGAGCGCAGATGCAACCAAGGAAGCAACTTCACCGGTGAACTGAGCGTATTTCCTCCTCCAGGAGACATTTTGAGCATTTCTGCAGCTCTCTCCCAACATGCACTGAAGATGGGGGCAGGAGGTGAACCAGGTTCCACTCCACGTGCTTCTGGGCCAAAGCTGGTCAGCTCTGGGGGAGGAAGAGTAGAAAGCATCAAATCTAAGGATGCAAGAGAAAATATCAAGACAGGAAACAACTACTTCAGAGAGTTATGTGCTGGGATGAATTAGAATAGACAGAAGTTGTACTGGGGCGTACTGGGAGGGACGCTGGAAGAGACCTGTGATAGCCTCTGATAAGGTAAGAGCTATACGAGTAACCCTTGAATTATTTTACAATTGCATTTCTTTGTTATAAATGTTGTTATAAATAGTCTGATGAGGCAGTATGAGTTCTCATGACTACAGAAAGGAATTTTTATGGATAATTTCCACTCTGTGAACACTTCACAGTGAGGTTCGACATCTGCATTGGTATTCACTTTTCCCATGAATAGCACAGGAGCCATAAACAGTTTGTAGCTTTGTCTTCAGAGCTTCCCTTGTATAATCACAGCACAGGCAGAGGGCACAGGGCCCTCTTTGAACTTGTCAGACAGACCACAGGCCCCTGCGTGTGGGAATCGTGCCTTCTTTAGCACACCTGAGTGTGTGGGGTTTTAACTCGTCTCACCTCGGCAGCAGAAATGACAACCACAGGGGAAAAGCCACACGGGTTTCTTTGGTCAGGAGCAATTTGGGACCAGAAGTTGCATATTCTTTTTAAATCTACATTGTTTGTTGCAAAAGGTGTGACTGGATGGAGAACAGTAGGTCAGAAAGGGAGGAGACAGGGTGTTAAAAATACACTCATCTTGTGCTCAGTATGGCAATAACCCGTGACGGCAGCGGGAGAGCGGGCTGCGCGCGTACCCTGCCGACGAGCTGTGGCTTTTCTCCTTCCTGCGCTGACGGTGGGCTGCCTGGGCGGGCGCCGGGGCAGCTGCTTTGCCCACGACTGTTCCGTGCTCTCCTTTCCGTCTGGAGACGACCTAGTTTGAATTTCTGGGAGAGCGCAAAGCTTGGCAGCATGGGTCGGTTTGCGTTCCTCCCCGCGCACACCCTGGGCTGTCGCGTGGCGCGGGAGCGCCTTGTCCGACCCCGAGGTACTCGGCTGCAAGGCAAAATCGTGGCTATTAACACAGCCTGGAGGAGCTCCTGTTAACCCTGGGGAGCGGAGCGTGGCTGGGCGTTTCCACGGGGCTCTGCCGCTCCCCCGGCACCCGTGGGGCTGAAGCAGTCGGACGTGCGGATCTGATGGGAGCGGTCTGCTAGCTGCAAGGTCAGGCTCTCTGGCTCTTTTCATGTAGCTGATCTGTCCTGACTCCTTACAGAGGAGGGAAGCTTAAGGGCATGGTAGAACCCCAGAGAGACAAGCCGGTGAAGCGCAAACAAAGCCTTGAACCGCGGCTGCTCTGCCTGGCACCTGGTGGCCTTTCACACAGTTACAGAGGTTTGCAAAGGGAATGGCTCTAATTCTCACCTTCTAGGAGGTGAACTTCTCCTGGGGCTGAGCCTGGGTGCTGCTGGCCATCTCATTTACACGGCGCTGACAGTCTGCCTTCCACATCTCAATTTGCAGTCAGCTCCATCCCACCTCCCTGCAAGCACCTGCCTGGAGTACTTGTCACCCTAAGCTTTTTCTGTAGTTGATGATGATAAAATCTGGCAATTCAGCCCACCTAGGATACGAATCTTCCATAGGAGCCTCCTGCAACCAGCGGCTTGAGGGAGTCTAGTGTGTAGATGAGACCTTTGCCACTGGTCCTTGCTGAATCACGTTGCATCCTGTTTAGGTTTTTTGTTTGTTTGTTGTCCGTTTCCAGTGCATCAGGATTAATTTGAATTCTAATATTCTCTAATATACTAGCATTTCATCCCCACTTGGGATCATCTTCATCTTTTATAACCTCTCTTTTTCCCATTTCTGATGGTTAATGAATCCTTAGGTCAAAACGCAGTTGGGAGATCAGGCTTTGGATTAAAAACTGCCTTGCCATAGTCCCTCAGAACATCCTGGAAGCATCCAAGCCCTGTTGCCTATAAATTATGGGTAAAATAAGAGTATAAACCAAGTAGAGACTTCTGTTTTGGGGGCTTAACAGCCGCCTCTGCTTTTCAAATCATGTAATCATAATCTTTGCAAGATTAAATGCTGTTTCAGCTGTGCATGTTTTGTTTTGTGTGGCATTGGGGGTTTTTTGGTGTTTGTTTTTTTTTTTAATTTCACTTCCTTATGGAATAAACCGATAGTGACAGATGCCCAGCAGCCCTGGAGGTCAATGCTTTGTTTACAGACAGGAAACGTAGGGCACGAGTGGTGCCAATTCCCTCCGGAGAGGGACGTGGCTGTTTCTCCCCTTCTGCTGGAGCATGGGTCCTCCTGGCAGTGGCCTCGCTCTGTGCTTGTATCACCAGGGCAGAGCCCTGCAGAGGGGCTTCGGGCTCCTCCGCGGGATGGTCTTTGTGGAAAAAAACCCCACATCACCTTTTCTCCTGGGCTCCCAAAACCTTCCCAAGTGTCCATGAGAAATTTTCTGTGAAAGACTTATGCTGATGCCACTTTATTGCCAAGGAAGCGGAGCTGCAGAGGAACAAGCTGCTTCCTTTGGGTTGTGTGGCAGGTTGGGGCATAGTCGGATACCCTGACTCCTGCTCTTTGTCTAGTGGCCGTGCAGATAACCAAAGTGCTCCCAGTTCCTGTAAGTGTCTTCGATCTTTCAGACAGGAGAGAGCTAATATCCTGCATTAGAGCACTGAGGCCTGGAAAAAAACAAACAAGGTGGAATTTAATTTTGCCTGAGTTGAACCATCTAAAAGCATCTCTGCGTCGGAGCCGGTCCCTGCAGCCTCTTTCCAGCCAGGGGCTGTCAGGTGAATCGCGTGGCCTTGCACCTCTGCCTCGGGACGGAGGTGACTGGCCGGCTGCGCTGCCGGTCTCCTGGCTGCGGAGGTGCCTGGGGCTGCTGCGCGGGTGTGTAACGTGCAAACGCTCAGGCAGGCGCTGCCCTGCGGCGTGCAGTTATCTGTGGTGGAGCAAGGAGCCAAACCCAGGCCTCTGGTTATGATCCTACGTAGTGGGCAACCTTCCTTCACGGACACTAAAGCGCGTGGGTTTGCAGCAGCGATGCAGTGAGTGACTGCCTGGTGTACCGGCAGCTTTCGGAAGGATGGCAGCATCCCTCTGTGCGGCTGGGGCTGCTTCCCCTGACCCGCTCAGGACAGAAATGGTTGAGGAACAGCTGGGTCACGCTAAGGAGAGGCACCTCTGCAGATCTGATGTCTCAGAAATGGTAAATACATTTAGTCGGTACCAGTGAACATTCTCCTCTGGCTTCAAACCTGCTCACAAAGAAGTGCTTTCATGGAGAGGAGGAGAGGTGCCAGCAGGGAGCTTGCCGTGAGACAGCACAGAAACATTTTCTACCTGTGATCTCAGCCTCTGAAGATAAGGCTGGAATTTCGACACCCCTCAGAGCATCCTCCCTCGGCTCCTCCTTGATCCCGGAGCTCTGGACAGGGGAGGGAGGTTCCCGCCTGGGTGATGCTCCCACAGGGGAAACAAAGGGTCGGGGCAGGTTTAGGCTGGAAGGGACATGGCAGCGTCACGGATTGCCTCTGGACGAGAGGACTTGGAGTCCTCTGCCTGTGAAAGATGCCATTTGTGAAAGGTCAGCTTGTCTAATAAACTCTGTCCGTGGCTTAGGGGTCATCAGCAGTGACCTGAGCCTCCAGACAGAGAGAAACCTTTTGGGTTTGGCTGGCTGCAGCCCCTGCGTGCACCGTGGCAGGTCGCACACACTGTGGTTCGTTGCTCACGGCTACGGTGCAAGTCCATAAGCTTCACCACGCTGGGAATCCCCTCCCACTGCTTAGCACAGCGCAAGGTCTATGGTGCCGGGGTCCACGCATGGAGTTTGGGTTGGCTGAGCCTTCCAGGGAGGATCCATGCCAGAACAAAGCAGATCTCAGTCCTGCGCATTTGTTACAGAAATGGCAGCAATTGCCTCTTTTGTTGCGAGGATTTTCGTAGTGGAGGCTGAACACTTGTATCTTTGGGGTGAGTGACGGGAGGGAGGAGTTCTGGATTGGGCCCGGAGCTCCACTGCCCGGCTCCGTTACACCAAGCGTGCCATGTTCCACGTACAATGCTGCCTTTCAGCCAGACCTACAGAATAGGCTTTGTGTCTCCTTGTGTGAGCCCTCTTTTGAGAGAGAAAAGCTCCCTTGGCGGCTGCAGGCAGTGCTCCGTGCTTTGAAATGGTTTTCACCTGCGCCAGGAGTGATTTCACTCTGCCTGTTGCCAGGGCCGAGCTGCGCGGTGGTGCCAGGCGCTTTACCTTTCTCTTGCTGGCAGCTGCAGAAACCCATTAGTGGAACGAGTTGCACTGGGACTGCTTAGTGCCTGAGGAGAAGAGCATGTAGTCAAGGAGTAGTATCAAGTAGTGGTGGTTCCTGCAGCTGGGGCTTGTTTAAATGCACCTATTTTTAACGTTCCTGCTGTCCCTCTGTAGAGGTGACTGTTGGAGAGCATGGCTTGGCAGAAAGGTAGGTGTTGGGTCTGGAATGATTTTGTCCCTTACAAAGATTGAAAAAGGTAGGCCAATAAGATACTGGCACCTATATATTGATTCTATGTCTTGTTTTTAAATTAATTTAGTGCTTTTGTGCTGGGTACCTTACTCCTCTGATGTGCAGGACACAACAAACATGTTCTGGGGCTCAGCATGGGCAATGGGTACTCCTGAGAACCTAGAACTCCATTAAATGCCTTTAAATGTTTCATATGAGAGAGACTGGGGGGAGAGGGGGAGCTCACAGGAAATTTAATCTCAGCATTGACTGCTGACCCCTCACAGACGCAGCCTTAAGCCGCTTGTGTAGCTGACTTTGGGACTGTGGTCGATTTTTCTGTGTGTGTCTGACTTGGAGATGGAAGAGAGAACTAAGTGCAACGTCTCTTAAGGTAGAGATGGAGCTATACTACAGTTTGTAAAGGCACTTCTGCAAACTCTACCGTAAGCTGATCTGCAACATTAGGCGCTCAGACATGTCCTAAAAATTGGCTGAGGTTCTGTTCCAATTTTGCTGCTGCAGCCACTATTAAATATAATTGTAAGATACAAGGAAAAACATTCAAAGAATGTTACTAGCTTAGGAAATTGGATTGCCTTGGCTACTTCTGGAGCAGGCTTAATAGGAGAAAACCCTCAATTGTATGGGTCCAGGGCTTCAGTGGAGTCTCAAATTGTAACTTCCCTTCTTCCCTGATGTTTAAGGACAGCAGACATTATCTCAGTAATCTGTAGACAGTGCCTGAATCATTCTTTACAGTACAGCTAAAATGTAAAAACATTAAATAACACATCCTTCCTGCTCCTATAAGCAGGGGAAGTGTTTGACACCTCATTTTACAGGCAGAGAAAAGGATATGTGGAGGAGGAAAGTTATGTGCAGCGAGTCGTGGTAGAGCCGTGATGGCGGCTGAGCGGTTCCTGCCTCCTCTGTCTGCAGACAGCTTTGCCCCCGCAGCTGAGCTGGTCCTCCCTGGCCGCCCACCTCAGCACCCTCCCAGGGCACCTCAGCCTCAAACGAGCAGAGCATCAAGATGCGACTGGAGCTGGGCTTAAAGATAAATGTAAGAATGTGGGTGTTTGGTGTCCCAAGGGGGCAGCTGTGATTCTGAGCGTCGGTGCCTTGTGTAGGGCTGCCCAGGGAGCTGGTTTCTGAACCGCAGCTTGGATCTAGGGATTTAAACTCCCAGGCAATTCTGCATAGTGTCAGAGGACTCTGGGGCTCCTAGCATAGTGACCCAGGCTGATCGTTGTATGAACACGTGGTGGCAAAGCGTGTGTTGTTCTGGCTGCTGCTACCCTCGGGATGCTCGTGTGAAGGGGCTCCAGGTAGAGTTTGTAGCCCAAAGTACGTTTGTGTGCGTGTTCAGTGCAAAGAGAAAAGCAACCATCATCTGCTTGAGCTTCATGCTTTCCAAAGATGACCTGTTCTCAATCAAGTGGCCAGACATCTTGTGAATCTTGGCCCTGTGTATTTGTCTGAGTTTCTGGCTAGGGAAGGAATGGGATTTGGTGACCATGGTCCCTTGGCTGCTTCTCTACCTGTCGCTGGTTCCTTCATCTAGATGTTACACAGCTGCAGTGGAACATCTCTTTTACGGGGTGGAGGAAAAGGGCACTTTGTCACAAGTCTGGAGCGAGACTTGGGCTTGCATGTTTGCATCAAAGTAAAATGGCTGAGTTTTTCCGTTGCAATGTCTTTAGAGTCAGACACTGGTCTCGAACCCAAAGGCTGCGCCTTATGTCTAGCGGTGAATGAGTTGTTGTTCACTAAGGCCGGGGGTCCGACGTGGCCAGCTCTGCTCTGGGTGTCCTGTTAGCTCCAGACGCTGGCACGGCTCTGCCAAGAGCCCGGTGGGTCATCCCAGTGGGTCACCCAGGCTCAGGAGAACCCTTAACCTCTGCTCTTTGTCGTCGGCAGCTCCTCGGTAGTGAGCCACTGCCTCTTTGTTCTCGGCTTTTCTGCTTTTATACGCCCTCGTCCCTCTCTGGGAAAAATCAACATTTGCCTTTCAGAGCCTGGCAAACAGAAGGGGTCTGTATTACATCCTGATGGCAGCCCCAGGCTTGCAGGGCTCTGATGATAAATCCGGTGATGTTTGTTGCGGGGGGACCCTCTGAAACACAAGTTTGGGAGTTCTGTGTGTCTGAAATAAGAGCAGGGAAGCAGTGAGTGGGCACTGAGCAAATGGTGTGGCTGAAAAATAAAATTTGGATTGCACTGAGGTTACAGGAAGGTGGCGAGAAATTGATTTAAAAATCTAAGAAAGGATGATTTTTTTTTTTTTTTTTAATCTGAAGTAACACATTGCTGCTTAGTGTGCTAAAGCTGCTCATAGTGTCAGAGTGCAGCAGAGAGCCAGATGCTGGGCTGGAAAGTTTGCACCAGGAGTTCTCCTGTGTGGTCAGAGCCAGAATGTTATGGGTCTGTGGGGAGGAGAGCTGCAGGGTGTCTTGGGAGTATTTGATCCATATGGAAATGCTGCATTGCAGTTTTAAAATTCCTTTCCCCTCCTTCAAATCTGATGGTACTTTTCTCCAACTGATCCATGGCCATTGCCAGATGAACCTGGGAAAGTTAGGTGCATGTGTGAGTCTAGATGCTGTAAATGTTTGGGGATTTTTGGAAGGCAAAGGATGAGCAGTGATCATTTGTTTTGTTCTTTGTTTGCATAGTATTCTGCATCCTAAGCCTTACTGCTTGTCCATTCAGGCTCTGGGAGACTCTTGTGCTATTAATGTTAATCATTAACTGACACATTTTTAGCTTGCTGAAGCTCTTGTGGCAGCTGGTTAACGTAAGAGTTTGATTAATTCCTTCTTTGAGCAAGGCTGCAGATTGGATGAGTTCAAACACCTTCCCTCCTTCCCATCTCTGCTGAGGTGCTGCAGGTGCTGCAGAAATAAACGGGAGCAGATCCAAGCTGCTCTTACGACGGCTTTGCGAGCTCTGTGACGTATTCTTGCAAAACCCCCTCGCTGAGTCAAAATGCCGTAAGGACACTGTTGTAGCTCTGGGGTCCTGCTGCTTCTCTCTTGGATGTCAGAAGCCAAGGACTGTGAGCAAATGAGGATGTGGTGAAGACAGGGTAAATTTAGAGTGACAAGATCTC
Source organism: Phaethon aethereus (assembly GCF_964289735.1). Taxonomy (NCBI): domain Eukaryota; kingdom Metazoa; phylum Chordata; class Aves; order Phaethontiformes; family Phaethontidae; genus Phaethon; species Phaethon aethereus. The sequence goes on from NC_138594.1 coordinate 5,138,790, forward strand.
TTTGGGACTCTGGTTTGCTTCAGCAGGGAACTGCATGTGATTTCAGACTTGACAGTAGTTACCAGGTCCATTCCTAATTGGTATAGCTTCACAAGAACAGTCTTCTGTTCCGTTATAAATCCTTTTCCCTTCCCTCCTGCTGCTAAGTAAAAGAATCACATAAACCAGCAAAACTGACAATACATATAAAAGACTCATTTTTCCAGTCCCTTCCAATTTGTGTGGATACTTGCATTATAAATATGCATTTGTTGAAGTCTTCTGATGTGTCAGTGCGGTGACGTGGCATCCCCTCTGCTGCCCAGCCAGATTACTGAAACACTCTAACCAGAAGGATCACAGATGATGACTAACATACTTTTTCATATGAAAAACTGCTTGTGCTAATTTTTTTTTTTGTGCTTTCATGATTGTCCAGCCTATCTCTGAATGATTATCAGCTGTGAGGAATTTGTGGGCAGTAAAGAACAGACCATCACAAAGAGTGGTGAAATGATCCTGTTATTTCTGTCAAGTGAATATCTGAGGATTGAGTTTGCTCACCTCAGAATAAACGCCTGGGGAAGAGGCACGGTCTCTGCACGGTTTGAAGGCCATTTTAACTATTGAGCAACTTGCCAAAGCACTTGGGGTCACTCCAACGTTTTAATCTTGACAATGAGATTGGATGTCTCTGAAAAGCCAAGACTTCATTCAAACACAAGCTTGAGTTCATGATGACTGGATAAAAATGCGTGGTGTGGGTTTTGCAGGTCAGTCAAGGCAATTTTCTGACCTTGAGTTCTATGGATGCATCAGTTGCTTTCCTGAGAATTACTGCAGTTTAACTTGAGTTAAAATCGTGAATCAAAGCCTGAACTTGAGCTGGGGTTCAAGTGCTGAGTCCCCCATGTGCAAGACTGGTCCTTCTACTTAACTTGGCCCTTTGCTGTGGCCAGGAGCTCTGGGCAGGCCACTGCAGGGCTTGGGGAACACTTTCTAACGTTGGAAAAATTTAAGCTTAGTTCTTGATGCCTCTTATCAGTAGCACGGGCTTTTGGAGCATTTTTTTAGTGTTTGGCACCTGCCAGAAGTATAACATTGTGGTAGGAATATATGCATCTCGCTAATGCCAATTTTCCTGTGGTTTCCTTGAGGGTTATCTGTAATCCAGCCTCGGGCCGGATTCTTTCTATGTGTGAACTCATGGCTCCACTTGCATTAATAGTGCTGTGCTGATAGCAGTGTTGTCTGGCCCCAGCCTGACGATATCCAGCTCCCACATAAACGAAATGGTTGGTGGTGTGTTAGGCTGTATGTTCCAGGCATAGCCTTTGACCTAGACACATACAGCTTGTTGGTGTGCCCCTGTGGTAGTAGCTGTGTTGGAGAAGGTAGTGGCCTGCTCCTGAGTCTGCAATCGGTGCCCCTTGGGAGCAGCATCCCTCCATTCCATCAGCATCCCTCCATCCCAGTGAAAGCTCAGTTCGCTGCCAGAGATATTTGATCTAAAATGAAACCATGCACATGGGTTGAAGTTGTTTGGTTTTGTTTTTTTTTTTTCCCCCCTAGCTTTGCTCAGCTTTTGGAAAGAGTCTTTATTACACAGAATCTGGAAAAGTGTCTCTTATTCTTCGGTGCATGTTTCTGATTAGTGCTGGAAATGAACATGAATTTTTTCCTATTTTTTTTTAAAACATATTCCTTTTGAGGTTAATGTTGCAAGTGGATTTCAAGTTAATGGAAGTGAAGTCGTATTTGTGTGGTTCATTGGACTCAGGCTTGAAGCAATAGAGATTCTTCTTCCTTTGCCACTCTGCAAACAGATGTCCCTTCCTCACAGTCCTCAGCTCCTCCAGAGCGCCTCTGTCCCCAGCTGTCTCCAGCGACACTGGTATCTCCATATGCAGGGCTCCACCTCCGAAGGTGATGTCCTGTGTCAGCATTAAAACCATGCAGATCAATCCCCAGCAGCTGGTCTGGTATGCTGGAGAAGCCGCCGAGGCGATGGTTGTGCGGTGTGGATCAAACAACATGTGGGTTATCCTTCCTCTGTTGACGGCTCCAGGCCTCATTACTGATGATGTCTTCTCCAGCCATTTTATCTAAGGACGTTTTAGAGCTTGTTCATGTGGAGCAGGATGAAATACAGCTGCCAGTGAAGATAGTTCTTTTGCCCACTGTCTGGATAGTACCTGTGAAGTAGATAAAATATTAGATTTCACGCTCTGTATGGTCCTGAACAGATGGTCCTAAGAGTGTTGTGATGGATATGCATGTCCTAAAAGGCAGTGGAAAACTCTGTGCCGGTCCTGCCCCGCTGGAAGGAGCCAACTCTAAAGTGTCGGTGTTGTGTAGGTGCTGTAGACACCTCTGAAGTGTTGTTCTGCTGGGGGTCTCCCACCACCCCAGTGCCCATTGGTGGAGTCTAGAGATGGCTCCATGACCTGGCCCAGACCTGAATGGCCCAGGAGATGGCTCTGGAGAGCCGAGATGTGGAAATGTCCATAGGAGGAAACTGCTATTGGATGGAGACATGTCTCCAGAGCTGTCTGGACACCCTGCCACGTTCGTGCTGGGTGAAGAAGGAAGCTGAATTATCTGATCTTGGACCCACTTGTACATTTAACAGAAGCAAGGGTCACGCTAACTGCTCAGATGAGCTGGTGCTGTTCTGCTGACTCCAGCACAGTGTGGGATGTCTCCTGCTGGTTTTGGCCCATCCTTTTCCAACATGACCTTTATTTGGTTTGAGTTCTCTTGTTTGTTTGGTTTTTGTTTTTACTGGACTGCGTAGAGAGAGCAAGTTCCTGGGTTACATCCTCCATTGTTTGTCCTCACCCTGTGGTTTCTCTTGATAATGGAAATTTCCCATTTGTTCTTTTGATTTTTACATGGTATGAGTGTAGTGGCATGGATCGCTTACTGTGCGGAGAAAATAAATCTTAAGTGGCCTGTCTTGTTACAGTTATATGCATACATAGAAAGTTTGGGGTATATTATGCAAAAACTGCAGTGTGTTTTGGAGAACATACCTGTTGACTGTATTAGAGGTATACAGCTCTGGCAGTTAGTTCTAGGTTCGGATTCAGCAAAGTCAGCTAGAAAAGTCACTGTAGCAAGGACTGTTCCTTCAGACAGGCTGGGTTCAGTCTCCCTGCTGCCCTGCATCATGTCTGCATCTTCTGCATCAAGGCAAGTATCTATAAGATGCTCCAATTTCAATGCTGGAATGCTTTACGTCCATCGTGTGTTGTATCAGCAGCTGTAAGAAGCACGAAGTAGTAGAACATTTGGCCCAATATTATCTGGAGGGAGTGAACTAAACGTGAGCCTAGGTGAGGTCTTGCTTGCATGGACACGACCCAGTTGGAGCCACTCTTGGCTTTGGCAGTTGCGAAGGAGACCCCAGTCAAGCCCCGTGTGCCTTTGGTGCTGCTGCCTTTCTGCTGTGCCATATGGTCTGAGCCTGTGGATCTGGAGGGAATTAGACATTGATTATAAAACGTGAAAAAATATTGCTCAGCCAGTGAGCCAAGGTGAGGCTAAGCTCTGCGATGTTATAGCTTTGTCCTGCTGCGGCACATCCGCTGGGTTGCATGAACTGTTCTTGGATTGACTGATTTTTAACTGTTGGACTCTTCCATTTTGAAGTCATTCTACTGGGGACGTGGGGAAGCGTTCCTAATTTCAGCTAAATAAAGCATATTTCAGTATGTTTCTTAGTCCAGTGCACTACAATAAATTTATAGCATGGCCTGAGGGCATTTGAACTGAGGGAAGACTCATAGACGCTGTGTCTGGGGTGGAAGCCTTTGATTTTCATTTCACAGCCCAAATGCGGGGCTCAGCCTGCTGCTTCCACGCTATAAATAGAGGTAACCCCAGAACGCGCTCAGCACGCCGATGCTCTCTGGTCCTGCCCGCATTGCCGGCTTCCTGGCAGTGTGTTCAGAGCAGCATATTTTTAGCTGTTGCTTTCTCTTTTTTTTTTTTTTTTTTTTTTGACAGATCTTCTCTTCTGTCTTGCCAGGCTGCCAGCTTTCCCTGCTGTTTATCTGCTTTTCAGGACTGCGTCTGGATCCTCCCTCGGTGGAGGGGCAGTGGGGTGTCGCGGATAGCAAGCTTGGCTTGGACCCCATAGCGCTCCCTCCTCTTTCCAGCTTTGCTGGAAGGTGTTGGACAGGCAGTACAAATTGCTTGTTTGCTCCTTATTTATATTGCCCCTTTTGTTGCAAGGGGGTTAGCGGCATTATTAGGCATTATTAATGTTAAGAGGGGTTGAAGCAACAGCTGTCAGAAAAAATTCCTTCAAATGCTGTCTCCAATACAGAGCAAATCAATTCGGCTTGTTCACCTCTGGGTTTACCTATTTAAAAAGGGGCTTTACCTATTTAAAAAGGGTGTGAATAGTAATTATGGATCCTCAGAGAAAACCTTCAAGACAGGGCAGATAAGCAAATTCTCAGTAAATGTTTGCATAAAGGGTACGGGCTCAGCCAGGGCGTGGGTGCTGATGGCGCTGCTGCATAGGATGCTCCGAGTCCTATGTGTGTTTTTTCCACTGGAGTCGTTGCTAAAGGGAATAAAGCCTATTTCCTATGTGTGATCCTGTCCAAGCTTGTAAGCTCCTTGCTCTGCTTCCGTCCTGCTTTGCCACAGACTGAACGAAGTCTTTGAACATAAAAGGATGTATTTAACTAGCTCAGCATGGCTGCATATCTGCGTTCTTCAGTGTGCCACCCATCAGGGACATTTTTCTCCTGTTTTTGAGCAACTGTGAAAACCAGATTTCAACACCACACCTTACCCACATGCAGACAAAGCAGAGGTGTTCGTTCGCTGCAAGGAGCCGAGCCAGGGCTGGAGTGCTCTTGCAGCTTGCCTGAAGAAGCGCTATTTGACGCTCTGAGCAGAGGAAATACGCTTTTTCATTCTTGTTAGTGTGCAAAGAAGTGGTGGACATTTAAGGGGGAGAAAATAATGAAGAAAAAAAATCAGGCACTGGGTTTAATAGAAAAAACATGTTTAAAATTTATAATGCTGGCTATAGTGTACAAGCTCCTAGGAACTTGAGCCCGTCTCTGCCATCAGTACTGGAAACTGCAGGCAGCGATGTGCGTAGCAGCGGGCTGCCCCGATGCAGTGCAGATGAAGCCCTGGAGAAGACGGGCTGGGTGTTCGCATGCGGGCGGGTGGTCCCGGCTCTGCTCTTGGCCCTCGGGCTGGCGGTGCTCTTCGGGGGGCAGAGCCGAGCGGGGGCACGGCTCCGGGGGGTGCTGGCCGGGGGCTCCCCCTGCGCTGCGCCATCAGGCAGCGCCGCTGTTTCCCTGGGACCAGCCCTGCGGGTCAGCCACATAACGTTGTAGGCACAGAGGCTTTTTATATGAGAAAAGGAAAGGGGAGAGAAAATGCACGCACATATGCATATTTATAAGCAGAGGCTTCCGAGTGCGAGACACTTTTTCCATGTCAAGTTGCCAGGCAGATCTTCTCCCTTCCCTCACTCCATCCCAGGGCTCATTGGTATGAAAGTTTTCCTGCCTTTTATACATTCCCCCCGCTCTTTTTTTTGTTTTTTGTAGGATGCACTCTTCCAGCTGACAACGTTTGTAAGGTTGCGGCTATGTTACAAATCATTTGGGGATGTTCTGCAGCTTAAATTGGTGCTGGTTTAACCCCTTTGCTTATTGTCCAACAGATCTGGTAGATGGTGAGAAATGAAGATACTTGCTTAATTACAAGGGATGGTCTTCAAACAACAACATCACCCCCAAAATCTGGGAGTCTCCTACCTGTTTGTAGGGTAGAAATCCCAATTCAAAATATTGGTGCAGTCGGGCAGCGTTTGTGTTGAGCTGAGGAGCCTCCGTGGCTCTGTTCTGGAGCCTGACAGCTCCAGCATCTGGTGTCCAAGATGATGGATGCCATCCTGGAGCTAATGTTCCTCCCCCAGGACCCACCAGAGACTGAGGAGCTGCCAGACTTTCTGGGAATCTCCATATCGGCACCTCCTAGCATTTGGGGTAGTTTCAGAGCATAGCATCCCAGACGAGGTGGTTCACTGCATTTACTGTGTTGACTTTTATTGTGCTAAGAGAAGCTGAGGCACTAATCAAGGTACAGTTCCTGCATATGGCTAGGTTTAACCAAAGGCTTGTTAAGGTGAATTCTGGTTCTTGCTGAGTTTTTCAGCACACCTGGGAAACGAGTGTTAGGGAATTAGAGAATTAGCCCGACACCTGGATGGCTGTGTTCTGGCTCAGCATCTGCCTAGAACACGCGATGCATCCTGTGCTTCAGCCTGTCTAACCCCCTGACAGGGTTCTTGTATGCGGCACGTTCCCAGGTTGCTGGGTGCAATCTAGCCAGAAAGTAGCTGCCCCTTTGCTTTCCTGTGATGCTGAACACAGGAGCCACTGCTGTCCCTGCAGCTGAGCTGGCTGGTGAGGCCGAGCACCTCTCGGAAGCGGTTTCTTTGCAGGAGCCTCTTTGCTGAGCTCTCTGCCAGTGCAGGGCATGTGCTGGTCCTTAATTCCTGTGCTTGGCGCTCTCAGTAAGGAAATCTGTCTTGGGAAGTGCTGCACTTGTTTCTAGGATAAAACATCCTGGAGCAAGAAGTGAAGGTGCGTGTCTCAGTTAATGATTTCAAAAGTTCTTTCTGGTGTTTCTGGAAATCCTAAGTACATGCGTGGGTTTGAGATGTTTGAATAATAATGTTTGACGCCTTCAGGGAAAGGTGGAGGTCTCTCCTCAAGTGATGTTCTGTTTAAAATAACATAGAAAATTCCCTCGATCACAGAGATGATTGTGCATAGCAGGTTCCCAACAGAAAATGTGCCTCACCAGATGTAGTCATAGTGGGGAGGTTGCTCTGCTTATAGTGTATTCACATGAACTCCCTTGGCTCAGTCAAACCTTCTTCTTGCTTTAGGAATCACCCGGACCTCCAGTGGGAGACTTCGGAGACTCAGCGACCAGAGAAGTCCAAGTAAGTTGCATGAATTTCTTTCTTTGAATCTTCCTCATCCAATAAAAAAATTACAAAAAACCATGAGAGAACGCAAGAGGTAACTCTCAGAAATCGTATCTCCTGCCTGCTGTCCAGTGGCCATGGTTGGGAAGGCAAAGCTGGCTGCTAATAATTGCAGAGCTCTCTACGCTGCAGAGAAAGATGCAAGAGTATGTAAAAGAGAGCAGTACATATATATTTAAAAAAAACCCCAAAACTATGAAAAGAGAGAACAATGTAAAATAAAAGATTACTTACTGAATAATGGGCCCAGAGAGAATAATTGGAAAGCCCCAACTCCATTCAAGGGGTCTAACAGGGCAACAGAAAGCAGGAATGGCCTGAGGTTGAAATACAGCTTTAGTAATTAGCGGCTCTCTCATACTCTCCTTAGCTATTATTTTTTTATTGGATGTGGAGATTTATGGATTATATGTGCTTGTGACTAAATTTACACTCCTAATTGCAGCTTAATGTTTCTGAAGCTGTTTCTGATTCAGGAGGAAGCAGGTGGGAGGATTTCTTTCTTGAAAAAGGTGTTTCCCAGCCCAGGAAAGCAGTAGCAGAAGTCTCGGTGCTTGGGAGTACCTGAGCCCATGCACTCTGCTTGCATGTGCGTGACACAGATCAGGGCTGTCCAGGGACAGAGACAAGTTGCTGGTGTTTACCTGCATTGGCCTCACCCAAACTATCCTCTGGGAGTAGAAAATTTTAGTCTTGTCTTCTAAAATACCCAAAAGGAAGCTGAGACAGCCTGTTTCTGGGCTTTTTCTTTTGGTGGCCCTTTTGCTGTCTCTGCCTGCCCCTGCCCTGATGGACCTGTGATGCTCCAAAGGTGCAAACCCCTGTGGGAAGCACCTGTCTCCAGAATTGGGGTCTCTTGTACATCACGGATGTTCGTCTTCCTTAGCAGGTGCTGTGCCGCTGTTGAAATCTTCCTTCACATTTCCTTCTGAGATGTATGACCTCTCCTTGGCATTGCCACCTTGTTTCCTCCGGGATGCTGACGTTTGTCTCTGCTGCTTGCTGCAATCAGCCTGTCCCCCCCAAGAACACCATTCACCTCAACACCCTGCTCTGGCCATCAGGGCTTTCATCTGCTCCCATCCCCTCGCTCTCTGTCACTCACAGTTGTTCCCTCTGGGCTCGATTTGCTATTTCAATTCATCTTCTCAGCCCTCATATCCTGTCTCAGCTCCCAGATGTGCTTACCAAAACAGACATTTTCAGCTTTTCCCTCTGCGTGGGTGGGAGGAGAAAGCCACCCTCGGGATGCTTTCCCGGAGCGGTGACTTCAGTGGTTTGCTGTATCAGGGCATCAGCACACATGGAATGGGGATTAGTCACAGATGTCCAGTTAAGCGCACACTTAAACGCCCTGGGAGCTGTGACACTGCCTGCCTGGCCCTCGTCAAACGCTAGTGACAAGCACAGGGACAGGTATTCACATTATGGCACAGACAAGGGTGACAGGGGACATGCTGTGACGTCGTCCTGCTGCTGGGACGCTTGCTGCTGTGCATCTGGAGCTTCACAGCTGTGTACTGTCACCATCTCCAGCCCTAATGTTGTGATATATTGGGGGGAGGGTGTAAATATGATTGGAGTAGGCCACTGCACCCCAAACGGATGTCAAATGGCAGGAAAGATGCATTGAATGATAATTTAGCGTGGAGTTGCAGTACCGGTCTGGGTGCTAAAGCTTCGCGGCAGCGACCGTTCAGTCCAGAAAAACTGAGCTGCATTTTAAAGCTGATGCTTCAAAATTTGGCCACCAGTGCAGAAGCTGGTAGTTTTGAACTGAAATGCATGTTTATCTTCTGCATGTGCAAGAACAAGGTTGCAGTCTTGGCCCTGGCACTGCGTGTTTTCATATATATATGTCTGAGGACAGAAAGGGGAATTGGTACAGCTCCAAAGGTAACTGGAGTGTAGAGAATCTAAATTGAAAGACACAGTGCAGTTGTTCAAGCTTGTTTTCTTTAGACTCTAATTATATACTTTTCCACTTTTCTGGTGAGAGACCTTTTAAATTTTAATTTTTTTTTCAAGTTAAAATCAAATGAGCAGCTCAGTGCTCCAGTTTACATTGCAGTAAATATTTATGACTCCATATAACTGCAGCTCAATTTCCCCTTGTTTCAGGTCCAAATTTTCCCCTCTGCACATCTGGCTTTGCACCCAGAAGCTTTTATTCCTGTAAAAGATAAATTGGGGTTGGGATGACCAAGCAGTGGTTGCAAGCGAAGCATCGCGGAAGGGGGTTGCTTTGGGCTCCTTGCCACCCTAAAGAAAGGGATGCCATGTATTTTCATAGCCACCGACTCTTGGGATCTAGATAGCTACACAGTCATCCACACACCACGTATTGCCTTGGGGGCATGCAATGACAGTAGGAACCTGGAGATCTGACATTGACCTCTTTTGGAAACCTTATTCTGTGACTCCTCTCAATTTTTCTTGTACCTTTGAAAGTGGTTGTGTGGCATCTACCATTGCTCGGTGAGCAGCCATTCTGGGGCTTTGGAGCTTCAGTTTTTGCTTCCTACAGGCCTGCTGCATAGTCCCAGTAAGCCAGTGAGGTGGGATTCATCTGGGCTGGTCAATGGAGAGAGCTGGAGGCTATCAGAAAATGTCTGAGAGCACTTACTTTAGGATGGGAAGAATAAACTTCTTGGAGGAATCCATTATCCCCATAGGATTCTAGGGGACCATAATTTCTTTGGGTAGCTACCTTTAGGGATATGTGAATCCTATGCTTTGTCTCAATTTGTTTTCCTTTGGCTGCAAAAGTGGAGTTAGTGTCATGCATACCTGAGGAATGCCCTGGGATGGGGGAGATGCCAGGTTAAGACAGTGTTTGAGCATCTCAGTTGTAACGGGGCTCTGGCTATACAAAGAGATGCCACAATTATTGGTGCAGAAACAACTTCTGATGTCCAGCACCCTGGAGGTGCTGAGCTAAACCTAACCAGGGCTCATTCGGTGGAAGACACGTGGAGCTGGGCTCGCTGCTGGCTCCCTCTTTCCACAGCATTGCTAGCCATACCGGTCCTCACCCCTGCAACTCGCTGATGGGCCGGCTTGGGGCTGCAGACACCATGGACAACAGCAGCATCCTGGGCTGTGGGAGCTGGGGGGGGCTTGGCTCGAGGGCTGGAAGGACAAGGAAGCTGTCTGGGGCTTGGCACTGTCCCCCTCCATCAGGACATGGGACCCTGCCCATAAGGTTGAGTTTTGTGAGTGGTTTGGAGTCTCTGTTCAACATACACTTGGGAATGGGCAGAAAGAGAGGAAAGGAGTGGGAAGAAGCCCTTTATAAAAGACTCCATCAGAGTTCAGAATTGTGGCCCCTAAAATGTCGCTTTTGCCTGATGGGGGTAGCTTAGGGCAATATTTTTGCGTAGTTAGGAATGGCGTGTCAGGGAAGCTACTCCCACTTCATTTTCGTGCAACTGTACCTGATGTATTTGAAAGAGAGAAATATGTGCTGACATTTGCCATCCGGAGCAGTGATGTGTTCCTGAGCCGACCAGAAAACAGCCCCAGAGCAGTTGGAGTGGAAGAAATCGGCATCGTATTCCTCTTGGGCAGCCAGCTGCGCTCTGTACTTTGATTTGTTTCCAGGCTACAATTCAGTTTTTGCTAGGAGGAAGGAACTTCCCTGGCGGGGGTAATGCAGGAGGGTCCAGAAAAAGGTAGAGTTTACTGATTTAGCTAAAACAGCGTATTTGTTTTTTCTGTGTAGGTGAATGCAGGGAGGAGGATGCCTTCCAGCTGGGTGGCAGCAGAACCACTCCCGCACTGGTGCTATTTGTGGGTCAGGTGCTTTGTTCACCAGAGGTCCCAAAGGGGTGGGAGGGGAGCAGGTGCCTCAGCTTTCCTGTTTCAGCTTTTGTCTGGCTGCACGGCTGCCTGGAGCCGGCCCGAGCGGAGCAGGGGCAGGCTGCCAGGGCCAGCTGCAATCCAGGGCAGGCACCGCTTTTCCATCCAAAAAAGACAGGGCACTAGCGGCCCCACTTCTGCATCATCAGCAGTTGGCTGGGGATCAACCACAACTTGTCTCGGTGCTTTTTGGAAGCGTAGGGCATAATTTAGAGAGGCATGAAGCTCAAGGCCAGCTATCTGGGTTGCATTAGAAAGGGGCACTTGCTGATGTCATGAAACCTTCGTCAGGGCGTTTTGTCTTGTACTGTCTGAATACTTCTCTTGAGTATGAAGTGGAGGGACTCTCATGCCAGACATGTTTGTTGGTTGCACCAGCTTGAGCACCTTGCCCACCCTTTAGGTTGGCGGTGGTAGACAGAGGGGCCAGAAGCCACAGCGGGTGGACAAGCGTGGGCTGGAGATACCAGATGAGTGAGGTGGTTCAAAGGTGCTGGTCGTGGTGTGAGCCTGTGAGCTTTGCTCGGAGCATGAGCTCTAGGACCCCATTGACCACGATGGCGCTGCGTTTGCCATGCTGCCCAGGGCACCCAGGAGATCTCTGCGGGAGCTGGTGGCTGGGATTAATAAAAGTGGGGAGAATGTTGTCTTACCTGAAAATTTCAACAAGACACGCACAGATAGTTTTTGTCTTATTTTGCCTTTCCCTGGTTAAGCCTTGCATTTTCCCTTTAATAGTTATTGATGGTCCCATTTCATAACTGGGGGAAATAGAGCAGCAGAGAAGCTGAAAGCTGCGTCTTTTGCACTGCCTGTGCATCTGGGGATACTTCCCCATGGGCACTGAAATGGAAAGATATGTGGCCGAGTGGGTGGAAGAGCTGAACACACGTAGCTGTGGGCATTGCTTAAATTGGCATCATCACTTCAACAGGGTCAACAGGATTTCAGCAGGGATCACTGATTTGGGATGCTCCAAACTCACTGTGGGAATTAAAGGTAGATAAGGCAGTAGATCTTGCTGTTTCCATTTCTCAGTTTAGTACCTTGCCCTGAGGACCATCTCCTCTCTTTGTGCCTGGAGTCTGTAAGAGAACAACTTTAGAAGTTGGTTTACATGAGGTTGCAGGTTAACCAGAATAGCGGAAATAAACAAAAGAGAAGTCAAAAGCCAGGGGCTCCCTACTCGGGCGTACATGATTACTGTTACATAAGCTAATTCAGAGTGCCGTAAGAACCATTAGGTTTTTGAGTTCTGTTTTTTTCCCCCCAGGGAAGTGCTGCCAGAACTGTCACACGTCTGCAGCACAAGGGTACCCCCACCACACAGCACAGCCCTCTACGTGTAATTGTGGTACCTGAGAAAACGGAGTTTGGGAACCCCTCCTGTAAACCTTGGTCCAGACCTTCAGATGATCCTAAGCTTTACTGCATCTTTTTTTAGCTTCCTGTTGGCACACTGGGATACAGGCTGAGTGCAGCCCTTCTGGTCCAGCTGGAAGTTGTGGGGATGCTCCATGTCTCTTTGCAGTATGATGTTTTTAGCACGGACTGTGCCTTCCACCTTGGTTGTGCAGCAGAGGGTTAACTAGAGACTTGTGGTTGCAGTCTCATTGCTTTGGATATGTCCCTAGATGAGGTCATATGAATTTCTTTGGGCAGCTTCTATTCCCCTTTGTTTTAAGCACCACACTGGTCACCCCAGCTGCACGGATCCCTGTGCCAAAGAGCATCCCCATGCCCATGCCCCGCTTGCTCTCCTCAGGCTCCCTAGTGACAAGCCCTCATTTGACATCTGTCCTCTTAGTCTTTCTCATCATGAAGACGAAGTAGCAAAGGGTGAAGCTTGGTCACCAGCCAGCCTGGAGAGTTCCTTCTGCAGCAGCACAGCTCTGCAGGAAATCCCAACTCCAGGCACCAAGAAGTTAAAGTCAAAAGGCTGCTCTCAGTTCAGGTGCTTGGTTTCCTGCACGGGCACACGAGGACGGTGCTTGCATAACGCAGACACGTGGACTCAGGCTGCCTGGGATAGCCCTGAGGGGCTCCCACGTGCTTCAGGCGGAGATGCGCATTACTTACAGTGAGTGAGGGAGCGTAGGCGCTTGTGTGCACAGCTAAGAAATTAAGGAATAGTGATAGGTGCCGTGGGCCTGTTTGCTGTTGAGGGGATGCGCTGAGCACTGGCTTGTCGTCCTGTTCCCTTGCAGTACCCGTGATTCATCTCCAGGCTTACGTATAGTCTCTTTCAGTCCCAAAAGGCTACTGGACATCACAGGTGAGTAGGTAGATCTTTTGATGCTTTCTTTGTACAGCACCTGGCACCATGGGCTCTGGTGTGAGGAAACCAGAGACAGTGAAATATAAATCAGTAGTTCAGGAATGATTGGGGATTTAATGCTCTCTAATATTTGGAGGCTTTAGCTGCTGTGTTTTAAGACAATCATCTTCCTCACTGGGATGTGATATGGGTATGTGGATGAGTGCTGATGAGGTCCACAGGGTTCCCCCAGGGAAAGGAGATGTAGAGGTGCAGAGCGCAGCTCCTCTGGGACAGGAGCAGTAGTCCTTGAGCAAGGTTCTTTATCGTCTTGGGACCAGGTGTCTCTGGAGTAAGCTCCTAATGTGCTTTCAAGAGAACCTCACACCAGCTGCCACAGAGAGGGAAGAGGAATGGCAGTGGCATACGCTTTTATCTCATTTTGAAGGATAGAGTTAAAAAAAAAAACAAACCCCCAGTCCTCTAGAGGAGAACACAGTGCCCTGGGAGAGAGAAATATGCTCATTATCCCCTCTGCCAGCCCCAGCCCGTGCCCTGCGAGGGGCATGGCTGCGCTGGGACGCGGCTGACCCGAGGAGCTGACGGGGCAGACGGGGAGGAGTGAAAGGACAGGCTTCTAGCCATGGTGTTCATGGGTGCCAGAGTGGGGTAGCCATAGAAGCGTGTGTGGGGTGTGGCATCTGGCACCCTTCCCCTTAGGAATAGGGGAAAAATGAACAAAATGAAAGGAGGAAGGAGGGCTGGTGTGTCTTGACCTGGTCTGTATGTGCTAGCTCGTGCAGTGCTGGTTACCTAAGCAGCTGTGTGTGGTCACATTGCTTTCGGTTGAATACATGTATCTCTCCATGGTGTTTATTTTCTTCGTCTTTTTGTTGCTGAAATGTCAGTTTGCAAATTGCTCTTGGGCATGTTGGCAGACCAGCTCGTGGCTGCTCAACTTTCCCTCTTCCCCTCAAAGCCTGGTGTCCCTCATCACGTGGGCAGAGGCAAATTCCCGAGCCCTGACTGCCCACCACAGGCATCCTCTGAGCCTCCGAGGCTGGCGCATCCGGCAGTGGCTAGCGTTTACCAAAACCCCTAATTGTACCTTAGGCACAGAGCGCTGGTTTACTCCTTGCTATATTTATCTTGTGTCTAGGATGGCAAAAGAGACGGGAGCTCAGCCTTTCATGTCCTTTGTTGCAGAGAGATGACTTGGTTGTGAGGCAGCTCTGCAGTTGGGCTAGCAGGTAAAACACTGTGGATGTTCGGGGCTGACCTGCACAGCATGAATTCTCTCTGTTGAAATTTTGGTAGCATGAAAGCAGTGAGTGAGGTCCAAAAAAAGCACCTAATAGCATAGAGGCATTTCTGATCGATTGACTCGATGGAGCGGTCCCTCCTTGGTCTAAATTTTTTGTAGTTTAATGTCTGGTCAAAAGCATGTTGTGACATCCTGAGAAGCGTTCAGTCCTGGATGATTCTGCTGATAAATGAAAACAGGGTCTGCTGCCCATTTCTGGAGCATTTTCCTGCAGTGGATTGGCCCTTCTTCAGCAATGGGGACTTAAGGCAAGGTAGGACGATGGTAGTGTCCTCTGGCTGCGTCACACCAAGGCAGCATCTTTCTGTTGTGTTGCAGTATGGTAACATGGTGGAATCCATGCAGAGAGAGCCCCTGGCCTGTGATTGCCCCATAGACAGCAGTATTTTGAAAGTCCACGTGTTTAGGAGCTGCTTTCCTAAAGAAGGTGAAACAAGGACCTCGGCAGGTCTCTCACTGAGTGAGGTCTGCCCTGGATGCAAGAGGAGCTGCTTCAACACACAGAAGCAGAGCGTTGCTTCCCACGAGCCTGTGCTGCCCAGGTAGAACATGCCTAGAAATTGTGCAGCTTTTCAGCTGGCTGTGGCACCGGTGATGCACGGGGCGCTGCACTCGCTGTGCTGCGGCTGGGGTTGCTCTGGGGCTCCTTGGGGCAAGCTGCTCTGAAGACGTTGGAGGGGAGCGGTGTGTAATGCAACCTGTGCCCTGCTTTATTAAATAAGCCCAGAAAAAAAGAAAGGTAACTCCCAAAGGTGTTTGCAGGGCTTGGTGCAATCTTTCTTTAATCTTCCTGCTTATGAGACCCAGGTGGTAACTCTCTTGAAGACTTTGCTCCTTGATGGCTCCTTCTGCCAGGTAGGAGCTGCTGCAGCGACCTGTCCGGGAGGCAGGAGGGAAGAGGCAAAAGAAGAGCAAATACAGCAGCACCGTTGGGAACCCTGCTTTCCCCCGGCAGCTGCTTGGTGGGGGAATGACCACAGACTGGAGTAAACCCCGCCATTTTGGGGACTCAGGTAGTGAGTTGGGGAAGAGTGAGTGTTGAGAGGGCAAGACTGATGGTAGGGAGGAGTCCGGGGAGGAAACTGTAAGCAGAGGATCGTGGAAGAGTTAATGTTTATCTGAGACTCCCTGCACTCTCCCGGGAGGGTGAGTGTCCCGTCCTGCCGCTGCACTGCCAGCTGCTATTAATACTTCAGCACATGAGTGTTAAAGCACGAGCAGAAAGCCTGGGGAGGATATGCAAGGGATTTCCGGCAGTTTGAGGCTTTCGGGCAGAGACGCTGAGAGCCAGCACGGAGGAGAGCCCTGGCAGGGGCTCTCCTTAAAGATACATCCCTCCATGGGAGGGGATGGGACAGGGGGAGATTTGCGTAGGCACCATCTCAAGGGGCTGCGTGGGCTCGGGGCAGGAGGGGAGATGCCCTGCTACTGTTTCAGCAATCCCCTGCTGCAACCATCACACGTGCTTCTGGGTGGTGATGAACCCTGTGTCCTGGGCATGGTCTTTGGCTTGGGAAAAGTAATAACTTGCCAGGATCTGTGTTTCCTTCTGTTGAACAAATAAAGGTTTTCATAAGAAATAATCGGGTAGGAGCAAAATAGTGCTTGGCAGCAGATGTGGAGCAGCCAGGAGCCGCGGTCTGGGGCAGAGCAGCTCCATGTCTGCCCAGCTGGGAGAGGGGGATGGAGGAGTGGGGAGGCAGATGAAAAATAACTGGCAAAGAGCAGGGCAGCAGCATTCAGAGGATAAGTACCCCCCTTGGAAAGAGGGGCATCTCCTTCAGTTTTTTGGGGTTTTTTTTGTTTGGGGTTGGTGTTTGGGTTTTTTTTTTCAAATTAAAAAGGAAAATTATAACCAGCCTTTTCTTTCTTCCCCATCCTCAAAGCTCGTATAAATGTAAATGAAAGGTTCTTGGAGCAAACAGCGGAGGCTCAGATACTGTCATCTGCTGGCTGGGTCCAGCCTGGGGGTAAATGGCGTAGAGGGAATATAATGGAGTAACACTTGATTGCACTGTTTGAGTTTGGACCTGTATTTCCTCATGTGAAAATGCTTCACTGAACATAATTTGATTTAGGTGTGCTCTGCTCCGCCGCACTGTCCTCCCCCTCTGCACTTTCCTCCCAGCTCACTAGGTGCTGCAGACAGCTGAGCTTGTGAAAGAACCAGTTGAATCCCCATTTTTCCTGCCTCTCCAGGCCCTGGAGGTCTTTGGCTGCTCTGGCTGCTTCCCAGCACCTTTGTCAACGCAGTTGGAACCTCTGATCCCTGCACGGACTTGCAGCGTTCATCCTTTCCAGCTCGCTCAGCAGCAGGGCTGGGGTTACAAGGTGATACCTGGCTGGTTTGCTAAAGGCGTGGTAGAAGTGGCCGGCTGTGACTATGGGAACCAGGTAGAAAAGAAAATAACTCCTCTGTTGGATGAAATGCTACAGGAATATAATCACGGCATAAACCTAGAGAGGCAGACAGGGAATTGCAAACACAATCTACCTGAATACCTGCAGGCAGCTGAACCACAGTGGCTGCTGTTGCGGCTGGTGACATTTTCAATAGTCCTAAATTCCCTCCTGGCTGCCCACCGATGTCCCAGGCCTGGTGGCATGTCCGCAGTCAGGGGTGAGCTTGTGCTGTCTTCATGGCACCTTCCCTGCTTATCTACGTGTTCGTGCGCAACAAGCAGTTTAACGCTTAGCAAAGAGCTTGGGCGTTGCTGGGCCAGCCTAGGAAAGGTGTGAGAGATAAAATTCAAACTGAGCCTGCAGCAGGGTTTGGTTTTCTGTCTTGTGATTTCCTTCCTAGCTTTCTCTGCACCTGGCAGTGCTGGCTGCCACCCGTGGTAACACTTAAACCTGCGAGGTGGGGCGAGGGGACGCGTGTGCACCCCAGTGCCGGCCGCGGCAGGTGCGGCACGGCGGCGCAACAAGGCTCCTGCTTGGTTTCAGCTTCTTGTTTGCAAATGGAAATTGGGTTTCTCTTTATGGCAGTTAGCGGTGGTTTCCTAAAAGTTGCTCCTGTCTCTTCCCTCTCCTCCTGGCTCTGCCAAAACACAGCCCTGGGGTGCCTTGAACCCCGAGAAAACAGCCCCAGCCACGGGAGAGTCTTCTCTGTCCCCTTCCCAAACCCTAGATGTGCTTGACTCCCTCCCTGCTGCCCCTCCTTTAAACAGTAGTATTAGAAAATGCAGTATATTTTATCTTTCCCTACACAGACTTGTACAATGCACAGACCACCAAACACCATTCAAACAGGCACGTGGTGGGCTTCCCGAAAACCCAGGAGGGAGGGGGACCCCCAGCCCTGTAACACGCCGGTTGCTGGAACCGCACCTTCGAAGGCAGCGTCACGGGCACGGCGTGGCCGAGCACCCCCTTCTCCCAAACGCAGACGCCCCAGTGCCCCTGCGGCGGTGGCGGGAGCGCTGCTTCCCACGGAGGCATGTGACTGTACCTCTAAAGCGAATCCATTAAAACTTGCTTGAGGACTTGAAGTCTGAATGAGAGCATCTACCTGGAGGTTTTATGAATTTAAAGTTCAATTGCATTAATCATCGTTTGGATTCGCTTCCCTGAGTGCCTCGTGGTGATGTGCCCTGTGAGAAATGATGCCTTTGCTTTGTCCCTCCTGCTCACCCGAGTCTTGATGGGTTAAAGTCCACAAACGTGTGCTGCCCCCGTCCTTTCTTCCTTTCCATTCACCTTCTTCCTTTCTTGATACTTCCCCTGAGCTTTTCCCTTCCTCTCCAGCGTAAGGAGCTTGGCAATAAAGGCTGCTTGGTGGAGGCAGGGGCCTGGATTTTGTGTTGCGTGGGGCTGTGCAGCTCCCCTGGGTCTTTGCTTTGTGTTTGGCACCTTCGAGGTCTTGGGCAGGAAACACTGTTTTGGTCTGTGCCTGGGAAAACATTGCTTATCGTCCCCTCTCTAATGCCTTAGGCACGGGCAGCAGGAACATGCAAAGCTTCAATAGCAGCTACAGAAAGAACAGGAATTTGGGAAGGAATCTAAACCTTCCTGCCCAGGGAATAACCCACTGGGGGTTAGAGAGAAACATCCCTAATGGATGGAGTGTCCTGGGGCTACCTCCCACCAGGTCTCTGCCTTCTCTGGTGCAGTGGGGCTGCTGGCCTGAGCCCCCCGCTTGGCGTCAGCTGTGGTCCTCCCTCTGGCTTGGTGACAGTGACTCCATCAGCTGCCGTATGCGGAACACGCACGTTTGCTGGGATTTTTCATACTGAAAAGCAATGCAAGGTAGGTCGAGGCTGTCCAAAGGTCCAGCAGCGCCTCGAGTCTTTCCTTGGAAGTTTATTCATCCAGCCAGGAGACAATTTGTCCTGTCCATGCTATGTCGGGGACTGCCAGGCTCTGTCACAGCTATCACGCTGGTGAGTTTTGGCTTGGGGATGGGATGGCTTGGTCGCCAGCTCCAGGGATGGAGGCTGTGCCGTCGCATCTGGCTGGGCGACTCGGGCTCCGTGCTATCAATGGGAATGGGCAGCGGGTGGCACGGGAGGGCCCTGCGGGGCGGTTTGGTGTCGGCGGAGGTGCTAACGCGGCGTCCTCGCTGCCTGCCATGGCCGCCAGCCAAGTGGAAGTTTCCGAGCGGGCCAGCCCATCGCTGCAGCCGCGCAGCCCTCCATCCCGGCCGGGAGGGGAGGCTGCGGCAACGGGCTCCGCAGGGCTGCGCCGCTCCCTCTGCACCCCGGGCACCACAGGGAAGGAAAACTGCTCTCAGATCCCACCTCCTCTCCACGCTGGGACTGAGGAGAAGACTGAGGACTTCTGCCCAGGGCAAAGACTTTCACTATCGCTTTTGGGCCGGCTGCAGAAATCCTTCCTTATCGCCGTTTTGCAGAGGGGAGGCGGGCGAAGAGGGGGCTCGGTGCCAGCGCCGGCAGCAAAGCTCGCCAGTGGGTCACACAGGGCGAGTAAACGTGTGCGGCGCTCGGTCCCGCCTGGTAGCAGCAGCGGCAGCCCGTGATGCCGTGCTGGGAATGAAGTCAGCCTTCATCAGCCGAATAGTTTATGCATGAATCGAAACTTCAGACCTGGCAGGGTGGGGGAACGCGCAGGATCTGTGCGCTTTTAAAACGCTGGAGCCAAGGAAGGAGGAGGGGATAGAGGAAATAGCAGGAAAATAAGACTGGGGAAGCGGCGAGAGATTTGAGAAGCTGGATGAGTTGTTCGCTCTGTTATTGCGAGGAGCCAAGTTCCTTAAGCATCTCCTGGTGGATATTAAGAGGGAGCTGTGGAGGCTGGAGTGTTCCTCTGGACACTCGCATGCTGTAGCTTTAAGACTGTTTTACAGAGGACTCGGGATTTCCAGTTTTCCTGCGCTTGGTGGAGTATTTCAGGGAGTTACAGGATTTTTCGGGTCATGCACCCCCTTTTTCTTTTTTCTTCCTCCTTTCTCTTCCTCTCTTCCTCCTCTTTTTCATTTCAAAGAGACAAAGCTACTTCAGTTTGGAGCACAAACATATGATCAGCACATGGAAATGTGGTAATTTGGATGCATTCATGATTGCAACAGATTGAAGAAATTAGACCAGACAAAGAGCTTTTTTTGGAAGAGGAGGAGGAGGCAAGGCAAGGAGGGAGGGAGAGTGGGGGAAAGAAGGGGACGCCACCGAAAAAAGGGACGGCCGTGACACGCGGATGCTAAATATATCCCGTAGTAATGGAGAGGGACCGGATTTCAGGTAGGCTATTGATCTTTTAATATGTTATATTCTGCCTCTGCCCTCCTACCTTTCCAGCAGCTTCTGCACTTTAAGAAGAGAAACAGCCACGCTCTGGCTGGATTTCAGCTGATTCCTTTATTTATTTCTTTTTTTGCAATGCTTCCTTTCTGCTTTTCTTTTTTTTTTTCCCCCCCTCCATCCTCCTGAGCCCTCCAGACAGAAGGTGGTTCCAGCAGAGGCCGGGGGGGCGGGGGGCAAGGGGGGAAGCGAGGGGGGAAAAAGAAACTGCTTTCTAGGTCTGGATTTCATTTGAGTCTCTCTCTCCCCCCTCCCCTGCTCCCATGTGCCACACAGTGCAGGGAGATGAATGCTGAGCCTGTTAGCTCAGAGCTGCGAGCCGGGGAGAGGGAGGAAAATAGCCGAGCTCTTGGCATGGAGACGCGTTTCTGCTCTGAAGGTTGGCTCCTGAGTTTGTGTGCGTGTTGTGGTTGAGCTTTCTCTGCTTGCCAAAATATCTTCTCCCGGCTTTTGCCCTCCTATCCTGCCTGCCTGGCCGGGCAGGAGCTGCCTGCGTGTCCTGCGGCCGTTCCTCGCGCGACGCCGGAGCTGGTGTCCAGTGACCCGCTGGCGGGTGCTTCACCTTGCTGGCCAGGCGTGCGGATGTCCGGGTAGGGGAGGGTGGCGGGTGGTAAGCGGCGGGGTGAATAACGCCATTTAATTGCCCAGCTTCCCTGCAGACCCCGCCTAATGGTGCATGTCTGGTTGGTTCCAAAAGCTGCTCCCGGGTACGTCGAGCCGTCGGGGAGCAGCGTTGCAGCGAGCTGCGTCTGGGATGGCCGCGACCGTAACCGATCGCGGGGAGAGGGGACGGGCGGCGCGGCGTCACCTACGCGACCCGCGCTCTGTGTGCATGAGCAGGACGGCCGGGATCAGAGAGGGAAAGTGGGGCGGGGGGTGGGGGGCACAGTCTGTGCCAAAATTGGCAGACACGATGCGCTGCAGCCCGCCAGCGGGTCTCCCTCCTCCCCTTCTGCTGGCATGGGGCAGCTCGCCCTCCTCGGGCACGGCAGCCCTGGGGAGGCATGAGGCCTCTTCTAGGCGTTCCCAGCCGGCTGCTGGGCATCGGCACTGGGAGGGAAACCACAGGGATGAGAGGAAACGCTCAAGCCAGGGTGGAGCGAAACTGTGGCTGGGGAAAGCTGCTCCCCTGGCTGGCCCGTACCAGACCCGCAGGGCCCCATCCAGAGACGTGCCGAGAGCCCCCGGTGCCCCTGGACGAGGACTTACCTGCAGGAGCATCCTCCACTCCCCACCGCCTTTGGAGAGCGTGGATGGCACCTTCTCGTCCCTCTCTCCATCTCGCCTGCTCGTGCTTTCTCCTCTGGTTTGAGCCACTTCAAAGCATTCCTGAGAGCGGCTTGTAACTCGGAGCCTGGTGGGTGTTTCGGCAGCGCAGGGCTTTGGGCTGGACGGCCTCTGCTAGTCAGGGACGGTTCGGTCCCGCTGCGGTTTGGCCTTTCACACCTCCTGTTACGTCCTGGGTGCAGCGCTGGGTCCCTTCCCTCGGCGCAGAGGCTTTGCAGAGGGTCGCTGGTGAGAGAGGGGAGTCCCTACTGGTGTGATCCGGGGCTCTTTGTTCCAGACGAGTGTGCAGGGTGGGTTTCTCAGCCTCGAGCTGCACGCTGTGTTCAGCTGCTGCGAGGAGCCCTCGTGCCCGGGCTGGCTGTCGCCCGCGCCTGGGGTGTGCAGCACCCCGGGACCCCGTGGGCAGGAGGACCCCAGGCAAGTGCCTTTGCGCAAAGGTGCACGGGCTCTTGCTAACCCCCGGGAGCACGTCTGCAACACGCTGATGTCCGAGCGTGCACGTGTTTCGCTGACCTCTGCTGGAACTGGCTTTTCTGCGGGTGGTTCAGGCGCAGCTGAGCTGCGGGCAGGGATGCAGGCAGCGGGCAGGGATGCAGGCAGGGATGTAAGCACGGTGCGTGCCTTCACCTAAGGCGGTTGTGCCGGGGCGCTGGTGTGGGATGCTGAACGCACCCTACTCTGCCCTCGCTCAAGCACTAGCGGGTTGTGTGCTGTGTGGGACCCCAGTGCCATGCCTGCCGCTTCAGTAGCGTTTCTGATACGTAGCTCTGGCATGAAATACAGGATGGGGGAATAGATGGGCAGAAGGGCTGGTCTTGGGTCTTCTCCACAGATCCTGGCTTGGAGGGGCCAGCACAGGCACAGGAAGCCGCTCAGTGGGGCAGCAACAGAGGGGACGCAAAACCCGTGCGTGGGGGCAGAGGAAAACCGTGCTCAAGCAGATTTGGGGCACAGGAGTGACCATATCACCAGGTCATGCTCCTCCCAGGTCCATGGCACAGCACGGGTTCACTGGGCGAGCCGCTTGGCTCACAGCGGTCGTGCCGCTGCCGGCTCGTGAGCAGGCTGTGCCAGCTGATGTGCCGGCGGTCTTGCAGGGCCATGGGCTCCGACTCCGCCATGCCGGTGGAGGAGCGGAGCGGGGAGCGGAGCTCAGCCTGCCCCGGGCTCCCCCCGCCGTGGCCATGCAGGCAGCACTCCTGGTGTGGGCAGCGGGACAGCCGGGGCTCTGGCTTTAGTGACTAACCGAAAGATGACTCAGATGAAAGCAGATCTGTGCAGCGCTGGGGGCCATGTCCCAGTCACTGCTCTCGCCCTAAACATGCTCTTAATTAATACTCTGCTGTGGGTGGGAATAGCTGACTCCTGGACTGAGCGTGCGGCTGCAGGATGGGGTGAGGGCACCCCAGCGCGGGTGGGAACTGGGCCTGGACTCTTCTTTAAGGGCTGCTTTCCCACAGCTGCTGGAGCTCGGCATGTCCCATGGGGTCTCCCCTGCCCAGGGAGCACTCAGACTTTCTTGCACAGAGCAGTGTCCCTGATCAAGGATCCAGCGACAACGAGCACCTCGTGCTTGGCGGGAAGACAACAAAGGTGCGAGGTGATGCTCTGCCCCTGGTTCACTGCCCGCTCCGGGGCAGTGAAGGTCTTCCTCGGTCTCTGTAACAAGGTACCGGACTCAGGTGGTGCCTTTGGGTTCTGGTATTAGAAACACAAGCTCATATAACCTGCCTGACCCTTTTAATCTGGTTGAACCATCTCTCATGCATTTCCATGAGCTAATACTGCATGAAAAGCCCTATCCCTAATTAATTTCTTTCCAGGTGTCCATCTCCAGTGGTTTTGGGGCTGCGGAGCTGTGCTCTGGGGCTGCTGTGTTCCTTACATCTGCTGCTCCTCTCCGCCTTGCCAGATTGCTTTGGTGGCAGCGGCCTGGAGATGGCTCTCCTGTCTTTCCATAGCAGATGGGTCTTTTGACTAGTCCAGACCTTTCTACAAAGAATTAATTGTTAATGCCATGGGGCCTCTTATCTTTTCTTTAAATAAAAGGAAGGGCCTGCAGCACCTTGGGCAGTGGGGGTTCGGTTACTGCAATGATGGGGTGACAGGATGGGTGCAACCCTGATGGGAAAGGAGGTCTGATCTCCCAGGTAAATTATTAATGTCACCTTTAAAATTGCCCTGTGAAAACTCATTTTAAGCGTTAACAAATGATGAGTAGGTAATTGTAACGTCGGACTGTGAGTGGCATGTGTTAGGCAGGGCCCGGCAGCTGGGAGTGCTGTAGGTGCTTGCAAGCAATCTGCTCAACTCCAGCAGGGAGGGTGAATTGTTTATTAACCCATTGGTGATCATTCCTAATCCTTCAGTTAAATATATCTGCTATGCTTGTGTGTGCATATTCGTACAGAGTTTAACATGGTTTTATCCATCGTGCTATGCACCTCACGAGCAGCGAGGAGATAGCCGCTCTCAGACTAAATGCGTCAAGGCAGAGCATCTTCAGTGGTCCTCAGAGCCACCTGGGAAATACCATGTGCCTGGACTGAGCAGTAGGAAAGTAGAGTAGGGACCCTTTCTGTGAATGCTGGCGGTGTGAAGGATTTTTGGGAAGGAATGTGCTTAATTCTTCATTTTTTAATAGAAGTCAATCTTTAAAATGCGTGTAGCGGGGCAGAGGGGTTGGGGTTGCTTCCAGTCACTCTAGCTATCTTTTCTGTCTCAGGTTTCTTGGTGTCCCTGTTATTCCTAGGAAATGGCAGATAAAAGCCTGATGTTTCTTTTTAGTGGTCTTCTCATAGCTATACGTCTTCTTTTACCAAGTGTTTTTCTTTTTCCTCCAGCTTGCAGCATGTCACACGTGTGGGACACCAGATCGGGCATTAAGAGTCTGGAAGGTTCTACCTCCTGTTAGATCCCACTGCATTCATCCAGCCCTGGCACCCAGGGACGCCTTCTTGTCTGTCCTGCCTTTGCTGGTGGCTGCTGGCCTGTCCTTAGCTCTCCCTTCTGCTGTCGGCGTCCCTGCCTGGTGCAGACCCCCGCGGTTTGCTGCAGTGTGCGGTGCCCTGTCCCCCGAGGCCGTGGGCTTGTGTGCTACGCGCTGTAAAAGAACTGCCTGTGGCTTTCTTCAGACGAGTTTCTTGCTCAAGCATTTACTTTCACCCTAGATGTTGTGTAGTACTGACTGCAGGTTTCAGCTCATTTAACAGTAGGTCCGTGCAGGCCCTCTCTCCGGGAAGGGTTTGGGTTTCACGAGGCTGCGGAGCTGCCTCTGTAGACGGTTGTGTTCGCAGCGTGCTCCGTGCTGCTCCCAGCCCGCTCCTGGCTGCCTGCTCCTGCCTGGCCAGTGGATGCATTCCCGCAGTTGTCTGAGGCACGTCAAGGTATGAAGCATTATCCATTTCCTGATGTCTGCTCTTAAATCTGCTGGAATTTCTGCGCATCTCCATTAAATACAATCCCGTTGTGGGGCACAACTCATCTCTGGCCTGACAGCACAGGTAACGCTTCTCGACACCGCTCTGTTGAACTTGGCTAACCCCGGGGCAGGAGCTGCTTTGCTGCCTGCCTTCCCACTTCATGCTGGATGACTTGGAGCCTCCCGGCAGAGCGATTCCCATGCTGCTGGGGTGAGGGAGGACGTTTCTCATGCAAGTCAGGGCGCTTCCAAGGTCCAGCATACCATAATGCTGAGTAGGAGCGAGTACGTAGTTAGGGAAGTATGTCTGGGTCAACACATGTCTTCTGTTGCCTTAATGATCTCAGAAGCACAATATCTATGTCCTGTTGGCTTCTCCATGCGGTACTTGCAGCTGTAAGTAATGGACAGCATAATTTGTTAGAGAGCAGCGATGCCTCCTGCTGCGAGCGCTGTAGTCGGACTCAGGGCTCTGCGGCCAGACCCTGGCATCGTACGGGCAGTAGGCTGGGTCCTGAGGGGCAGCAAGTCCCATTTCAGGGACAGTCTGATACCTGAGAATACTCAGGTGAAATTTTTTGCTCTGCCCCAGATTTTCCATAAGTCCTTGGGAAAAGGCCATTGTGTTTCTGTTGCCCTTTGATTTTTGGGTAAAGCTCGGCTGTTTGCATCTCTGCACTCCGTAGGCGAAGGAGGAAGCTGTTCTGCCCGGACTATTAGTGCTTGATGGCTGCTCTGAACAACTGATGAAGACACCGTCCCTTATATACATGCTTAACCCACAGACAACGTCCTCTTTACGCTGAGTTTCTTGGGCTATGCCTGCTGCTTCCTCCCGAGGGCTTTTGTTTGCAGGGCCAGCTTCCTTCCTAAGCACCTACACTGAAAATTAATTTCCCTATGATCGTCTCTGAGTGGGATACGGCACCTCCACAGCCTCTCCCCAACGCTTCGGGCTGCTGCTGTTATGTTTATTTGCCCTGTGCTAGCACTGGGTACCGCGTCCCCGGCACAGGGAAGCTGTGAGCCCTTGCTGCTGGATGGAGCTGCTGTTTGAGTGGCAGGTGAAGTGAAATAGCCCTTCAGTGTAACGTTCCAAAGAGCGAAGGGATACCAACGCCAAGAGAGATGGTTGTTAGAGATTTATAAATAGTTGTTTATAATCTCTGCTAGAGATTTATAAATAGCTCTGTTTTGTGGCTCAGGAGAGAATGGGTGTGATTTTACAGGTGAATATACTGCATTAGTTTTGCAAGCAATAATCATGCAATAAACCTGAAAGCGCATTTTTCCATAGAATCATAGAACCGCCCAGGTTGGGAGGGACCTTGAAAGATCCCCTGGTCCAGCCTTCCATGGGAAAGGGAGCCTGGATGAGATTATCTAGCACCATGTCCAATCACACCTTGAAAATCTCCAGCGACGGGGACTCTCCATGTCTGTGGGGAGGTTGTTCCAGTGGTGGATTGTTCTCACTGTAAAAAATGTCTTTTATCAAAATGAAGATTTTTTTTTTTTCCCTTGGTCTGGTCCATGTCCATGTGAAGTTGGTGCTACATAAACAGGTCTGTATTAATTTTGTGATTATGTCATTGCCAGATACCTTATAAACTAAAGCAGTTGTTCTTGGAGCAAATTCTGGTTTCCAGTGAAGCCAATTTGGGGAGTGATAAGCGTGATTCTCTGGATTCTGCAGGATTTGTGAGGGAGCCTGCCGTTAGCTCTGCAACATCTCCAGGTTGCAGCTTCGACCACGAACTGTCAGGAGGGTTGTGGCTTGAGGCTGTGGAAATAAAGGTTTATTTGCATTTCACTCCTGGCTGTCTGATCTAGACAACCAAGTTTGACCTCTGGTGCACTGGGGCAGAGAAATACTCATATTTTGGTTCTTTTGTTGTCTGGAATGTTGATTCTTCACCATCCTGTTGGGTTTGGAGAAGTGGGCTCAAGGCACAGAAGGCTGCGCACACCCTGGTGTGGCTACTAATGAAGGTATTGGTCCATGCGTTCAGAAATGCCTCTCTCCCTGACTCCCCCCATGCTGAGCTCTCCCTCCCTGGCTCCCCAACCTGGGGCAGCATCCGTATCCGCCTGCGGCACCTCCTTGCCGGCAGCCCACCCTCTGCTGGCTGGCGCTGCTTGCCTGCATGTAGTGCGTGCTCCTTTCCTTCCCAGTGAGAGCAGGGCATGGGTTTTTTATTAGTTTCAGATGCTTTTTCTTTCCAGGGCTGCGTACTTCAAGTTCTTGGTCATGGTGCTGGAGCAGGGGCTTTGGTGATGTAGGCAAGACCTGGCTGATGGGGGGGGGCTGGGGCTGGGGGCATGTGTTTGATAAGTGCTGGGCTTTTTCTGGGTACCTGATCCTTTACGGTGGTGGGCAGCACCAGGCCTGCCCAGCATGCGCGGGATGGAGGGACTCTCAGTGGCTGAGCATCTCGGATGAAGCCAGAGCCTTTGTCAAGGGCAACGTGTGTTTGAGTCCATCTGGGTGGTTTCAGGGGACAAATGGAAAGAGCTAAAATCCCGAGTGCTTGGCAGGGATGCTTGCTTTGGGGAACACCTAGGGAGCTGGAAGGCGGCTCCTGGGGAGTCGGATAGTGTGAAACTGCAAGTTGGGAAACTGGATCAGGACTCGGACCCAGGCTTTGGGCCCAGGGCCCGTTTCTGCTTGACGGTCAGACCGATAAGAGCAGCTGTGTTGGGCAGAGCTGCACAGCGGTGTGGGTGAGGCTGCTCTTGGTGCCTAGGTCTGCGGTTTTGTCCCTGTGCCACTGACTTGCGTGAGCTACAGCAAGTCACGGGCTCCCTCCATTTCACTGTCTCGGAGATGTTTGCTTGGCCTTTGAGGTTTGGGCAGGTCCCTATTTGAGAAGAGGGGAACAGCATGGTCATGTGTGAGGGGCTGTATCTCTGCACCTTCCTGAGAGGCACCTGATGCTGACCGGTCCATGAGCTGTTGTACCAGCTGGTCCCTGGCTCTACCCAGTCTATGAGCAAACAGCTTTCAAGATCTTCTCATCTAAGCAGTGCTGGAAATGCAGAGCATCGTGCTCCCGGTACCCCACTGCCTGGCCTGGTGGGAATCCTGGCTTGGGAGTCTCGTCCCAGACCATGGTGGTGCTTTCTGCTGCCCGGGAGTGTTTTGTGTGGACCACTCTGCTACTGATGTTGCTGTGACAGTGTTGTAGGGACCCCAGCTCTGGTCAGGGTTTCTGGGTGATGACTGCTGGGAGTGTACCTGGAAACAAGGTGCTGACGACTTGTACAGAGATGGAGTGAATTGCCTGGAGCTGCACAAGTGATTAGCATCAGATCTCTCATTTCCCAGCCCTGTTTCCTTGACTACACCACCTGTAATGGAGAGAGAAGAGGCTTTTTTAACTGCTTCAGCTGGCCTTTGCAAACCTATGCCCTGTAAAGAGCACTCCAGAAACTCCTTGCTGCTTTTTTAACAAATACATGGAGAGGATCCCTGGGTAAGAAGCATCTTGGTTGGCTGTACTTACCACCTGAATGCCTCTAAGAAGGACGTACCTGCTGGGGCCAGGTGACTTTGCAAGACCCCAGAGTGGGCCATCCCACAGTTCAAGTGCAGTTATCAGCAGCTGTATCCCAGCAATTTCGGTCCCTGGTTCCAGTGGGCTAAGGGTGGACATCATCATCCCCAGAGGCTTCACTCTTACATCTCTTTGACTCATGAGTCTTTCACTCCCAGTGACTCATCCCCATCCCCAGGGGTGCGTCGGGGCTGGGAATGGGGTGCCCATGGGCCAGGCAGGGATGAACTGCTGCTGGCCGGTCATGGGACCCCCCATCCCAAGGACAGGGCAGGGACGCTCAGCCCTGGGAAGTGGTGGTGCTGGGATACTCACCATCCTCCTTGCTGTGGGGCGGGCAGGAGGGCCGGGGGGGGAGCAGTGGGGCTGCCAGCCTCTCGCTGCCCCAAGCCTCTGCCCGCGGTCGCATCGCTCGTCCCCTGCCCCGGCACTCGCGGGTCCCCCGGGAGCTCCCTGCACTCACCGGCCACTGGCTTGAATTTCACCTCCAACAGCAGGCGTGGGACTGCAGTTGCATTCGGCTGTAAAAAGGCAAATAACTGCTGAAGATTACAGCAGAGGATGGTAAATTCTGATACGTGCATATGTGGAGGGATTTTATTCAATGAAAATAGATAGATGTTTCTCACTATGTGGCTATAAAGCATCTGGGTGCCCCTCTCCTAAACAGATCTGCTTTTTGGCACAGCTTTTATTTACCAGTGAGTCAGGATTTAAGCTGCACCGGGAGGGAATGATCTCGTGGCAGTTACAAGCCGCAAGACTCCACTGTTGGAGTCCTTTTCCTGCTCCTCCACTAAATGGCTCTGTATCCTTGCGTAAATCATTTAACACGTGTGCTCTAACTTCCTATATGGAAAATGAGGTAGATATTTCCGCTTTTCATAGGCACTTCAGGATCCTCTGCTAGACAGCTGTGAGGGATTTGTCATGATAAAGCTGGGAATTTGACCCCTTTGAGCTGCCAGCCCCTCGTTGCAGGGCAGGGATGAGGCTCCCTATGGGGTGGAGGTCAATGGCTGATGCTAATCTGAGATGTGGGGCTGGGGAGTAGCTGAACATCAGGCTGGAGACACAAGTCGTTCTCACTGGATCCATCTCTGCTGGGAAGCATGGGCCAAAGAGCAAGAATATGGGATTTATTCCAGGGCCATGATGTCCCTCCCTCAGTTGCCATAGGCATGGCAAGTGCAGGCAGAGCTTCCTCCGGAGGGACGCTGGTGCTGAGCGGTGCAGAGTCACCTGCCGGTGCCATGTTCACGGCTACAGCACCACCAAACAGCAGCTTACGTGTCTCTTCTCTGCTCCACTCACCAGCAAGAGCCGTTCACTGGGGAGATGGAAGGGGACATAAACCTCTTCGTCCTTCCCTGCTGTCTTCTGCTGGTGACCTTCAGCTGAAGTCTTTAAACATTGCCCCCTCTCCCCCAGAAGATGATCTCCTGGTGTGGGCCTGACATTTCCCCTAATTTGTCCAAGTCCCCTCCCCAGCCCTGAAGCATTTAGCAGTTTTGCTTTCTTGCTTTCCTTCTCCCCGATGGCTTCTCTTGGCTCCATGAGGTCAATGGGACTCAGAGCAAAAAGGCTGGAGCTGCCACTCCAGAAACGTTCACCAGGAGGGCTCGTGTTTAAGTGCTCACTGATTCATCAGGGTAGAGACAAAGTGGGCAACCTTGAGAGGAGATGAGCCTTTCGGCTAGGAAGCAGGTGGTCTTCAGCACCTAAAACATTTACCACTTCTTTCCTCTCTCGCATTCCAAAGGATTTAAGTGGAGAACTGGTCAAACACAACTTCAGCTGCCTAAAAAGGGCTCATTGACACCTATATTGACAGCTGCTCTCCAGGGAAGGGGGCCCTGTTGGAAACTGCCATGGTGGTGAGCAGTTGGTTGTGGTTTGGTTTGGGTTTTTTTTTCCAGAAAACATGAAAAATTCCCAGTGGGTGGAGAGGGAAAGTGAACTATGGAAACTGTGTGTCTCGTGCTCTCAATTGAAACACACCCTGGGGAAGGCATATCCTCCATAAGAGGAACAGCAGTGTTGGCCACGAACCAGGAAACCCTCCCCTCCCTGCTCCCCTGTGCAGCAGGAGCTGAGTGCTGTAGGCAGCGTTTCCATCCAGAAGGGCTGTTCCTGGCACCTCTACTCACACCTCTCCACCCCTTGGGACATCCACTGGAGTTGCCTGTTGAAGTGCAGGTCGTGCACCAGGGCTTGCTCTCCCCTTCACTCATCTTTTTTTTTTTTTTTTCCCCCCAGCAGACTGGTGTTACTGGTGGTGCTGGGGTCTGTACTCAGGCTCTTCACTGGCTGTGCTGTGGGAACATGGGGGATGTTGCAGGATCTTGAGTAATGCCCTCAGTGTTGGCTGAGATACGTTGTTTGGCTGTCTGCTCCCAGCCTTGCTCCAAAAGGCATGCGATGGTGTTGGTCTTCGTTTGGCTCACGGACACGCACCCAGGGCTGTACTGAAGCTGGGCTGCTAACACTGGCCTTTTATCTCACAGCTGATCCCCAGCCTGGTCCAGAGCCACCTCTGGTGTCCTCTACTCACTGCTGTTACTGCTCCGCAGCCCCCTCGCTGTCTCGAAGTCACTCGGACGGGGCCCTTCGTCTGCAGCTGGAGAGGAAACTTAATCTTGCCCTGTACAAAGGCAAGAAGGGGACAGCCAGCGGTGCCGGGGACCGAGGGGTGGAGGAAGGGGACGTGCAACAGCCGGCAACACAGAGGTGGTTTAGTCGTAGAGGCTGAAGTGCCGCGAGGGAACTGCACGGGTGGGAGCGCTGCAGAGCTGGGGGAAGAGACGAGGGAGTATTTTGGAGAAAAGGACCTGAGCGGCAGAGGAAGGGGTATCGAGAGGGCTTTGCAGCAGCAGGGGTGGGAACTCAGTCTGAGCTCTCACTTTCTTGGCTTGATGCCTTCCTCCCCCTCCTCTCACTGCACCGCGTTTCCTCTTGCAGGCGAGTGGAGGCCCAGACCCCGCTCCATCTCTGGTAAAGCTCAGGCTTGCCTGCTCGCCCAAGCTCTGCTCATCTGCCAGACCCCGTGCACAGCAAGAGGACATTTGTTTTGCTGCCGGTTACCCGCAGAGCGATGCAGATCCCTCTGTGAATCTAAACAACGGGCAGGCAGCGTGTCCCCCATTTTTCTGCGTTGAACGGGTTCATAGTACAGCACTAAGTAGCCATCAACGCCGAGCAACTTCTTCCTTTTCTTTGATAAGCTCCCTCTCGGATGAGGCTGCAGGTTCTCTTGGTGGCCACCAGCGCCCTGGTTCTGAGCGGAGCCCCTCTGCCTGGCAGCAGCGAGCAGCAAGCGTCGCACAGCATAAACCGTGGGAAATCCAGTTCTGTGTCCAATGTGCTGTTCAAAGGCACC
Source organism: Phaethon aethereus (assembly GCF_964289735.1). Taxonomy (NCBI): domain Eukaryota; kingdom Metazoa; phylum Chordata; class Aves; order Phaethontiformes; family Phaethontidae; genus Phaethon; species Phaethon aethereus. The sequence continues at coordinate 5,170,647 of NC_138594.1, forward strand.
TTGGTTGCACTCAGGACGTTCTGCTGACAGATTTTCCCATGAAATAAAAAGTGCTAGCTGTTGACATACAAATGGATCCAAAGCGTAAGCTTTTAACGTCAAATTTCACTGCTGCTAGCTTAAAATCCGGAGGGCATGGCAGCGTAAAACCAAGGATAGCTTTAGCGGGCAGAAGTTGTCTGAACTTTAACAGAAGTTCACGCTGTGTTCGGAGTTGAAATTCAGGTTGCTGCTTCTCCCAGCTACAATGATTCCTGCACCTCTTCAGGAGCCTGGCCCTGCGCAGCTGGGAAGGACCAGCAGAAGCAGGACTGTTCCCTAATTGCTTCTGGCCATCTGGGAGAAGCTGTTTGAATTAATTGAACTGTCTCTCATGCTTCCTTCTCTATTTAAACAGTGAATATGAATTGCATTAAACCATGTAGGCCAGCAGCCTGTGGGATGTATAGAGTGAGGCTTGGAGGCATCACCTCCATCTGAAGCCTGTGCACCTCTGCTTTTCCCACCTCTGCCTGTCCCAAGGTCCTCAGCTCCCCGTGTCTGTCACATGTGTCCCTCTGATCACTTTAGGTCTCGCAGCCCAGGTCCCCCTGACTTGCCTCTTTGTTGCCTCTTGGATGGTTTAAATCTTTTTCTTGTCTTTAGGAAAGTAAATTAATGTGAAGGGCTGCCAATATCTGTAAAGCCGCTGACTGTTGCTCACAAGCGAGTATGAGATTTTTTATTTTTTTTTAAGCAGGTATGTCAGATCCATCATCAAAATAACCCATCAAAAATATCCCCTTCATAGCCCTCTCATTCATATTGCATCGATTTAAACAATAAAGCCAGGCTGGTTTTCAGTCCTTTTCCTGGCTTGGAAAAGCAACTGCTTTAAAAACAAACAACAAACCTGGTGTTTTCCAGCAGAGATGCAGCATTTGCTCTGTGGGGAGCTGGTGTCTCTCAGGAAGCGCTGGAAGCGGCCGTTTGGATTTAATACCTTGCTCATCATCAGCCATATCTGTTGTGAACAGGAACACCTTACGGTGCAAGGACTTTGCTGTTTTCCATTAAATAGGAAGTTGCCCTTTTAGTGTTAAGAGTTAAGGGTAGGTTCTCGACTGACGTGGGCTGTCAGAGCTCCACCAACTCCAGCAGCTGAAAGTGTATTCCCTCGCAATCCTGCTGTGCTTGGTGTTTTCCTAGAGTTATATAAACATCCCTGTCTTATAGATGGGGCCAGGACATGCAATCTGCAAATTGCTGACAGTCCCTTGCAAGATGCAGAGCTGCACCAGAAGCTTCGGCAGCCCCGTGACATCGGGGAGGGACGGGAGCCGCCTCGGGCAGAGTGACGCTGTCGGGATCCCGCTGCAGGGCGCGTGCCGTGGCTTCGGGGCAGCCCAGCGCCTGCCGCGGCTGAAGACGCTGCTGGGAGCCGATTCAGACGCCGCAAGAGGCTCGAGCCAGCAGGGCTGGGGTACCTGTACAGCACAGGTCGTCCTCACGAGCTTTGACTTGCTTGTGTGGCTCCACCTGAAGTCTCTCACCTCCTCCTGCCTTCCTAAGCCCCTACTGCAGATGTGGCTTTCCAGCGGTTAGGGATGCTGCGGGAGCTGGACCTGCACACCCACAGCACCACGATCAGGTTTTTCCCTCTTGGAAGGCGTAGGAGTTGAGGTTTCTCTCCATGCTGGCGGGCAAAGGAGGATGCCACACCTCTGGGAGCTTCTGGGGGCTGGGTGGAGCGGGAAAGTGGAGAAGCAGGACGTGGGCTTTGGGGAGCTGCGTTTCATGGGTTTGCCTTGAATCCAGGGCACTTTGGGATTTCCAGGGGCCCTGGGGAACGAGAGTAGCAATAAATCTGGGTCATAAATAGCAGCCCCTTGCCCTTCTAGTGATTTCTGACACGCTGTGCTTTTTTGACAGCAAATGCAGCAACAGGCTGTAATCCACAGGGGCTTTTCTTGGCTCTCCAGCTGAGAAAGTGCTCGCTCCAAGTGGGCTTGGCTGCAAGGAGCTTCCAGCTCGGGCGTGAAGGTCAGAGGAGAAAGGAAGCAAAAGCACAGATAATATGTTGTGGGGCTCTCATTGCCAGGCTGGGAGATTTTGTTGTCCTCAAAATTGAGCTCTGGGAAGCTTGAGGGGTGATGCTGTGGCTGCTCCTGCGGGACCTTCCAGTGCCGCAGCTCCAGGAGAGCTGCACAGCTGCCTCAGGAGAAGCACCTAAGGGAAATGCAGACGGGGAACATCCTGTAAATGCCGCACGGGTCTAACTGCTGGGGCTGGAAATTCATCCTTGGGTGACTGGTGTGGGCTGGGGGGGGCCTTGCGATAGGAAAAAAGAGAGAGAGAGAGAGATGGATAGATAGAGAGATAGATACCCAGTTCTCTTTGGATGTGGCTGAATGACAGAATTATCGTCGTGTAAAAGATGAGGAGTGGTAATGAGATGCAGAGAGGCCCTTATCTTTGGGATGGGATACTTTTCAGGAAGCCCCAGACAGTGTGGGACATACAGAACTGCGTCTGGCTTGGCATGTTTCTCCCTGGAAGATGCCCATTTCATCCCCTGCTAATCACCCTTCTGCTGCGTAACGTAACAAACTGACCGCTGCGTCCCTTCCGCCTCCGGTCCGACCTTCCAGGGCAAGCCCTTGGCTGTGGCTCGGCGCGTAGGTGCTGTGGGTGGTTGCAGTTGCTGTTTCCTTATAGGATGAGATTTTTATTTCACTTTATTTCTTTGTCAGCCTTCCTCCAGTTTTGCCAGCTCTTCTCTCTATTAGGTAGAAGATTGCTAGATGTAGAAGGAAAACACCACATTCAAAATGCCTTTTTAATGCCTAATTTAGGAAAATAAAGAGAATTGTTTGATAGAACCACTCTGCCTCTGAGTAACACACATCACTAGGGGTGTGAAGAGAGAGACTGCCTGGTTCTCTGCGTGGGGATGGGTTGTCTTTGCATTCTCAAGTCCGCAGATGCTCATGCATGAACTGAGCTGGACTCTTTGCCTTCTTTAGCGACTGGAAGCGATCCAGCCTGCCAGTTCCTGCAAGCTCATCCTGTGGTTTAGTGGATAATACTGATCCTTGTTCAACTCCCACGCTTTTGTGCCTTACAAGTGGGTAGGGAAGACTTTGCAGACCTTGTACTGTGCAAAGATCCCGGCTCGTCGCTGTGGAAGGCAGCATGAATATTCATTGTGCCGTGGAGTGCTTGCTCCATAGTTTTAATAAAATGTTTATTATTACACAGAAATGACCATGAAAATCATGGCAGGTTGTAGCTGGTCAGCATGTGTAAATGATGGAGGGTGGTGGCAATAACTGAGGAGGAAGGATTGTGTCTTTGAACTCAGTGAAGTGTCTTCACAAATGCACTTAAAGGAGTTGGGCTTCTGCTGACGTCGTCTCCTTCTCTGCCAAGATGAGTGTGTGATGTCCATGTTCTTGTGCAGTTGTGAAGGTGACTGTAGTCAATGCATGGTTGACTGAGCTCAGAGACCAGGAGCTACACAAACCTGCATTTTCTCAAGCAATCAGCAAAGCTGCTGAGCGATGCAAATCAAAGTGACGGCCAAGTCAAGACCGATCGGCTGGAGATGAGCCTGCAGGGTTTATTCTGGGACTGCACCAATGTGACTAAAAGCAAATCCAAGCGTCCCAAACCTAATGTTGTCCTCAGCAGACCGAGGACGATCTGATGCTCTTGCTGGTATGTTCATATCACAGCTAATGAGCAACTCGACGTGGTTGGTGAGACTGTGCCTCGTCCACAGAGCAGAGCTGGGACAGTCCCTCTCCGAGGGGTGCAGAGGGGATGTGGTGTGCAGGAGGGTCTCTGTGAGCAAGAGGTGACTTTGGCTTTTGGTGCTAGGATGTCCCCCAGCCTCTCTGCCCTGAGAGGCAGCGGGGTGCAGATGTGTCCCCTGGATAGGGTGGAGAAATGGATCTTCACGTCCAAGAGTGTGTTTCAGACGGGCCTCATCAAAGCTGTGAAACACTGACGTGAGGGTGCCGTAGCTCTGCAACACTGCTGGCCTCCATCTGCCTATTAAACTGTGATGATGGTGTTTAATGGGAGGTTTCACCGAAGAGCAGGACAGCACAGAACAGGGGGGAATTTGCGAGCGAGCCCTATAATTCTGCCTGCCCTCCCGCCTCACCTAAATCCACGGATATATAGAAGATAGATGAGGTGAGCAGATTTTAGTATGAATGTGGCTGGCAGCAGACACAGATCATGGACTAAACATGTGCGTTGCAAGAAAGGAGCTTTCTTGAGGCAGACAGAGGAGCCTGCTGTTGCCGTGCAGCCCTATTCATCTCCAGCTCTGATGCTAACATCATTATCAACGTGTTTACACGAAGCTTGGCTGCAAATAGCTCATCGTCCTCAAGTTTTTTCAAGCAAGTCTGTAGCTTTACTAAATAGTCCTTTTATTGTGCTGCCAAGGGGCTCTCCCAGAGGCCAGTAAAGGAGGTGGCCTGTTTGGCCACAGTGATATCTGGACCGGAGGTTCAGTTCTCGTGTGTCTTAAATCTGTCTGCAGACTGGCAAGTGACCAAGTGGGCACCTCTTTCTCCAAGTAATCGACTGCTTATGTGCAAATCAGCCTCTTATAGCTGCTTCCACGATGCCTGGCTCACCAGAGCTGCATGACAGCATGCCTCTGCCACCGCGCACGCAAACCTCGCTGGGTGCCCGGGCCGCGCAGGGGATGGTGAGGACGGGGACAGCCCAGCCCTGCTTCTGCATCGCGTCCCCATCCTCGGCTCCGAGCGAGGACCCAGAGCTGCTCTGGGTTGTTAGCGCTTCTCTGCAGTGTATGAAATGCAGCTCTCCATCCTCCAGCTGGCACGCAACGCTCTCCTGAGTTACAAGTGAGCGTTGTGGAGAAGACTTGTTTGGAAACCACCTACAGGAGTGGAGCCGGAGCTGCAGATGAGATGTCCCTGGCAGGGGATGTGCAGACCTGCGGCCGGAGGGCTGGAGCCGCCGGCAACGGCGCGCATCTGCGGAGGGACTAAGGGTCCTTCTTGTGGGAGGAGGGTGTTGCCGACGTGTCAAGGCTCGTGTTTGTGCAGAGGAGCGCTCCCCGGGGACCTGGGCACTAGATCGAGGCAGCAGGGCAGTTTTATTTGACTCTCAGGAATGTCGTCTGGTCGTTAAACAAACGCAATTGGGGGTACTGTGGTGCAGGGGGATTTTTCTGGAGGCTGGGGGGAGAAAGAAGGTATGTAAAGACAGAACTCAGGTCTGGCAGTTTATTGCGTTAACATAAACACGGCTGTGTTGGTCTGCCCCACGACTACTTGTCTGGGAACATCTCTGGAGCTCACAGGCACTGCCCGTCCCTGCTGAACAAGAAAGGCTGATGCTTAATGCACGCAGCACTTTCCTCCTGTCGTTCCTTTATAAGGAAAAACATTTCAGATTTTGCTTCTACCTTATTTTAACTTCTCCTTAAAAAGGGCGGTTTAATTCTGTTGGTGGAACATCTAGTCCAACACTCCCTGACCTGGTGTGGCTATTACAGGCACTAGCACTGCAGATAAAGATGAAGCGTTAACAGAAGTCAGCACGGTGAGGCTGAGCTCGCCGGAGAGCCTGCGAGGTGGGGTGCTGAGCAGGGAGAGCCTGCGAGGTGGGGTGCTGAGCAGAGACAGCCTGCCTGGAGACGGCAGAAGCAATAACAGCAAGTGAGCACCCTGTGAACGCGTGGTGCCGGGGCTTGGTGCGATGGCAGTGGCCACATCTCATCAGACGGGGAACTTAGCCTGTTCCCCTTTCCCTGCTGGGCTTGGCCGCAGGGTTATGGGTGCAAACAGAGCACAGTGGAGATAACCCAGCCCCGTCTGTCACTGTGAGGGAGCAGACCCAGCTCTGCTCGTGCAGGACATTTGGACTCTGCAGTCCTTGTTTAAAGCCAAAAGCCGCAGAGCTAACTGCCTGGCAGCCTGCAGCAAGACGCTTTGTACAACCACCCAGGGAAGGGCTGCGTCCCACGGCTGGCGGCAAGGCAGATGCTGCTGAAGTGTCTCCGAGTTTCACCCTATTCCGGGACCCCCAAACTCAGCCCATCTTCAGGGTTTTACTGTCCATGCTTGTCGGGGGGGGGATTGCCAGTGGGGAGCTTCTCTCCCCCTCGTACTGCTTTCTGAAAATCTCCTCCTCTCCCGCCTGGCTCGGTGCCGTCTCTCTCCGAGGCTGGTGCTCTGCCCGCGTCGCGCTCGCGGGCCCCTTTCCCATTTAGGGCAAATTCTGGATGGCCCCTGCTTTTGGCCCACTTGCAGCACATCTCCCAGATGACGGTTTGGGTTTTTTTTTTCTGGATCCTCTTTTGTTTCTGGAGGCTGAAATCCCCAGCAGCCCCCAGCCGCGTGCGCTGGCTGCGGCTCGTGCTGAGAGATGGCCGGGGAAAACCGCACTGGGGCAGGCGGGGAGGGGGGGAAGCCCAAGTGTTGTCCTGCCCTGGATGAGGCTTGGTGTTGACAGTCTCTTCTAGAAGATAGGGTGAGCCTGAGGGTGGTGGTGACAGCGTCAGGTCCCTCCTGCAGTAATGATTTAATCTCAGCAGAAACAAGTGCCCTGCAGCGGGGAGCCCGCAGGCACGGGGCTGGGCACGGGCGAGAGCTGGGGCAGGCAGAAGTGGCTGAGCACGTTGAGAGGGAGAGACGAAGGAAATTCCCCTAAAAGCTGGCATGTTGACTCAGTGTTATGAGGTTTTTTAATCCAGATTTTTAAATCAACTTGTGCAACTTCTGCATCTGTAGGAGAGGCTGAGTCTGTGTTAGCAGCACTGGGTATCTGAGAGATGTGAGGGGGGGAGCAAAGGCTGGCGTGCTGGGGGCTGCTGGGCGGCCCGGTTAGAGGGGGCTTTGCGGTCCCCTTGGCCCTGCCCTGTTTTCCCACGGGAGAGGCGACTGGAGTCGGAGCGCCCGGGCTGCCTCCTGTGTTCGGGGTGGATCCCCTGAACATGCAGCTTGGGGCTGCTGCTGCAGCGCTGCCCCGCTCCACCCTGGAGCCAGCTGATTAGGCTGGGATCTGGTTAGTGGGGGATTACCTTGCTTGTGTCTTTTGTGTAAGCCTGAAAGAGCTGTAGTAAACTTTTCGGGAGGTCAATTTAATGAGATGTAAAACCCAAGGCAGACCCTGCCCTCGCTGAAGGCAGCTGGTCCCTCCTCTGCTCCAGGCTGGCCCATCTCTTTCCCATTTCCATTCCCTGAGCCCAGGAGTTTGTTAATGGCACCGATTTTGCCTAATTTTATGTATGTTGGACCTGCCAAGACCTCTCGGACAGTGGCGGTGCAGGCGGTGGAGCGGAGGACATGGTCCCCTGGCCAGACCATCACAGGGTGATGCCAGAGGCACCCAAATTCCCATCCACATGGAGACAGAAGGGCACAGCCCATGGATTTTGGCAGAAATGCCCATGTGCTTGTTCACCCTTCCCATCCCTGCGTGGTGGAGCTGGAGCAAAGGGGAAGCCCCCGGCGGTGCTCGGTGCTGCACGGATGCCAACCGCCGCCACCTTGGCATCGCCGCTAGCGGTTTCTCTGGCATTTACCAAAGTCTTTAAAAGGAAAGGAAAATTGTGTTCGTTCTTCCTCTCCTTCCTTTCTGCCTGCCCTTGCGTTCCTCTCCCGCCGTGCGGTGAGCTCCCACGCCGGGTCCATGCTGCCCAGAGGAAGCCGAGTGGGTGTGGGGCTGCGGCTCCATCTGGGAATTGTTCTTATCAAACTGGTTTATGTCAAAAAGGAATAATAATAATGATGATGATAATAATAATGATAATAGTAATAATAATAATAATATTAAACCCGTTGATGGTAAGCAGGGAGATCAGCAGGTACAGCTGCTCCCCAGGCCCGACCCGCAGCTTGCGGTGCTTTCTGAGCCTTTACAGGGAGCTTCAGGGTCCTTGCGCTGCGGCAGATTTTGTTGCATGCCTGAAATATCTCAGAGGAGCAGGGAGAAACGATCGGGGGCTGGCGCAGGGAGCGCGAGCTGCTGGAAACGGCTCTCTGAGAAGCAGAGGAGAAGTATAAGAAAAGCAAGTTTCCTGCCATGAGCTGGTATATTTATGACTGGAAAGTTTTGGGTTGAAAAGGTCGTGAGCAGGCGGCTGAGAGAGCGGCAGAGGCAGCGGCTGTAAAAGCCGCTTTCCCGGCTCACGCCCCATTCTGCAACTGGGCCGGGAGGGTCCCGTGGGGGCACGGCAGCCCTGTGTGACGGGAGAGGGATGGTGAGCACTGGAGGGATGAAGGACGGTGCCTGAGGCAGCCGGGGTGCGCGTGGGGGTGTGGGATGTAGTGGGATCCGCACCCGCGGGGCGGCCGGCGGGGTGGGCTCAGCGTGGGGAGCCCACGCGGTACCTGCCTCCTCCCCTCGTCGTGCGGGGATGGAGTTTCCAGCCCTGCCTCAGACACGGCGTGAAAGCAAGACATGCACATCTGGAAGTAGAGTGCATGTGCGTAGCACTGCCGGTTTATTTATTCCTGCAAATTCTCCCTAATTAGAGACTGCTGGGAAGTTTGCAGTAATGGCAGTGGCCTCTTTCCAAGGGGTTCAGTGTTCTGGCTGACCCTCGCATCCCCTCTTCCCCCCCTGCACCTACCATCGCATGCAAGCGGTGGAAATGGGGGGAGAGGTCTTCCCTACCTCCAGGTCCAGGCACTGCAGTTTCTTCTGGAGTCAGATGCACCCTCAGCCGCCCGGGAAGGCTTTGCAATGGAAACGTGCTGTGCCGTGTGTGTGTTAAACTCGTTAGAGGATGAGCAAGGCTTCTGAAGCCTCTTGTTTCTATTAAAACATCTGTGCTGTCACGCAACGCTGGGTTTTGGTCTTGATATTAAAATTTAGTTATTAATAATTAATATTTTTTAAATAATTAAAGCGATTAAGTCAGTTTGCTGCTTGGATCCCAAACTGCACCCCCTGATTTCTTAGGAAGCTCTGACTTGAAACTAAACGAGACGAAAAAGGGCATGAGACCGAGTTTGTTTTAACTGTGCGAGGCTCAGGCAGATGCAGTTTCTGATCCTCTTTCCATTTCCTTCCCCTGCAAGCGTCCCCCGCCGTTTCATCAACACCAGGGAGTTGTGCTTCCCGTCCCTTCCCAGGCTGGCAGCCCGCTCCGCCGGTGCGGTGGGGACCTCCCCGGCCCCCTCTCCTCCCGGGAGCCCCCGGGCAGCTGGCTGTGCGCTCGGCTGGGGCTGGGGTGATGCGCTTGGGACGGCGTTTCCCTTTCCAGGCCCTCGGCACGCACAATAGCCGGAATCACTGGCTCGGCGTGAAACGCTTCAAGCTGGGCTCTGGCACCGGCATGGGGTCGGTGGGGCCCGCAGTGAGCTCATCCCGTGCACACAGATCACCGGGTAAACGGACAAATTGCGTGTTGGAGCTGGCGAGGCTCGGGGTGCACAGGAGGGTGTTCGTGGGGGGCACAGCTGTGCCCTCCCCGCCCAGCCGTGCCGCTGGATCCCAGCACGGTGAGTGCTGACCCACGGCATCCTTCCTGCTGCCAGGCAGTGGGACCGGGTGCCTGGTTTAGTCCCACCTTAGCACTGGTGTAAACGGGGGCGGGGAGTGTTGGGGACCACCAGGAGTTTGCAGACGTGGGGCACAGGAAAGACCCAGCTCTGTTTTCAGATTAGCAGGGTGAGAGGATGGATGTTGGTCCTCTGCTTGCCCTACTTGGTGTAACCACATGCGATGCCTTCCCTTGTCCTGCTCAAGTAAAAGCCGGTACCTACTCTGCAGCCTGACTTAATGGAGTTAAACCTAAGAGGAAGTTAAGCCTTGATCTTCTCTACAGCTGTCTCCCTGCTGGAGGTGAGGGAGAAGCGGCTGCAGGGACCTTGTGTCTGTGGCTGCTCCTCCACCCGCCCGGCTCGACTGGGGCCCCTCCGCTCCAGGGTCGTCCCAGAACTCCAAGTTTGCTGCGTCCCCCGTGTGTGCAGTGAATAGCGGAGAAGCTGTAGGCTTGGGGACCGTCTCCTTCCCCGTGTCGCGTTTGCATTTCCCACGAGCAGCCGTTGCCCCACCTTGAAACCTGTTTGGCTTTCTGCCCCCCTTGAGATTTCGCAGCAATCCCTTTATATATCATCACTAGCTGTTGAAATCTTCTTCTCTTTTCCAGTGACCTTTTTATACCACAGCCAAGTTGGGGTTGGGGTTGGGGGTTTTTTGTTCCTTCGGCAGCAGTGCTCTTTGCCCACAGCAGCTCTCCCCTGCGGTGCATCCGCGTGCGATGCTTCTGGCAGTTCCGTCCCCTCTCCGCCTTCATTTCTGCTCACTTTTACTGATGCTGGGTAGCCAGGATGACTCAGGATGGAGCACTAGTGATTTCTGCTTTGCTGCTGAAAGTATCTAATTTACTATGTTTTCGGAGGGCGCTCGCTTTAACTGCATGGCATCAGTGGCTCGTGGTCACACGAGGAACGGTGCAGCAAGGTCCTTCGTGCTGATACGTTTTTCATGAGCGAAGACTTTATTAAAAGCCTTTTAGGTACTGACCTTCCGTCATTCTGCCAGATTTCATCCTATTTCTGTTACCCTGTCTTCAAAGTTATCCGAGCCTTTCTGTGCGGTTCCCTGGCTCTGTGTTGGTAACGGGGGCTGCGCAGCTGTGGCACTAAGGGATGATATCCGGCCACGTTTCCTTTATCAAGAAAATCAGTTAATTATCCAGAAACCTCAAATCAGCAAACCTATTCTGCAATTTTTAAACTTTTCCCAGGATCTTAGTTTCCTTGCAGAGGAAGGGAAGTGTGACTAGCACTGAAGCGCGGCCGTCCTCGCTGTATTTCCTACTCCTTTGGAAGCAGGAAGCGCCTGAAGCCTTGGGAAAGAGCCTTTTTTCGTGACAATTCCTGCGTAATCAGCAGGGCTGGATTCATGCCGTCATCTACATGAAAGCATGGGCGGAGGTGGGGGGAACTGCGTCTCCGGTTTTCCTTCCAGAGCCCCCCCGTCCCCAGCCAGTAGCACCGGCCCTTCCCGGGGAGCTGGGGGCCGGGTTCAGCGCTGCCCAGGGCTGCAGCCAGGTCTGCTCCTGTCACTTGCCAGCTCCCCATTTCTGGGTGGTGGATGTAACATGCCTCAGTTTCCCCACCTGCCATATGGAGATCATTGCACCGCTTCCTGGTGGATTTGGAAGCAGAAGTGTTTTTTGGGCAGAAGCACAAGAGCTCCGAAGGTGCAGGGAGCAGAGGGGCGGAAGGGAAGGTGATTGCCACAGCCTTTTTTTTGGCTTAGAAAGAAGAAATGTGACTCACCATTCCTTCAACCTTCAAAACCTGCCTTGCCTGGGTCATTATACATCTGTTTCTACCTGTTACCCCGCACTGGTGCTGCCCGGCTGACAACAGCTGCATGGATGGTGCAGCCAGCGCTGCCCTGTGCTTCGGCTGGAAGCGATGCCGTGGGGATGCCGGACCGCCATGGATCTCGGGGGCTGCTGTCGCATGGTGCAAGAGCCTCCACCCACACACTACACCTACCTGGAAAGGCTGGGAAGGATGTTTCATCTGTGATCAGCAGCAAGAAAAGATATTTGGACTCTCAATAGGAACATTAGGTGGTTAATAATAATATTTAGCTGCTCCTACACAGTACCTTTGTTCAGTAAGTCTCAAAGCATTTTATAGAAGAGGTCAGAGTCAATAAAGAGTTTTGTTTTCTAATTAAAATGGGATAAAAGGGAAGATGCTGTGGATGAATTACCTGCTTTTGTGTACGAGATAATTTAAGATTTAGGTAGCCACAATGACTCATGCCACCTAGTCTAACCAAGCCTGACGCTCATGACTTCAGCAGATTGCGAGACCGATAAGAGCTGTGCGGGTTCAGAAAAACCTTGACTTGTGGGAGGAAGAAAATCTGCCTGAAAAACTGCATTCTTAGCAGCTTGCAAGGAAACCGTATGGTGCTGTTTAAGATGTGTGTGGATAGGAAAGTCCCTTTTCTGCCTTAGCCTGTCTTGATAAGGGATCTTCTAACACTGATACCTACCATCTCCTTTGGGGGGGTGTTTCTCTTATGTTTTTTTCTCCCTGAAGTGACTTTCTAGGTCTGCTCTGCATCATGGTCCCCCCACGCCTATGTCAGGGCAGAGGCAGCGACCAGCACTGGCTGCTTCTGGAGGAGGTTGTGCTGTGAGCTGGAGAAGCCCTCGCGGTACAACACTGCCTGGAGGGCAGGAGAGCCCGGGGTAAGTTACCCAGGGGATGAGAGTCAAGGTTTCTTGCATCTGCCAGCTATCATGGCATCAAGCTAGTTTTAGCTCGGTGTCTATAGCTAAGTGATCAGCAGACTTTACAGACTGCCTTTTCGGGGGCAGGAAATCATTTGTAGGCCAACAAAACAGCTTTGCGGGAAGTTTATTGCTCATCTGAAGAGCAGAGTGATGGTGAAGGAAAAAGGGCTGGGCAATCAGTGTCCTCGGTGGCCTGGGTGAGTAAGGAAACAAGAAATATTTCCATTGTAATGTAATACAGCAAGGAAAGTCATTTACTCAAAACCCTCCTGCAGCCAGGGGTTTGCAGAACAGGGATTGTGTCTTGGACAGCAGTTGCTGTGTAAAGTATCCTGAAGGTCTCAGCTGACCACAAGCTCAGGGTGAGTCCTCTGATACACTAAAACCAGTTAGTGAGACCCTTCGTTGTGTAAGGAAGGACAGCAGCAAGCAACAGCAGTGATCTGCTCTCGTTCTTTTGAAAAGTGAGTTCTCTCTCTTTATTAAAATAAAAATAAAAATTCAGTGATGACAAGCACTTGTGAAATGTTGGGAGAAAGGAGCAGGAAAGCCAGATAAGTGACTAAGGGACCAAAGAAAATACCTGACACCAAAGGACAGAAGGAACAGAACCTGATTAGTTTATCAAAGGGAATGTAGGTGACGTGATCAGTGTGGGAGATCTTTCATCAGGAGACGGCTCAGGGTCCTTAATCTCCTTGATCTGCCAGACAAGGGCAAAGCAGGGCCTGTGCCGAAACTGCATTTGAATGAGCAGGAGGACACACGCTCGTGCTATGCTGACGGGGAGCCCCAGAAACAAGTTCCAAGGAAGGTGGAGGATTCTCCATCCCTCGGGGATGGGTACTCAGCTTCCCAGGGTTGCCTGCCTTTCCAGAAGCAGCGTTCCGCTAAACACAAACTTTTGGGTTCAGGATGCAGGTAGAAAACCAGATGAAATGTTGTTTTTGTTATGTGCAGTCTGGACAAGTGAATGATGTTTTTGGTTTTACGCTCCTGTAAAGCCATGCCTCTGACCATGGCTAGATCAGATAAAGGTGCAAGAAAGGCTCCAGGAGAGAGAAGGATGGGCTTATCTCCCTGGAGGAAAGTTTGCTCCTCCTCTACTAGTAGGCGCTTGGGTTATGTGCTGTGGGGTGAGTTGTTTACATACCTTCCTGCTTTAAATATTTACTATTAGAGCTCTGGATATTCTTGTTATTCTTTAGTTACTGTAATTTTCCATCTTTCTCTCCCCCTCTCAGTGCCTTAGGTGCACATAGGTGCAGTATTAACCAGCTGGTTTTAATGAAAATGAACTCCTACTTATAGTCCGGATATTTTATTTCACACTTCTTGGGGCTTTCCTCTAGGCTTGTTGATTTGCTAAACCTTTATTAGATCCAGGATGATAACATCATCCTTGTTTAGGAAATCCAGAGTGACCCAGGGCACTGGGACTAAACCAAACTGCCTCAAACTCTTCTGCTGAAGAGCTTTGAGCTTCTTCACCAGCTTCATGATACTGGCGGACATCACCATGACACTTACTACTCACAACCCATCAAACAATAGGGTTATTTTCTAGTGGTTGGCTTCTTCTTGCCTCTGGTTGACCTCAAAACCAGAGTCCCCATCAGTGCCACACGGATCCCTGTGTGACCTATTTCGGAGAGTGCCACCAAACTCCAAGCAGTGGGTCCGACACTGAGTCTTACAGGAGGAGACTCTGAACGTCAAAAAATGTGCTTGGTCCTTCCTCAGATTGACCCTATCACTTTTTTTAAATTTTTTTTTACAGAATTTATTTTTAATTGCTTAGTTCATTTTTTTGGGCCCTTTAAACCCATTCTACAACCTTGCAATGAGAATGTACCGGGGAGTTACGATGCGTAACAGCCTTTGTAAAAGGCTAATCTAGGTTCTCCTCCTCCAGCCAGGGAGCCATCGACACTTTTTAGCAAAGTACCTTTTTTCTCGCTCAGTAACTAAGGTTAATAATTGACAGCTACATTTTTACCTGCTTGAAATGGATTGCGGATGTGACCTGCATATGAGCACTTGAGAAGAGAAAAAATAAAGCCACTTTCTTTCAAAAATCAATGCCACGGGTGTGGGTCAGCCAGCACGTGATGCTGTGCGAGATGGCAGTCACCACCGCTCCCTGCAGAGCCCGTGTGGGGGTGTGGGGACGGCAGGGACCCGAGACCCGGGCACCGAGCCTGGTGGCACGAGAGCCGCAGGACCGTGTTCGTTCCTGTTCGCCTCTAAAGGAATTGGGAATGGGTGACGGCGTTCAGGCGGCGGGGCTGACCTGCGCCGGTGGCTTTGTGGATGGCGTATCGCACGGGGAGGCATTCACGTTTCCAGACTGCGACTGCACAGAGATGCAAAGCCTGTTCCCCTCTGCACTGTTGCGGTGTGTTGGTTTCCAACAGCGCTAGGAGTGCAAGAAATCGAAAGAGCTGAGCGCTGCTGTCTGTGAAAGAGGAGGAAAACCACTGTATCTACCTTAAAATACCATACTTTTATTTTAAAGGTGACTCTCAAGACTGTTTAAGCAGTTCTCGAGCTTTTCCTCGAATTAAAACCTCCAGCTATTAACAGTGTGGAAAACCTGGCACTTCTTGAGCCTGGGAAATTGGTGCTGTTGGTTTCATTTTCTGGTTCACATACGTTCTTGGGGAGTCTGTGGTGTTTGCAGACTTTGGAAGTGTAAAATTAAAAGTGTGACATAAGTGATGAAGCATGTACTTTCTGCTGTAGCAGACGGTAACAGTACTACTGTTTTGCATAATTGTTCTTTATGGTTCACCCAAAGTGGACTAAAACCCCAGCCCATTAATTCCTCTTTTCCTGTTGATGTGCCTGGACGCGTTTCAGTGGGTCTCATCACTTTTAAACGATGCTACTAAAACACAGGGCGGGGAGGATAAAACGCGGGTCAAGAGGGCAGGATCTGAATCAACACGGGAAGGGAGAAACATCAGATAACGCGCGGAGAGGTGCACAAACCAAGAGGGTGCGGGAGGTGGGGAGAAGGCAGTGGTGCCGGGGCACGGGCTGGCGTCCATGCCCGGCGCTGGCGCTTGCCTCGCCGGCTCTGGCCGGAGCGGAGCAAGCTGCGGGCACGCGAGGCCCAGCGCTGGCGTGCCCAGCTGCGCGCTCGGCTCTGGGGCAGGTTCCGCAGCCCCTTCGGTGGTGGTTTCCAGAGCTGGCTGCAGAAGGGGCTGGGGTTTGGTAGCGGTGGGTCAGCACCGCTAGCTAGTGCTCTGCTTCGGCCTTTGAGGAACCACCCGAACTGAGGAGGGTGGCCAGGCTGCTCCTTTCCCAACACGGGCAAACCGAGACGCAGACGGGTTATGGGTGCGCGAGCACACCGGCGGTGTCACCCACCCGGTTAGGACGGTGCCGCCCCCCTCGCGGGGCACCCCTGGGTCGTTACCCTCGGCCGCCGCCTCCTGCCACGGGCCGGGGGCCGAGCAGGCGCGGGCGGGGGGCGTCAGGTCCGCCCGTGCCTTCCGCCGGGCCCGGCCCCGGGGCGTGCGGAAGGAGCTGGAGCCTCCGCAAAGCCGCTGCTTGCCCCGCGGCGGGCGGTGCCCGGCTCCCGCGTGGGCTCTGCGGATGCCCCTTCCACCCGCCCGGGGCTGGGGTCCCCGCCCGCCGCTCCGCCGGCGTCGCGAGTGGGGGTGGGGGGGGCGGCGTGACGGGCGTGGGGAGCAGCCAGTGCGCGGCGAGGGGGCCGGGCCGGGCCGGGCCGGGCTGGGCTGGGCCGGGCCGGGCGGCATGGCAGGCTGCCCGCCGGGGCGGGGGGCGGCCGCAGCCGCTCGCCCTCCGCCATTCATTCGGCCGCAGGCGGCGGCGGCTGCGCGCACCCGCCCGCCCGCGCCCCGCACAGCCGGGGGGCAGCGCCCCGCGCCCCGCCATGGCCGACCCGGCCGTCAACGCCCACCTGGAGGGCATCATCTCCGACTTCGAAGGTGGGTGACCCCAGGGGTGGCTGGGGGGGAGGAGGTGGTGCTGGTGCTGCTGCTTTTTGGGCTCAACCAGGGAAAAAGTGGGAGGGGGTGCCGCCGGGCCGGGCCGGGCGGTGCGGAGCCGCCTGCGCCCCTCGCAAGCACCGCGCCGGCGGAGCGGGGCTGAGCCCCCTCCCGCCCCGGGGCCCGGCTGCCCCCGCCGCTCCCCGCTGCCGCCGCGGCGGTGCCCGAGGGGGCCCTGGCCGTTGCCGGGCCCCGCCGCGGGTGGGGAGGGCTGGAAGGAGCGGGCGGTGCCCGGGGGCGGCCGGCCCGCACCCCCCGCGGCCGCCGGGGCCGGTGTCCGTCGGGGCCGCCGCGGGCTGCGGCGGCTTTTGTTCGGAGCAGCGTTGCGCCCGGGTGTTCTCTGCTGAGGCAGGACCTTACGGGATGTTTTTGTTTTCCTGCCTTTCCTGAGTTGGTTCGTTTAGGTTTTTAGCTGCAAACAAACGCCTGACACGAATGAAAGTCTGTGAAACCCCAGGCACCGGCCCTTATGTCGACTCCCAGATTTTGGATGCAAACACAGCCCTTAGAGTTAGCTGGGAGGTGGTTAATGAACCCGAGTTTCAAATATGTCCATAGCAGGAGCTGCCCGCCCTCGAAAGCTTTGCAGTCGTCCTGTGGCAGAGCTCCAGCCGCCCGATAGTGTTGCTCTCCGATGGAGTATCTCCTTCCAGTCCCCTTGGCGTGCGGACGGGGATGCCTTCTCCCCGGGTGGCTGCAGCTCTTGCCCCGCGTGATGGCTTTTTCAGGCAAGAACGTAAGCTAGTGGAGAAGCGTGCCGCTGCCAGATGGGTGCGGGAGGTAAAGACGGGCAGAAGAGGGGTGAGGGGTCTGAAGCGGGCGTTGAGAGATCGGCTCGGGAGAGCTCATCTTCCTAAGCGGAGTTTTGGAGAAGCAGCTCTGTCCCTACGCACGCTCACGTCCTGGCAGCGACCCAAACTGAGCTTTGTGCAGCGGTTTCTAGAAGAAAAACAAACAAACAAACAAAAAAACAACCCCAACAAAAAACCCCAAGAAATAGTGGAGATCTGGGGGCCGCGGCGAAAGCTTATCCAGGGGCTGCGCGCGTAGCTATAGGCTGAGACGACTTCGCCGCCTCCCGCTGAATCCAGCCTTGCCTTCGGGAAGGAGCGTGGTGGTGTTTTTCCTGCTGGGTAGCTGAGGAAGCTGAGAGCACAAGGGTTCCTCTTCCAGGTCAGGCAGGAAACGGGTGGCAGAGCTGGGGTCTCTGCAGCCCTCGTCGTAAGGTTTAGCCCCGTTCACGTCCTCTTTTTCCCAGCCTCTGGCCTTTCTTCAGCTCAAGTTGGGAGTGGAGGATTTAGAAAGAGGCTGGGGGAAGTCATGTCCCTTAGGAAGATTGGGACTGACAAGTGTTGGAACACAGAACAACCCGAATACACCATCACTCTGGCACTTGGGGTTCAACAGCGCCTTTGTAACTGTCCTTCGGGGACTCGTGAGCTTCCCCACCGCAGGGCTCCTGAGCGCTGATGTAATTACAGCCTTTCCCCTCGCCTGCCCCAACTGCATTTAAATCCCTGAAGAATGAGTAATTCCCTACTTGGATATGATAAAGGCTCTGCTGTGAGCCCCAGGGCTGCTTGCTGGGGCTGCGTGTGCTCCTCGGTGGCACCGAGCCGCTCTGCAGTACAATTTTTTTTTTTTTTTTTTTTTTTTTCAGTCCATGGAGTGCTTTATAGTTCTTGCCTGTGCAGAGGGAGAGGCTGGGGAAAGCTCAGTGCATCTGCAGCCAAAAGGTCTGGCCTTGCCCTTGAGCAGGGATCCGGGCTACTGTTTCACAATTTAATTAGTTTTCTGGGTTGCATAGCAGCTTCCCAAGAACAAGGCAATTAATTTCTAGCCTGTAGGGCAGGAGATGCAGTGTTCGTGTCTGCTGGGTGGGTATCTCGGCCCCAGGCAGCCCATGGCCAAGCAGGAAAGATCAGCCAAAAATACCATGGAGCAGAAACACCAGATCACCCAGAGCCCTCTTTGTTCTCGCCGGTCACACGCTGCCAGCCCTCCCGAATCACCCTGGTTGTTCCTGCCTGCTTTCCTCCGAGCATCCCTCCCCGGCGTAGTTCGGACAGGTTTCTTGTACCTGCTGGCTTGCAGAAGGCAGGGAGCTGCGGGCTCGGCTGTGGGCTGCCGCTGTGGGAGCTGCCAGCCTCCCTGAGCCCGAGGAGGATGCAGGGGCCCTTTGGGAGGGGGAAGGAGTATGAGATACTCAGTTCCAGTTTAGTTTCCAAAGCGAAGCAACACGTCAGAGGGAAACAGCGCAGCAGAGCGTGTTCTTCCTTGTGCCCGATGGTGCGATGGGGATGGTCGCATCCAGGCGGCAGTACGTGTGTCCGCCCGCACCGAGCCAGCAGGTCCTGCGGGGAGGGCACTAATCCCGCTTATTTGACTGGCAAGAGCTTCCTCATCTCTAATGGGGGAGAGCATTATTAGGTCTGTGGTTTGCCAGGATTTACAGAGCGTAATGGTTCTGTGCTTGGGTTTATCGATTTTGGCAGGTTTTCGGAAGTGTGGCTGGTTCAGCCGCGGTTGCGGCAGCGCTTCCCAAGCTCACTTCTGCCTCGGAGGGGGCTGCGGGTCGCTCGGAGTCTCGGACACGGACCCCTGCGTGGCAGGGAAGGGAACCTGCAGCAGTAAATCAACCCGGGTGGTGGGATGCTTGTGCAGTGTGTTAACGTTGTGTAAACCCCAAACCATCCTGATCCTGTTCGAGTTGGGTGATACGGGAATGTCGGTGCCTGCGATGTTCGACTGCAGAGAGGGGAGGATGTTCCTGCTCACAGCTTTGGTGGGTTGTGATGATGCCTGAAGATAACTCCGCAGTGTGGTACTCGTCTTCCTGCTAAGGATTTAAAGCACTGTGCATTCATGATCTACTGCCTGGTGGTAAGAGAGAAGAGATCTGCTCCCGGTGGGCCGTGGCTGCTGCCGAGCAGAGTCCCAGGGGTGGCCGAGCATTTTTGCTGGCAGTCGCTGATGGTGAGTTGGCAGCAGCGATGCTGAGTGCTCTTTGCCTTTGCCAATGCCGTCAGTCAACACCAGATTCATTTCCTCGTAATGTCGAAACACAAAATGTCATAGCGGGTGCAAGCTGCGAATGATGGTAAATGGTGAGCGGGGCTGTAAGCACGTGGAGCGGCAGGGTGCTGCCGAGGGCTTCAGTGGGAGGTCTGGAGCTAGAGCCTGGGGGAGGAATTGGGCTTGCAGCTTCACTTCTGCCTCTGGCAGAAACCATGAGGCAGCCTTTGTTGATGGTTCTGATTTCCCCATTCCCCGTGGCCCAGCTCTCTTGGGGAGCGCGTGCTCACTGGCGGGCGAGCCTTGGCAGCGCCGTGGTCTGAGCGGTCATGCACTGCGTGGAGCTGGGCACCGAGGACAGGGAGCCTCCAGCCCTGCCAGGACACATCAGTGCTCATAGGAAGGCTTCTCTGGTTATTTTATTATTTTTTTTCTTCCCCACTGTTGGACACATTCCCTACAGGCACATACTTCTTGCACCGCCCAACGCACAGTGTTTCTAGTATTTCAGCCAAAGACTTTGTCTCAATGAGGTACTGAGTTGTGCTAAGTTACATTGTGGTTTTAAGGGTCGTTAAAGACAAAAAAACCAGCAGCCAGGTTGTTTTCAGGAGGGGGCCTTATGAGAAATAGGCTATTCCACATGCATCAAACTCATGGGCTCGTCCTTAAAATTTACTTCAGCAAATGCCCGGGATGTCTCTGGGACACGTGGCCACGCTGCGTCCCCCGGGCCGCTCGGGGCTGGCATGCCTTGCTGCCGTGGGGAGCAGCTGCTCCCCGCCTGCTGCGGCTGCTGGGACTCAGCCCTGCTGCTAATATTAGCAGGGACGTGCCAGAGGGATGGTCGCGATGTTATGTGGGCGATGTGGCTGTGTTCAATACGGTGAAAAGCGCCAGAGAGGGCATGTGCTTCGTGTTTGTGTAAGCATCTCACTTGTCTTCAGGGTCTCTCCTGTAAGCCCTGCCTAAGGGTTTGCAGGATGAGTGCTCGCTTGGGCTTACATACATGGCAGCGGGCTGGGAGACTTGGGTCTGCGACTAGCGGTGCCACGTGTGCAGAGGTTCAACGCCTGGAAAAGGAAATGCAAAAAGATCTTTCAGATTGTATCTCGAATCATCTCAACCCTAGGAGTGAAGCAAAGCTCCTTAATGTCAATTGTTGGATTTCCTGGTCTGTCCCCCAAAAAATTATACTGCATATACTAGTCGCTCCTGGTACTCCTCATCGCCAGCCCAGTGTGGGCAGAGCCAGTGCTGCTCTCCAGCTGCTTCGAGACAGCAAGTCGCCTCTGATATCCTCAAAGACAAACTTTACAGGTGCTTCAGAGTTTTCTCTCTTTTTCCACTCTTCCTATCTACGTTTCTGAATCTGAGATGAATGGATGGGAGTTTCTGCCAAATCAACGTGTGGTGGGAGAGACAGGAGCTGGGGAAAGGTGCCTATGGGCAGGCAGGAGTTGTGTCTTCCCCAGCAGAAGTTGTATGTTCTCCTGCAGAACTGGCTTTTCATGCGCAGAGTGGAAAAATCACATCTGCCTGTTACAGCAGCAAAGACCTGCCATTATGGGTTGTTTTTTTCTCTATGTATATTTAGTTCCTTGAGAATAAAAAGGTCGTGAGGGAGTGGGAAAGGGAAGAACAGGACATGGATCTCTCCATCCACGTGAGCTGGGCTCTGGGGATAGCCTCTGGCCCTGACTTGGATGTAGGATCATCCAAAGGTTGTTGTTTATAGTCATCTTATGCAATGAGGGCTGGGCTGCATGTCCTTGGGGATGGGCAACCACTGCAGCGTGGAGCATGGTGTCCTTGGCTCTGTGTCAGCATGGTACGAGTGAGCTCTTGATGTCCATTTGAGATCAGTCTTGGGCAAAGTGAGCCCAGTGTTGCGCTCATCATAAAGAAACCTTTCAAAAGTGACTGGATGGGAAGGGACAGAGAGAGGATGAGTCTTTACAGCAGGGCCAGGGCAGCTACTCTGGCTGTGCAAGAGTACTGCTGGTGCCTGGAGGTAAGTCGAGGTTTTGGAGCATGTACACCATACTGGATTTTCCAAGTACTCACCGGTCTCAGGGATCTTCGTAGCATCTTTCCCTTAGTAAGAAGCTCACCTGAAATATGATCATTCTCCAGCTTTACTCTTTGCTTATTGCCTGTTGGTGGCTTATGGCAGTGGAGTGAGTAGGAAGCACCTCTAGAACATGTTGTGTCATGCCTAATATATTTGAGTGACCATGTCTACATCTCTTGGTCAATACCTGCCAGCAAACCTGCTGCTAAGTGAGAGTCCTGGCACCTCCGGGTGTCCTGTGGCCCCACTGTCTGGGTGCTGATTTATTTCCTGTTTTGCAGCCCTTCCTTGCAGGGAGCTCCTGTTTTTCCCAGGAGCCAGGACCCAGGCAGCAGCCGCAAAAGCCTGGAGAGGGACTTGTCATAAATCCAAAGACAATAATGGAGACTTCAGAGCTCATAATCACTCCAGATATTCATGTTTCCAACTCTGATATTTGATATTTAAGGCAGTGTCTTTCTGCAGGACCATTTCCCTCTCCCAGCCTCCCTCCCTCCTCGTCCTGCAGTGAGCTCTGGCATCTTCTTGGTCTTTAGAGGTGGGACATGGAGGCCACAAGCCAAGTGACCCTAAATCCTGGTTAAGTTTGTTTGAAGCCTGCAAAATTAGTCAATGGGTCTGAGTTCAGTTCCTGATGGGGATGTGCCTGTTTGGTGGGGGTCAGGGTCCATCAGGGGATCTCTTCGTAGGACAGGGGTGGGCTGTCATGCCCTTCAGCACGGGGCTAGGGTTGTGTCTTGGCCACCTCCCACTTCATACCTGCAGGGTATCGTTTGGTCCTGGCAGCCCTCGGCTTTACTCCTGGAGTCATCAGCAGTTTGCACCCACCCGCTGTGCTGGTGCAGGAGACCCCTCCTCACGCCCTTCCCTGCTGCGCAAGTGGCGCGGGTGAGGAGTAGCCCTTGGGCGACGAAGGGGTTTATTGTTACCCTCAAGTTAGTCTGAAAAGCTGCCCCGGATTAATGAGAGCTCTTATCTCCCGATGGCTGTGACTCAGGCTTTTACCATGATTGCTTTTGTGAGGTTGCTGGAAGGAGCTCAGCACTTGGGTCTCCTGGGGACACCTTCAGAGCGGTGACCCAGGTGCAGGGTCCATCCAAGCTGGCTCTTGGCTGGTCTGCATGGCGAAAGGTGAGACATCATGGGTGCCAGGGCGGTCTGTCCCCCCGCGTCCTCCCAGCGCTGCAGCAGATGCCCTGTTGCTGGCACGCAGGTCAGGGCAGCTTGGGTGTGGGCACAGTCAGGCAGCGTCCCGTGGTCTGCAGGGCAGGGCTCACCAAGAGCACATCAGTCTGTGCCGCCATCCTCCCAGCTGCAGAGGTGGCAGTTTGAGTAAGCATCACAAAATTGTCCAGCTCCCGGGGACCTGGGTGCTCGCCAGCTTGTCCCAGCCCTGGGAGTCATGGCAGGCGTTAGCGGTGAGGGCATCGGCACGCGGCATCACACTGGCGCTGGTCTGCTGGACCGGTTTGGGAGGGAAGGAGCATGGTGAGGACTGGGGTTGGGACTTAGTCTTTCTTTCATCTGGTCATCGGAAGCGCAAATATGGGGAAATGTGAAAAGGATGGATTTAAAATTTTTTTTTTGAAAGCATGTTTATTTTAGCAGGGAGGAGAAAGGAGGAGTGGTCTGTTCTCCGCCAGCCTTCAGGACGTTTGGACAACTGCTCGCATTGTGGTGCTGGGTGTCCCCTCCAGCAGAGATGCCAGAGCTGGGCTGGCTGCACTGGCACCAGCAATCAGCGGGCAGGGCTGGCGGGCAGCGCGGGCAGCACTGCGGGCCTGAACGGCTCCCGGGTCCCCGCTTCAGCTACTTTTTTTAACTAATTTACCCTTTTCTGTAGCTTTTTAACCAGCATGTTGCAATGCCACCCATCAGAGTGTCTTCTCAAGCCGAGACTTAATCACTTCATGATTTAATCACCCAGGCCCCGCCGCCACCGAGGCCGGTCGCCCACCTGAGTCACTCTCCACCTCCCCTGCGTGGGCGCTGGCAGTCGTGACTCACGGGGATGGCGTCTGGGTGCTTGCGGCTTCCTGCACCCGGTGCGGCACCGGCACCGAGGCTGGTAGCGCAGGGCGGTCTGGGGTCTGCAAGACCATCTGCATCATGCTTTTGCCTTCTGGGTAATAATTTTAAGGCATTTTAGAAATATTGGTGAACCAAACCAAATCTGCAGTCCCCTGGGAGGCGCAGAGGTTTATTTTTTTTCCTTCCTCCTCCCCTTATGAAAGGAAACTGGAGCACAGACCAGAGGCAAAAGCTGCAGAGAGCCTGTGGCAGAGCCAGTAATGCAATCTGTTGGGCTGGATACTCTGTATTTTATGTAATTTTCTGTACAAGTATGAAATGAATATAAGGGATGTAAAATATACTGGTCTGATCTGGAAGCATTTTGCTGAGGGTTAATGGTTATGTAAACCAAAGTGTAATGGAGAATCAAAGTTAAAACCTTTCTAGAACTGCATTATAAGGACTAGAAAGCTGGGATTTTGAATTAATCTGAGTGGGGGTTTTATTTTTTTCTATTCTTAGTCCTGACTTTGCTTTTGCATGTCCATTTCTGGTAAATGAGGGGTTTGCTGCATTGGTCTCAGGCTGGTTTGTAGCTTACTGCATGTGAGTGAAATGCTGCTTGAAAAACTTTGGTTAATGTCAGAACCCTGAACTTGCATTTATTCCTAAATTTCCACCATTACTCAGCTCTTGGCACTGTTTGCACACTTCAGTGTTGCCGGCGTTATCTTCTGCACGCAATTTGTGTCAGACCATACAATCTATTGCAACTTCTTTTGAATGCTGTTTTTAAAGTCAGAAAAAGGATTTATTTGCACATAAACCATTCATAACCGGATCCAGGATAGCGTGAGAGTCATGCTACCACAGCAAATTGTTATTATAGATATGTTTATGTATATGTGTTTATATGTATGTATTGCAACAAGGTTGGTTTATTGGTAAAAGAAAGGTGTGAAACCTGCTGGTGCAAGCACGGGGAGGGCATCCAGCAACCCTGACTTCTCTTCTCTCTTACGCTGGATGACCGGTAACTTTGGGAAAGGTGCTTTCAAAGTTTCCTGCCTTCACTTCTCCAGATGTAAGAGGGGATGTGAATTTCTTGGGTTGTTTTGAAGCTGTTGATGTACTCGCAAAGTCCCGCCAGCATGCGTAGCATCGCTTGCTGCCCGCACGGCCAGTGAATTTCCCGTCTCAGCCCCATGCGTCTGACCCCACCGAGGGGCTCCGTGCAGTTGGGGGCACCTCGCTGTTGAAGGTGGGATAGAGATACCCTGCTCTGGCCCTGCAGCAGGGGTGCAGCTCCCTTCCCTTCTGCTGTGGGACCTTTAGGTTTAATATACAGTGTATATACACCCTATAGATACATGAGGAACATCCTACTTGTCTCTGTAACCGAGCCTTTAGTTCACAAAATGCATCCGCTGCTGTTACGGGTGGCGGTGACTATTCGACAGCGTCACGGCCGGTGAGCTCGGGTAAGCCAAACCCAGGTGGCCCCGTGCTAACGTGGGTGAACACGCTCTTTGCACTCCAGTGGGGCCAGAAAACGGCCGTGCGCATCCTGCTGCCTGGGGACAGGGGTCTGGGAAGCTTTAAGGGCCGTGAGCGGTTAATGCTGCGTTGGGTTTCCGAGGGCTCCTTGAAAGATGAGACCTGCAGCCTCCCCCTTTCCTCCCCGGGAACAGGAGGTGACCATCTGGTAGCAGTTTAGAGAAAGTCAGTGCTCTCAAACGTACCATTGTATCGTGTGAAATAACGGGGTGCCGGGCTGCCCTAGTCCCATAAGGCTCTTATGTGTCGAAAAACTCAAGAAAAGCTTTCCGTGCTTAAGCAAGCAAGCAAACGTAACCCCTGGGTTACAGAGACCACGTGAGGGGCAGAGGATGTTTAATGGGAAGCAGTTGGGCGCTGCGGCCGCGGCAGAGCCCGAGGCTCCGGTTGCGAAGCGGGTCCCGGAGGAGCCAGCATCCCTCGCTGTTTATTTTGGTCTCCTCCCGAGCTCTGTGCATAGAGGCTTCCTTGTCCTCGTCCCCTTGACTGCTACTTGGGGTGTTCTGTTTAAAAAGGGAAGAAAGGACGAGCAGATGTTCTCTTGTTGACCCACCCTGGGTCCCACGGGGTGCCTGGAGCTGGGCTGCGGAGCAGGATGAGCTGCGGTGGACGGCGTGCTCTGTAATCCCGGTGCTTCCCACTGGGAGATGCGGAGCCCTTGCGCAGGAGCCAGAGCCCTTCACAGCACCTGGGCGCCCTTGGCTTGGCTGGGACCCCCGAGAAGGGGCTTGCCTTCTGGGGGAGGAGCGTGTAGATCGGAGGCCCCGGCTGTGCCACTTGCTTGTGACTTCTCTGGAAAAATCTTGGCTGTTGTATGAGCTACGAAGATTTGAACCAGACCTCTGCTCCTTCTTCCCAATTTGCAAGATCCCTAAAGAGCAGCTTTAACTGGTGGCGTGTGACCTGCTGGTGCCTGGCCGTGGGGTGACCGGGAGGACACAGTGGCCACACTGCAGATGTCCCCAGCACCACAGCAGAAATATTTTGCTACTTCTCAGGCCCCATGCTTGCCTGGGGAGCGTTCGAGCCAGGGATGAAAGCACGCCTGTCGTGCCCCAAAGCGCCTGGCTGGCAGGGAGCACGTTTGGGTCAAGACTGCGGGTCTGCAGGAGCTGCTGCCCCTGTGCACAGCCAGCAGAGCTGCCTGTAGCAGCTGCCATCGCAGAAAGCCCGGTGCCTCCCTCGTCTGCTGGCATTAATATTGTGTTTTTCTTTAAAGCTGGCCCTGCAGAGTGGAGCCACGGCTGCATGATGCTGAGCAAAACGCCGCTACCTCCAGAGGTTTGCAAAGGTCCAGTCCCCAAAGGGACACCGCAGCGAGCAGTTCCCAGCGCAGGCACCATGGTCGTGGGCAGAGGCTGGCAGGGGCAGAGGTGGCATCTGAAAGGAAGCACTTGGAAATCTCATTTTAGGGGATTTTGGACTTTCCCTGCCGTGGGAGGGGAGCCGCTGCCTTTAGCAGTGGTGGATTGAGCCAGAGCTGCCTGAGGTGGTTTGGAATCGGTTAAAAGGAAGTGTGTGTTGATGGCAATGCCGTTCTGTGCTCACGCCCCACAGCACTCGCACCTCCAGAGGAAGAGAAGGAAGGGCGACGCTCGGCACCTCCACCTCTGTCCCTGCCAGCCGCCTCCGACACTGGCCGGCAGATCGGATGGGGCTGGGAAAGCCCTGCAAGTGCTGAAAATCCCCTGGAAAATACCGTAGCGGGGATAACCCTGCAGCTTGGCCATCCCGGACCCTGCTCGGGGCAGGGACACCTTGGCCAAGGGTGACAGGAACATACGGACCTGGAGCCCCATGGGGACCCCGAGCATTAGCCACGAGCGCCGGCGTGAGGCCCCGGCACTGCGCGGTGGGGAGCGGGGTGCGGGGCTGCCCTGCCTTCGGCTCCTGTTGTTGTCGTGAACACGCCAGCTTCCCCGCAGGAAGCCGGGAGGAGGGTCATCTGGAGCAGAGGCTGTTTACTTTCCTTTCTTGGCTCTGGGCAAGACAGGCTATTTTTAAGCTTTTTCTCTTTTTTTGAGAGTTGCTTTGCTTCCTGAGGTCCTTCTCTCTTCTCTGTGCAAGGAGCAGGAGAGAGGCGGTGCTGAGGAGGGGAGCTGCAGCCGTGCTCGGTCCCGCTGAGGGCCACCACTGCTGAAGGTGGCAGCCCTGAGGATCCTGTTCGTGGCAGTGGCTCTCTGTCCAGGCGGTGGAAACACAAACCCTGCTGGTCACAGTCCCTGTCCTGTCTTGTGCCTGGGATGTTTGACCTTCTCCAGACCACGCTGGCCTCAGGGCAGTGGCCAAATGTGCCGGCAGGACAGGCTGGGTACCGAAATCCCCCTGAAAACAGAGACACGAGATGGACATCCCATCCCAGACACAGCCATCCCATCCCAGAGATAGCCATAAGTGGGAAGGCTCTCGGGTTGTCCCCAGGCAAATCAGTGACGCCGTGGGGGAGGGAATGCCCGTAGGACCTGGGGGTCCTTGCAATTTTGCTGTCAGAAACTGTGCTGAGCCATTTCTAACCCTCCCTTGGGGTGACGGTTCCTTGCCCAGCCCCTCGGTACACCTTTACTGCCTGTCAGGACGGCAGTGCCAGCACGGGAGGTGTTATTTGGATGGCTCGAGTCTCCTGCGGCTGTAATCATGGTTTTGCAGCTCTTCCTTAGGCTTTTTGAACCCCTTTGTGTCTGGGCTTGGACCTTTTTCTCCTTTCTGCAGCAGTGCCCAGAAAGACTTGGAGAAAAGCCATTTTTGGGTATTGTATTCAGTCCAGCCCTTCAATAAGGGCAGGAGATGGCTGCGCTCCAGAAAGACCGTGCTGGTGGTGTTAGGCAGGTTTACCCTGGGCTTGGGGCACTTCGAGAGGTTTGAAGTCAAAAGAAAGGGCCAAGTGCAGCGGCTCCAGCTTTGCCATCGAGTGACC
This sequence comes from Phaethon aethereus, assembly GCF_964289735.1. Taxonomy (NCBI): domain Eukaryota; kingdom Metazoa; phylum Chordata; class Aves; order Phaethontiformes; family Phaethontidae; genus Phaethon; species Phaethon aethereus. The sequence goes on from NC_138594.1 coordinate 5,198,486, forward strand.
CACCACGCGGGTGGTGATGCCACCGTTTCTTTCGGCAGTGGCAGCAGGACTCGAAGGAACTGAGATGATGGAGGTGGTTCATGCGATGAACCCCAGAGGTCAGCAGGGCAGTTTGTACCTGAAGCTCGTTATCGGGTCAAAAAGGAATCCCCAAACCATTGGGTATTGGGAAATTGCCAGGGGGATGTTCATTAAGGAAAGATGCTTTGCTGCCAGGTTCCTTGAGAGCACTTACTTGCAAACTGTTCCTCCAGACAGGTCTGTCATGAGGCTATTAGGCTGCTTTGTTGAAGAGAACGAATGGAGACTGAGCTGGCTGGCTGGAGGAGTGACGAGCAGGTTTTAAAAGCCTGAGGTGGGCGAAACTGAGATCCCAGCCATCGGGGAGCTGCAGCACCTGGCCGGGCCGTTGCCTGCGCTGCTCTTGCCCACCTGGCTTTGCTCGAGGCTGGGGAAAGGCTCACTGTCGGGTCATCCCTTCTGCTCCCTTTGTTTTCCTGCAAAATACAAACTGAGCTTGACTGGTGCATTGTTTTAAACTGGGAATTTTGGGGGAAGAATATAGCTAAAATGTTATTTTCTGGATTAAGGGTGTGATGTAGAAGGAAAACGATGGAAAAGTCTGTGCTGGAGAGTCTGAGTTCCAGCTCAGTTTTGGAGACCTGAGAGTTATGGATGTGTCAGAACAGCTCTCAAGTGTGAGACTTTTTTCAGATTAATTGTTCTGGGGGTGCTGAGGACTGAGGGTTAGACCCGGACCCGCAGTGCACGAGATGTGCCGAGCACAGACCGCAGGGCAGAGGTTGCCGGAGTGAGGATCTCACCTCTGCAAGCCAGAGGTGACATGGCTGGGAGGACTCCGCAGGATTCAAAAAACAAAGCTAAAGTGGAGGAAAAACGTCTTTATTTTTCTTTACTGCCTCTGTCCCTCCTTCTACCAATGTCTGAATATTTTTGAGATGCAGGACAGACCATTTTGTCACTAAGTGCCCTTCATGGGCCCTTCCTGGGTTTAACATGGTGGATGCGTTGTGCTTCAGTGCTTTCCTCTCCTTGCAGCCATGAAGCGGCCATGGTGCTTTTTCCATTGGGTTAATGCTGAGGGTGAATCGCCCTGTGCATCCCTCCCTGCCTACGCCAGCCAGGGACACTCTCCCTGCGACCCCCCGGGCACCCCTCGCTTCCCAGCAGTTCTGGGGTCTGAACCGCAACTGGGGAGTGCAGGTGTGTGTCCGTGCCCACGTCTGTCTGTCCCCAAGCACGGAGGGGCTCCTGGGATGGGGCTTTTGCTGGGTCACTAATACTGGGGAATATACACATCCTGGGGAGGCTCCTGCTCCCAGCCTCTGCATTGCCCGTTCTGGCTGGTTTTGCAGCCTGGCATTCATATTTAGCAGATTTTTGGGTTATTTCCCCCAAAAAAGGGAAAGCACCCAAAGCCGGTATCCTAACGCTTTAACCCCTGTGTGCCTGCTCGTTGCGTGGCTTGTCCAGCACGTGAGCCTCAGCTCCGAGGGTCTCACTTTCCTCACCATCTCCTTGGGGACCCCTCGGAGCTGCTGCCGGCGGCCGGGGCCGTCGCTGGCCCCAGCCCACCACCGCGGCGTTGTCAGCAGCTGCCTTTGCAATCTGCTGGCGGAGCAGAGCCGGGGTGGCTGCCACGTGGACAGCCCCCCCGTTCCTCCGGCCAGCCCCAGCCACGCCAGATGGCTCCTCTCCAGCAAACGGATGTGTCCGAGGGATGGAGGGTCCCCGGGCCCCTGGCCCTGCCCGGGGGGGTCAAAGCAGCCCCGTGGAGCAGAGGAGACGCTTCCTGTGTGGTGGCTCTTCTCCAGCTCCACCCCAGGGGTGGGTGGACATCCCGGGATGAGGGAAGGCTGTGCTCCAGTCTCTCCCCCCTGCTCCTGGCGTCCTGTGTGATCTCAGGCCCAGGTTTTTAAAGGCTGAATCTCACTGATACTGTCCTGTTGACGTAAAGGATGGGTGGACTTGTTTCTGATGCTTGTGCCGGTCGTTAGCAGCGTGGCTGTCATCACGCTGAGGCTGTCACCACGCTGGCTCAGCCTTCCCTCATGGGGGCTCCTTTGGGACCCCGGCGCCATGCCTCATCCCGCCCCGTTCCTGCCTGAGTGCTGTGGGGCACAGGGGGTACGGGCAGCATTTGGCTGGGATCCAGCAGCGGTCCTCTGTGTTTCCCCCCTTTCCCGTGAAGTTCAGCCTTTCGTTTCCACCTGGCTGGCTCCTGTGCGGAGCAGGGGCTCCAATGGACTTAAGGGCATCTACTCCTTTAAAGAGGTCTGGCTGGAGTGGGGTGGGAAGGGCTGCGTGGGGGACACGTGGGTGTCTAGGCACAAGCCAGGACATACTCGGGCAGCTACTGGCCCTGGGCTGCGTGGCTGGGATGGGAGCACCACTCCATGGTTGGAGGCTTCCTTCGGCCATGCTCTGTGCCCCCAAGCTGAGGGTCTCCTTGGACAAGCACCTGGCTCGGCGGGGTTGGGGGTTTCATTCACATACAGCCTGCCCGGCCAGGGAGCTCTGCGTGCTGAGGGGGACCCATGTGACGGGCACTTGTCTGAGTGCCGCTCTGCTGCGTGGGGTGACCTGCGCAGCCGCTCTGCCGTGGCTGAGAGCGCAGGGACCAATCCTGTGCGGTGCTGGGGCTCAGTGAAGGCAGGACTGCTGCCTCTTCAGCTGTAAATCAGGACATCCAATCCAATCCGTCTCTCTTTGCCTCCTGACTTCCCTGTTGGTAAACTGGGGATGACGATGTTTAGATTTTAGGATGCCCCTGTGGCCTCCCAGTTGGCCCCTTCCTTGTATCGGGATCTCATCTCAACATTTTCAAAGCACTTCGGTCTTCGGCTGGAGTGATTTCTGGGTTTGTTTTTAAGGATATGAGCTTCTGTGGCTGCCACCTTTCGTTTTCTTGCTGCATTTATATGGATTTGGTGCTCTCCTGGGATTGTTTTCCCATTCCCAACTTGGAATTGGGTGGCGGTGCTCACTGGGAAGCCTGTGTTTATCTGCGCATCCTTTGGATGCGAGAGGGAAAGGGAAGTGTTGGAACTTGGGTTGCTGGCTGCCCCGAGTCCTGTGCTGTGCTCCCCTCCGCCGTGCCACAGCGGGGCCCTCTGCTCCTCTCTGGGCACGCGTGGGGTGTGGGAGGGATGGAGGGCAGTGCGGGCACAGTTTCTATTCTGCAGTTGAATTTCCTGGCCCCAATTCCAGTTTTGTTACTGGGTTTGTAACTTGTCTGAAGAGGCAGAGCTAGACCCTCAGTCCCCACCTGCTTTAAATGGGATTATGAACCCTCAGGTGAAGGAGCAGAAGTGGGGTTACAAGCCTCAGGCCATGCCTGTAAGTGTCTCTTGAGGTGCTCAGGTGGATGATAACTAAATTCTGAACTCCTTTTCATGTTTTTCAGCTCTGAAAAGATCTTTTGAGGTCGAGGAGGTAGATCAGTCTTCAAATTCCTCCACACCACAAAGACGGACCCCAAACCCTCTCCTCAGGTCCACTGTGTCCAGCTCCACGCAGAAGTTTCAGGAACTCGGCGCCAGGAATTCGGAGCCATCCGCCCGACATGCGGACCCCACAGCCCAAAGATCACCCAAGCCCTCTCTGAGGAGAGTGGAGCTCTCTGGACCCAAACTGCCCGAGCCGGTGTCCAGAAGAACAGAAATCTCCATTGACATCTCATCCAAGCAGGTGGAGAACTCCACCTCAGGGTTGTCGAGGTTTGGCCTCAAAAGAGCAGATGTGCTGGGTCACAAACCCCCCGAGCCCACCCCAAGGAGGACTGAGATCACCCTCGGCAAGCCCCAGGAGCCGGGTCTCCGGAGGGTGGAGGCGCCAGCGTCAAAGATCCCCGAGATGCCCCAGCGAAGAGCTGAGACTGCCAACGCTCCTGTGCCCGACGCGGCCACCAAGCGCGTGGAAATTCAGGTAGCGAAGGCTGCTGAGGTCCCAGCCCCACCGGCACGGCAGGTGGAGAGCTCAGAGCCTCCCCTGGCCACCCAGCCTCCCCAGGCAGAGCCAAAGCCACAGCCGGCGCTGATGGAGAGCCCTCCAAAGAGAGAAGGTGGTGAGTACAGCTCCAGGCAGCTGCTTGGGTGAGACACTGGCTGACGCCTGCCTTCGTCCCTTGCTGCGGGCTCAGAGCCCAGGCGGGGACGCTGCGCATTGTGTGCTGCTCTTTCGGCTCCGGTGGTGATGCCTTTCGAGGCTGGTCTTGGATCTGTGCTCAGATGTGTCTACATATATGGCTGTTATGCTTGGGTTTATCCTGGCTGAAAGAGCTGTCCATTTGAGTAAAAAATGCTATCGAGGCTATCAAAAAGTAAAAAAGAAAATGCCAAAAGTCTGGGTGCTTGCAGAAAACGACAGTTCTGCCAGCTCGGGCCCCGTATGTGGACCCACCCGCCTGTGCAGCATCTAGAAAAGCCTCTGAGGTGCTGGAGAGGCGGTGGTTCTGGAAACGTTGTTGTGATGGCTTGTTGTTCAGTGTTGTTGCTTATGGTTCTGGGGCAGAAACCGCCTCTTCATTAGCAGGAGTCAGGGTTTTTTTGGCCTTGGAGCCAGAAGTCTAATAACATCATGGACCAGAGCCACTATTAAACTGGAGCTCTGGCTTATATTAGCTCTATCTTGTTTTTGATTAATCCCGTATTAAAGCCAGCTTCCCTCCCCCACCAGCCGTCATTTATTCTCCCTAATGTTTTGGAGACTTTTTTTTTTTCCTTCCCTTTTCTGGTCTGTTAATTATTTTTCCGTTCCCCATCACCCACGAGCTCTCTCCTGCGAGGGATGCAGTGGTTGGTTGGAGGGCACCACCTCCCCACCCCACCCTGTGCCTCTCCGCGGGGGTTGTGGGATGGTGTGCAGTGGCCGAGCCAGGACCTGGGAGGTCCGTGCTGGGCCCCGGAGCTGGACCACACACCCTTGTCTCACCCCACTACAGCATGGTCCCCTGCTCCATCTCCCTGGGCACAGCCCTGTGGTCACAGGGTCTGTGGAGAGGCCAGGTTTCGATGTGTGTACATGGTCTAAAATCAAATTGGGAGTCAGTGGTGGAGCTGGTGTCGAATCTGTAAGACTTGAGTGGGTTTCTCTTGGTGTGCATGTGTGTGGCTTAGGCGTGGCTTTTCCGAGCTGGGTTTAAAAGAGTGGACAAATGCCTCCAGCCGGTAACAGGTTGGTCCATCTCCAGCCAGACATGGCTGAGCTCTAAGACTCATCCCCATCGATTCAGCCTGGGTCTCCCTTACAGGCTCTGTCCCCAGCTGAGGGAGAGTTGTTTGGGAGTCCCGTCTTCTCCCGTGGGTGGGTGCTCAGCCTCATCCTGCTGGGTTTGGGCTGCTCTGGACTTCCTAAGCTCTGAACCATGGATGGTTGGATGCTTTAAGGGAGAAGACTTACTAAGCTGCTGAATCCCCCAGCTGCCCCAGGCACGGGATGAGGAGAAGGAGGGCTCTTTGCATCGAAAAGGACTCCAGGAGCCCAGAACAGCTGCTGGGGATGAGCTTTACCCAAGAGCCCAGCTGTCTGGGGTCTGCCTCGCAGAGCGAGCCGGCCCTTGGTCCTGCTACAAAAGGGGCTTTCAGTCTAAATGCCTCCGAGAGGAGGCAGGAGGCAAAGTTGTAAGGGTAGGGAGGGCTCTGGCTCCTTCTCCCTCTGTGTCAGCATGGATGTACAGCCCAGAGTCGCTGCCGGAGCCCATGTCCCTTTCCTGGTTGTCCCCAATCTCCTCCATTGCCATGAGGAGGTTGCCCTGGGCTGCTTTCGCACAGGGCCCTGTTTCGGGGCGCTCCTCCCCTTGGTCCGCAACACCCACCCCGGGGTGATGCTGGGCGGGTGGATGTCATCTCTCCTTGTTGCTGGTGTGAGCACGTGGGGGAGTTTTGGGGAGGCTGCGCCGGGACCCTTGCAGGCACCTTGCTGACGCTTGCCAGCTCCACTGCAGCTCTGGCCCCGCTCCAGCCCCCCAGGTGCAAACACCGGCTCCCCGACGTCTGTAGCAGAGACAAAACATGGCGTGAAGTCCTGCTCCCTCTCGCTGCTCCCAGGGTTTGGGGCACCCGAGAGATGCTCCCGTGGTGCTGGACGCCCTCGATCCCGTTGCTCGATGGCTCTCCAAAGCAAACAGCTGAGCAGGAGATGCAGGCAGCTGCCTCCAGCTGCCCTTCGCCCTGTGCAGGGACTTGCCTTCCCCCAGCTGCCAGGTCTCAGCTGCCTGGCCCATAACCCCTCGTCCCGCTGCTGGAGGCATGCAGGAGAGCGTGTTGTGCAGGAGGAGGCCGGTCGGAGGAGAAGGGCAGTAGCAGAGAGCTCGGCAGTTCAGAGCAAACCACAAAGGAACGGAGTAATTATAGTGCTGAACTTCGTTAGGGTGACGCGACTGGCGGCGTGGGCTGAGCCTGCTCCGGAGCCGTGGTTCTCAAGGTGGGGGGAGGGCAGGAGTTGTCTTTGTGGGGCAGAAGAGCAAGAAATACTCCTCCCTATCCCTGTTCTTCCTCTCCAAGTCCTCACGCTCTCCTGCACTCCCTGGGGAGCATTGGCCGTGGGTTTAACGTGGAGTTGGGCCGTTGCAGACGGGACGTGTGTGCACATCCCGGGTGCGATGTACCGCTGCACTGGCACCCTGGGCAAAACTGGACTGCGTGTCCCCAGGGTGGCTGGTGCTCCCCAGCTGGGACAAGGATGTGATGGGATGACCTGGCGATGTGGCTTGCTGTCGTCGGAGTAACCCAGAGAAGTCTGAGCAGGGTTGTGCAGTGGGTGTAGGCAAGGGGAGAATATGCAAAGGGCAAAAAGAGGCACAAGCAATTAAAAAGAGACATTAAAAAAGGTGAGGGGAAGTGCTGTTTCTGAACCCGCAGCCTCGGATGCTGCGGGAGTCTGTCTCCACTGCGTAGGACTTAGCAAATCTCAATATCCAAATATGACCGCCCGTGGGTGGTGATAACCCCTCCCGAGGTCCTTCACTCCCGGCCCTGGGGCCCCGGCCCAGGCTGGAGCTGGTGGCCGAGGCCGTTCCTCCCTTGTGCCGGCGGGGCAGGTCGGAGCAGGGCGTGCAGTGCCCATGCCAGCCTGGCTGGAGCTGGTTCCTCCCCATAGTGCTGTGCTGTGGAGCCGGCATGGCGGAGGGGTGAGGCGGGTGGCTGCACCCCCGGCTGCCCGGGCTGCCGTCCCGCTGCCTTTGCCTGGCAGCTGGGTCCTGCTTCGGCGACCCTTGCTGGTGTTGCAGCCAGAGGGGTGCTGGTTTGCTCAGCCCCCATCACCCCCTGCCTCTGACCCTCTTCTTCCTCCCTGGCTTGTTGGGGAGCCACAGCTTTGCCTGGGATGTCCCCCATGGCATGGGGCAGGGGGACAGCCCCACCAGTCTCCTTTCCAATGCAGCTGAGCGAGGCTGACCAGGAAAGAAAAGGAGAGTCATTGTGGGAGCAGCAATACTCCATCCAGAGACATCCGCCGGCCCTTCGCACAGGAGGGATCTTGAGGGCTTCTCCCGAGCTGGAGGCGGGACGGGCAAATCCTCAGGAAGAGCCGTATCGAGTTCGTCATGGCTCATCCTGCCATGTCCTCCTGCCTCAGCATCCCCTTCCGTGGGTGCCTCCCGACGCTGGTGTTGTGCATGCGTGGTTGAACGTCTTGTTCTCCTGTTGTTCTTCATGCCTTGCAATGCCGTGGGGGGTGGTGCAGGGAAGACCATGTTGGTCCCAGAAAAGTTAATGTTTTCCACTTCAGTTTAATCCTCTGTCTCTGGTCCCCCCAGATCTGGACCTGTGTGTATCGGGGGTGAAGGCTCAGTTCTGGTATCTCGGGTGATGGATTAGAAGCAATCCCACATGAGAAGTGAAAGCTGGTTTGTTCTGATGATCCTTTTTGTCTCCGCACAAGCTGCTGCGGTCACATTGCGCAGGGCTCCCGGGACAGCATGCTACCAGCAAGGCAGGTTCACTGTGGTTCTGCTGCCCGCTCCTGCCCTCGCCCCGTTTTCCTCTTGGCAACTGGTATGGCCACAGTTCTCCTCCCTCATGGTCCTTTCTTGCACAGATGCTCTGGAGCTTTTTTAGGTAAATCAAGGCAGATACAATGAATAAAACCAAAAAACAGGGATTTGACCTTCCTCTGCAATAGCCGTGTCCCACCATGGTGATGCGCAAAACCGTCTGAACCATCTCTGAGCTTTCAGCTTTTTTGGAGTCTTTGTCCCATCGCTGCCTGATGCCCCCCTTTGGGACAGCCACGCAGGGTGCCAGGCGCCTCTTAAAAAGCAGCAGGGTCCCTCCTATTTTGCTGCAGCACAAGCAGGATGACATCAGGAGAGTGAAGCAATTCAACTTTTTCCACGCTTTTTTCCAGCCTTGGACCCCTATAGAAAGCCTTTTCTTTTAGAACTTGCTATTTTAGAGGCTCCCTTAGAGATCGGCTAAAATAAAAAAAAAAAACAAACCCAAAAAACCAAAACAAAAACAACAAGAAAAAAGAAAACTTTCGGATCCACTGAGCGCCCTGTTGCTTTGTGCTGGGGAAGCGGGGGGGGGGGGCTGCAGCCCAGTGCCTCCTCAGCCAGCCTCAAGCCTCCGTCCTGCTCTGGACACCCAGGGACGGAGAAGCAAAGCCACCCGAGCCTTGGGGTGACTTTTCTTCCGTGCTGCCCTGAAGGGAGAGGCCGAGCGCGGGGCCGGGCTGCCCTGCTGGAGCCAGGGGTGAGAGGGATTTGGACTACTATTAACCCAGCGACGCTCCCTGCAATGAAGGGGCCAGGGCTGAGTGGAGACGCCGTGAGTAATCGTTTCCAGCTCCCCGAGCTGCACTGCAATTTAATTGCACAAAGAGATTAAAGCTGTAGGGAGACATTTCCTTAAAACCAGCTGACGCATTTGGGGTAGATTACGGGTAGTCTTTTTCTGTTGTTGTTGTTATTTTTAACGGGAAAGTGCCTACAGCCCGAGATACCAAATGGAGGGGCTGAGTGGGAAATGCAGAGTCCCAGTTTGTGAACTCAGGTGCCAGAAATGAGATAATCTGGAAAAATGGAGACCTGCAGCGCCAGTGACTTGGAACGAAGGAGCGGGAGCGTGTGCAGGGGAGACGACCGCGTGCCATCGCGGAGATGCGGCCTGATCCGGGATGCCACGTGTGCGGGCTCCGGCCCCACATGGAGAGGGCAGCGGCGGGCCGGGCGCTTCCGGCGTTCCCCCTCACACCGTGCGCTCTGCCCAGGCTGCGCAGGGAGCGGCCAGCACACCTTGGTTCCTTTTGGGGTGTATTTTGGGCACGGAGGATGTCAGGAAGGAGGCCGGGTGATGTAGATGTGATGGTGCTTCTGCTGCGTGTCTTTGCCCCCCAGGAACACTGTTCCCAAACGCATTACGTCATGTTCAGCTCCGGTCATGTTGACATTCTTGTGTCCCCTTCATTGCCTCTGCGTGGGCACAGTTTATATGGATGCCATCACGGTCCCGCGTGGGTGCTCAGCCACGCAGGACGGGCGCCGGGCCGCGAGCCTGCCTGCCCCCGGTCGGCAGCGCAGGCAGCCGGGCCCAGGTGCAGTCACCGAGAATTCGGTTGCCCTGCTGGGAGTCCCCCAGGGCCGGTAGGAAAAGCAGCGATCTCCCCAGTGGAGATTCATTATGCGAAGGAATAGTTTTCCCACAGGAAACATTACGGTTCGCACTTCCCTTCCCCGCCTCGCGTTGTTTGGGAGCAGGGGAGGGCGAACGTGTGGATGCTGAGCTGCAGAGTCCCGGCGCTGGGCGTAACGGCCTGGCAGGGCTCTTCCGTTGCTGGTTCGGGGCTAGCCGGTGCATCAGTGTCACTGCTTCCTGAGCCTTGCAGGAAGCACCCGAGGCTGGACGTGCCTCTGTCAAGGTCAAAGCCGCCTGTTCCAGGCAGAAGGTGACCAACTGCGTGGCACCTGGAGCGTCGGGGCTCTGCAGGCTCGTGGGGTCTGTGCTCGTCGTGCTGGGGCCCGAGCCCGGTGCAGCTGCAGGACCTTATCTTGCGGTATCTGCACATCTGGAGCCCATGGCAGTCGTGCTGGGGAACATGCTCCCCGCCCATCAACTGCTTTGGCATCTTCAAGCTTTCTCACATTTAGGTTAATCATCCTATAGGCTGATAAGGCAAATAAAATCCGTTATCTTGACCAAGATAAAACAAAGCGTTTACTTTGATCTCCTGCAGTAAGGCCCAGCCACTCGTTTTGTGACTTCTCTGCTGCCTGCCGGGGGAAGGAAGCGATGGCAGTGATGATGAACCTTCTGTAGTTAAGAAATCATTTTCTTCTAAACTATTTCTAGACCTCTGTCCCTGCCTGAGACGTTTCTGTTGGCCAGTAGTTGAAGGGACACCATAGGCTGGGTACGGTGCCAACTCTGTAAACTGTGTAAGAGGACTTGAGGAACTGAATTGAGATTATAGAGAGATAACTTTGTTTTGAGAAGATCAAACGTCGTTGTGAGCAAAAAAGATAACTTGACAGCAAGCCAGTTGTGTTCTTTACTCCTCCAGCAAACAAACAGGCACACAGGCACTTTTGTATTGTCCAAGATGCTGTGACTGAAGTGAATGTGGCTATAAATGGAAGAAGCAGCTGGTCTTGGATTGCAGCCTATGCTCAAACTTCTTTGGGCCCAATTTTTCTTACATCTGTTACAGGTTTTAAAGGAGGGACTTGGGGGAGACATCTGCTTTCTCTTGGGTTAGTTGAATTTGGGCCGTTCATTTCATTGGTCTTCTGAATGGGTCTCTGTGTAGAAGTTCCCTGGATTTCTGTGTGGTCACATGCATAAATATTTTGCTCTCTTGAATTGTTTCATTTTATCTTGGCATGAAGATAGTACCGGACATATTGAGAGACAAAGCTGGACTTTGGGTCTGGTCCAAAACATTTTGCAAACAACAAAACTTTGCAGATGTTTATGCATTTATGAAAAACAAATAATTTTAACAAGCCATCTAAGGTTGATGTGCCAGCTCAGGAGTGACAGCATGGGGATTTTTGGTTGCCTGGCTCCTCCTTGACTTGTATTGCCTGCAGTTTCTTCTGTGTGGAAGCAGTGGGTTGGTTTTTTGCATAGCAAAGGCAATTTGTACAACAGGGATGAAGAGTGACTGAAACGAAGCATCTTTCAGCTCCTTGAAGTTCAAAGATTGTTGATGCTGTAGTGAATATGAGCATAACCTCGGATTTATGTTTAGTTTTTCAACCCAAGAGATGGTGTCCCTGTTACGTCCGGATGGCGTCCCTGTTACGTCCGAGTTGTGTGTTCGTGAATTCTGGGTCTGCAGAGGCTTTCCGTGGCGCAGCTCTAGCGTGGTCCCTGGCTAGTGTTTCCAAGGGGTCCAAAAATATTTGGTGGTAACTGAGCACCTACCTCCATTTGTATCTCTGTGAATTCAACCTTTGTTCATCTATGAGCAAGACCTTTGCAGTGAATGCTCCCAATGGATCCCTTGCACATGGCCTCATCCATTTGTACTGCATGGCGTTCACCTTGTCTCGCTTGAGATGACTGCACTTGAGCTAATCAT